>NC_058085.1:106522033-107189477 GCF_014858855.1 Bufo gargarizans
GGCTTCCGAGCATGGACAGCTCTCTTTAAGTCACACCACAGATTTTCAATTATATTCAGGTCTGGGGACTGAGATGTCCATTCCAGAACGTTGTACTTGTTCCTCTGCATAAATGCCTTAGTGGATTTTGAGCAGTGTTTAGAGTTGTTGTCTTGTTGAAAGATCCAGCCCCGGCGCAGCTGCAGCGTTGTCACTGATTCCTGGACATTGGTCTCCAGAATCTGCTGATACTGAGTGGAATTCATGCGTCCCTCAACTTTGACAAGATTCCTAGTCCCTGCACTGGCCACACAGCCCCACAGCATGATGGAACACCACCATATTTTACTGTAGGTAGCAGGTGTTTTTCTTGGAATGCCAAATAACTCAATTTTAGTTTCATCAGTCCACAGCACCTTATTCCAAAATGAAGCTGGCTTGTCCAAATGTGCTTTAGCCCACATCAAGCGGCACTTTTTGTGCTGTGGGCGGAGAAAAGGCTTCCTCTGCATCACTCTTGCATACAACATCTCTTTGTGTAAAGTGCGCCGAATGGTTGAACGATGCACAGTGACTCCATCTGCAGCAAGATGATGTTGTAGGTCTTTGGTGCTGGTCTGTGGGTTGACTCTGACTGTTCTCACCATTCGTCGCTTCTGGCTACTCTTCAGAGAAAATTAAAAGAGGAGGGAAACTTACAATTGACAAATACTCTTTCTCATAATTGGATTCACCTGTGTATGTAGGTCAGGGGTCACTGAGCTTACCAAGCCAATTTGAGTTCCAATAATTAGTTCTAAAGGTTTTGAAATCAATAAAATGACAACAGTGCCCAAATTTATGCACCTGCCTAATTTTGTTTAAACAATTATAGCACACTTTCTGTAAATCCAATAAACTTCATTTCACTTCTCAAATATCACTGTGTGTGTCTTCTATATGATATATTTAACTGACATTTTTTATCGTAACAACCAACGATTTATATAGGAAAATCCCACTGTAATTCCATAATTAGCGCCCATTCCACCAGCCATGTCTATTGCTACTTCAGGTGCGCGCCTGGAGGACTTAATGAGGATGGAGGACTGGTCCCGCTAATCCACCTTCAGAGAATTTTACTTTCTACCGCCGCCACATGTTTTCTCTTCTGTTATTAACCGACTTTAAACTAGCAATATGAGCCTCCGTGTTGTTACATAAAATTGCATGATTTTACTATTTCATGACATAAAGTCATGATTTTATAAAAAAGACACGGAGGCGAGTATTGTCCCACTCATTTAAGGTTCTATCATTGTTTCCCCCCGTTGTTTTTATATCTCAAGTGGGCAAGTATTATATTAGGCTCTTTACGATTTGGCCTATTGTATACTTTAATTAGGTTACTATGTTTTACTATTGGTCCTTTGTCTGGCACGATGGGCACAAGTTGCTCCAGTATTTTAAATACTTTACGTCTCGGCAGGCGCAATTTGTCTAAATACAGCTTTAACGTTGGTGCTCCTATTTTTTATATCTTCACAGGGTGATCCTACACTGTTTGTGCGTTTAGAGACCCTCACTTCGTCCTGAGACTTCACCACGTTGACTGGAGATCTATGGATACGGCTGAGAAGTATTCCCGGTTGTTGACGCTTCGTCACCTGTTGTTGGTTTAGTCCCAGTTCACAGATGGTTCTCGATAACTATCTGGCTGAATTTCGGGATGGTTGATTCTACGGTGTCCTGGACTGTTCGTTGATGGTTTGGGGTCGCATCTCCAAAGAAAGAGGAATAATATGAGGAGGTGCTGCCTATTAAACTGGGACTTGGTATGGGAGTAGTCTATCACTATGGTTTCCATTTTCCTACTGTTGTATTCTTTGCTGCTATTGGTGGACAGTAAAGAAAGGTTTAAGCAATACTTGCCTCCGTGTCTTTCATAAAATCATGACTTTACGCCATGAAATAGCAAAATCATGCAATTATATAACCCACTGAAACGATCAGTAACGCATCTTGTAGCTAGCTCCCTATTATTTAGTTGACTTTTACAATAAGGTTGCTTTCACACTCGGCGTTTGGTGCAGATCGGTCATGGATCTGCACAGACGGGTCCGTTCATATAATACAACCGTCTGCATCTGTTCAGAACGGATCAGTTTGTATTATCTTTAACATAGCCAAGACGGATCCGTCTTGAACACCATTGAAAGTCAATAGGGGACGGATCCGTTTTCTATTGTGTCATGGAAACGGATCCGTCCCCATTGACTTACATTGTGTGCCAGGATGGATCCGTTTGGCTGCAAGCAGCGTTTTGATGTCTGCCTCCAAAGCGGAATGGAGGCGGAAAGGAGCCAAACTGATGCATTCTCAGCTGATCTTTTTCCATTCAGAATGCATTAAGGGCAAAACTGATCCGTTTTGGACCGCTTGTGAGAGCCCTGACTGCATCTCACAAATGGAAACCAAAACGCCAGTGTAAAAGTAGCCTAACATGTGGCTTGTGTCTTCATATACATTTTTCAAACCAACACCTGGATCTGAATACTTTAGTGTAACTGCATGCAACTAAAATATTGTATAGCCACCGAGTTATTCAATGAAACTATCTGCATAGCGCCACCTGCTATTTGTTCTACTCCTTATTTCTCTGTCCACATTGCTCAGGTAGACGCACATGCTCAGTTCCATTCAACTTCCACCTGCTATATCTATAGTTGTGACAGGTACAGGGAGAGAGCTGCAGCAGAAAGGTCATGCCCCCTTGAGAAAGGACACACCGCTTGAGAAGAGACACCCTGTGCTGCCAGACTAAGGACAATCTAGCAGAGCAATGAAAGCAGAAATCTGTGGATCCTTGTGAGGTACAGGGCTGGTTCCAGCTTTGTTACAAAGAGATTGGCATGTGCTGTACGATCTCAGATTTTATTTTTACATGGAATAAACTCTGTAAATTCTTCCGCCAGGCTGTTCTGGCAGAGGAACAGCCTGTGAGACATCGTATCCGGCACAGCCGGAAAAGGCTGGAGCACTGACAGGCCCCATTGACTATAATGGGACTCCTGGCACTAATGCCGGAAACAGGCCGGATACCTGCCGAGTCCAATTATAGTCAATGGGCTTCCATCTTTGGATCCATAAATACTTTCCTATAAATGCTGCAGATTTTGCACAGCGCAATTGAAAATCTCCAGACTTTACAGTGGTACCTTGGAATCGAACCAGAGTTTGGGAAATGTTTTTTTTACAGTATAAATCAATTTCTGAAGTTATTATGCGAAGTCTCATGAGACTTCGTGAAGTAATAACTTTGGCTTATCAGAGCCAATACATTATAATACTGTATGGAGCTCCTGCTCCGTACAGTAGTGAAACAAAGTTTTATGCGAATCGACTTTGGATGTTTCATCTGAAGTCGATTCGCTCATCTCTACTTCCTGGCCTCAGTGAAGTAAGAGCAAGTATTTCATGTGTCAGCAGCAGTAGTTGGTTGACACTTTGTTATTTAGTATAGCTGTGAATAGCTGATCCGGGACGGCTCTTACTGGGAGTAGTCATAGTGCTGGGTGGGTGACTACTCCCCACGTTCCAGGCCGGGTCTTGACTGGCCTACAAAAACAGCCAGCAGTGTCAGGTGGGGGTAATTACCTCTCTCTGACAGTGGAGCTCTGTGGAGTGCTGTGTGGGATCAGAGTCTGAGCTGGAGTTGTTGTGCCGAAAGACTGAGGACAAAGCGAGGTCCACATACACCCCGTGGGGTTACGGTACTGTGCAAAACCATAACTGTCTGAATCTATAGTACCGGAACTTTATCGTTTCTTTAACGCCGACTGGAGTAAGGCGGTCACTGCCGTTTACTGCCTTATTGTTTTGTCAAGAATAAAAGACAACCATTGCTTTGCTTTGCACCCAACAGCAGCAAGCACAACAGGAGACCAACCAGCTACTTATAAAGCAAATGGCGATAATGGCAGAAGCCATCCGGGTTAACGAAACCCCAGCTTCCCACAGAAATGAGGAATGCCAGTGAACATGGCAGGTAGTACGAGAAGCCATGCAAAAAATCACCACAGACGACGACATAGAAGCCTTCCTCACAGTCTTTGAGCGGGTCGCTGAGTGTGAGAGACTACCAGCTGAGCAATGGGCTGAGGTCTTGGCCCCATTTCTCTCAGGTGAACGGGTCGTAATGGACAGCTTCATGCACGCTCTCTACAAGCCAGTGCAGTGCTGGGTTGCACAAGGAAACCTGCAGACTGCAAATGACTTGGTAGGCTTTGTAGAGAGATATTATGCAGTGGAGAACACCATAGCTGACATAGGGTCCCTGACCTCCCCATACTGGAATGCGCAGAGTGACTCTGAAGGTCAAAGGAAGGGACTAAAAACTCCTTGTGAAGGACGTCCCTAATAGAGATCATCTGCTGGAGATGCCATGCCCTGGGACATATGGGGTCCAGTGCCCCCTCAGCTCTGACCAAATGGACTGTTCCGTGGGGAGATGGAGCTCCATGTTTGCATGTAGTGCTTTTGCAAACTCTGGGGAGGGACTACCATTCTGTTCAATCAGCATTAATGGACTTCTGGACTCGGGGAGCCTGGCCACGCTCCTGATGGCCCATATCCCTCAAAGGTTGGTCCCTGGGAAAACCTTGGGAGTCACCTATATTCGAGGCGATACCAAGGTTTACCCAGTGGCCCGGGTCACCTTAAAAACAGAGGAAGGTACAGTGTCTCACCAGGTAGGGGTGGTGCAGTGGCTGATGCATGAGATGATCATTGGCCGGGATTGTCCTTTGTTCTGGGATCTTTGGGCCAGGGCGGTACCACAACAATGTCCTGTGTGCAATGACAGCCCTGTGCTCATTGACCCTAAGGTGGTCCCTGAATTTCTGTTCTCGGCCATGGTAGGTGATAATGAGGAGGAGTCTGCCCTTGAGGAGACAGTTCCTGACTTAGAAGTATCTCGGGGAAACTTTGGGACCGCCCAACTTCGACATGAGACTTTAAAAGGATCCTTAAATAATGTGGGGGTAGTCAATGGGGCATTTAAGAGCCAGGGGCAGACAAAAGGTACCCTCACTTTGCCATGAATAGAAACTTGTTGTACAGGGTGAAAAAAATCCATGAAGAATTAGTGGAACAGCTTGTGGTTCCCAAGCCATATAGACGCATGGTAATGAACCTTGCACATGGCCATGTCTTAGGGGGACACTTGGGGCAGATAAGGTTTTTACAAAGGTTTTATTGGACCAACTAGAAATAGCTCAAACAAACATGAATGCCGTGTCCGATCAAATGCAATCCACCACACCAAATTACAATACACAGCATATAATAAATCCAACAAATGCTTTATTTAATCCATAATAGAAAATTACATAAATAAAAAATAGCAGCGGCATATATCCACAGGAGAGAAAAGGAACCATACAAATAGGTCACATTTCAAGTATCCAGACTCCTTAATCCATGATAATCATGTCAGCATCTCCTATTGCACTTCTATGAAAACCGTGTGCGATCACACCACATAATAAATAAGAAAACCTCTAAGTGGAGTTCATGTGGTCAATAGATGAAAACAATATCACATAAGCAGTTATGAATCAGTCTAAAGTGTCAAGTGCAAAAAATACCATGTAAACAACAAACAGGAGTACTGATTCATCCCCTGAGGAAGCTACACGCAAAACGTGTGTCAGGGTTTTGAACCATTCTGGTCGGTATTACTCCTCTTTGTTGTTTATCTGGTAACAGCCAGCAGTGTCAGGTGGGAGTGAGTACCTCTCTGACAGTGGAGCTCTAGGGAGTGCTATGTGGGATCAGAGTCTGAGCTGGAGTTGCTGTACCTGAAAGACTGAGGACAAAGCGAGGTACACATACACCCCGTGGGGTTTACGGTACTGTGCAAAACCATGCCTGTGTGATTCTATAGATATGGGACTTTATTGTTTCTTTAACGCCGGCTGAAGCAAGCTGGTCACTGCATTTTACTGCCTTATTCTTTTGTCAAGAATAAAAGGCTACCATTGGGGCAGATCGCTCTGATATATATATATATATACCATAACCAGCTGTACAATTATAACACACCCATCTGTTATGCAGGCAATACAATAGTAAATCATGTAGCTCTTAATCCTGATACCTGAAGTTATTTTAATACCTTGATTTCGATGTTCCACCGATGATCTAAACACCTTTGTTGTGGACTCTTTCCTGTGTGCACAAATAGTTGGGTAGGTCCATATGTATCATATGTAATTTTCATTACCCGTATCAAAGGGAGACTACACCCATGAGCACGAGTTAAGCTTAATTACCTTTAATAGGAGTGATCAGTGTGTTTTTACCAACATTTGTGTATGAAACATAATAATATAAATACGGCAGCCATTTAAGATTCTGCCATTTTCCAGCGTTCAGAGTGCAGGGACAGACGTGTAAAGGCGCTAGAGACAGCTATTGGAAAAACCTCTATGTTTAAAAAAATAACTGAAAAAAGGATTTATAAGTGCAGGGAAAGGATAGGGAGGAATCATTTCACAGCATCCTAATGCAGGGAGAGACATCAGAAGGCGCTAGGGACATTGATAGGAATGTAATTTACAAGTGCAGGGAACGATTATTTGGGGATCCAAATAGTCATTAGACAGCTCTGTCATTCCAGCTTTTTGTTATTGAGCTGCAAGTGTTATGTTGGAAAGCCTTTAGTGGCTTATATCTTAGTATCTTATTCAGTACGACAAGAAAAATACAGTATATACGCATTTCACTTCTGCAGTTATTTCTGTTGAAAGCGTATAAGGGAGTATTACAGTACAACAAGAAAAATGTATACGCATTGCACTGTTGCAGTTAATTCTGTTGAAAGAGTATAGGGGCGTATTTCAGTAAAAAAAGACACAAATATACGCACTGCACTGTGCCAGTTATTTCAGATGAAAGCCTATAGGGGTGTATTTCAGTACTGCAAGAAATATATATAAGCACCTCACTCTTTCATTTTTTTGCGGTCAAAGCGTATAGTGGCCTAATTCAGTCCAACAAGAAATATATTTTCTTAGGTCACTTCTGCAGTTATTTAAGCATATAGCGGCGTATTTCAGTACTGCAAGAAATATATAAGCGCTTCACTCTTTAATTTTTTGGGGTCAAAGAGTATAATGGCCTAATTTAGTCCAACAAGAAATATATATTCTCAGGTCACTGCTGCAGTTATTTCTGGTGAAAGCGTATAGTGGCATATTTCATTAGTGCAAGAAATATTTATAAGCACTTCACTCTTTAATTTTTTTGTGGTCAAAGCGTATAGTGGCCTGATTCAGTCCAACAAGAAATATATATTCTCAGGTCACTGCTGCAGTTATTTCTGGTGAAAACATATAATGGCGTATATCAGTACTGCAAGAAATATATATAAGCACTTCACTCTTTAATTTTTTTTCTGGTCAAAGCGTATAATGGCCTAATTAAGTCCAACAAGAAATATATATTCTCAGTTCACTGCTGCAGTTATTTCTGGTGAAAGCGTATAGGGGCGTATTTCAGTGCTTCAAGAAATATATATACGCACTTCAATCTTTACTTTTTTTCTGGTCAAAGTGGATAGGGTTGTATTTTAGTACAACAAGAAAAATATATTCTCAGTGCATTTCCGCAGTTAATTGTGGTGAAACCGTTTAGTGGCCTATTGCAGTACAAAAATAAAAATATATTTGTCGCTTTTAGGGGTATTTTAATTTCCGTTTCATTGCGTTAGTTCAGCTACAAGTATGTCAGGCAGAGAAGTGCCAGGCCATGCACAAAGGAGTAGCAGAGGCCTGAATGTTTCTGGCGCAAGCAGAGGTCGCAGCAGAGTAAGGCTACTTTCACACCTGCGTTAGGTGCGGATCCGTCTGGTATCTGCACAGACGGATCCGCACCTATAAATGCAAACGATGGCATCCGTTCAGTACGGATCCGTCTGCATACACTTAGTCAAAAAAAGTCTAAGTGTAAGTCAAACGGATCCGTCCTGACTTTACATTGAAAGTCAATGGGGGACGGATCCGTTTACAATTGCACCAATATTGTGTCAATGTAAACGGATCCGTCCCCATTGACTTCCATTGAAAGTCAGGACGGATCCGTTTGGCTCCGCACCGCCAGGCGGACACCAAAACGTTGCAAGCAGCGTTTTGGTGTCCGCCTCCAGAGCGGAATGGAGGCGGAATGGAGCCAAACTGATGCATTCTGAATGGATCCGCATCCATTCAGAATGCATTGGGGCTAAACTGATCCGTTTGGGGCCGCTTGTGAGATCCTTGAAACGGATCTCACAGGCGGACCCAGAAACGGCAGTGTGAAAGTAGCCTTAGTGGTCGTGGCAGCAGTAGTCAGAGCGAGAGGCCCGAGCGGTCGTGTCTTGACCAGCAACCCTGCGGTTATTGATTGGTTAACTCGATCATCCACGTCATACCAAGTGACATCAGACACCCCCAGCCAACAGTCGGTGGGTTCGTCAGACACAACCCTTAGTTGGCATGGCCCAGGAGCAGGCCCTGTGCCCTCACCTGTCCTCAACCTGCCTCTGGCCTTTTCTGTTCCATCACCGCAAGAAGTACTACATGCAGTGGGCTCTGCTTCACTTTTCAGTGAGGACGAGCTACTAGAGGACAGTCAGCAGCTACTGCCCAGCCAAAATGTGGAGGAGACATCCGCTGCTTCCTCTGCTAGGCGGGCAAGTAGTGATGAGGAGAGTGGCACGGGAGCTTGTGTTGCGAGTGGTCAGGCTCCTGACCCAGAGACCGTTGAGAAGGACATCAGTGATGTGCAGACACTACTCAATGATGATGAAGCCGATCGCACTTGGGAGCCGGGTGAAGAAGGGGCTTCGTCATCATCAGAAGAGGGTGGCAGCTTGGCTGTCTGGCAGCGGCTGAGCCAGCAAGTCGCTAGCGTGGCCGGGAGTCAGCAGGGTGGCAGCAGTGGGAAGTCAGGAGCCAAACGGCACGCGGTAGACCACCCGCTTTGCAGTAGCCTACCTGCCTGGTGCATGGGGTCACGGAAGCAGCGGCGGTAGCAGTCAGCCAGTGAGTAGTGTTGGGGGACAAATCAGGTACTCGGCAGTGTGGCAGTTTTTTTGTAAAGCCGCCAGAGGAGGTCAACATGGCCATATGTAGAATATGTGGGCAGAAGGTGAAGCATGTGCAGGGTGCCAATGTTGGCACCACGGCCCTGAGTCAACATATGCAGCGTCACCATAAAGTGGCCTGAAAGAACCTTGGCTCCGATGTGGTGGTCCAGCCTGCCGCACTCAGTTTCAGCCAGTCAAGGCTCCACCACCTCAGCCGAAGGGAGCTGTCTGTCAATCCCATCTTCTGCTGGTCCAGATGCTCCTGCTCCTGGTCCTACTCCTCGTCAGTCATTCCGCCAGCAATCAATCACCGAAGCGATTGCCAAAAAGCAACAGTATGCGTGCACACATCCAACGGCGCAGAAGCTGAACATGCTCCTGTCCAAGTTGCTGGTGCTTCAGTTTCTCCCTTTCCAAGTGGCGGACTCTGCACCTTTCAGAGAACTGATGGCTTGTGCCGATTCGAGGTGGAGGGTCCCAAGCCGTAATTTCTTTGCGAAAAAGGCAGTACCAGCCCTGCACATACATGTAGAACATGCTCCGTGTAATGCATCAAGAAATCGAATCCTGGCTTTCTCCTGCGACAACTCAAAATCGGAGCCATGCTGACCGACAACGGGAAGAACATGGTGTCGGCGCTGCATCAAAGAAGGCTGAGCCATGCGCTTTGCCATCTCCAAGACATCCTAAGAATAGGCAGGAAACTTTGCATGCACTTCAGCCAATAGTATACCGTAAAGCACACCCTCCTTGAGCTGCAGCGGCAGAACGGCATCTCCCAACATAGGCTTCCACCCGTTGGAATTCCACCCTCCATATGATGGACCGACTATACGAACAGAGAAAGGCCATCAACGATTTCTTGTTGATGCAAGCGGAAAGGAGTATTCCACTGTGTAACTTCGATGTCAGCCAGTGGCAACTCATGCGTGACACCTGCCATTTGCTCAGGCCCTGTGACGACGCCACGTTATTTATCAGTTGCCAGGACTACGGGATGAATGACAACATTCCACTGCTTCATGTCCTGGAACAGATGCTGGTAACAATGGCTGGTCAGGGGACAGGAGACATGGTGCCTCGATATCACCACCACATGAGCCCTGTGGGGGCTGAACTAGAAGAGGAGGAGGGGGAGGAGGACATTGGAGCACAGACAATGTGTAGCCAAATTGGTTTGAATTTTCTACTCAGCTGACAGGACAGGAGGAGCAGGAGCAGCCAGAGGAGCTACAGGGCGATGAGGAAGACGAGACAGAGGACCCGGACACACCGTGGCAGTATGCAGTGGAAATGGAGGCAGGGACTCCCTCCGAGTCACTTGCACAAATGGCATGATGCATGCTCACTTGCTTACGTATTGACAGCCGAATTGTCACCATTCGGCAGGTGAATGACTTCTGGCTCTCCACCTTGTTGGACCCTCGCTACCGGTCAAGAATGTATATTTTTTTTTACACCCACCGAGAGGGAGGACAAACTGAACTACTAGAGAGACATCCTATGTAGTCAGTTGGCCGCTGCCTATCTGTGCCATCGTCCATCCTCTGGCAGGTCTGACCGGGGGGGGGGGGGGGGCCCTCTGCGCTCACGTTCCACTGCCATGGCTTCTGGGGAGGTGTGGTGTGCCAGGAGCAGTACCAGCTCCATCAGCAGCAGCCTGAGTCTGCAGTCGCTGATGAGTAGCTTTCTTCACCCGCAGCAGGTGGACCTGGAGCAGGACATGAACCAGCAGGTGGTGGCATACTTGGACAACACCCTGCCACCCCACATTGAAGACCTGTTGGACTACTGGGTAGCCAAACTGGATTTGTGGCCGCAACTTGCATAGTTTGCCCCGGAAAAGCTGTCCTGCCCAGCCAGTAGTGTAGCATCAGAGTGGGTGTTTAGTGTAGCGGGAGCCATAGTTACCCTCAAGCAGAACTCGCCTGTCTACCCAAAATGTGGAGAGACTGACCTTCGTCAAGATGAATCAGGTGTGGATCAGCCATGATTTCCAACCACCAATTCCTGATGCATCAGACTAGATCATCCATGGTGCCACACCAACACTTTGATACAAGAGACTGGTTTCTTCTTATTACCTGTCTCAGCTACTACTTTGATGCTGCAACCCACCTGATGTCACACATCTGATGACAAGTGCTCCTTATTTAACCCGCCTTCGTCAACAGGTACTGGTATTGTCACCCACTGCCCCACTCTGTTACCGAGTCACTTTGTGGTCTCCTGATGCAGCTGCCGCTGCCATCTCCAGATTATGTCACCTTGCCACTCTGTGGTCTCCTCATGCTGCCGCCATATCCTCACTATGTCACCTTGCCACTCTATGGTATCCTGCTGCTGCTGCCATCTTCACATTATTTCACCTTGCCACTCTGTGGTCTCCGGATGCTGCTGCCATCTCCACACTATGTCACCTTGCCACTCTGTGGTGTCCTCATGCTGTTGCCATCTCCACACTATGTCACCTTGTCACTCTGTGGTCTCTTCCTGCTGCTGCCATATCCACACTATGTCACCTTGCCCCTCTGTGGTCTCCTCCTGCTGCTGCGATCTCCACACTATGTCACCTTGCCACTCTGTGGTCTTCTCCTGCTGCAGCCATCTCCACACTATATCACCTTGCCACTTTGTGGTGTCCTCATGCTGCTGCCATCTCCACACTATGTCACCTTGCCACTCAGTGGTCTCCGGATGCTACCGCCACCTCCAAACTATGTCTCCTTCTGCTACTGCCATATCCACACTATGTCAACTTGGCACTGTGTGGTCTCCTCCTGCTGCTGCCATATCCACACAATGTCACCTTGCCACTCTGTGGTTTCCTCATGCTGCTACCATATCCACACTATGTCACCTTGCCACTCTTTAGTGTCCTCATGCTGCTGCCTTATCCACACTATGTCACCTTGTCAATATGTGGTCTCCTCCTGCTGCTGCCATATCCACATTATGTCACCTTACCACTCTGTGGTGTCCTCTTGCTGCTGCTGCCATTTCCACACTATGTCACCTTGCCACTCTGTGGTCTCCGGATGCTACCGCCACCTCTAAACTATGTCACCTTGCCACTCTGTGGTCTCCTTCTGCTACTGCCATATCCACACTATGTACCTTGGGGTACTGGTATTGCCACCCACTGCCCCACTCTGTTACCGAGTCACTTTGTGGTCTCCTGATGCAGCTGCTGCTGCCATCTCCAGATTATGTCACCTTGCCACTCTGTGGTCTCCTCATGCTGCCGCCATATCCTCACTATGTCACCTTGCCACTCTATGGTATCCTGCTGCTGCTGCCATCTTCACATTATTTCACCTTGCCACTCTGTGGTCTCCGGATGCTGCTGCCATCTCCACACTATGTCACCTTGCCACTCTGTGGTGTCCTCATGCTGTTGCCATCTCCACACTATGTCACCTTGCCACTCTGTGGTCTCTTCCTGCTGCTGCCATATCCACACTATGTCACCTTGCCCCTCTGTGGTCTCCTCCTGCTGCTGCGATCTCCACACTATGTCATCTTGCCACTCTGTGGTCTTCTCCTGCTGCAGCCATCTCCACACTATATCACCTTGCCACTTTGTGGTGTCCTCATGCTGCTGCCATCTCCACACTATGTCATCTTGCCACTCTGTGGTCTTCTCCTGCTGCAGCCATCTCCACACTATATCACCTTGCCACTTTGTGGTGTCCTCATGCTGCTGCCATCTCCACACTATGTCACCTTGCCACTCAGTGGTCTCCGGATGCTACCGCCACCTCCAAACTATGTCACCTTGCCACTCTGTGGTCTCCTTCTGCTACTGCCATATCCACACTATGTCAACTTGGCACTGTGTGGTCTCCTCCTGCTGCTGCCATATCCACACAATGTCACCTTGCCACTCTGTGGTTTCCTCATGCTGCTACCATATCCACACTATGTCACCTTGCCACTCTTTAGTGTCCTCATGCTGCTGCCTTATCCACACTATGTCACCTTGTCAATATGTGGTCTCCTCCTGCTGCTGCCATATCCACATTATGTCACCTTACCACTCTGTGGTGTCCTCTTGCTGCTGCTGCCATTTCCACACTATGTCACCTTGCCACTCTGTGGTCTCCAGATGCTGCCGCCACCTCTAAACTATGTCACCTTGCCACTCTGTGGTCTCCTTCTGCTACTGCCATATCCACACTATGTCACCTTGGGACTCTGTGGTCTCCTCCTGCTGCTGCCATATCCACACTATGTCGCCTTGGGACTCTGTGGTGTCCTCCTGCTGCTGCTGCCATCTCCACACTATGTCACTTTGCCACTCTGTGGTGTCATCATGCTGCTGCCATATCCACACTATGTCACCTTGCCACTCTGTGGTATCCTGCTGCTGCTGCCATCTCCACATTATGTCACCTTGCCACTCTGTGGTCTCCTCCTGCCATATCCACACTATGTCACCTTGCCACTCCGTGGTGTCCTCAGGCTGCTGCCATCTCCACACTATGTCACCTTGTCACCTTTCCACTCTGTGGTGTCCTCATGCTGCTGCCATCTCCACACTATGTCACCTTGCCACTCTGTGGTATCCTCATTTTGCTGCCATCTCCACACTATGTCACCTTGCCACTCTGTGGTCTCCGGATGCTGCCGCCACCTCTAAACTATGTCACCTTGCCACTTTGTGTTCTTCTCCTGCTGCTGCCATCTCAACATTATGTCACCTTGCCACTCTGTGGTCTCCTCCTGCTGCTGCCATATCCACACTTTGTCACCTTGCCACTCTATTGTGTCCTCCTGCTGCTGCCATCTTCACACTATGTCACCTTGCCACTAGACTAGAGGCCCCCATGTACCTACAGAATGCTACCTGGTCCTGGTGGTCAGGGATGAGGACTGTGTTTCCCAAGGATCATTTTCTACTGGGAAATACAGGGCACAGTATAATACACTAGAATCTATATAATATAAACATATTAGCCCTACTCCTGAATAATAATACAATTAGGTGGTCATTTATTATATAGAAATATGTCTATGTTATGCGTATTTCTGACAGAGATTGTGGCGCAAAGGTCCTTAACACCGTCATCTGCATATTTCTCCCGCTCATGCCAGGTCTAAAAAAGCATGGCGTGGCCAGGGAAAGGGATACAGTTATGACCATCCAGGGTTTTGGATACCACCACCATACATTAACCGGATAACACCTCTGTACAGTGAGCGGATAACACCGCCATACCGTGATTGGATAAAAGGGTATAAGAGGGCACAGTACAGGGAATGACTAGGGGCACTGCACATGGTGTGGTATGATGGCACAATGCAGGGTATAAGGGGGCACAGTACGGGGTGGGGGGCACAGTCACATAACCCTGTGCCATTAGAAGGTCCTTATGGTGAATGTGGTTCATACACCACCATAATGAGAGGCAGAGGAGTGAGACAGAGGTGTGAATATGTGGCTAGAGATAAAAAAAATTAACTGTCGGCCAGTAGGGGCCCCAAAAATTAGGCAATAGGCATTCACCTGACAGCAAAGAAATTTGGATTCTGTGGCTGGAGGTACATTAGGCAGTCACAGGATAAATATGTAACTGTTGGCCAGTACAGGCCCTAAAAAATAGCCAATAGGCATTCACCTGACAGCAAATAAATTTGGATTTTGTGGCTGGAGATACATTAGGCGGTCATAGGATAAAAATGTAACTGTCGGCCAGTCTCTGTAGTGTGTGTGTGTGTGTGTGTAATACACATCTATGATATATACAGTACTCCATCCGAAAACTGTTTCTTTAGCGTAAATTACAATAATCTGGGCCTAATATAGTGTCCATAGTATGTGACTTTCTGTGACATATACAGTACGCCATCTGAAAACTGTTTCTTTAGGGCAAATTTAACTAATCTGGGCCTAATCTAGTGTCCATATTATGTGTGTTTCTGTGACATATACTGTCCTGCATCCGAAAACTGAGTTTGTATTACAAATTCCAAAAATCTGGGCCTAATCTAGTGTACATAGTGTGTTGATTTCTGTGACATACACAGTACGCCATCTGAAAACTGTTTCTTTAGGGCAAATTTAACTAATCTGAGCCTAATATAGTGGCCATATTCTGTGGGTTTCTGGGACATATACTGTCCTGCATCAGAAAACTGAGTTTGTATTGCAAATTCCAATAATCTGGGCCTAATTTACGGTCCATAGTGTGTGGCTTTCTGTGACATATACAGTACGCCATCCGAAAACTATTTCTTTAGGGCAAATTTAACTAATCTGGGCCTAATCTAGTGTCCATATTTTGTGGGTTTCTGTCACATATACTGTCCTGCATCTGAAAACTGAGTTTGTATTGCAAATTCCAAAAATCTTGGCCTAATCTAGTGTACATATTATTATTATTATTTATTATTTAAGCGCCATTCATTCCATAGCGCTGTACATATGATAAGCGGTGCACATACATAACACAGACAATTGTACTAATCATAAACAAGATGAGTTACAAACTGGTACAGAAGGAGAGAGGGCCCTGCCCGTGAGGGCTTACAATCTACATGGTATGGGAGAAGGACACAGTAGGTGCGGGTTAGGTTGGTCATGGCGGTATAGAGGCAGCAGGGTCATTGGTTGTAGGCTTGTCTGAAGAGGTGGGTTTTCAGGTTTCTTTTGAAGGATTCCACTGTAGGTGAGAGTCTGATATGTTGGGGTAGCGAGTTCCAGAGTATGGGGGATGCACGGGAGAAATCTTGGAGTCGATTGTGGGAAGAGGCAATAAGAGGAGAGGAGAGAAGGAGGTCTTGTGAGGATCGGAGAGTGCGTGTGGGGATGTATCGGGAAAGTAGCTCAGAGATGTTGGGAGGGGACAGGTTATGGACGGCCTTGTATATGTTTGTCAGTACTTCGAAGTGGATTCGTTGGGCAATGGGGAGCCAGTGAAGGGATTGGCAGAGGGGAGAGGCAGAGGAGTAATAAGGTGAGAGGTGGATTAGTCGGGCAGCGGAGTTGAGGATAGATTGGAGGGGTGCGAGGGTGCTAGATGGAAGGCCACAGAGGAGTATATTGCAGTAGTCTAGGCGGGAGATAATGAGGGCATGTACGAGCATTTTCGCAGATTCGAAGTTAAGGAAAGCACGGATGCGGGAGATGTTTTTGAGTTGGAGGCGGCAGGTGGTGGAAAGGGCTTGGATGTGCGGTCGGAAGGAAAGGGCAGAATCTAAGGTCACTCCAAGGCAGCGGGCTTTTTTGACTGGGGATAATGTGCAGCCATTGATCGTGATAGATAGGTCTGTTGGGGGGGTTGAACAAGATGGGGGAAAGATTATGAATTCTGTCTTATCCATGTTAAGTTTAAGAAAGCGAGAGGCGAAGAAGGATGATATAGAAGATAGACATTGTGGGATTCTTGATAGTAAGGTGGTGATGTCTGGACCAGAGAGGTAGATTTGTGTGTCATCAGCATAGGAGTGATACTGAAAGCCATGGGACTCTATGAGCTGTCCCAGGCCAAAAGTGTAGATTGAGAAGAGCAGGGGTCCTAGGACAGAGCCTTGCAGGACACCAACAGAGAGGGCATGAGACGAGGAGGTGGTGCGGGTGGTGGTACAGTACCCCATCTGAAAACTGTTTCTTTTGGGCAAATTCCAATAATCTGGGCCTAATCTAGTGTCCATATTCTGTGGGTTTCAGTGACATATACTGTCCTGCATCCAAAAACGGTGTCTTTAGCGGACTGTAAAACAATCTGCGCCACATCTAGTGATAAAACCATTAATATGAAGAAGGGTGTGTAAAATGTCCTCCTTTATGTGTAACAAAGGGTGTTTTGGAGTGCTTGTTCCTTGTAATTTTTGGCAGCCCTTTTACTTAGTGCATAGACTTTATGAGTGTAGGAGTCCCACTACCTGAACAATTGTACCACAATATGAATGTCAGTCTGTAAAAGTGACATACAACTCAGACAACATGGTTCCCAGAAGCGACCTGGGAGTCCAAGATGCATCCAGACATCGTCCCCATGCGGTTCCCGATCCATTTCGGTGGTGTTTCTGTCACTTTCTCACCTTTTCCAATGGACCAGGCACCCTCCCCTCTTCAGAGCAGGGGGTGCATGGTTGTCTTCCATTGACTTCCATTATACTCGGGTGCTCGGCCGAGTATAGCAATGTGTTTGGGCCGAACACCCAAATACTTTGGTGCTCAATCATCACTAATGGCAACACTATTATCAGCAGCTGACACGTTAAAAAAAGCCCACACTGCGGAGCCATGTGCTGGAGTCCTGAGAGCGCAAGATGTGACCGTGCATAGTGGATGGCTGGCTTCAGATACATTTGCAGTCTTCTTTTTGCCTCCTTAGCACTGCGAGTTCTGCCTGCTTCTTCTCCTCCCTATCTGCTGCTCCATCTCTCCCTCTGAACTCCCCTCCGCTTCCTCTCTTGTTGGCACCCACGTGACGTCCATCAACATGTCATCATCGTCACCTTCACCACCACTGACATTGGAGATCTCGGAGTAGGCAGCAACAGCGGGGACCATCCTCCTTGGGCTGATCTGGGTACTGTTGTCAGACCGCTGGGTGGCAGCCATTGCTGCCTCCTTCTTCTCATCCGATGCCAAGAATGGCTGTGCATCAGTAAGGTATGGGAATGGATGAGGAAAAAATTCCTCTGACTCGAGTAGAGGGGCTATGGTGGTGGTGGTGTCTTTGGGGGTGCACACAGCAGAGAGTGAGAAGGGTGCAGATACAGAGGATGAGGAGGGTGCAGAAATGGAAGGCTGAGTGAGACACTCAACCAACTCTGGTACGCCCTTTGAAGTTATCACACATGCCTTCTCCAACTTCCCACTTAGGCTCCGGCCTGGTGCACCTGCCCGACCCCTACCATCCCTGCGGAACGGTCTGCCTCTTCCTCTGCTTGTCATTTTCTAAATGACCCTCTGCCTAAGTCCGTAGAGAAGAGAAGTGTAACGGACCGCTTCAGCAGACAAGGGGTTAAAATCCGTCTAGGCGATATGCCCCTTTCCGAGAGACAGGCACAGCTACTGCAGAACACCAACCTCCCGAACTGGATACAAAATAGCACTCCAAACTGGAACCTCGCAAATAGCTGTCAGCAGACAAACAGGAAAAGCGTACAGTCAGCTTACACTCCTGGCAATCAGTCTCCAACAGCATACAGGGAATCCCCCCAATAACGAGACAAGGCTGCCGTCTTGAGGGTCAGCAGTGGTCTGTGAGTTAAAATGGCCGCTATCTATTGTTCTCACCATGTGCTCCATCCAAGCAAGTAAGGCAAATGATGCAATCCAGGGACAGAGGGCTCCGTCCCAAGTGCCTTAAGACCCAATAACTTAAGGGACCATAATCCCAGGGCAGGAGGCTGGTAAACAGCCCCCTCCAAACCACCGTGGCGAGGTTGGTTTCGCCACAAGAAGTATTTGCCGAAGAAGGTATATCGCAGCCTTCAATCAGTATTTGATGGAAAAAGGTATATAGCAATAGCACCCCTCAATCAGTATTTTGTGGAAGTAGGTATATGGCACCCCTCAATCAGTATTGGCGGAAGAAGGTATATACCGATAGCACCCCTCAATCAGTATTTTGTGGAAGAGGTTATATGGCACCCCTCAATCAGTATTTGGTAGAAACAGGTATATAGCACCCCTCAATCAGTATTTTGCGGAAACAGGTATATGGCACCCCTCAATCAGTATTTTGTGGAAGCAGGTATATGGCACCCCTCAATCAGTATTTGGCGAAAACAGGTACATAGCACCCCTCAATTAGTATTTGGCGGAAAGAGGTATATGGCACCCCTCAATCAGTATTTTGTGGAAGCAGGTGTATCGCAGCCCTCAATCAGAATTTGGTGGAAGAAGGTATATAGCAATAGCACCCCTCAATCAGTATTTAGTGGAAAAGGTATATGGCACCCCTCAATCAGTATTTGACAGAAACAGGTATATAGCACCCCTCAATCAGTATTTGGCGGAAGAAGGCATATACCGATAGCACCCCTCAATCAGTATTTGGCAAAAACAGGAATACAGCACCTCTCAATCAGTATTTGGCGGAAACAGGTATATGTCACCCCTCAATCAGTATTTAGTGGAAGAAGGTATATAGCAATAGCACCCCTCAATCAGTATTTTGGCCCTATTAGCTAGCATTTTGTGTCCCTAACTGTCCCTGCTCCAAAATGCAACCTCTCCCTACACTGGCAAAACACATAATGTAAAAATGTCTGCCAGATCGGGTTCTGTTATAGGGTTGGGGGTGTGTCCATGTGCTGAAACATCTCAATTGGCTGTCCTGTCCCACCTGATAGATGTGTCAAAGTTCGGCGCTATGCAAAAAAATATGGCGCATGCGAATATCGCCATATGTTCGCATGTTCGGCGAATTGCGAACGAGCAAAGTTCACCACGAAACGACAGCCGGGCGAACTGCAAGGCCATCTCTATTTGCCATTCTGTGGTCTCCTCCTGCTGACGCCATATCCACACTATGTCACCTTGCTACTCTGTGGTGTCCTCATGGTGCTGCCATATCCACACTGTCACCTTGCCACTCTGTGGTATCCTGCTGCTGCCATCTCCACATTATGTCACCTTGACACTCTGTGGTGTCTTCATGCTGCTGCCATATCCACACTATGTCACCTTTCCACTCTGTGGTGTCCTCATGTTGCTGCCATCTCCACACTATTGTTGTGCTTTTCCATAAGTATATAATATCTATATCTAAATATCCTAATTATAGTGGATTTTATTAGACCTATAAGAGGCCACATTGTTATATGTTATGTATTTTATGGCGAGAGAAGTTCATAGAAAGGACACTGTTCATAAGATTTCTTCTTATGAAGGTACCAGTCTGTGAAGAGGCATTCATGTATTTTCTAGACACAGCTGGTGCTAATTACCTCTAAAGTTTGGTATGTGTTAATGTAGGAGAAAATCTGTAATATCTATATACACGTATAATCAACCTTAGTTTTTGTATAAGTAACTTAATATTAAATATTAAGGATGTTTATGTATCTGTTATCATATACAGTACAGACCAAAAGTTTAGACACACCTTCTCATTCAAAGAGTTTTCTTTATTTTCATAACTATGAAAATTGTAGATTCACACTGAAGGCATCAAAAGTATGAATTAACACATGTGGAATTATATACATAACAAAAAAGTGTGAAACAACTGAAAATATGTCATATTCTAGGTTCTTCAAAGTAGCCACCTTTTGCTTTGATTACTGCTTTGCACACTCTTGGCATTCTTTTGATGAGCTTCATGAGGTAGTCACCTGAAATAGTTTTCACTTCACAGGTGTGCCCTGTCAGATTTAACCCCTTAAGGACACAGGGCGTACCGGTACGCCCTATTTCCCGAGTCCTTAAGGACCAAGGGCGTACCGGTACGTCCTGACTTAAAATCGGCATTCCGGCGCCGCGGGGGTTAATCGGAACGGGATTTCGGCTGAAATCATTCAGCCGGCATCCCGTAACAACGCAGGGGGGGGGTCATTTGACCCCCCCGTATCGGCGATCGCAGAAAACCGCAGGTCAATTCAGACCTGCGGTTTTCTGCGTTTCCGGTCCATTCGGGTGTCCGGTGACCCGATGAACCGGAAAAAGACTGCGATCGGTGGCGTAATTATACACCACCAATCGCAGTCCGAGGATTTGAGGAGGCGGTGCTGGCCCTGGTGCTGAACACTGCTGTCCAGGGTGCTGATTGGTGCAGGGGAGAGAGGCGCGAGATTCAAACTTCCTGCGCTCCTCTCTCCCCTCCTCTTCCTGTTCTGCACGAGCACCCGGCAGCATCGTCCAGCACCAGCTCCTGTGTCCCCCTAATCGCCATCCATCACCCTCCTGCACCCATCGCCACCCAGGTAGGTTAGGGTCAGTGAGGGAGAGGCATCGTTAGGCAGGGAAAGAAGGGAAAAGTTAGTTAGGAAAAAAAAAAAAAAAAAAAAAAAAAAAAAAAAAAAAAAAAAACTTTTAACTTTTACACAAAACTTTTTTTGATCCATCTATCAGACCCCAGACCCCCCCCTGCCACTTGCCCCCCCCTACCAGCCCCCCACCACCACCAGCCCCCCCACCCCCTCCACCCATCCCCCCACCACTCCCCCCACCACTAGCCCCCTCACCACCACTTTTTTTTCTGCGTTCGCTGACTGGTCGGCACTTTTTAGCGTCCGTCCACTGTTAGCGCATCGCCTGCCCCACCGCTGATCAGCGTTGTACCGCTAATCAGCAACTTTTTTTTTTTCCTAACACTTGCCCTTTTTTCCTTTTTTTAGTACGCGAACACCCGTTGCCCCCACACACACACACATATAATAAAGTTTTACACACACGCACACCTACACGCACACACCCCCATGGCCCGCCGGGTGTTCTCGGCCGAGGAGGCATATGCCCAGATTGCCTCCGACTCCGAGAGCCCCAGTGAGGATGAGGATGACCCCACATTCCTCTTATCATCAGCATCCTCCTCATCATCATCGGATGACGATGAGCCACCAAGGCGGCGGAGACGCCACCAGGCGGAGCCAGGGGCCGCACATGCTAGGGATCCTGTGGCCCACCCTAGTACGAGCCGCCCTGGGGTTCGTACTGGTTTCCCGGCCCACCAAATAAGTTCACCGGAGACCCCTGCCGATGAACTTAGCTGGTGTCCCCCAGTGGACTTTGAGCCTGAGATTCCGGATTTCGCTGGCAATCCTGGAATCCAGATTCCCACAGTGGGGTTTACTGAAATTGACTATTTTAGTTTTTTTTTCAGTAACCCACTGGTGAATTTGATGGTGGAGCAGACGAATCTGTACGCCCAACAGTTCGTCGCTCAAAACCCAGGCTCAGTTTTGGCTAGACCCGGTGGCTGGACGCCGGTCAGTGCAGCCGAAATGAGGACATTTTGGGGCCTCGTGCTGCATATGGGTCTAGTCCAAAAACCCAGTGTCAGGCAATACTGGAGTGGGGACGTCCTGTACCAGACCCCACTGTACAGTATGGTCATGACACGCTCCCGGTTTGAGGCCATCCGGAAATGTCTGCATTATTCCGATAATGCAGCATGTCCACCCCGAGGTGATCCTGCCTATGACCGGCTGTATAAGATACGGCCTGTCATCGATCACTTTGGGGCCACATTTCAGCAGGCCTACGTACCTGGAAGGGAGGTCGCGGTTGATGAGTCGCTCATTGCGTTCAAGGGGAGACTCAGTTTCCGCCAATATATTCCCACAAAGCGAGCGAGGTATGGCGTGAAGCTATACAAAATTTGTGAGAGTACCTCAGGGTACACTTACAAATTTCGTGTGTACGAGGGGCGAGATTCCCGTATTCAACCCCCAGAATGTCCCCCCACTCTGGGTGTTAGCGGGAAACTCGTGTGGGACCTTATGTACCCACTGCTGGATAATGGTTACCACTTGTACGTGGATAACTTTTATACCAGCATTCCCTTGTTCAGGTCCCTTGCCGCCAGATCTACGTTCGCTTGTGGGACCGTGCGGAAAAATCAGCGCGGCCTCCCTGCCTACCCCCTCCAGGTACCTATCCCCAGGGGTGAGACCCGTGCACTTACCAGTGGAAACCTGTTGCTGGTCAGGTATAAGGACAAGAGGGATGTCCTTATGCTGTCCACAATCCACGGTAACGGCACCACCCCAGTCCCTGTGCGAGGTACCGCGGCAACGGTCCTCAAGCCCGATTGTATCGTCGACTACAATCGGTATATGGGAGGAGTTGATCTCTCGGATCAAGTCCTCACGCCATATAACGCCATGCGCAAAACCCGGGCATGGTACAAAAAAGTTGCGGTCTACTTGGTGCAGGTTGCCATGTACAACTCTTTTGTACTATCCCGAAGCGCTGGCAGCACAGGGACATTCCTCCAATTCTATGAGGCAGTCCTCAAGGACCTGATCTTTTCGGACCGGGAAAGAGCAGGCCGGAGTACCTCGGGAACTGGAGGCGCCCGGATCGTCCCTGGCCAACACTTTCCAGGTGTGGTCCCCCATACTGGAAAGAAGGGACGAACCCAAAAAAAGTGCAGAGTGTGTCGCAGGAGGGGGATACGGAAGGACACCACCACTCAGTGCGACACGTGCCCCGATCATCCGGGCCTCTGCGTTATCGATTGCTTCAGGGAGTATCACACTTCCATGGAGTACTAAATTTTTATAATCCCCAACAGTTCACTAGAGAACATAAAACACTATGGCTCTCAGACTTTGGAGACACGAAAACTATTTTTCTTTCCCCCAAAAATATTAGTTTTAGTGCAGGCATCCTCAAACTGCGGCCCTCCAGATGTTGTAAAACTATAACTCCCAGCATGCCCAGACAACCTACAGCCATCAGCAGGGCATGGTGGGAATTGTAGTTTTACAACATCTGGAGGGCCGCAGTTTTAGGATGCCTGCTTAGTGTCTCCAAAGTCTGAGAGCCATACATATTGGGCATCGTCGCGTGCGTAAAAGTCGTCGCTATAAAAATAACTTTTGACCAAACGCCTCGGATGAACGGTGTTAAAAATATAAAATAAAAACGGTGCCAAAACACCTATTTTTGGGCAAAATTTCAATTTAAATCCATTTTGCCGGTAATAAAGCAAGGGTTAACAGCCAAACAAAACTAAATATTTATTGCCCCGATTCTGTCGTTTGCAGAAACACCCCATATGTGGTCGTAAATGGCTATATAGCCGCACGGCAGGGCATAGAACGAAGGGAACGCCATACGGTTTCTGGAAGGCAGATTTTGATGGACAGTTTTTTTTTTGACACCATGTCCCATTAGAAGCCCCCCCTGATGTAGCCCAGACTAGAAACTCCAAAAAAGTGACCCCATCTAAGAAACTACACCCCTCAAGGTATTCAAAAGTTACTTTACAAACTATGTTAACCCTTTAGGTGTTCCACAAAACTAAATAGCGAATGTAGAAACAATTTTAGATTTTAATTTTTTTGTTACATTGCCTCAAAAAAGAGTAATATAGAGCAACCAAATATCAAATTTACCCCAAAAATAGTCCCAAAACAACAACCACCTTATCCCGTAGTTTCCTAGATGGGGTCACTTTTATGGAGTTTCTACTCTAGGGGTGCATCAGGGGGCTTGAAAGGGTACATGGTGTAAATAAACCAGTCCAGCAAAATCTGCCTTCCAAAAACCATATGGCGTTCCCCTTCTTCTATGTCCTGCCGTTTAGCCAAATAGTAGTTTACCACCACATATGGGGTGTTTCTGCAAACTACAGAATCAGGGCAACCCATTTTGAGTGTTGTTTGGCAGTTAACCCTTGTTTTACTCCTAGAAAAAATTGATTATATTGGAAAATTTTCCAAAAAATTGAAATTTCATAATTGTTTCTCCATCTGCCATTAACTCTTGTGGAACACCTAAAGGGTTAACAAAGTTTGTAAACCCAGTTTTGAATACCTTGAGGGGTGTACTTTCTTAGATGGAGTCACTTTTTTGAAATTTCTATTCTAGGGGTGCAACAGGGGGCTTCAAATGGGACATGGTATAAACAAAACCAGTCCTGCCAAATCTGCCTTCCAAAACCCATATGGTGTTCCCCTCCTTCTATGTCCTCCCGTTCGGCCAAACAGTAGTTTACGACCACATATGGGGTGTTTCTGCAAACTACAGAATCAGGGCAACCCATTTTGAGTTTTGTTTGGCAGTTAACCCTTGTTTTTTTCCAGGAAAAAATTGATTATATTGGAAAATTTTCCAAAAAATCTAAATTCTAAAAATGTATGTCCATTTGCCATGAAGTGTTGTGGAAGACCTAAAGGGTTAACAAAGTTTGTAAAAACAGTTTTGAATACCTTGAGGGGTGTAGTTTCTAGAATGGGGTCATTTTTGGGTGGTTTCTATTATGTAAGCCTCACAAAGTGACTTCAAACCTGAACTGGTCCATAAAAAGTGGGATTTTGAAGATTTCCGAAAATTTCAAAATTTGCTTCTAAACTTCTAAGCCTTGTAACATCCCCAAAAAATAAAATATCATTCCCAAAATGCTACAAACATGAAGTAGACATATGGGGAATGTAAAGTCATCACAATTTTTGGGGGTATTACTATGTATTACAGAAGTAGAGAAACTGAAACTTTGAAATTTGCAAATTTTTCAAAATTTTTGGTAAATATGGTATTTTTTTATGCAAAAAAATTAACTTTTTTGACCCAATTTTAGCAGTGTCATGAAGTACAATATGCGACGAAAAAACAATCTCAGAACGGCCTGGGTAAGTCAAAGCGTTTTAAAGTTATCAGCACTTAAAGTGACAGTGGTCAGATTTGCAAAAAATGGCCTGGTCCTTAAGGTGAAATAGGGCTGTGTCCTTAAGGGGTTAAGGGAAGTCAGCTCCAAAGTCTGTTCTGGTCATTGGGATTTTTCTCCTGGGCTTTCTTTGTTTCTTTGTGTTTTCCTTGTTCCCCCTGTCTTTTTCCTGTTGCTTTTTTTTACCTTCTGTGTGTGTGGTTTATAATCACAAACATATCAGTTAGACACACTTTCCTAGCTTGGAGTTTTCCAATCATTGTCGGTTAGGCATGTACATATGATAATAACTGTGATGTCATTGTATTACCCAAAATCCATTTCTGCTGTTGGTGTAATATTACTCATTTACCCCTAGGTGACACTATTACATAAGCTATTAGTATCATCCTAGTAAGGGTTAAATATCCAAGTTTGACTTTATCTCACATTCTATACACATGACATATGGAACCTTAAATCAGAGCTGAGGGATTAGTTTTTGACACAAAAACTAACTAAAACACAGACTTTGTGGTACTATCTACACTTTTCCGATACTCTCAGATTTATGTACCGATAATAATATAATGAACCTTGTTCTCTCGCAAAGATATGTGTGCCTCCTATGCTACTCCAATGGGTGATTGATGGTTAGTTAAAATAACACATCTTTTCCTAGACAGAGACTCATTAATACTAGAGTAATAGTGGCTCTCCCAAATTATTTCCTTGGAATGGTGCTCTTGTCGGGGGTGGTTCACCTGCCCTCTGGTAAGTATGTAAATGATAATAGTAAGAAAAGTCGACAGGCACTCTATATCTGGTTTTAGAGGATATTTATTAATTGATATTTTACAAGGTTTTTATTAAAAATATTACTATTTAATTTTTAAAAATTAAAATAATTGAAATATTATTGAAATATAAAAATGTTGAAATCCCTTATTTATTATGGTGGGGGAAGGGTGGTGTGGTCTGGGTACCAGGGTGTGACCTGAAAAATATTCCGATGAAGGAAGGAGTTGATGTGGACACCTCGGTGGAGGGGGACTAAATGGTGTAACAAAAAATTATATTCAAATAGTGAACCAGAAAATTATTATAAAGAATTTGTAAAAAAGTTCATATAAAAGTTCAAAACATGATCGATAGTGAAAAAAGGAGAAAAAATAATAATTTTTCTCCTTTTTCTATCGATTAAATCCAATATATATATATATATATATATATATATATATATATATATATATATATATATATATATATATACACACCTGCATTTTATTCTAAACTTTTGGACATATCTTGGAGACATTTTTTGAACATCATTGAATTCTTTATATTTTCGTATCGAATATTTCATATCGAATATCAACTTTTTTCACTATCGATCATGTTTTGAACTTTTATATGAACTTTTTTACAAATTCTTTATAATAATTTTCTGGTTCACTATTTGAATATAATTTTTTGTTACACTATTTGAATATAATTTTTTGTTACACCATTTAGTCCCCCTCCACCGAGGTGTCCACATCAACTCCTTTCTTCATCGGAATATTTTTCAGGTCACACCCTGGTACCCAGACCACACCACCCTTCCCCCACCATAATAAATAAGGGATTTCAACATTTTTATATTTCAATAATATTTCAATTATTTTAATTTTTAAAAATTAAATAGTAATATTTTTAATAAAAACCTTGTAAAATATCAATTAATAAATATCCTCTAAAACCAGATATAGAGTGCCTGTCGACTTTTCTTACTATTATCATTTAGAGACTCATTAACACGGTTTATACTTAAACTGTTTTCATCGTACTCTAGGAATGTATGCATTCCTATTGAGAAATATATACAGTACAGACCAAATGTTTGGACACACCTTCTCATTCAAAGAGTTTTCTTTATTTTCATAACTATGAAAATTGTAGATTCACACTGAAGGCATCAAAACTATGAATTAACACATGTGGAATTATATACATAACAAAAAAGTGTGAAACAACTGAAAATATGTCATATTCTAGGTTCTTCAAAGTAGCCACCTTTTGCTTTGATTACTGCTTGGCATTCTCTTGATGAGCTTCAAGAGGTAGTCACCTGAAATGGTCTTCCAACAGTCTTGAAGGAGTTCCCAGAGATGCTTAGTAGAGTTGAGCGAACACCTGGATGTTCGGGTTCGAGAAGTTCGGCCGAACATCCCGGAAATGTTCGGGTTCGGGATCCGAACCCGATCCGAACTTCGTCCCGAACCCGAACCCCATTGAAGTCAATGGGGACCCAAACTTTTCGGCACTAAAAAGGCTGTAAAACAGCCCAGGAAAGAGCTAGAGGGCTGCAAAAGGCAGCAACATGTAGGTAAATCCCCTGCAAACAAATGTGGATAGGGAAATGAATTAAAATAAAAATTAAATAAATAAAAATTAACCAAAATCAATTGGAGAGAGGTTCCATAGCAGAGAATCTGGCTTCCCGTCACCCACCACTGGAACAGTCCATTCTCAGATATTTAGGCCCCGGCACCCAGGCAGAGGAGAGAGGTCCCGTAACAGAGAATCTGTCTTCATGTCAGCAGAGAATTAGTCTGCATGTCATAGCAGAGAATGAGGCTTCACGTCAGCCACCACTGCAACAGTCCATTGGCATATATTTAGGCCTAGCACACAGGCAGAGGAGAGAGGTCCCGTAACAGACAATCTGGCTTCATGTCAGCAGAGAATCAGTCTGCATGTCATAGCAGAGAATGAGGCTTCACGTCACCCACCACTGCAACAGTCCATTGGCATATATTTAGGCCTAGCACACAGGCAGAGCAGAGAGGTCCCGTAACAGACAATCTGGCTTCATGACAGCAGAGAATCAGTCTGCATGTCATAGCAGAGAATGAGGCTTCACGTCACCCACCACTGCAACAGTCCATTGGCATATATTTAGGCCTAGCACACAGGCAGAGCAGAGAGGTCCCGTAACAGACGATCTGGCTTCATGTCAGCAGAGAATTAGTCTGCATGTCATAGCAGAGAATGAGGCTTCACGTCAGCCACCACTGCAACAGTCCATTGGCATATATTTAGGCCCAGCACCCAGGCAGAGGAGGGAGGTCCCGTAACAGAGAATCTGTCTTCATGTCAGCAGAGAATTAGTCTGCATGTCATAGCAGAGAATGAGGCTTCACGTCAGCCACCACTGCAACAGTCCATTGGCATATATTTAGGCCCAGCACACACACAGGCAGAGGAGAGAGGTCCCGTAACAGAGAATCTGTCTTCATGTCAGCAGAGAATTAGTCTGCATGTCATAGCAGAGAATCAGGCTTCACGTCACCCACCACTGCAACAGTCCATTGGCATATATTTAGGCCCAGCACCCAGGCAGAGGAGGGAGGTCCCGTAACAGAGAATCTGTCTTCATGTCAGCAGAGAATTAGTCTGCATGTCATAGCAGAGAATGAGGCTTCACGTCACCCACCACTGCAACAGTCCATTGGCATATATTTAGGCCCAGCACCCAGGCAGAGGAGGGAGGTCCCGTAACAGAGAATCTGTCTTCATGTCAGCAGAGAATTAGTCTGCATGTCATAGCAGAGAATGAGGCTTCACGTCAGCCACCACTGCAACAGTCCATTGGCATATATTTAGGCCCAGCACCCAGGCAGAGGAGGGAGGTCCCGTAACAGAGAATCTGTCTTCATGTCAGCAGAGAATTAGTCTGCATGTCATAGCAGAGAATGAGGCTTCACGTCAGCCACCACTGCAACAGTCCATTGGCATATATTTAGGCCCAGCACCCAGGCAGAGGAGGGAGGTCCCGTAACAGAGAATCTGGCTTCATGTCAGCAGAGAATTAGTCTGCATGTCATAGCAGAGAATGAGGCTTCACGTCAGCCACCACTGCAACAGTCCATTGGCATATATTTAGGCCCAGCACCCAGGCAGAGGAGGGAGGTCCCGTAACAGAGAATCTGTCTTCATGTCAGCAGAGAATTAGTCTGCATGTCATAGCAGAGAATGAGGCTTCACGTCACCCACCACTGCAACAGTCCATTGGCATATATTTAGGCCCAGCACCCAGGCAGAGGAGGGAGGTCCCGTAACAGAGAATCTGTCTTCATGTCAGCAGAGAATTAGTCTGCATGTCATAGCAGAGAATGAGGCTTCACGTCAGCCACCACTGCAACAGTCCATTGGCATATATTTAGGCCCAGCACCCAGGCAGAGGAGGGAGGTCCCGTAACAGAGAATCTGTCTTCATGTCAGCAGAGAATTAGTCTGCATGTCATAGCAGAGAATGAGGCTTCACGTCAGCCACCACTGCAACAGTCCATTGGCATAGATTTAGGCCCAGCATCACACACAGGCAGAGGAGAGAGGTCCCGTAACAGAGAATCTGTCTTCATGTCAGCAGAGAATTAGTCTGCATGTCATAGCAGAGAATGAGGCTTCACGTCAGCCACCACTGCAACAGTCCATTGGCATATATTTAGGCCCAGCACACACACAGGCAGAGGAGAGAGGTCCCGTAACAGAGAATCTGTCTTCATGTCAGCAGAGAATTAGTCTGCATGTCATAGCAGAGAATCAGGCTTCACGTCACCCACCACTGCAACAGTCCATTGGCATATATTTAGGCCCAGCACCCAGGCAGAGGAGGGAGGTCCCGTAACAGAGAATCTGTCTTCATGTCAGCAGAGAATTAGTCTGCATGTCATAGCAGAGAATGAGGCTTCACGTCACCCACCACTGCAACAGTCCATTGGCATATATTTAGGCCTAGCACACAGGCAGAGGAGAGGTTCATTCAACTTTGGGTAGCCTCGCAATATAATGGTAAAATGAAAATAAAAATAGGATTGAATGAGGAAGTGCCCTGGAGTCCAATAATATATGGTTATGGGGAGGTAGTTAATGTCTAATCTGGACAAGGGACGGACAGGTCCTGTGGGATCCATGCCTGGTTCATTTTTATGAACGTCAGCTTGTCCACATTGGCTGTAGACAGGCGGCTGCGTTTGTCTGTAATGACGCCCCCTGCCGTGCTGAATACACGTTCAGACAAAACGCTGGCTGGCGGCTGCCGGGCAGGCCAGCACCTCCAAGGCATAAAAGGCTAGCTCTGGCCACGTGGACAATTTAGAGACCCAGAAGTTGAATGGGGCCGAACCATCAGTCAGTACGTGGAGGGGTGTGCACATGTACTGTTCCACCATGTTAGTGAAATGTTGCCTCCTGCTAACACGTTGCGTATCAGGTGGTGGTGCAGTTAGCTGTGGCGTGTTGACAAAAGTTTTCCACATCTCTGCCATGCTAACCCTGCCCTCAGAGGAGCTGGCCGTGACACAGCTGCCTTGGCGACCTCTTGCTCCTCCTCTGCCTTGGCCTTGGGCTTCCACTTGTTCCCCTGTGACATTTGGGAATGCTCTCAGTAGCGCGTCTACCAACGTGCGCTTGTACTCGCGCATCTTCCTATCACGCTCCAGTGCAGGAAGTAAGGTGGGCACATTGTCTTTGTAGCGTGGATCCAGCAGGGTGGCAACCCAGTAGTCCGCACAGGTTAAAATGTGGGCAACTCTGCTGTCGTTGCGCAGGCACTGCAGCATGTAGTCGCTCATGTGTGCCAGGCTGCCCAGGGGTAAGGACAAGCTGTCCTCTGTGGGAGGCGTATCGTCATCGTCCTGCCTTTCCCCCCAGCCACGCACCAGTGATGGACCCGAGCTGCGTTGGGTGCCACCCCGCTGTGACCATGCTTCATCCTCATCCTCCTCCACCTCCTCCTCATCCTCGTCCTCCTCGTCCTCCAGTAGTGGGCCCTGGCTGGCCACATTTGTACCTGGCCTCTGCTGTTGCCAAAAACCTCCCTCTGAGTCACTTCGAAGAGACTGGCCTGAAAGTGCTAAAAATGACCCCTCTTCCTCCTCCTCCTCCTCCTCCTGGGCCACCTCCTCTTCCATCATCGCCCTAAGTGTTTTCTCAAGGAGACATAGAAGTGGTATTGTAACGCTGATAACGGTGTCATCGCCACTGGCCATGTTGGTGGAGTACTCGAAACAGCGCAACAGGGCACACAGGTCTCGCATGGAGGCCCAGTCATTGGTGGTGAAGTGGTGCTGTTCTGTAGTGCGACTGACCCGTGCGTGCTGCAGCTGAAACTCCACTATGGCCTGCTGCTGCTCGCACAGTCTGTCCAGCATGTGCAAGGTGGAGTTCCACCTGGTGGGCACGTCGCATATGAGGCGGTGAGCGGGAAGGCCGAAGTTACGCTGTAGCGCAGACAGGCGAGCAGCAGCAGGATGTGAACGCCGGAAGCGCGAACAGACGGCCCGCACTTTATGCAGCAGCTCTGACATGTCGGGGTAGTTGTGAATGAACTTCTGCACCACCAAATTCAGCACATGCGCCAAGCAAGGGATGTGCGTCAAATTGGCTAGTCCCAGAGCTGCAACGAGATTTCGCCCATTATCACACACCACCAGGCCGGGCTTGAGGCTCACCGGCAGCAACCACTCGTCGGTCTGTTGTTCTATACCCCGCCACAACTCCTGTGCGGTGTGGGGCCTGTCCCCCAAACATATGAGTTTCAGAATGGCCTGCTGACGTTTACCCCGGGCTGTGCTGAAGTTGGTGGTGAAGGTGTGTGGCTGACTGGATGAGCAGGTGGAAGAAGAGGAGGAGGAAGCCGAGAAGGAGGAGGTGGCAACAGGAGGCAAAGAATGTTGCCCTGCGATCCTTGGCGGCGGAAGGACGTGCGCCAAACAGCTCTCCGCCTGGGGCCCAGCTGCCACTACATTTACCCAGTGTGCAGTTAGGGAGATATAGCGTCCCTGGCCGTGCTTACTGGTCCACGTATCTGTGGTTAGGTGGACCTTGCCACAGATGGCGTTGCGCAGTGCACACTTGATTTTATCGGATACTTGGTTGTGCAGGGAAGGCACGGCTCTCTTGGAGAAGTAGTGCCGGCTGGGAACAACATACTGTGGGACAGCAAGCGACATGAGCTGTTTGAAGCTGTCTGTGTCCACCAGCCTAAATGACAGCATTTCATAGGCCAGTAGTTTAGAAATGCTGGCATTCAGGGCCAGGGATCGAGGGTGGCTAGGTGGGAATTTACGCTTTCTATCAAATGTTTGTGAGATGGAGAGCTGAACGCTGGCGTGTGACATGGTTGAGACGCTTGGTGACGGAGGTGGTGGTGGTGGTGTTGGTGGTACATCCCCTGTTTGCTGGGCGGCAGGTGCCAACGTTCCTCCAGAGGCGGAGGAAGAGGCCGAGGCGGCAGCAGCAGAATAGGCCGAGGCGGCAGCAGCAGAAGAGGTAGCAGGGGGAGCCTGAGTGACTTCCTTGGTTTTAAGGTGTTTACTCCACTGCAGTTCATGCTTTGCATGCAGGTGCCTGGTCATGCAGGTTGTGCTCAGGTTCAGAACGTTAATGCCTCGCTTCAGGCTCTGATGGCACAGCGTGCAAACCACTCGGGTCTTGTCGTCAGCACATTGTTTGAAGAAGTGCCATGCCAGGGAACTCCTTGAAGCTGCCTTTGGGGTGCTCGGTCCCAGATGGCGGCGGTCAGTAGCAGGCGGAGTCTCTTGGCGGCGGGTGTTCTGCTTTTGCCCACTGCTCCCTCTTTTGCTACGCTGTTGGCTCGGTCTCACCACTGCCTCTTCCTCCGAACTGTGAAAGTCAGTGGCACGACCTTCATTCCATGTGGGGTCTAGGACCTCATCGTCCCCTGCATCGTCTTCCACCCAGTCTTGATCCCTGACCTCCTGTTCAGTCTGCACACTGCAGAAAGACGCAGCAGTTGGCACCTGTGTTTCGTCATCATCAGAGACATGCTGAGGTGGTATTCCCATGTCCTCATCATCAGGAAACATAAGTGGTTGTGCGTCAGTGCATTCTATGTCTTTCACCGCTGGGGAAGGGCTAGGTGGATGCCCTTGGGAAACCCTGCCAGCGGAGTCTTCAAACAGCATAAGAGACTGCTGCATAACTTGAGGCTGAGACAGTTTCCCTGGTATGCATGGGGGTGATGTGACAGACTGATGGGGTTGGTTTTCAGGCGCCATCTGTGCGCTTTCTGCAGAAGACTGGGTGGGAGATAATGTGAACGTGCTGGATCCACTGTCGGCCACCCAATTGACTAATGCCTGTACCTGCTCAGGCCTTACCATCCTTAGAACGGCATTGGGCCCCACCATATATCGCTGTAAATTCTGGCGGCTACTGGGACCTGAGGTAGTTGGTACACTAGGACGTGTGGATGTGGCAGAACGGCCACGTCCTCTCCCAGCACCAGAGGGTCCACTAACACCACCACGACCATGTCCACGTCCGCGTCCCTTACTAGATGTTTTTCTCATTGTTATGGTTCACCACAACAACAAATATATTATTTGGCCCAATGTATTGTATTCAAATTCAGCGGGATATAAATTTGAGGCCTAGTATTTAGGCGCTGGGTGACCGGTATGGATTTAGTGACAGAATTAGACTTGGAAATGCACAGAAGCGTGTGTGTGAAGTTATTCTGAATGACCCTATGTGCACCTTGAATATTATATACCCTTTTAGGGATAGATTTCAAATAGCTCTGATATAGCAGAAACCACTAAATTATGAAATTGCTAAATTGGGAATTGTATTTCAACCCAGAACAAGAAATGTGCTTGAACGGACACTAAATAACTTCGCCCAGCTACAGCAGCGTAAGGACAGATTTAGCGGGATATAAATTTGAGGCCTAGTATTTAGGCGCTGGGTGACAGGTATGGGTTTAGTGCCAGAATTAGACTTGGAAATACACAGTAGCGGGTGTGTGTGAAGTTATTCTGAATGACCCAATGTGCACCTTGAATATTATATACCCTTTTAGGGATAGATTTCAAATAGCTCTGATATAGCAGAAACCACTAAATTATGAAATTGCTAAATTGGGAATTGTATTTCAACCCAGAACAAGAAATGTGCTTGAACGGACACTAAATAACTCGCCCAGCTACAGCACTAGGGACAGATTTAGCTGGATATAAATTTGAGGCCTAGTATTTAGGCGCTGGGTGACAGGTATGGGTTTAGTGACAGAATTAGACTTGGAAATACACAGTAGCGGGTGTGTGTGAAGTTATTCTGAATGACCCAATGTGCACCTTGAATATTATATACCCTTTTAGGGATAGATTTCAAATAGCTCTGATATAGCAGAAACCACTAAATTATGAAATTGCTAAATTGGGAATTGTATTTCAACCCAGAACAAGAAATGTGCTTGAACGGACACTAAATAACTCGCCCAGCTACAGCACTAAGGACAGATTTAGCGGGATATAAATTTGAGGCCTAGTATTTAGGCGCTGGGTGACAGGTATGGGTTTAGTGCCAGAATTAGACTTGGAAATACACAGTAGCGGGTGTGTGTGAAGTTATTCTGAATGACCCAATGTGCACCTTGAATATTATATACCCTTTTAGGGATAGATTTCAAATAGCTCTGATATAGCAGAAACCACTAAATTATGAAATTGCTAAATTGGGAATTGTATTTCAACCCAGAACAAGAAATGTGCTTGAACGGACACTAAATAACTCGCCCAGCTACAGCACTAGGGACAGATTTAGCTGGATATAAATTTGAGGCCTAGTATTTAGGCGCTGCGTGACAGGTATGGGTTTAGTGACAGAATTAGACTTGGAAATACACAGTAGCGGGTGTGTGTGAAGTTATTCTGAATGACCCAATGTGCACCTTGAATATTATATACCCTTTTAGGGATAGATTTCAAATAGCTCTGATATAGCAGAAACCACTAAATTATGAAATTGCTAAATTGGGAATTGTATTTCAACCCAGAACAAGAAATGTGCTTGAACGGACACTAAATAACTCGCCCAGCTACAGCACTAGGGACAGATTTAGCTGGATATAAATTTGAGGCCTAGTATTTAGGCGCTGGGTGACCGGTATGGATTTAGTGACAGAATTAGACTGGGATATGGCCAAAAAATAAACAGACTATTGCTGGTTAAATGCACTTGGTGTGACAGCTTCACCCTGATGTAGGCTTTAGCCAAAAAACAACCACACCATTGAGGGTTAAATGCACTTGGTGACAGGCGCAGCTTGCCCCTGATTTAGTATATGGCCAAAAAATGAACAGACTATTGCTGGTTAAATGCACTTGGTGTGACAGCTTCACCCTGATGTAGGCTTTAGCCAAAAAACAACCACACCATTGAGGGTTAAATGCACTTGGTGACAGGCGCAGCTTGCCCCTGATTTTGTATATGGCCAAAAAATGAACAGACTATTGCTGGTTAAATGCACTTGGTGTGACAGCTTCACCCTGATGTAGGCTTTAGCCAAAAAACAACCACACCATTGAGGGTTAAATGCACTTGGTCGCAGCTTGTGCTGGCGCACCACAAGACACAAAATGGCCGCCGATCACCCCAGAAAAATGTGACTGACAAACGGTCTGTGCAGCCTAAAAACAGTGAGCAATTGAGGATCAGCAGCTCAATGATCCACAGCTGCAGATCGATCAGTTAATCAAGTCCTTTGGAGGAGTTAATCTGCCTAATCTCGCCCTACTGTCGCAGCCGCAACCTCTCCCTACGCTAATCAGAGCAGAGTGACGGGCGGCGCTATGTGACTCCAGCTTAAATAGAGGCTGGGTCACATGGTGCTCTGGCCAATCACAGCCATGCCAATAGTAGGCATGGCTGTGATGGCCTCTTGGGGCAAGTAGTATGACGCTTGTTGATTGGCTGCTTTGCAGCCTTTCAAAAAGCGCCAAGAAAGCGTCACAAAAGCGCGAAGAAAGCGACGAACACCGAACCCGAACTTTTACGAAAATGTCCGGGTTCGGGTCCGTGTCACGGACACCCCAAAATTCGGTACGAACCCGAACTATACAGTTCGAGTTCGCTCATCCCTAATGCTTAGCACTTGTTGGCCCTTTTGCCTTCACTCTGCGGTCCAGCTCACCCCAAACAATCTCGATGTCATCTGGCGCAGCACCCCATTACTCTCCTTCATGGTCAAATAGCCCTTACACAGCCTGGAGGTGTGTTTGGGGTTATTGTACTGTTGAAAAATAAATGATGGTCCAACTAAACGCAAACCGGAATGGAATAGCATGCCGCTGCAAGATGCTGTGGTAGCCATGCTGGTTCAGTATGCCTTCAATTTTGAATAAATCCCCAACAGTGTCACCAGCAAAGCACCCCCACACCATCACACCTCCTCCTCCATGCTTCACGGTGGGAACCAGGCATGTAGAGTCCATCCGTTCACCTTTTCTGTGTCGCACAAAGACACATTGGTTGGAACCAAAGATCTCAAATTTGGACCAAAGCACAGATTTCCACTGGTCTAATGTCCATTCCTTGTGTTCTTTAGCCCAAACAAGTCTCTCCTGCTTGTTGCCTGTCCTTAGCAGTGGTTTCCTAGCAGATATTCTACCATGAAGGCCTGATTCACACAGTCTCCTCTTAACAGTTGTTCTAGAGATGTGTCTGCTGCTAGAACTCTGTGTGACATTGACCTGGTCTCTAATCTGAGCTGCTGTTAACCTGCAATTTCTGAGGCTGGTGACTCGGATGAACTTATCCTCCACAGCAGAGGTGACTCTTGGTCTTACTTTCCTGGGGCGGTCCGCATGTGAGCCAGTTTCTTTGTAGAGCTTGATGGTTTTTGTGACTGCACTTGGGGACACTTTCAAAGTTTTCCCAATTTTTCGGACTGACTGACCTTCATTTCTTAAAGTAATGATGGCCACTCAGTTTTTCTTTACTTTGGTGCTTTTTTCTTGCCATAATACAAATTCTAACAGTCTATTCAGTAGGACTATCAGCTGTGTATCCACAGGACTTTTCCACAATGCAACTGATGGTCCCAACCCCATTTATAAGGTAAGAATCCCACTTATTAACCCCTTAAGGACCGGGCTCATTTTCACCTTAAGGACCGGGCCATTTTTTGCAAATCTGACCAGTGTCACTTTAAGTGCTCATAACTTTCAAACGCTTTGACTTACCCAGGCCGTTCTGAGATTGTTTTTTCGTCACATATTGTACTTCATGACACTGCTAAAATTGGGTCAAAAAAGTTATTTTTTTTGCATAAAAAAATACATTTTTTACCAAAAATTTTGAAAAATTAGCAAATTTCAAAGTTTCAGTTTCTCTACTTCTGTAATACATAGTAATACCCCCAAAAATTGTGATGACTTTACATTCCCCATATGTCTACTTCATGTTTGTAGCATTTTGGGAATGATATTTTATTTTTTGGGGATGTTACAAGGCTTAGAAGTTTAGAAGCAAATTTTGAAATTTTTGAGAAATCTTCAAAATCCCACTTTTTATGGACCAGTTCAGGTTTGAAGTCATATTGTGAGGCTTAGATAATAGAAACCTCCCAAAAATGACCCCATTCTAGAAACTACACCCCTCAAGGTATTCAAAACTGTTTTTTCAAACTTTATTAACCCTTTAGGTGTTCCACAAGAGTTAATGGCAGATGGAGAAACAATTTTGAAATTTCTATTTTTTGGAAAATTTTCCAATATAATCAATTTTTTCTAGGAGTAAAACAAGGGTTAACTGCCAAACAACACTCAAAATGGGTTGCCCTGATTCTGTAGTTTGCAAAAACACCCATATGTGGTCGTAAACTACTGTTTGGCCGAACGGTAGCACATAGAAGGAGGGGAACACCATATGGGTTTTGGAAGGCAGATTTTGCAGGACTGGTTTTGTTTATACCATGTCCCATTTGAAGCCCCCTGTTGCACCCCTAGAATAGAAATTTCAAAAAAGTGACTCCATCTAAGAAAGTACACCCCTCAAGGTATTCAAAACTGGGTTTACAAACTTTGTTAACCCTTTAGGTGTTCCACAAGAGTTAATGGCAGATGGAGAAACAATTTAGAAATTTCTATTTTTTGGAAAATTTTCCATTTTAACCCTTACTTTATTACTGAAAAAAATGGGTTAACAGCCAAACAAAACTCAAAATGGGTTGCCCTGATTCTGTAGTTTGCAGAAACACCCCAAATGTGGTCGTAAACTACTATTTGGCTAAACGGCAGGACATAGAAGAAGGGGAACGCCATACGGTTTTTGGAAGGCAGATTTTGCTGGACTGGTTTATTTACACCATGTACCCTTTCAAGCCCCCTGATGCACCCCTAGAGTAGAAACTCCATAAAAGTGACCCCATCTAGGAAACTACGGGATAAGGTGGTTGTTGATTTGGTACTATTTTAGGGGTAAATATGATTTTTGGTTGCTCTATATTACACTTTTTTGAGGCAAGGTAACAAAAAAATTAAATTCTAAAATTTTTCTACATTTGCTATTTAGTTTTGTGGAACACCTAAAGGGTTAACAAAGTTTATAAAGTAACTTTTGAATACCTTGAGGGGTGTAGTTTCTTAGATGGGGTCACTTTTTTGGAGTTTCTAGTCTAGGCTACATCAGGGGGGGCTTCTAATGGGACGTGGTGTCAAAAAAAAAAAACTGTCCATCAAAATCTGCCTTCCAGAAACCATATGGAGTTCCCTTCGTTCTATGCCCTGCCGTGCGGCTATATAGCCATTTACGACCACATATGGGGTGTTTCTGCAAACTACAGAATCAGGGCCATAAATATTGAGTTTTTTTTGGCTGTTAACCCTTGCTTTATTACTGGAAAAAAAGGATTCAAATGGAAATTTTGCCCAAAAATGGGTGTTTTGGCACCGTTTTTATTTTATATTTTTAACACCGTTCATCCGAGGGGTTTGGTCAAATGTTATTTTTATAGCGACGACTTTTACGCACGCGACGATGCCCAATATGTATGGCTCTCAGACTTTGGAGACACTAAGCAGGCATCCTAAAACTGCGGCCCTCCAGATGTTGTAAAACTACAATTCCCACCATGCCCTGCTGATGGCTGTAGGTTGTCTGGGCATGCTGGGAGTTATAGTTTTACAACATCTGGAGGGCCGCAGTTTGAGGATGCCTGCACTAAAACTAATATTTTTTTGGGGAAAAAAAATTGTTTCTGTGTCTCCAAAGTCTGAGAGCCATAGTGTTTTATGTTCTCTAGGGGACTGTTGGAGATTATAAAAATTTAGTACTCCATGGAAGTGTGATACTCCCTGAAGCAATCGATAATGCAGAGGCCCGGATGATCGGGGCAAGTGTCACACTGAGTAGTGGTGTCCTTCCGTATCCCCCTCTTGTGACACACTCTGCATCTTTTTTGGGTTCGTCCCTTCTTTCCAGTATGGGGGACCACACCTGGAAAGTGTTGGCCAGGGACGATCCGGGCGCCTCCAGTTCCCGAGGTACTCCGGCCTGCTCTTTCCCGGTCCGAAAAGATCAGGTCTTTGAGGACTGCCTCATAGAATTGGAGGAATGTCCCTGTGCTGCCAGCGCTTCGGGATAGTACAAAAGAGTTGTACATGGCAACCTGCACCATGTAGACCGCAACTTTTTTGTACCATGCCCGAGTTTTGCGCATGGCATTATATGGCTTGAGGACTTGATCAGAGAGATCAACTCCTCCCATATACCGATTGTAGGCGACGATACAATCGGGCTTGAGGACCGTTGCCGTGGTACCTCGCACAGAGACTGGGGTGGTGCTGTTACCGTGGATTGTGGACAGCATAAGGACATCCCTCTTGTCCTTATACCTGACCAGCAACAGGTTTCCACTGGTAAGTGCACGGGTCTCACCCCTGGGGATAGGTACCTGGAGGGGGTGGGCAGGGAGGCCGCGTTGATTTTTCCGCACGGTCCCACAAGCGAACGTGGATCTGGCGGCAAGGGACCTGAACAAGGGAATGCTGGTATAAAACTTGTCCACGTACAAGTGGTAACCCTTATCCAGCAGTGGGTACATAAGGTCCCACACGAGTTTCCCGGTAACACCCAGAGTGGGGGGACATTCTGGTGGTTGAATCCGGGAATCTCGCCCCTCGTACACACGAAATTTGTAAGTGTACCCTGAGGTACTCTCACAAATTTTGTATAGCTTCACGCCATACCTCGCCCGCTTTGTGGGAATGTATTGGCGGAAACTGAGTCTCCCCTTGAACGCAACGAGAGACTCATCAACCGCGACCTCCCTTCCAGGTACGTAGGCCTGCTGAAATGTGGCCCCAAAGTGATCGATGACCGGCCGTATCTTGTACAGCCGGTCATAGGCAGGATCACTTCGGGGGGGACATGCTGCATTATCGGAATAATGCAGACATTTCCGGATGGCCTCAAACCGGGAGCGTGTCATGGCCGTACTGTACAGTGGGGTCTGGTATAGGACGTCCCCACTCCAGTACAGCCTGACACTGGGTTTTTGCACTAGACCCATATGCAGCACGAGGCCCCAAAATGTCCTCATCTCGGCTGCACTGACCGGCGTCCAGCCACCGGGTCTAGCCAAAAATGAGCCCGGGTTTTGAGCGACGAACTGTTGGGCGTACAGATTCGTCTGCTCCACCATCAGATTCACCAGTGGGTTACTGAAAAAAAAACTAAAAAAGTCTATTTCAGTAAACCCCACTGTGGGAATCTGGATTCCAGGATTGCCAGCGAAATCCGGAATCTCAGGCTCAAAGTCCACTGGGGGACACCAGCTAAGTTCATCGGCAGGGGGCTCCGGTGAACTTATTTGGTGGGCCGGGAAACCAGTACGAACCCCAGGGCGGCTCGTACTAGGGTGGGCCACAGGATCCCTAGCATGTGTGGCCCCTGGCTCCGCCTGGCGGCGTCTCCGCTGCCTTGGTGGCTCATCGTCATCCGATGATGATGAGGAGGATGCGGATGACAAAAGGAACGTGGGGTCATCCTCATCGGGGCTCTCAGAGTCGGAGGCAATCTGGGCATATGCCTCCTCGGCCGAGAACACCCGGCGGGCCATGGGTGTGTGTGTGTGCGTGTGTATGTGCGTGCGTGTAAACCTTTATTCTATGTGCGTGTGTGTGGGGGCAAGGGTGTTCACGTACTAAAAGTCCAGGCAAAAAAAATGGGCAAGTGTTAGAAAAAAAAAAAAAAAAGTTCAAACTTGCTGATCAGCGGTTCAACGCTGATCAGCGGTCGGTGGGGTGGTGGGGCGGTCGGGCGGGCGATGCGCTAACAGTGGACGGACGCTAAAAAGTGCCGGCCAGTCAGCGCACGCAGAAAAAAAAAAGTGGTGGTGGGGGGGGGCTGGTGGTGAGGGGGGGGGCTGGTGGTGGGGGGGATGCGGGGGGGGGCAAGTGGCAGGGGGGTCTGGGGTCTGGTGTCTGGTAGCTGAAAAAAAAAAGTTTGGAATAAATGTGATTTTTTTTTTTATTTTTTTTTTTCTAACTTTTCCCTTCTATCCCTGCCTAAAGGTGCCTCTCCCTCACTGACCCTAACCTACCTGGGTGGCGATGGGTGCAGGAGGGTGATGGATGGCGATTAGGGGGACACAGGAGCTGGTGCTGGACGATGCTGCCGGGTGCTCGTGCAGAACAGGAAGAGGAGGGGAGAGAGGAGTGCAGGAAGTTTGAATCTCGCGCCTCTCTCCCCTGCACCAATCAGCACCCTGGACAGCGGCGTTCAGCACCAGGGCCAGCTCCGCCTCTGCAAATCCTCGGACTGCGATTGGTGGTGTAAAATTACGCCACCGATCGCAGTCTTTTTCCGGTTCATCGGGTCACAGGACACCCGAATGGACCGGAAACGCAGAAAACCGCAGGTCTGAATTGACCTGCGGTTTTCTGCGATCGTCGATGCGGGGGGGGTCAAATGACCCCCCCCTGCATTGTTACAGGATGCCGGCTGAATGATTTCAGCCGGCATCCCGTTCCGATTAACCCCCGCGGCGCCGGCATCGCTATTTAAAGCCATGACGTACCGGTACGTCATGTGTCCTTAAGGACTCGGGAAACATGCCGTACCGGTACGTCATGTGTCCTTAAGGGGTTAATCTCTGCACATCATCTGCATTCTCGGGTAACGTATAACTTTATGTAGTGTTGATATAAATGAATTAGCCTGATATTTAGAAAACTCCCAGTTGCATTGCGGATGTATGTTAGATGTACTACATCAATATTATCGCTATTCAGTACAGATGAATACTACTGAATAAGAGACCTAATATTGATATCATATCAGGCTTGATAATTTATAAGTTGTGTGGCAATACTACCCGATTATCCGAGATTTGTCATAGTTTATGAAGAGCAAGGGTTCGTATCTATCATTAACATTATTGAGTTTTATCTCTAATAATTGTCATCGAGATGGTTGTATTACATTTTATGTTTGAGAGGTATTGTGTATACGTTGGTCTTGGTTTTGGGTACTGCATATCACTGTGTTTTATTGCATTTTATTGACTTTTATAGTTTAGTGCTCTCATTAAGAGAAACAAAATAAGAGTATTGCAGGTTTGATACCTTTTAATGGCTAACAAAAATAGAAGTAATGATGTTACATAGCGAGCTTTCGAGACATCACCAGTCTCTTCATCAGGCGTACTGCAAGAATATATGAAGAAACAGCAATATATATATACACAATAAGAACAGAGGCATGGGGGGAATGAATGGACCTTTAAAAAAAAACAAAAAAAAAAACAGAGCAACATATTAAAGATCTTGAGAATGAGTCCTTAATTTTATATTCATTGAGCTTAGATTGTATTTAAGTTATTGTATAATAAATCATTTATATTTTTGCATAGACGCCTGTAACATAGAAACATATAATGTGTCGGCAGATAAGAACCATTTGGCCCATCTAGTCTGCCCAATATACTGAATGCTATGAATAGCCCCTGGCCCTATCTTATATAAAGGATGGCCTTATGCCTATCCCATGCATGCTTAAACTCCTTCACTGTATTTGCAGCTACCACTTCTGCAGGAAGGTTATTCCATGCATCCACTACTCTCTCAGTAAATGTAAGGTACCTGTAAAAGGTAGTGTCCGAAGTGGAAATAGTGTGCTTGAGATCCAGGCAAAGCGTCGTCAGGCGAATAGTTCAGAACCAAAATCCGGAGAAGAGTCAGGCAGGCTAAGGTCATTCACGATCTGGCGGCAAGGTACAAAATCAGCAGGCTGTAGAATAGTCGGGATATCAGGCAGGAGTTCAATACAAGGAAGATCACTGAAGTCAAAACACCCAGGGAAGCAATCCAAATAAACGGGCACTGAGTGATGACCTCACTTCCTATTTAAAGGCTGTCCAGATTGAGAATTGTCCACAGCTGGCAGCAGGTGGAGCTAGAGAGTATGATGTAGTGTTGAACACAGTAAGGACATTCCCAAAGTCTAGATCTCTTCTGTAGCACAACAGGTAAGGCTATGGTTTAAGAGACCAGGAAGATCCCGGTTCGAATACAACCCGGGTCATGACAGGGCCCCCTCCCCAATGGACCCCTCCGGGGGCCTAGCGGGGCTTAGTGGGAAACGAGGTATGGAAGTCTCGTATAAGAGAAGGGGCATGCAGATCTTTGGCTGGAACCCAGGAGCGGTCTGTGACAGGATACCCCTTCCAATGAACCAGATACCAAAGGCCACGGCCCTGTCTTCTGGAATCAAGAATCTTGGAGACTTCAAACTCATTTTGTCCATCAACAAGAACAGGAGGAGGTAGTTTTTGTGATCTGGAGTAGCGGTTGAAAATAGCTTTTTTGAGGAGTGAAACGTGGAAGACGGGATGTATCCGGAGAGAAGAAGGTAATCTTAAGCGATAGGAAATTGGTCCAACTCGAGCAATGACCCTGTAAGGACCGATGAATCGAGGGCCCAATTTGGTAGAAGGTTGTTTCAGTCTCACATACTTGGTTGATAGCCAAACTCTGTCCCCCACCACATATGGAGGTATATGGCGTCTTCGTCTGTTGGAAAAAAACCTGTACTTGCCTGCTGACTTCCGTAGTAATAAACGAATCTTCTTCCAATGTAGTAGAATATTTTTCACCCGCTGATCTGCTGCTGGTACACCAGAAGAAGGCTGGAGTAGGGGAAAAGTCTGAGGGTGATAGCCTAGGGCTGCGTAGAATGGTGTGGTATGAAGAGCACTGTGCCAACGGGAATTTAGGGCGAACTCAGCTAAAGGCAAATACTCAGACCAGTTGGAGTGTAAGGCATTGACATAATGTCGAAGGTAGGTTTCTAGGGTCTGGTTCATGCGTTCGGTTTGACCATCAGTTTGAGGGTGATGTGAGGTAGAGAGTGAGAGCGTTACTCCCAGTTTCTTGCAGAACGCTCTCCAGAATCGGGAAACGAACTGGGATCCGCGGTCTGAGATGATATTGGTAGGTATGCCATGATGTCTTACAATATGGGAAAGGAAAAGAGTGGACAGTGCTTTCTCTGTGGGTAATCCCGGAATCGGCACAAAATGAGACATTTTGGAAAAGCGATCCACTGTGACCCATATAGCAGTCATGCCCTCGGACTTGGGTAAGTCTACAATGAAGTCCAAGGTCAAATGGGTCCAAGGCTGGCGAGGTGCCGGAAGTGGATGCAACAGTCCAGCAGGTAATGTGCGGGGTACTTTATTAGCAGCACAAGTTGGGCAGGCAGCCACATAGTCAGTAACATCCTTTTTCATACGAGGCCACCAGACATGACGCTGCAAGGTCTTAAGAGTGATGGTGACACCAGGATGACCGGATAACACGCCATCATGTGCCCAGAGGAGTATAGGTTTTCTGAGACTAGGGGCTACGTACAGGTGACCTGGTGGTATCTTCAAGCCCTGGGGAACACGATTCTGGGTTTCTTGTAGTTGTTGGGAAAGGGCCGTAGAGATCTGTGCGACAATTTTGTGAGGTGGGATTATATACTGCTCGGCTGGTTGATCTTCTTCAGAGGAAGCGAACTGTCTGGAAAGAGCATCGGCTTTTTTGTTTCTATGTCCTGGAACGTAAGAAAGGACAAAATTAAAACGGGAGAAAAACAGAGCCCATCGAGCCTGACGTGAGTTCAGACGTCTAGCAGTCTGAAGATACAGTAGGTTTTTATGGTCAGTGAGGATAGTAAAAGGTTTGGAAGCCCCTTCCAGAAGATGTCGCCATTCAGACAATGCCAATTTGATGGCCAGTAGTTCTCGATTCCCAACATCATAATTCATCTCTGCCGGAGAAAACTTTCTAGAGAAAAAAGCTACTGGATGGATTCTACCAGACTTTGGCTGTCTCTGGGAGAGTACGGCACCTGCTCCAACCTCAGAGGCATCAACCTCAACCGTGTACTGGAGGTCAGGATTTGGATGCAGAAGAATTGGAGCTTTACTGAACATGTCCTTTAATCGCTGGAAAGCTGATTTTGCTTCTGAAGACCACGCCTTGCAATTTGTACCCTTCTTAGTCATGGCAGTAAGGGGTGCCGCAATGGAGGCAAAACTCTTAATGAAGCGTCTGTAGTAATTTGCAAATCCTAAAAAGCTTTGGAGTCCTCTTAAAGTGGTCGGTTGGGGCCATTGCAAGACAGCGGAAAGTTTTTGAGGGTCCATTTGGAAACCGTCAGCACTTATGATGTACCCAAGGAAAGGAATACAGCTTTGATGGAAACTGCACTTCTCGATTTTTGCATAAAGATGGTTTTCTCTAAGCCGTTGTAATACCTGTTTCACATGCGAGATGTGCTCTAGAAGAGTCTTGGAAAAGATTAAAATGTCGTCCAAGTAGATGATCACGAAACGGTTGCTGAAATCATGAAAAATTTCATTCATGAAACGTTGAAAGACAGCAGGTGCGTTACACAAGCCAAATGGCATGACCAAATATTCAAAGTGTCCATTACGAGTGTTGAATGCTGTCTTCCACTCGTCCCCCTCATTAATTCGAATCAGGTTATAAGCCCCTCGTAGGTCTAGCTTGGAGAATATAACAGCCCCCTTAAGTAGCTCAAATAGTTCAAGAATGAGTGGCAAAGGGTAGGAGTCCTTTACGGTGATTTGATTTAACCCCCGATAGTCTATGCATGGTCGAAGGCCCCCATCTTTTTTTTCAACGAAGAAGAAACCCGCTCCTACTGGAGAAGAAGAGGGTCGGATAAAACCTCTTTCCAAGTTGTCTCTTACGTATTCCTCCATAGAGTTTTGTTCGGGCAGAGACAGGGGGTAGGTCTTTCCTTTGGGAAGAGGTGCTCCGGGAATCAATTTAATTGTACAGTCAAAAGGACGATGTGGGGGTAACACCTCTGCCTTTTGTTTGCAAAATACGTCTGCAAAGTCATGGTATTCACGAGGCAAGGTAGGTGGGATAGTCACAGGAGCCAACATGCAAGTAGAAAGTCTTTTGGGTTGAGACAAACAGCGAAGGCGACAGGACGATCCCCAGGAGGTTAGTTCTCCCTTTTCCCAATCAAAAGAGGGGTTGTGAAGTTGTAACCATGGGTAACCAAGGATGATAGGCAGAAGCGGAGAATCAATAAGAGACAAGACAACTTCCTCTTTGTGGAGGAGGCCTACCTGCAGGGTGATAGTCGTAGTCTCGAATTTCACAATACCATCTCCCAAGGGCTGTCCATTCAGGGTGGTAATGTTCAGAGGTCTAGACTTAGGAACAAACGGGATGTTGTTCTTTCTTGCAAAAGTGTAGTCCAAGAATATACCCGCCGCTCCGGAATCCACAAAAGCCTCACAGAAAACAAGCTTAGAAGATAAATGGATAGTAGCCGGAACAGTAATCTTGGTCTTGGAGGATCTACCTGTAAGGTCTAAGCCAGCTCCTCCAACACTGGTTAGACCCTGCCTTTTACTGGACGGGAGGGGCAGACAGATACAAAATGTCCTTTAAGTCCGCAGTACAGGCACAGGCCCAATGAACGCCTCCTTTGTTTCTCTGACTCAGTTAGGTGGAGACGGCTCACCTCCATGGGTTCCACAGGTGTCTGGGGTTCAACAGAGGTTTCAGGTTCTGGCTGAGGTGGTGCTTGGAAGTTAGGGGCCAAACGGTAAGCTGGCCTAGGAAACTTGCGGGTTCTAAGTCTCTCTTGGCACCTTTCATGGTACCGGACATCCAGACGAACACACAGCTCTATGAATTTCTCAAGGTCTTCTGGGAGATCCTTATAGACTAATTCGTCCTTGATGCGATCCGTAAGACCTTTTCGGAAGGCTGCACGTAATGCCCTTGAGTCCCAATTTGTTTCAGCAGCAAGGGTACGGAACTCAATAGCATACTGTGCCACAGATCTGGTGTCTTGTTGTATGTCCAAGAGGGAGTACTCAGCTGCAGAAACTCTACCTGGCTTGTCAAATACAATCTGGAGAGAGGCCAGGAATTTTTCAGCATCTTGGAGTACAGGATCGTTGCGTTCCAAATAAGGAGAGACCCAGGCCAGGGCCTTCCCCTTTAACAAGGAGATTACAAAAGTCACTTTGGCAGACGAAGTGCTAAAAGTTGCAGGGTTGTTGCGGAAATGCAAACGGCAAACATTTAAAAAGCCTCTGCAGTCCTCAGTATCACCACCAAACTTGTCAGGCAAGGGAAGTTTTGGTGGTACAGAAGAGGCGGGTTGGACCGTAGTAGGAGTAGGATCCGGAGTCTGAACCGTTGCAGAGGAACCAGGCAAACAAGATTTGAGCATGGTGCAAAGTTCATCTAACTTGGCGTCCAGGGAAGCAAGATGCTGTTCATGAGCTCCGATCAATTGTCCCTGACGTGTAATCGCCTTAACAATCTCAGCAGGGTCCACTGCCATTGTGGCCCGTTTATTATGTAAGGTACCTGTAAAAGGTAGTGTCCGAAGTGGAAATAGTGTGCTTGAGATCCAGGCAAAGCGTCGTCAGGCGAATAGTTCAGAATCAAAATCCGGAGAAGAGTCAGGCAGGCTAAGGTCATTCACGATCTGGCGGCAAGGTACAAAATCAGCAGGCTGTAGAATAGTCGGGATATCAGGCAGGAGTTCAATACAAGGAAGATCACTGAAGTCAAAACACCCAGGGAAGCAATCCAAATAAACGGGCACTGAGTGATGACCTCACTTCCTATTTAAAGGCTGTCCAGATTGAGAATTGTCCACAGCTGGCAGCAGGTGGAGCTAGAGAGTATGATGTAGTGTTGAACACAGTAAGGACATTCCCAAAGTCTAGATCTCTTCTGTAGCACAACAGGTAAGGCTATGGTTTAAGAGACCAGGAAGATCCCGGTTCGAATACAACCCGGGTCATGACAGTAAAGTAATACTTCCTGATATTACTTTTAAACCTTTGCCCCTCTAATTTAAAACTATGTCCTCTTGTAGAAGTTTTTCTTCTTTTAAATATTCTCTCCTCTTTTACCTTGTTGATTCCCTTTATGTATTTAAAAGTATCTATCATATCCCCTCTGTCTCGTCTTTCTTCCAAGCTATACATGTTAAGGTCCTTTAATCTTTCCTGGTAAGTTTTATCCTGCAATCCATGTACTAGTTTAGTAGCGCTTCTCTGAACTCTCTCCAAAGTATCAATATCCTTCTAAAGATATGGTCTTCAGTACTGCGCACAATACTCCAAATGAGGTCTCACTAGTGCTCTGTAGAGCGGCATGAGCACCTCCCTCTTTCTACTGTTAATGCCTCTCCCTATACACCCAAGAATTCTGCTAGCATTTCCTGCTGCTCTATGACATTGTCTGCCTACCTTTAAGTCTTCTGAAATAATGACCCCTAAATCCCTTTCCTCAGATACTGAGGTTAGGACTGTATCACTTATTTTATATTCTGCTCTTGGGTTTTTACACCCCAGGTGCAATATCTTGCACTTATCAACATTAAATTTTAGTTGCCAGATTTTTGACCATTCCTCTAGTTTTTCTAAATCCTTTTCCTTTTGGTGTATCCCTCCAGGAACATCAACCCTGTTACAAATATTTGTGTCATCAGCAAAAAGACACACCTTACCATCGAGTATTTCTGCAATTTCGCTGATAAAGATATTAAACAATCAGAACAGATCCCTGAGGTACCCCACTGGTAACAAGACTATGGTCTGAATATACTCCATTGACTACAACCCTCTGTTGTCTGTCCCTCAGCCACTGCCTAATCCATTCAACAATATGGGAGTCCAAGCACAAAAACTGCAATTTATTGATAAGCCTTCTATGTGGGACAGTATCAAAAGCCTTACTAAAGTCTAGCATAAGCGATGTCTACTGCACCTCCACCATCTATTATTTTAGTCACCCAATCAAAAAAATCAATAAGATTAGTTTGACATGATCTCCCTGAAGTAAACCCATGCTGTTTTTCATCTTTCAATCCATGGGATTTTAGATGTTCCACAATCCGCTCCTTAAGTATGGTTTCCATTAATTTCCCCACTATTGATGTCAGGCTTACTGGCCTACAGTTGCCCGATTCCTCCCTACTACCTTTCTTGTGAATGGGCACAACATTTGCTAATTTTGCAATCTTTTGGGACGACCCCTGTTACCAGTGATTGGTTAAATAAATCTGTTAATGGTTTTGCTAGTTCACCGCTAAGCTCTTTTAATAGCTTTGGGTGTATCCCATCAGGCCCCTGTGACTTATTTGTATTAATTTTAGACAGCTGACTTAGAACCTCTTCCTCTGTAAAGACACATGCATCAAAAGATTCATTAATCTTCCTTCCTAACTGAGATCCCTTTCCTTCATTTTCCTTTGTAAAAACTGAACAGAAGTATTCATTGAGGCAGTCAACTAATTCTTTATCTTCTTCCATATACCTTCCTTCTTTTGTTTTTAATTTGGTAATTCCTTGTTTTAGTTTCCTTTTTTTATTTATGTATCTGAAGAATGTCTTATTGCCTTTTTTCACTGACTGAGCTAATTTCTCTTCTGCCTGTGCTTTAGAAGCTCTTATAACTTGCTTGGCCTCTCTGCCTAATCTTATAAATTTGCCTGTCATCCTCATTTTTTTTAAAATTTTATAATTACTAAATGCTATCTTTTAGTTTTTAATCATTTTGGCCACTTCTGCAGAGTACCACAGTGGCCTCTTCCTTTTTTTGCTTTTACTGACAAGCCTAATGCAATTATCTGTTGCCTTCAATAGTGCCACTTTTTTTTTTTTTTTATATATCTTTTGACATAGGAACAGCCTACCATGGCAAAAGGTATGAAGTTATGCACAAACAGTTTGTATCAATTTGCAATTTTTTTATCCCTTTTTTTTTTTTTATTTAATTAGATTGGAACAACTAACAGCCCTTGAAGAACGCCCTTTTCCCTCCCAAACCCAACTCAATCATGAACAAAGGAAATTATGTTTTCACTTTAACATGTCGATAAAAGGAAGTAAGTCATCAGTTTTCCGTCATTAATCATCACGTTGCCCCCTGGCATCCCCCACTTCCAGTTTGCCCAAATTCCCTCCCAGCCGAGCCTCGAGATACCATTTTGTTTGTGTAAATGGAGCCATCACCTCCCTTTATCCAGTGTTGTCAGAGATTTCTCAATACATTTCCTAAATTTTTTGACAAACTTGCCTACTGACTTTTCTTTATACCTTTCCATTTCCAATAGTTCCATGAGCAGCATATGCTTCATGATTCCTATTACTTTATCCCATACTGGGACTTTCTTTTGAAGCCAATGTCTCAGGATGGCTTTCTTGACCGACATGAGCATTATTTGTATTCCTTTAATAGATCCCCCATTGCCTTCTTCACTCGCCTCATCTACTGGGATGAATTGAAAAGACATTGTTGTGGGTTAAGAGCTATATCTATTCCCCAGACTGCTGCTATGTAATCTTTCGCCTGAGACCACAATGACGTGATGTTTGGGCAGTTACATAGGGCATGTAGTAAATTAGCTTTTGGCAGTGAGCACTTGGGGCACTGTCTCAGATAGTGAGACGGTGCGTTCCGGAATGACAAGTCAAAGGTGTAAGTGGCCTTGTGTAGTATTGTTAACTGTGTCTCTCGCCACTGTTTATTATATATCGCCTTCCTTATCATCTCAAAGCCATCCCTAATTTTTTTTTGCGAGGTTTGGGACCTTTATTTCTTGCTCCCAAGATGAGAAGGCCCTCTCGACCACACCTATGGTTTGTGTACTGTGTAACTTATGGTATAGTTCTGACAAGGCAAGCAGGCAGTCATTTGAGCCTATAAGAGCGTCGAACAAGGTCAACCTATCTGCCTCTCCTAATGTTTCTGACTGGGCTTTACAATAGGAACGTAGCTGGAGGGATGGAAGAAAATTAGGGGTGGTCAGATTATATTTGGCCCTGCACTCTTCCCAAGTTAGCAGTTTCAGCTTCGTATTGTCCAGGACATCCCGTAGTTTTTTGATTCCCTTCTGTTTCCAAACCCTATACATCTTGTTATCCTTGCCTCCTGAGAAAGCTGGTAATGACCATAATGGCATGTAATGCAATACGTAGATCGGGAGTCTGTATATCTTGCGGACTGCCTTCCATGCCATGATGGTGTCTCTTAACAAAACAGTGTTTGATGTGAGGCGGGATATCTTTTAATCTTGTATGTAAAATAGCTTTTAAGTCCCATGGCTTGGCCAATTCTTTTTCAATGTGATCGGCTGTAAAGTGTGAGGTGCCCCATATCCAATCCTTTACATGCCTGATTAGAGCCGCCAGGTTGTAATGATGTATAAACCACCTTCCCACCTCAACATTGTTAACTTTTTAAAGGCTATCCTTGGTCTTTTCATTCGCCACAAAAAATTAACGAACGCAGACTGTAACCTGCTGACATCTGCATGTTTTAATAATAGCGGTATAGTTTGAAGGGGATAGAGGAGTCTGGAGAAGGTTGTCATTTTCAACAGGTGGGCTCTCTCGTGCAGGGAAAACGACAGATCTTTCCACTTATCTAATTCCCCTATGATTTTGTGGATCAAGGGCGGGTAATTTAGCGAATACAGGGACGTGGGGGCTCTTCCTATCTTAATTCCTAGATTGGTGATATAATCCTGTCGGATTTCAACCTGCAGGAATTACTTGTCCGCGTTAGTGTTCCGGAGAAATAGAATCTGACTTTTGGATATTTTCACTTTATAGGGTATTGCATTCCCATAAAACAGGAGGGAGTCTAGGATTCCGTATAGTGCCACTTTTAATTAGTCCCGTTTCTCCTGGACTCCATTGAAACTGTTCCAATCTAATAGGGACTCGTACCATATATTACTTCTTGCACAACATAATTAAATTAACAACAAATTCTTTTTGAGGTGTTTTATATGTCCACCTCCAGAATCAATCACTTTTTGAAATTTTTCCTTTGATCCTTTGTTTTATATAAAGCCTTTTGCGTTATATCTCCTACACTATGTCACCTTGCCACTCTGTGGTCTCCTCCTGCTGCTGCCATCTCCACACTTTGTCGCCTTCACACTCTGTGGTATCCTCATGCTGCTGCCATCTCCACACTATGTCACCTTGCCACTCTGTGGTGTCCTCATGCTGCTGCCATCTCCACACTATGTCACCTTGCCACTCTGTGGTATCCTCATGCTGCTGCCATCTCCACACTATGTCACCTTGCCACTCTGTGGTGTCCTCATGCTGCTGCCATCTCCACACTATGTCACCTTGCCACTCTTTGGTCTCCTCATGTTTCTTCCACCTCACTACTATGTCATAGGCCCACTGTGTGGACTTCGCATGCTGTTCCCACCCTCCCCAATTCATGATTGGTCCAATATTTTGGCTTTCTGATCTGTCAGAAGAAAGGAAAAATGAGACACACAATGGATCCTGTCTGTGTAGCAGCTGTAAGGCCTGTATGGTCCCATCAGAATTGGCTTATGATTTGGTAGCCAAAAGCAGGAGTGGGTACAAAACACAGAGAATATTCCATTCATGTGTCATCTCTGTTTTACATCCACTTCAGTTTTTTTTGGGCTTTAGCAATACTTATGGATTATTGAGCAAATGCTGAACGAGTGAATGTATAGTTTATAATGATTATATGGCTACCCCAGTGATAACAGTTGAATGTTGGGGTTATAAAAAAAAAAGCTAGACCTGCGGTGATCAGCTGATCACAGAAACAGCATCTATATAACCCCTTTAACCTAAACGATTACATTGACTGCAATGGTTTTACACTTCCAGATTTTCTCCAGTTAACCCTAGCAGTCAGCACCACAAGCACTATCTGCAGGACAAAGATTCTAAAGATAATGATAGGTCTCGTTCTTGATAAGAAAATTTCCGTTCATGTTTTGGGAGCAGTAAAAATACAGTTCATATAGCATATGTCAGGGGTTATCATCGGCATGTAAATACTCTAGTGACGTCACAGCAGGCCCAGGAATGTATTCATGGTGTGAGTTCTCTCTAGGCTGGAGAAATCAGCAGACTGATTATTATATATTTTTTACTAATCTTGGCAGCCCCAAGGACTTTCCGAAACTGATATCACATAAATGTCCTTTCTTTCTTAACACCTGTGCCTCCAGAGAGGGTGAATTGTGTGTCTAATCAAGACTGGCACTGAGGGAAATAGTACTTGGCACTGGCAAACTTCTCTCTGACGTAATGTTAAGAAAGCAATGCTCCTAGCATTGAGCTGTCCCCAACATATCAATTTGTCAGGTGAAAAGTCAGTGAGGGAACTATAAATATAGACTAGTGGAGCCAGACGCTACTCTTGATCTCTCTGAACTGGTGTGAGGTGCACCTAATTTATTAAGAGGCAGATGCCTCTTAATATACAGGGTGGACCACAGAAATGTAACCCGCCTGTAGCGGTAGTATGACAAGATGAACAATCAAGTGGATTGTTCGTTTTTAAATTACCCACAAGTCACAAAAGATACTGAAAGTGATCCCCGTTCACGTCTCTGCATATTTGGGCACTTTGGATTATATTGGCTGATACTGCTTGCAGCTCTTTGACAGTGACGCTGCAGAAGAAAAAATGTCCTGCTTTTTCCAACAAGGTGGGGCAACATGCCGCACCTCACGGAGCTCACTGACACGGGTTCATAGACTGTTTACGGAGGAACGAACCGTGAACAAGGGGTTATGGCCACCATGTCCCCCAGACTTGTCCACATGTGATTTTTATCTGTGGTGAATTTAAAACAGAAAGTGTACGCTAACAATCCACATCCCCTGGATGAACTTAAGGAGAACATCGCAAACACCATCTGCAGCATCACAAGCCATATCAGCCAACATAATCCGACGTGCCCAAATGCAGTGTCCCAGGGGGTCAGTAGTGTAGCCTTAGATATGCTGGGCTTTGTAGTGCAGGGCAACCCACTAACCTGGGATTCACTGTCGTCTTCAATCTGGGCAGCGACTGGAACAGGCAGTTCATAAATGTTCGTGACGCCAGTGTCAATTGAACGGTGACACGCCGTGTAATGTTATGTGGAATAATGGAGTAACCACGTGATAGCCAACCAAAACTGGAACTTTACTGGTTTTCAGTAGTAATCATGCATGGACATAGGTGGAAACGCAGTTCCATTGAAGACAGTTGATTTGCATATGAAGACAGTGGGTCTGCATAAGTTACAGACAGGCCGGAAATAGCAAGGTGATTTTCAGAGGGTTAAACACAGGACTTGTAGTACAGGAGGCTTGCACTCTATTCCTGACTGATCCTGAAACATGTGAGTTATTCTCCAAGGTCTGATGCCCTAGCTCTGGCGTATCCTTGAATCTGTCTTTATCAAGTACCTCCTCTGTTACCTTGAGTACCTCTTGCTGATTAGACTCGCCTTCTGTTTTATTCTGGGTCTTCAGGCTGTTTAACTATGCCCTTCTTGCTTCTACGAATACGGACTCAGGAGGGGAACCTTCTCCTCAGAACTGGAACCCGGTTACAGGGCTTACTCTACCCTCTCAGCACTGAGTCTAGAAACTTCTGCCTTCCTGAGCTAGGCCCTAGCCTATTTATACTGAACTGGGGGCTCCCTCTGCTGGCTGTGACAAGGATTGCCGGTAACCGGCCTGACTGGCTTAAAGGGAAATACACATTCCAATCTAGCAGTGTCGGGTAGCCTACCCGTATGCTGCACAAAGATGCAGAGACATGAACGGGGACCACTTATAGCATCCTTTGTGACTTGTGGGTAATAAAAAAAAAATCTACTTGCTTGTCATATTGGTGCATCTCTGTCCTGCTGCACCGGATATTGAAGTCTATGCCTAGATACAGGCTGATGTAGACTTCAGGTATAAATTCGGCCACTTTCTGGCAAAAGTTATAGTAAATGCAGTGGGTGGTGTAAGGCCAGGCCTCGTTTTCTCTGCACTTCGGAAAAGTGTTGAGAAGCTTAAAAAGTCACAAATTATGGTGCACATATGGCATGCGGCTTTTTAAAGCCATAACAATGGTGTAAAGAGCATAGTAAATGTCCCACTGTGTGTCCTGTACTTATGATCTTTTGGATACTTGAACTCTTCTTTTTTGTTAGAACCAGTTTATGTTCTCTCTGCGATTTAGGCCAATATTTATTCAACAGGAATTGAGATGAGCAAATTACCCATTTCATTACCGAATTGTTTACCCCCCCTCCTTTCCTTACCAGGCCAAGTTTTCAGTTTTAGTAATGGACCTATCTAACTGCAAACAATTAATTAACTTCTGAGCCAACCTACATGTATTTCATATTATTTTTCACAGGAGATTTTTGTTTTATTAGATGACAGATATAATATTTAGAAAAACTATTTAAAGAGGACCTTTCACCAGAATAAAACTTCTAAACTAACTATACAGACATGTAGAGCGGCGCCCAGGGATCCCCCTGCACTTACTGTTATACCTGGGCGCCGCTCTACATGTCTGTATAGTTCGCGCCCAGGTATAACAGTAAGTGCAGGGGGATCGCTGGGCGCCGCTCTACATGTCTGTATAGTTAGTTTAGAAGTTTTATTCTGGTGAAAGGTCCTCTTTAAGGAAAAACTGAAAATTAGAAAAAAAACTTTCTTATTTTTTTCTATCCGTTACAAAAGATTTCCAGACAACATTTTTTAAGAAAGCAAAAATGAAAAAAAAAAAAGTGTGTAGGCACAAATAGTAATTATAGCTTTTACATTTTTTCTTTATTTCACTATTTATTAATTTTTAAATTTTAAATTTAATATTTTTTATTGAAAAAAAGTGAATTAAAGGGGATTTCCAGGATTTTTATATTGATGACTATCCTCACCTGGCACCCCCGCCAATCAGCTGGTTGAAGGGAAGTCCATGCTCCATGCAAGAGCAGCCTGCCCTTGTTTACCTGCTCGCCGTCAACAATGCAGTGGCAAGCAGGTGTAACTACAAGCCGTCCTATTCATTTAATTGTATAGGAACGAGCCGTCCCATTGAAATGAATGGGACAGCTTGTACTTACATCTGCTCACTGCTGCACTGGCGACAGCAAGCAGGTAAACAAGGGAAGGCTGCGCTTGCATGGAGCGCAGGCTTCCCTTCAACCAGCTAATTGGCAGGGGTGCTGGAGGTCGGACCCCCGCCGATCTGATATTGATGACCTACCCTGACCACAGGATACCAATATTAAAATCTTGGAAAACCACTTTCTGCCACAGTCAGGACAGGAAGGGGTTCACAGCCTTCAGGCTCACTCGCAGTTATATTTACAGCCACCAGGTGGTGCTCTCACATGAAGAGGAGTGCTCCCCAGCACTGCAATTTACACTGTGATGAAACATTGTAGCAGGGTGCAACAACGATGCCACGCAGAGAGATTGCTTCTGCTAGTCTCAGGCATACATACTGTGACTGCAGCTGTCTAATGACTACCTAGGTCAGGCATGTCCAAACTGCGGCCCTCCAGCTGTAAGCTATCCAGGCATGCTGGGAGTTGTAGTTTTGCAACAGCTGGAGGGCCGCAGTTTGGACATGCCTGACCTAGGTATACGTCACAGGAATTGGCACACTATATATGTTGTGAATGTAACAGCATACTTTATCAGTTGAGAAAGGCTAGGATGGTCCAAAACGCATCCTGATTGTATGTTATATATGCACTGACGAATTAAAGAATACTGAAGAGAATTACAAGCACTGCTAGGAGTTTGCTTGCATTTAATGACAGCGTACTGGCTGATACCTCGGTACAGTATTCAAATGAAGTTTTGACCGAAGCGACTTCGGAGCTATGATTCAAAGCTCGCTTTGCTCAACACTAGTATTCAACATCCAGTTCAGATTTTTACTTTTACTTAAAATGTGTATATAAAGAGCCATGTTGGTGGGGCTACATAGATATATGTTTCAGCCACTGAAGAAGGAGCAAGTCGCTCTGAAACAAGTTTGGCATGTGGCGTACTTTACAAAACCCTACTGTTACTATGGTGCCATCCAAGTCGCAGTTCTAGCGTGCGATTTCCAGTGTTCAACAAGAACCACAGCACATGTGCCAACAAATGAGCACTATTGGAAAACAACTAGTAAACAGAGTAAAAACTACAGTGATATCTGCACAATTGCAGCAGGATTGCATTCTACCTCTATGCTAAAGGTCAGCTGGTGAGCAGCATTTTTAAGTGGTCATTTCGCAGCTTAATTACACAATTTAAGGGCTCACGCACACAAAAGTATTTTCTTTCCGTGTCCATTCCGTTTCTTTTGCGGACCGTATGCGGAACCATTTATTTCAATGGGTCCGAAAAAAAACAGAAGTTACTCCATGTGCATTCCCGTTTCTGTATGTCAGTTTCGCAAAATATAGAAGATGTCCTATTTTTGTCCGCATTACAGACAAGGATAGTACCGTTCTATTAGGGGCCAGCTGTTCCGTTCCGCAAAATGCACACAGACGTTATCCGTATTTTTTGTGGATCAGTTCTTTTGCGCACTGCAAGCTACATACAGTCGTGTGCATGAGCCCTAAGACTGTAGGGACTATAGTAAAGTTCTATAATATAATGAAGTGACATAAATACATTACTTATACTGCTTTTTTTTATATAATGGGCCCTTCATTTGAACTGATGTTTACATTGTAAGTAATTTTAATATTTTATTGACAAATTTTAATTGTCACATTATGCTCTTCTTTGTTGAGTTTGTCTCGGATGTTCTTTGCATTTAAAATTTTTTTCCTAATTAGTTGACTGTATATTTAACACAAATTTATGCTGCCATGAGAAAGTACAACTTGTGCCACAAGAAAAAAAAAAAGCTCTCATATGGCTCACATGTAAACGGAAATGGGTTAACAACACTCTGCAGATAACCAATACAGATAAAGCAAGTCCTTACATAATACAACAGATGAAGGGTCTTTAGGGTTCTGTATAGTACACAGTGTACCATGAAATAAAATGGAGCTGCTCATCCTGGTGCAGGTAAAGAGCAGCACAGAACATCAAGCTATAGAGGTGCTACTAGATTCAGTGTATGCACTTCAGTAATAGAGGTGTTTTACCAGTGAAATGCCCTGGCAGATTGGCTGCATTTTGCAGCCAGTCACACATGCCACAGATCCTGACTAGAGTTGAGCGAACACCTGGATGTTCGGGTTCGAGAAGTTCGGCCGAACATCCCGGAAATGTTCGGGTTCGGGATCCGAACCCGATCCGAACTTCGTCCCGAACCCGAACCCCATTGAAGTCAATGGGGACCCGAACTTTTCGGCACTAAAAAGGCTGTAAAACAGCCCAGGAAAGAGCTAGAGGGCTGCAAAAGGCAGCAACATGTAGGTAAATCCCCTGCAAACAAATGTGGATAGGGAAATGAATTAAATTAAAAATTAAATAAATAAAAATTAACCAAAATCAATTGGAGAGAGGTTCCATAGCAGAGAATCTGGCTTCCCGTCACCCACCACTGGAACAGTCCATTCTCAGATATTTAGGCCCCGGCACCCAGGCAGAGGAGAGAGGTCCCGTAACAGAGAATCTGTCTTCATGTCAGCAGAGAATTAGTCTGCATGTCATAGCAGAGAATGAGGCTTCACGTCAGCCACCACTGCAACAGTCCATTGGCATATATTTAGGCCCAGCACCCAGGCAGAGGAGATAGGTCCCGTAACAGAGAATCTGTCTTCATGTCAGCAGAGAATTAGTCTGCATGTCATAGCAGAGAATGAGGCTTCACGTCAGCCACCACTGCAACAGTCCATTGGCATATATTTAGGCCCAGCACACACATAGGCAGAGGAGAGAGGTCCCGTAACAGAGAATCTGGCTTCATGTCAGCAGAGAATCAGTCTGCATGTCATAGCAGAGAATGAGGCTTCACGTCAGCCACCACTGCAACAGTCCATTGGCATATATTTAGGCCCAGCACACACACAGGCAGAGGAGAGAGGTCCCGTAACAGAGGATCTGGCTTCATGTCAGCAGAGAATCAGTCTGCATGTCATAGCAGAGAATCAGGCTTCACGTCAGCCACCACTGCAACAGTCCATTGTCATAAATTTAGGCCCAGCACCCAGGCAGAGGAGAGAGGTCCCGTAACAGACAATCTGGCTTCATGTCAGCAGAGAATTAGTCTGCATGTCATAGCAGAGAATGAGGCTTCACGTCAGCCACCACTGCAACAGTCCATTGGCATATATTTAGGCCTAGCACACAGGCAGAGGAGAGAGGTCCCGTAACAGACAATCTGGCTTCATGTCAGCAGAGAATCAGTCTGCATGTCATAGCAGAGAATGAGGCTTCACGTCACCCACCACTGCAACAGTCCATTGGCATATATTTAGGCCTAGCACACAGGCAGAGCAGAGAGGTCCCGTAACAGACAATCTGGCTTCATGACAGCAGAGAATCAGTCTGCATGTCATAGCAGAGAATGAGGCTTCACGTCACCCACCACTGCAACAGTCCATTGGCATATATTTAGGCCTAGCACACAGGCAGAGCAGAGAGGTCCCGTAACAGACAATCTGGCTTCATGACAGCAGAGAATCAGTCTGCATGTCATAGCAGAGAATGAGGCTTCACGTCACCCACCACTGCAACAGTCCATTGGCATATATTTAGGCCTAGCACACAGGCAGAGCAGAGAGGTCCCGTAACAGACGATCTGGCTTCATGTCAGCAGAGAATCAGTCTGCATGTCATAGCAGAGAATGAGGCTTCACGTCAGCCACCACTGCAACAGTCCATTGGCATATATTTAGGCCCAGCACCCAGGCAGAGGAGGGAGGTCCCGTAACAGAGAATCTGGCTTCATGTCAGCAGAGAATTAGTCTGCATGTCATAGCAGAGAATCAGGCTTCATGTCAGCCACCACTGCAACAGTCCATTGGCATATATTTAGGCCTAGCACACAGGCAGAGGAGAGGTTCATTCAACTTTGGGTAGCATCGCAATATAATGGTAAAATGAAAATAAAAATAGGATTGAATGAGGAAGTGCCCTGGAGTCCAATAATATATGGTTATGGGGAGGTAGTTAATGTCTAATCTGGACAAGGGACGGACAGGTCCTGTGGGATCCATGCCTGGTTCATTTTTATGAACGTCAGCTTGTCCACATTGGCTGTAGACAGGCGGCTGCGTTTGTCTGTAATGACGCCCCCTGCCGTGCTGAATACACGTTCAGACAAAACGCTGGCTGCCGGGCAGGCCAGCACCTCCAAGGCATAAAAGGCTAGCTCTGGCCACGTGGACAATTTAGAGACCCAGAAGTTGAATGGGGCCGAACCATCAGTCAGTACGTGGAGGGGTGTGCACACGTACTGTTCCACCATGTTAGTGAAATGTTGCCTCCTGCTAACACGTTGCGTATCAGGTGGTGGTGCAGTTAGCTGTGGCGTGTTGACAAAAGTTTTCCACATCTCTGCCATGCTAACCCTGCCCTCAGAGGAGCTGGCCGTGACACAGCTGCCTTGGCGACCTCTTGCTCCTCCTCTGCCTTGGCCTTGGGCTTCCACTTGTTCCCCTGTGACATTTGGGAATGCTCTCAGTAGCGCGTCTACCAACGTGCGCTTGTACTCGCGCATCTTCCTATCACGCTCCAGTGCAGGAAGTAAGGTGGGCACATTGTCTTTGTAGCGTGGATCCAGCAGGGTGGCAACCCAGTAGTCCGCACAGGTTAAAATGTGGGCAACTCTGCTGTCGTTGCGCAGGCACTGCAGCATGTAGTCGCTCATGTGTGCCAGGCTGCCCAGGGATAAGGACAAGCTGTCCTCTGTGGGAGGCGTATCGTCATCGTCCTGCCTTTCCCCCCAGCCACGCACCAGTGATGGACCCGAGCTGCGTTGGGTGCCACCCCGCTGTGACCATGCTTCATCCTCATCCTCCTCCACCTCCTCCTCATCCTCGTCCTCCTCGTCCTCCAGTAGTGGGCCCTGGCTGGCCACATTTGTACCTGGCCTCTGCTGTTGCCAAAAACCTCCCTCTGAGTCACTTCGAAGAGACTGGCCTGAAAGTGCTAAAAATGACCCCTCTTCCTCCTCCTCCTCCTCCTCCTCCTGGGCCACCTCCTCTTCCATCATCGCCCTAAGTGTTTTCTCAAGGAGACATAGAAGTGGTATTGTAACGCTGATAACGGTGTCATCGCCACTGGCCATGTTGGTGGAGTACTCGAAACAGCGCAACAGGGCACACAGGTCTCGCATGGAGGCCCAGTCATTGGTGGTGAAGTGGTGCTGTTCTGTAGTGCGACTGACCCGTGCGTGCTGCAGCTGAAACTCCACTATGGCCTGCTGCTGCTCGCACAGTCTGTCCAGCATGTGCAAGGTGGAGTTCCACCTGGTGGGCACGTCGCATATGAGGCGGTGAGCGGGAAGGCCAAAGTTACGCTGTAGCGCAGACAGGCGAGCAGCAGCAGGATGTGAACGCCGGAAGCGCGAACAGACGGCCCGCACTTTATGCAGCAGCTCTGACATGTCGGGGTAGTTGTGAATGAACTTCTGCACCACCAAATTCAGCACATGCGCCAAGCAAGGGATGTGCGTCAAATTGGCTAGTCCCAGAGCTGCAACGAGATTTCGCCCATTATCACACACCACCAGGCCGGGCTTGAGGCTCACCGGCAGCAACCACTCGTCGGTCTGTTGTTCTATACCCCGCCACAACTCCTGTGCGGTGTGGGGCCTGTCCCCCAAACATATGAGTTTCAGAATGGCCTGCTGACGTTTACCCCGGGCTGTGCTGAAGTTGGTGGTGAAGGTGTGTGGCTGACTGGATGAGCAGGTGGAAGAAGAGGAGGAGGAAGCCGAGAAGGAGGAGGTGGCAACAGGAGGCAAAGAATGTTGCCCTGCGATCCTTGGCGGCGGAAGGACGTGCGCCAAACAGCTCTCCGCCTGGGGCCCAGCTGCCACTACATTTACCCAGTGTGCAGTTAGGGAGATATAGCGTCCCTGGCCGTGCTTACTGGTCCACGTATCTGTGGTTAGGTGGACCTTGCCACAGATGGCGTTGCGCAGTGCACACTTGATTTTATCGGATACTTGGTTGTGCAGGGAAGGCACGGCTCTCTTGGAGAAGTAGTGCCGGCTGGGAACAACATACTGTGGGACAGCAAGCGACATGAGCTGTTTGAAGCTGTCTGTGTCCACCAGCCTAAATGACAGCATTTCATAGGCCAGTAGTTTAGAAATGCTGGCATTCAGGGCCAGGGATCGAGGGTGGCTAGGTGGGAATTTACGCTTTCTATCAAATGTTTGTGAGATGGAGAGCTGAACGCTGGCGTGTGACATGGTTGAGACGCTTGGTGACGGAGGTGGTGGTGGTGGTGTTGGTGGTACATCCCCTGTTTGCTGGGCGGCAGGTGCCAACGTTCCTCCAGAGGCGGAGGAAGAGGCCGAGGCGGCAGCAGCAGAATAGGCCGAGGCGGCAGCAGCAGAAGAGGTAGCAGGGGGAGCCTGAGTGACTTCCTTGGTTTTAAGGTGTTTACTCCACTGCAGTTCATGCTTTGCATGCAGGTGCCTGGTCATGCAGGTTGTGCTCAGGTTCAGAACGTTAATGCCTCGCTTCAGGCTCTGATGGCACAGCGTGCAAACCACTCGGGTCTTGTCGTCAGCACATTGTTTGAAGAAGTGCCATGCCAGGGAACTCCTTGAAGCTGCCTTTGGGGTGCTCGGTCCCAGATGGCGGCGGTCAGTAGCAGGCGGAGTCTCTTGGCGGCGGGTGTTCTGCTTTTGCCCACTGCGCCCTCTTTTGCTACGCTGTTGGCTCGGTCTCACCACTGCCTCTTCCTCCGAACTGTGAAAGTCAGTGGCACGACCTTCATTCCATGTGGGGTCTAGGACCTCATCGTCCCCTGCATCGTCTTCCACCCAGTCTTGATCCCTGACCTCCTGTTCAGTCTGCACACTGCAGAAAGACGCAGCAGTTGGCACCTGTGTTTCGTCATCATCAGAGACATGCTGAGGTGGTATTCCCATGTCCTCATCATCAGGAAACATAAGTGGTTGTGCGTCAGTGCATTCTATGTCTTTCACCGCTGGGGAAGGGCTAGGTGGATGCCCTTGGGAAACCCTGCCAGCGGAGTCTTCAAACAGCATAAGAGACTGCTGCATAACTTGAGGCTGAGACAGTTTCCCTGGTATGCATGGGGGTGATGTGACAGACTGATGGGGTTGGTTTTCAGGCGCCATCTGTGCGCTTTCTGCAGAAGACTGGGTGGGAGATAATGTGAACGTGCTGGATCCACTGTCGGCCACCCAATTGACTAATGCCTGTACCTGCTCAGGCCTTACCATCCTTAGAACGGCATTGGGCCCCACCATATATCGCTGTAAATTCTGGCGGCTACTGGGACCTGAGGTAGTTGGTACACTAGGACGTGTGGATGTGGCAGAACGGCCACGTCCTCTCTCAGCACCAGAGGGTCCACTAACACCACCACGACCATGTCCACGTCCGCGTCCCTTACTAGATGTTTTTCTCATTGTTATGGTTCACCACAACAACAAATATATTATTTGGCCCAATGTATTGTATTCAAATTCAGCGGGATATAAATTTGAGGCCTAGTATTTAGGCGCTGGGTGACCGGTATGGATTTAGTGACAGAATTAGACTTGGAAATGCACAGAAGCGTGTGTGTGAAGTTATTCTGAATGACCCTATGTGCACCTTCAATATGATCTACCCTTTTAGGGATAGATTTCAAATAGCTCTGATATAGCAGAAACGACTAAATTATGAAATTGCTAAATTGGGAATTGTATTTCAACCCAGAACAAAAAATGTGCTTTGACGGACACTAAATAACTTTCCCAGCCACAACAGGACAGCGGTAACGAGAGATTTAGCGGGATATAAATTTGAGGCCTAGTATTTAGGCGCTGGGTGACAGGTATGGGTTTAGTGACAGAATTAGATTTGGAAATGCACAGTAGCGGGTGTGTGAAGTTATTCTGAATGACCCTATGTGCACCTTGAATATTATATACCCTTTTAGGGATAGATTTCAAATAGCTCTGATATAGCAGAAACCACTAAATTATGAAATTGCTAAATTGGGAATTGTATTTCAACCCAGAACAAGAAATGTGCTTGAACGGACACTAAATAACTCGCCCAGCTACAGCACTAGGGACAGATTTAGCTGGATATAAATTTGAGGCCTAGTATTTAGGCGCTGGGTGACCGGTATGGATTTAGTGACAGAATTAGACTTGGAAATGCACAGAAGCGTGTGTGTGAAGTTATTCTGAATGACCCTATGTGCACCTTGAATATTATATACCCTTTTAGGGATAGATTTCAAATAGCTCTGATATAGCAGAAACCACTAAATTATGAAATTGCTAAATTGGGAATTGTATTTCAACCCAGAACAAGAAATGTGCTTGAACGGACACTAAATAACTCGCCCAGCTACAGCACTAGGGACAGATTTAGCTGGATATAAATTTGAGGCCTAGTATTTAGGCGCTGGGTGACCGGTATGGATTTAGTGACAGAATTAGACTTGGAAATGCACAGAAGCGTGTGTGTGAAGTTATTCTGAATGACCCTATGTGCACCTTGAATATTATATACCCTTTTAGGGATAGATTTCAAATAGCTCTGATATAGCAGAAACCACTAAATTATGAAATTGCTAAATTGGGAATTGTATTTCAACCCAGAACAAAAAATGTGCTTTGACGGACACTAAATAACTTTCCCAGCCACAACAGGACAGCGTTAACGAGAGATTTAGCAGGATATAAATTTGAGGCCTAGTATTTAGGCGCTGGGTGACAGGTATGGGTTTAGTGCCAGAATTAGACTTGGAAATACACAGTAGCGGGTGTGTGTGAAGTTATTCTGAATGACCCAATGTGCACCTTGAATATTATATACCCTTTTAGGGATAGATTTCAAATAGCTCTGATATAGCAGAAACCACTAAATTATGAAATTGTTAAATTGGGAATTGTATTTAAACCCAGAACAAAAAATGTGCTTTGACGGACACTAAATAACTTTCCCAGCCACAACAGGACAGCGTTAACGAGAGATTTAGCAGGATATAAATTTGAGGCCTAGTATTTAGGCGCTGGGTGACAGGTATGGGTTTAGTGACAGAATTAGACTTAGAAATACACAGTAGCGGGTGTGTGTGAAGTTATTCTGAATGACCCAATGTGCACCTTGAATATTATATACCCTTTTAGGGATAGATTTCAAATAGCTCTGATATAGCAGAAACCACTAAATTATGAAATTGCTAAATTGGGAATTGTATTTCAACCCAGAACAAGAAATGTGCTTGAACGGACACTAAATAACTCGCCCAGCTACAGCACTAAGGACAGATTTAGCGGGATATAAATTTGAGGCCTAGTATTTAGGCGCTGGGTGACAGGTATGGGTTTAGTGCCAGAATTAGACTTGGAAATACACAGTAGCGGGTGTGTGTGAAGTTATTCTGAATGACCCAATGTGCACCTTGAATATTATATACCCTTTTAGGGATAGATTTCAAATAGCTCTGATATAGCAGAAACCACTAAATTATGAAATTGCTAAATTGGGAATTGTATTTCAACCCAGAACAAGAAATGTGCTTGAACGGACACTAAATAACTCGCCCAGCTACAGCACTAAGGACAGATTTAGCGGGATATAAATTTGAGGCCTAGTATTTAGGCGCTGGGTGACAGGTATGGGTTTAGTGCCAGAATTAGACTTGGAAATACACAGTAGCGGTGTGTGTGAAGTTATTCTGAATGACCCAATGTGCACCTTGAATATTATATACCCTTTTAGGGATAGATTTCAAATAGCTCTGATATAGCAGAAACCACTAAATTATGAAATTGCTAAATTGGGAATTGTATTTCAACCCAGAACAAGAAATGTGCTTGAACGGACACTAAATAACTCGCCCAGCTACAGCACTAAGGACAGATTTAGCGGGATATAAATTTGAGGCCTAGTATTTAGGCGCTGGGTGACAGGTATGGGTTTAGTGCCAGAATTAGACTTGGAAATACACAGTAGCGGGTGTGTGTGAAGTTATTCTGAATGACCCAATGTGCACCTTGAATATTATATACCCTTTTAGGGATAGATTTCAAATAGCTCTGATATAGCAGAAACCACTAAATTATGAAATTGCTAAATTGGGAATTGTATTTCAACCCAGAACAAGAAATGTGCTTGAACGGACACTAAATAACTCGCCCAGCTACAGCACTAAGGACAGATTTAGCGGGATATAAATTTGAGGCCTAGTATTTAGGCGCTGGGTGACAGGTATGGGTTTAGTGCCAGAATTAGACTTGGAAATACACAGTAGCGGGTGTGTGTGAAGTTATTCTGAATGACCCAATGTGCACCTTGAATATTATATACCCTTTTAGGGATAGATTTCAAATAGCTCTGATATAGCAGAAACCACTAAATTATGAAATTGCTAAATTGGGAATTGTATTTCAACCCAGAACAAGAAATGTGCTTGAACGGACACTAAATAACTCGCCCAGCTACAGCACTAAGGACAGATTTAGCGGGATATAAATTTGAGGCCTAGTATTTAGGCGCTGGGTGACAGGTATGGGTTTAGTGCCAGAATTAGACTTGGAAATACACAGTAGCGGGTGTGTGTGAAGTTATTCTGAATGACCCAATGTGCACCTTGAATATTATATACCCTTTTAGGGATAGATTTCAAATAGCTCTGATATAGCAGAAACCACTAAATTATGAAATTGCTAAATTGGGAATTGTATTTCAACCCAGAACAAGAAATGTGCTTGAACGGACACTAAATAACTCGCCCAGCTACAGCACTAAGGACAGATTTAGCGGGATATAAATTTGAGGCCTAGTATTTAGGCGCTGGGTGACAGGTATGGGTTTAGTGCCAGAATTAGACTTGGAAATACACAGTAGCGGGTGTGTGTGAAGTTATTCTGAATGACCCAATGTGCACCTTGAATATTATATACCCTTTTAGGGATAGATTTCAAATAGCTCTGATATAGCAGAAACCACTAAATTATGAAATTGCTAAATTGGGAATTGTATTTCAACCCAGAACAAGAAATGTGCTTGAACGGACACTAAATAACTCGCCCAGCTACAGCACTAAGGACAGATTTAGCGGGATATAAATTTGAGGCCTAGTATTTAGGCGCTGGGTGACAGGTATGGGTTTAGTGCCAGAATTAGACTTGGAAATACACAGTAGCGGGTGTGTGTGAAGTTATTCTGAATGACCCAATGTGCACCTTGAATATTATATACCCTTTTAGGGATAGATTTCAAATAGCTCTGATATAGCAGAAACCACTAAATTATGAAATTGCTAAATTGGGAATTGTATTTCAACCCAGAACAAGAAATGTGCTTGAACGGACACTAAATAACTCGCCCAGCTACAGCACTAAGGACAGATTTAGCGGGATATAAATTTGAGGCCTAGTATTTAGGCGCTGGGTGACAGGTATGGGTTTAGTGCCAGAATTAGACTTGGAAATACACAGTAGCGGGTGTGTGTGAAGTTATTCTGAATGACCCAATGTGCACCTTGAATATTATATACCCTTTTAGGGATAGATTTCAAATAGCTCTGATATAGCAGAAACCACTAAATTATGAAATTGCTAAATTGGGAATTGTATTTCAACCCAGAACAAGAAATGTGCTTGAACGGACACTAAATAACTCGCCCAGCTACAGCACTAAGGACAGATTTAGCGGGATATAAATTTGAGGCCTAGTATTTAGGCGCTGGGTGACAGGTATGGGTTTAGTGCCAGAATTAGACTTGGAAATACACAGTAGCGGGTGTGTGTGAAGTTATTCTGAATGACCCAATGTGCACCTTGAATATTATATACCCTTTTAGGGATAGATTTCAAATAGCTCTGATATAGCAGAAACCACTAAATTATGAAATTGCTAAATTGGGAATTGTATTTCAACCCAGAACAAGAAATGTGCTTGAACGGACACTAAATAACTCGCCCAGCTACAGCACTAAGGACAGATTTAGCGGGATATAAATTTGAGGCCTAGTATTTAGGCGCTGGGTGACAGGTATGGGTTTAGTGCCAGAATTAGACTTGGAAATACACAGTAGCGGGTGTGTGTGAAGTTATTCTGAATGACCCAATGTGCACCTTGAATATTATATACCCTTTTAGGGATAGATTTCAAATAGCTCTGATATAGCAGAAACCACTAAATTATGAAATTGCTAAATTGGGAATTGTATTTCAACCCAGAACAAGAAATGTGCTTGAACGGACACTAAATAACTCGCCCAGCTACAGCACTAAGGACAGATTTAGCGGGATATAAATTTGAGGCCTAGTATTTAGGCGCTGGGTGACAGGTATGGGTTTAGTGCCAGAATTAGACTTGGAAATACACAGTAGCGGGTGTGTGTGAAGTTATTCTGAATGACCCAATGTGCACCTTGAATATTATATACCCTTTTAGGGATAGATTTCAAATAGCTCTGATATAGCAGAAACCACTAAATTATGAAATTGCTAAATTGGGAATTGTATTTCAACCCAGAACAAGAAATGTGCTTGAACGGACACTAAATAACTCGCCCAGCTACAGCACTAGGGACAGATTTAGCTGGATATAAATTTGAGGCCTAGTATTTAGGCGCTGCGTGACAGGTATGGGTTTAGTGACAGAATTAGACTTGGAAATACACAGTAGCGGGTGTGTGTGAAGTTATTCTGAATGACCCAATGTGCACCTTGAATATTATATACCCTTTTAGGGATAGATTTCAAATAGCTCTGATATAGCAGAAACCACTAAATTATGAAATTGCTAAATTGGGAATTGTATTTCAACCCAGAACAAGAAATGTGCTTGAACGGACACTAAATAACTCGCCCAGCTACAGCACTAGGGACAGATTTAGCGGGATATAAATTTGAGGCCTAGTATTTAGGCGCTGGGTGACCGGTATGGATTTAGTGACAGAATTAGACTGGGATATGGCCAAAAAATAAACAGACTATTGCTGGTTAAATGCACTTGGTGTGACAGCTTCACCCTGATGTAGGCTTTAGCCAAAAAACAACCACACCATTGAGGGTTAAATGCACTTGGTGACAGGCGCAGCTTGCCCCTGATTTAGTATATGGCCAAAAAATGAACAGACTATTGCTGGTTAAATGCACTTGGTGTGACAGCTTCACCCTGATGTAGGCTTTAGCCAAAAAACAACCACACCATTGAGGGTTAAATGCACTTGGTGACAGGCGCAGCTTGCCCCTGATTTTGTATATGGCCAAAAAATGAACAGACTATTGCTGGTTAAATGCACTTGGTGTGACAGCTTCACCCTGATGTAGGCTTTAGCCAAAAAACAACCACACCATTGAGGGTTAAATGCACTTGGTGACAGGCGCAGCTTGCCCCTGATTTTGTATATGGCCAAAAAATGAACAGACTATTGCTGGTTAAATGCACTTGGTGTGACAGCTTCACCCTGATGTAGGCTTTAGCCAAAAAACAACCACACCATTGAGGGTTAAATGCACTTGGTCGCAGCTTGTGCTGGCGCACCACAAGACACAAAATGGCCGCCGATCACCCCAGAAAAATGTGACTGACAAACGGTCTGTGCAGCCTAAAAACAGTGAGCAATTGAGGATCAGCAGCTCAATGATCCACAGCTGCAGATCGATCAGTTAATCAAGTCCTTTGGAGGAGTTAATCTGCCTAATCTCGCCCTACTGTCGCAGCCGCAACCTCTCCCTACGCTAATCAGAGCAGAGTGACGGGCGGCGCTATGTGACTCCAGCTTAAATAGAGGCTGGGTCACATGGTGCTCTGGCCAATCACAGCCATGCCAATAGTAGGCATGGCTGTGATGGCCTCTTGGGGCAAGTAGTATGACGCTTGTTGATTGGCTGCTTTGCAGCCTTTCAAAAAGCGCCAAGAAAGCGTCACAAAAGCGCGAAGAAAGCGACGAACACCGAACCCGAACCCGGACTTTTACGAAAATGTCCGGGTTCGGGTCCGTGTCACGGACACCCCAAAATTCGGTACGAACCCGAACTATACAGTTCGAGTTCGCTCATCCCTAATCCTGACTGTTTGTGTCACTGCACTGCATGTTGAACGTGGTTTTAAGTTACAATGGCCCAGGAAAGAACCCTTTGGGTCTGTAAACCACTGACATCTTAGACTTCACCTCTAGGAACTTCTCACATGCATGAGAAGTTCACGTTGACTAGAGCTCTCCTTTAAAGAATATTTTCTGGAATTCCATAAAACAAAAAGTCCATAGCATGGAAATAAAATCCAGGATATTGCATAGATAGAAACGCCAGAAGGAGTGGTATGGTTGCAAGGCTTTGCTCATACAGATCGCCATAAGTTCAGTTTCAGCGATACGGTGCCCAATAGTCGTGAACGTGAGGCCTGGTAATACTTGAGACCATTATTTTGAAAAAAATCTGCCAAGATGGGGTAGCCACAAAGGAGATGAAAGAAGAGAAGCCTCTGCTTTACTAAAGAATGCAATGTCACAGACCTTGACACAACTGCACCTAACAGGGGTCCCACTACTTTTCCAAAAGAAACAATCATTGGCAGACGTTCAAAGACATCTTGCCAGCAGTGTATTGGCTGGCTTAGAAATGATAATAACTATTTGTACATGATTACATTTTAACCCCTTCCCAACACAGCCATTTACTGATTTTGTTTTCTCTTTCTACTCCCAGAGTCCAACATATATTTTTTTTCTCACTATTTTACCATTCACGCAGAGACGCATGAGCAAGTTTTTTATTTTTTTTATAGGACAAGTTACACTTTCTATTGTCACCATTTAGTAGTCTATACAATATACTAGGAAGTTGGAAAAAATGAGGGTCAAAAATTATTGCCACTTTTTCAGTAGAATTTATTTTAATCAACTTTCAGAAAAGACAAATACATAAATTTTCAACATAATCGCCCCAGTCACCACTGTGCGGGTTTGAATGTGTTAAGTCAGTTCATTTGTGACTGTGGTGCAAAAAGCACGTCATTTGCACGAAAGAAGAAACACGTGCAGGGATTCTTTTTTTATTGTGGTCGGAGGGTGTGTCTGGTGCTGATATTTATCAAAGATGAAGTATGGAGAAAGTGTTTTGTAATTTAAGGAAAGTCACACAAGTGTCAGCCATGAAGAAGGTGCCAGATGCCTGTCCACGTGACAGCATTGAGCGTACACGTGGGCGGGTAGGCCATAGACCTTACAGGGAAATTTCCTGGTGGGCCGATCCCCAGGGCCGCATGAGCCCTCCTCACAGCCGGCCAGTGGAAGTTTTTGGGGATGTATTTTGTGTTGCTGGCAGTATTCTGTGATGGACTGTGGTATTTGGCTCTGCTGGGTTGGAATAATGTGCCACAATATGGTATTGCTGGCCTTTCCTTCTATCAATTTTGACCAGACTAAAAAATGGGGCCACTTCTAGTATTTTTTCCAGGGCTACTTTAAGTTCCCACTCGACCCCTGAGCGAACACGTTAATTGATTCTGTTTAATAGATGAGTGACAGTGGACTATGTGGCCCGACGAGGATTCCCATCTGATGAACAGTTAAAGACAGCATTCATGATTTACAGGTCGGCCTAAAACATTTTTTTAATAAAGTGTATTGAAAAGCAGAGAGATTATGTAAAAAAATAAAATTGTCTTTACTTAAATTTTACAGCCAGAGTGCTGATAATTGTTGTCTCGCCTTCGTACTAATGGGGTGGAATTGGAGGGGAAAAAAAACAATTGGGCCATGGTTTTACAAGTTTCATTTTTTTTTGTCCTGCACTGGGCCATAAACATGACGTTACCATTATTTTCCAGGTCCGTACAATTAACAGTAATACCAAATGTACAGTCGTGGCCAAAAGTTGTGAGAATGACACAAATATTAGTTTTCACAAAGTTTGCTGCTAAACTGCTTTTAGATCTTTGTTTAAGTTGTTTCTGTGATGTAGTGAAATATAATTACACGCACGTCACACGTTTCAAAGGCTTTTATCGACAATTACAGGACATTTATGCAAGGAGTCAGTATTTGCAGTGTTGGCCCTTCTTTTTCAGGACCTCTGCAATTCGACTGGGCATGCTCTCAATCAACTTCTGGGCCAATTCCTGACTGATAGCAACCCATTCTTTCATAATCACTTCTTGGAGTTTGTCAGAATTAGTGGGTTTTTGTTTGTCCACCCGACTCTTGAGGATTGACCACAAGTTCTCAATAGGATTAAGATCTGGGGAGTTTCCAGGCCATGGACCCAAAATGTCTCGTTTTGGTCCCCAAGCCACTTAGTTATCACTTTTGCCTTATAGCACATTGCTCCATCGTGCTGGAAAATGCATTGTTCTTCACCAAACTGTTGTTGGAAGAAGTTGCTGTTGGAGGGTGTTTTGGTACCATTCTTTATTCATGGCTGTGTTTTGGGGCAAAATTGTGAGTGAGCCCACTCCCTTGGATGAGAAGCAACCCCACACATGAATGGTCTCAGGATGCTTTACTGTTGGCATGACACAGGACTGATGGTAGCGCTCACCTTTTCTTCTCCGGACAAGCCTTTTTCCTGATGCCCCAAACAATTCGGAAGAGGCTTCATCGGAGAATATGACTTTGCCCCAGTCCTCAGCAGTCCATTCACCATATTTTCTGCAGAAGATCAATCTGTCCCTGATGTTTTTTTTTTTTTTTTGAGAGAAGAGGCTTCTTTGCTGCCCTTCTTGACACCAGGCCATCTTCCAAAAGTCTTTGCCTCACTGTGCGTGCAGATGCGCTCACACCTGCCTGCTGCCATTCCTGAGCAAGCTCTGCACTGGTGGCACTCCGATCCCGCAGCTGAATCCTCTTTAGGAGACGATCCTGGCGCTTGCTGGACTTTCTTGGACGCCCTGAAGCCTTCTTAACAAGAATTGAACCTCTTTCCTTGAAGTTCTTGATGATCCTATAAATTGTTGATTGAGGTACAATCTTAGTAGCGAACAATATCCTTGCCTGTGAAGCCATTTTTATGCAACGCAATGATGGCTGCACGCGTTTCTTTGCAGGTCACCATGGTTAACAATGGAAGAACAATGATTTCAAGCATCACCCTCCTTTTAACAGGTCAAGTCTGCCATTTTAACCCAATCAGCCTGATATAATGATCTCCAGCCATGTGCTCGTCAACATTCTCACCTGAGTTAACAAGACGATTACTGAAATGATCTCAGCAGGTCCTTTAATGACAGCAATGAAATAAAGTGGAAAGTTTTTTTTGGGATGAAGTTAATTTCCAATATTTATGTAATTCTCAAAACCTTTGGCCACGACTGTATATAGTTTTTGCTATCTTTTATTAATTAAAAAACCTGATATTTATTTTATGCACTTATATAGCGCTGCTATATTCCACAGCTTTACAGTCATTAGCATCCAACTGTCCCCAATGGGGCTCACAATCTAAGGTCCCTATCAGCATGTCTTTGGAGTGTAGGAGGAAACCGGAGTACCCGGAGAAAACCCATGCAAACACGGGGAGAACATACAAACTCCATGCAGATATTGTCCTTGGTCGGATTCAAACCTAGGGCCCCAGCGCTAACCACTGAGCCACCATTATGAATATTATTCTTTGTATCACCATTAGAGTTGAGCGAACCTACCTTTTGGCAGGTTCGAGTTCGGAATTTAAGTGAATTACGTAAGGCATTCTGTTCTCACAGAATCCATAACGTAATTCAATGCCGGCTGCCTTTAGAGGCATTCCGTCATAATACAGGTGTATGGCCAGTAGAACGGAACCCTCGGAGCTAGCCATACATTTGTATTATGCGGCATGCCGGCATTAAATTACATTATGGATTCCGTGAGAACAACGCACAACTCTAATCATCATATTCCAACACCCATAACTTTTTAACATTTCCATCTATGGATCTGTATAAGCAGTGTTTTTTGTGGAGATCTGTAGATTTTATTGATGCCATGTTAGGGTATGGATGACTTTATCACTTTCTATCATTCTTTCAATCATTTGAGGCAGCAAAGTGACCAAAAAAATGGATTCAGAATTTCAGTTTTATTTCTGTTACTTTTACTACATTTTTGGATATGGTAATGCAACATGTGGTTTACTTTAAAATGTAAAATGGGGAAGATTAGATTTTTTAAATATACTTTTAGATCGCTATGGAAAAATTGCTATGTTCCTATTGAACCCTGCCTGAAACACAGCTTAATAGGAACTTTACTATGGCAGAAACCGGGATATTTCACAAAGATTCCGTCTGCAATAGCAGCCCAATGACTCCTGCAATCTGCCAGAGTGGTAAACCAATGTCTACGAGTTTAAGGATTTCCTTCCCTCTCAGTTTACAATAAGTGGCGATAACTGGCATATCGAGGAGGCATCACACAATTATCCCACACAACTTGATCCAATCATTGAGGTATCGTGGTTAAAAAACGTTGCTTTAAATCTGTTTTTTATGCCCCTTACACATTGGAGCTAGGTGCTTAAAAATTTTCATTTGCATAACCTTACGACTTGCCCATCTTGGTGTTGCAATTTCAAAGTTGAGAAGTGTATATGTATTTTTTCAAAGAGGATATGCAAATAAGCTCTTAGCAAGATCTGCCTCTAATGCCACCAGATGTAAAGTATTGTAGCTATCTTATAAGTCAATGTTCAACCTTTTAACCACTTCACGACCGCCCCATTGACTATAAACATCCTATGGGTGGTCATTTATCTCTGAATGGACATTCCAGAACGTCCATTCAGAGATGGCAGCTGCACGCTAATCATACTAACACAAATGATTGAAATTAATTTCCTTTAACCATAAAATGCTTTTTATTACGCATAATTAAAAATAATAATACCATCATAATTCATACACAAACATATTAGTAGGGAATCCACAAAAGCTTCACCATCTTATCAACCCTAGTCAAATACATACTATAAAGTGTCTTATACAAAAATGATACAGGCAGGATTGCCAATACAGCTGTTCGTGCAGCTGCCGAGCGGGAAGCCCCAGGGAGAAGGCAGGGACCGTTCCCCGGTGTCCCTGCTTTCTAGATTGCTGTATACAGAGCGTTCAACGAGCTCAGCGCTTCCTGTCATGTGACTGCCGGGGCCGGGAGAGTGCAGGAGCTGTCGGGTCTTCCACAGACCTCGATCAGCCATACACTGAGGCTGTACAGCCTCTCTGGGGGTGTATTTCCCCTGTAACTGGGGCTACTATCTTGTATGACCTTATGGGGGACGCAAAGTGTAAAAAAAAAAAAATATGTTAAAAATAGAAAAATTTAAATAAAACGGCCGGCTCTATAAATATATCACATGATCCACCCCGTCCGATAAACACCATATAAAAAAATAAAAAATCTGTCAAAAAGCCATCTTACACCTTACATCACAAAAAGTGCAACACCAAGTGATTCAAAAAGGCGTATGTCCCACAAAATGGCACCAATAAAACAGTCAACTCATTCCGCAAAAAATGAGCCCCTACATAAGAAAATCGCGATTTTTTTTTAAAATAAAAATAAATAAATAATATATAGCTCTCAGAAAATGGAGACATTAAAACATTTGCTTGCTTCAAAACTGCTATTATTGTGTTAAAGTGAGATAAAAAGAAATATAAAAAAATGTATATATATTAGGTATTGCCCCGTCCGTAACAACCTGCTCTATAAAAATATCACATGACCTAACCCCTCAGTTGAACACTATAAAAATAAATAAATAAAAATGGTGCTAAAACAACAAATTTTGTGTCACCTTGCCCCATTAAGTGTAATAATGAATGATCCAAAAATCATATGTACCCAAAAATGGTACTAATAAAAAAGTCAAATCTTCCTGCAAAAAACAAGCCCCTGCACAAGACGATCGGCAGAAAAATAATAATAATAATGCTTTAGGGTCCATTCACACGTCCGCAAAACTAATCTGCAATTTTGTGGAACAGGTGCAGACCCATTTTCAATGGGGCCAGAATGTGCCTATCCGCATACGCGGATTCGCACTTCCGTTCTGCAAAAAAAATAGAACATGTTCTATTCTTGTCCGCAATTGCGGACAAGAAAAGGCATTTTCTACGTGAGCGCCGGCGATGTGCGGTCCGCAAAATGCGATACGCACATTGCCAGTGTCCGCAAAACACATACGGACGTGTGAATGGACCCTTATGTAAAACTGAAACAAAGTAGACATATTTGATATTAGAGATGAGCGAATTGCATATTTTGAAATTCGGTCACACTTCGTTTGGTAGTAAAAGGTGAATTGCGTTATGGATTCCGTTACCACGGACCATAACGCAATTCTATGACGGAATGCATAACGAAAATGCCTGTTATCTGTCCATCCAGTTTAGCCTGTTATCCTGCAAGTTAGGCCGAATGCACACGGCCGTGTTCCGCGGCCGAGAGCGGTCCGTGGTATGCCAGCCTGGATTCCTGTTCAGAGCAGGAGCGCACGGCGTCATTAGTTGCTATGACGCCGTGCGCTTCATGCCGCTGCTGCACTATAGTAATACTCTATACGAGTGTAGTACTGTAACGCAGCGGCAGCATAAAGTGCACGGCGTCATAGTAACCAATGACGCCGTGCGCTCCTGCTCTGAATAGGAATCCAGGCCGGCATACCACGGACCGCTCTCGGCCGCAGAACACGGCAGTGTGCATTCGGCCTTAGGTAGAGGCTAATTTTCCTCATTTTATGAGGGGGGGGGGGGGGGGAATTCTACCTGACTCCAGTCAGAATAACTCCCAGGATCAACAACCCTTCCCCAGAAATCTAATAACTATAACCTGCAATATTATTACACTCTAGAAATACATCCAGGCCCCTCAAACTCTTTTAGTGAATTAACTATGACCACATCCGGCTGAGAGTTCCATAGTCTCACTGCTCTTAATGTAAAGAATCCTCTTCTATGCTTGTGTAGAAATTTTGTTTCCTCCAGATGCAGAGGATGTCCCCTCTTCACAATCCTCGGAATAAATAGAGATGATGGGAGAGATCTCTGTACTGTCCCCTGATATATTTATACATGACTATTTGATCTCCCCTCAGTCGTCTTTTTTCCAATCCTAATTTTGATAATCTTTCAGGGTACTGTAGTTGCCCCATTCCAGTTATTACTTTAGTTGCCCTCCTCTGAACCCTCTCCAGCTCTGCTATGTCTGCCTTGTTCACAGGAGCCCAGAACTGTACACAGTACTACATGTGTGGACTGACTAGTGATTTATAATGACTGAAAATGTCATCACACTGGCCATCAATATATAGATATACCTAGGGAAAAATAAATAAAATGTATAGATCACATAGAATTGACCAAAATAAAAACATTTTTACTACTGATGACCTATCCTCAGGATAGTTCATCAGTATCTGATCAGTGGGGGTCCTACACGCGGGACCCCCCCCCCCCCCCCGGATCAGCTGTTAGAGAAGGCACCAGTGCTCACAGTAGTCCACTTATGACCGAGACCGATATGTCTAAAAGGACTGAAGAATGTGAGCATATATAAATGGTCTGTGACTCCATGGTCTCCAAAATATCAGTAGAGTAAGCTGTCCCCAAGAACAAAGACAATTTTAAGACTAGAGAAAGGGAACACACATAAGCCCATTTAAAATTTTACTAGTCAACTGGACATGCCCCTACACATCTATGAAGAAAGGGGGGAAAAAAAAAAAAAAATGACCTAAGGATAGGTCATCAATATTTGGAGCCCAGCCAACCCCTATAACGATAAAGGCTTTACTCTATTTAATAGAGAATAGAAAGTAAGAGAGACATTGGTCATGTGGACAGTGCACTGTGGTGAGGTCTCTCAGCCAAACAGCCCTCTGGTTTATGCCCTTAATGTCATACCATCAATCTCACTGTTTCTTAACCCCTTCGCGCACCTCGGTGTAACGGTACGTCTAAGTGAGCACTAAGTTTAAGCACCTGGGTGTACAGTTACGCCCAAAGTTTTACCGGAGGCTGTGAAACTATAAAGTGACACAGCCCGAAGCCTCTGTTCTCCCCAACAGAGGAGACACGGGAGCTGCTGGCAGGAGACCAGTCAGAGCGGTCCCTTGTCAGCGATTGCTCTGATTGGTTAGTCTGTACAGACTAAAAAAAAAAAAAAAAAAAATTACATTTTTTATTTTCACAGCCAAGTGTTTCTAAATTCTCTGAAACGCTTGCTGGGTCAAAATGCTCACTGCACCCCTCGATAAATTCCTTTAGGGGAATTTCCAAAATTGGGATTTTGTGGGTTTCCTTTCTAGGAGTACCTCAGGGTCTTTTCAAATGTAACAAGGCTCTCGACAACCATTCCAACAACTCTACCTAAAGAGTTAAAGTTTGTAAAACCAGTTTTGAATAATTTAAGGGATGTAGTTTCGAAAATGGGGTCATTTATGTTTTTTTTTTTTTTATTATGTAAGGGCCTCAAAGTGACTTCAGAACTGAATTGGTGCTTAAAGGCAGTTTAGAAAATGTTATACAAAATATGAAACATTGCTTCTAAAATTCTAAACCTTCTAAAGTCCTTAAAAAATAAAATGACATTTTTAAAATGATGCCAGCATACAGTAGACATATGGGGAATGTTAAAGAAGACCTTTCATGGGTTTACGTGTTACAAACTGGTTGCTTACCAGATAGGGTGGCCCCTACAGATGCCAGCACTTTTTTGCCCCCTAAAATACCCCTCTGTTCCGGCACTGTGTCCCCCGCTGTTTTTGGTGTCTGATATGTTAATTTAGAGTAACGGTACAGGGAGGAGGAGACGGTCGGGTTTCTCAATGGGCATCTCCTTCTCCCTGGCTGCAGCAGAGAGCGTCACATCCAGGGAGAAAGAACAGCTCACTTTCTCCCTGGCTGTGACGCTCTCCGCTGTGATTGAACCGTGCTACAGCGCCAGAACGGAGAGGTATTTTAGAAAAAAATAAAAAGTGCTGGCCTCTGTAGGGGACCACCCTATCCGTTAAGCATAACAGTTTGTAACACATAATCCCACGAAAGGTACTCTTTAATTATAAACTATTTTATGAGGTATCACTATCTGTCTTTAATGCGTACAAAATAACATTTTGAAAATTGCAATTTTTTTCCAAAGTTTGGAATTTTTATAAAATAAAGGTAAAACATATTGAATAAAATTTACACCTGCCATGAAGTACGATGTGTCACGAGAAAACAATCTCTAAATCGCTTAGATAAGTAAAAGTGTTATTACGACAAAGTGACACGTCGGATTTGCAAAATAAGGCTTGGCCACAAAGGTGAAAAATGGCTTAGTCGTAAAGGGGTTAAAGAAATAAACCAAGACAGCTGAGTGGATCCTGTTTATTATGTACATACACTGTCTGCAAGTGTGTTCTCTTGCCAAAATGTCTATGGATGCAAGGCAGTAACTGTCAAATGACATATCGGTAACATAGTTCAAGGTCAGAGGTCAATCTGTAAGCAAAATTAAAATGATAAGGGGGTGATATTTGACAAATATGTATAACCCAATAATACCTTGAAGCTTCTGGAATTTTATCAAACACCAACTCTGAAATGTAATTCCAGATCAGTGTTACCAGATCACTGCGAGATAGAGAGACACATAGATAAATAGATAGATACACACACTAAATGCAGGGATAAAACAGTGGAAACATCCGAGTACCACCGTTACAAGGCTATGACTTCCACCTTGCAATATACACAAATGTCCAGCAGATGGCAGGAGAATACAATATTCTCCTTCTATAAAAGAGTTCTAGGTCCTTTCAACAGTCAGACAGGACTGAGATTATGATCATTAAAAGAATTTCACTCCCTTGCTGTCATTTAGTGTAATAATCTCTGCTTTGTGTTCCATCTGCAGGCCTTCCAATGATCTGAGGAGCATGGCTTCATCCAACCCGTGGAATTCTACAATAGATATAACAATCAGAGTTATGTGGACCATACAAAAAGTATAAAATATAATGGTAGAAACCTCCCTTTCCCCAAGATCCTTCTGTCTTACCCGATTAAAAAAAACATAGAAATATGTCATAATTAGAATGAACTGAATATAAAAAAATTACATTAATAGTTAAAATAGAAAAACAGAGTATATTAGTAAATTACTATATGTTGATATTCTGCTCCATTTTCTAAACTATGCCCCCTTGTTTGCAGTCTTTTGTGGTGTCCTCACAGAGGTCCTGTCCATAAAATGGCCGCTGATGGAGGGTCATGTGACCAGGCAAGTGCACCTCCATGTGGTGTCTCCTTCATTCAATTACACTGAACCTGCCATTTGCACTCGCATTGTTGGGAGTTTAGTGCATGTGCAATGTGTCTGAATAATGGCGACATCCCATGGAGCAGATCTGCCTGGTCACATGACCCTCCATCAGCAGCCATCTTATGGACAGGATCTCTATGTTGACAGCACAAAAGATTTACCTAACAAGGGGGGCTGGCTTGTGAAATATAGCAAAGGTATAGAATATAAAACAAACGCTACATTAGTAAGCGCCACATAGTCATATTACATGCATATTGGTCACAAGTAGCCAGAAAGTGGACAACTCCTTTAAGGGTACATTCACACAAGTGTCGTTTGTGCAGATTTTTATGTGGTTCATGTTTCTGCACCAAAATCCAGATTGCAAATGTGAAATCTGTACTGAAAATCCAGGCAAACAATTGACTGGCTGCGTACTTCAAAATCCACAACAGAGGCCCATTTCTGCACTGTGTACATGAGATTTTGGAAATCCTACTGTATAAGGCTTCATGCACACAGCCGTTGTTTGGGTCCGCATCCGAGCCGCATTCACTTCAATGGGGCCTCCATTGCTCCGTTCTGTGGCCCCGCAAAAAAATAGAAGAACATGTCATATTCTTGTCCGTTTTGAGGACAAGAATAGGCATTTCTACAATGGGCCGCCCATTCCGCAAATAGCGGAAGGCACACGGGCAGCTTCCGTTTTTTGCAGACCACAAAAAACAGAACGGTTGTGTGCATGAGGCCTTACACTGTGGATTTTCTGCACGAAAACAGGCACAGAAAATCTGTGTGTAATACATACTGTGTGCATATACCCTAAGTGAAAAATGGAAGAAGTCTTTTCCTTACCTTCTCCCTCTGTGTCATCCCCGTTAATCAGCTCATAAAGTGTGAACACAGAATTGGTCATTCCATTCTTTGAGACCTTGATGGAAAGAAAAAAAATACAAAAAAACTAAAATTTGTATGCAAGGCATGTTCCTAACCACCACAGCAAATACAGAAACTATTTTATAACACAACCTACATTAATTTGGTTAGAAACAAAACAAAAAAAAAAAAAAAACCTACACATGTATATTGTGCTTTATACTTTCTTAGCAGAAACCAGTTACCATATATTCAAAAGCATTGTCGTCCACAAGTTTCAGTATAGGGTTATTTCGGCACGTTGATATGAATGGCTTATCACATCCCCCTTTTTTGTCTATCAGGCACACCTCTGTATGTGTAGAAGAGGCTGTGCCTGGTACTGCAGCCAGTCAAGTGAATGGGACTGAGCTGCAGTACTAGGCACTGTACATGGTAAACAATGAAGGGGACATGGTAGGCGATGTAGTCTCTTCAATCAGCCAATCTTATACTTATTGCCTATTCTCAGGATAAGTTATCATAATCAATGTCCTGGAAAATAAAATACATAAACCTCTGTAATCTGGTATGTGGTAAAAGGACTTTCTTAGCACTTCCTGATGTATACATCAAATTCAGAGCCATAATAACATACTGTACACATCTGGCAAAGATGAACATGCGAGATTACAGAGGTACTGGGGATCATACCATTTTATCAAACAGCTATAGAATATGACGGTAATAGAAGTAGTCACTGTCAGTAAATGTCTGTAAAAAATGTACCTGCTATCTACTTACCCATTGGTAAAGTACTTTTCCCCACTCGTCTGGCCTTCTCCACATTATTAGGAACCTGGTTTTGTTTTTATCCAACCATTCTAAGTTACCTGCAATATATAAGCACAATACACCTGCAGGTCAAAAACATCAGTACACCTGAATGAAAATCCAATCCTATACCATGGGTCAGTTAAAGGGGTTTTCTGAGATTTAGCTATTGATGGCCTATCCTCAGGGTAGGTCCTCAATATTTGATCTGTGGGGGTCCGACACCTGGGACCCCCACCGATCAACTGGGCAAAGTGGCCACAGTGCTCTGTGAATGCTTAGGCCTCTTCTAAGGCTACGTGACATCAAGTTCATCTCTCACATGGCCTAGGCGCAGCTCAGTCTCATTCAAGTGAATGGAGCTGAGCTGCCATATCAAGCACAATTGCAGTGCTTGGTTAGCTGCAAAAAGGCCATGGCATTTACAAGGGCTCTGGTAATCACCCATTTAAATGGGAGTCCCGGTAGAGTACAGCCCTCGGAACGCCAACAGAAATAAATGGAGCGGCTGAGTGCATGCCTGACTGGCTGCTACATTCATTTCGGGGGGTTCCATGGGGTACAGGGTGCCCATTCTCATGATTAGTGGGGGTCTCAGCAATAGGACCCCCACCAATCTAATAGTTATCCTCTATTCCGTGGATAGAGGATAACTTAACATAACCGGAATACCCCTTTAAGGGAGTCATGCACAACCAACTAATGCTTGATTGGGAGACACCTTTGAACAATATATTTTTTACATGTTAGTGGTTACCTTGAGTTAAGAGGTTGCACTAAGTTTCAATCTGCTATCTCCATTCCTTCACTCATTTTCAGACTCCTTGACATACAGTTTGCAACCTGCTGCTGAATGTGTCCCACTACTACAGTGATGGCTAACCTTGGCACTCCAGCTGTGGTAAAACTACAACTCCCAAGATGCCCCCCCTGCTTGGCTGCTCTCAGAACTCTGTAGAAATAAATGGAGCATGCTGGGAGTCGTAGTTTCACCACAGCTGGAGTGCCAAGGTTAGCCATCACTGCACTACTACATGCTGGATGTGAGGTCTGCTGCACAGCTTGATTCCTGGACTGATTTGCCCTTCTACAGCTCATGAGGGACCACTTCACCCTTGTTCTGAAACATGTTAATGTGTGTGTGCGCAACTACCCTCACCTACAGATTCTGTCATAGGTTCTTTCTTCTCTCTGTACACCGATACAAAGCCTGTCTGATCTCTCCCTCCTCCCCTACAGACTGCCTCGTGCGTGCTTTCCCTATACCCATACTCTGATATAGCAAAGACTGATCTGCCCTGGCTACATTCCCACACTCCACACTCTGATCTGCCATGTATAACCCCCTCCCCCTCCCAGCCACTCTCTCCAAGGCCACTTACACAAAGGTCAATATCTGGTTAGTATATTGCATCTGTATTTGTATGGTAAAGCAGTAGTGGAACCTATTTTGCCAAATTTGTGTTCTGGCTTAGGCTACTTTCACATCTATGCTTTCCCTTTCCGCTATTGAGATCCGTCAGAAAGTCCCAATAGCGGAGGAAAACGCTTCAGTGTTGTCCTCATTCTTTGTAATTGGGGACAAAACTGACCTAAAGGGAACGGAGTGCACCAGAATGCATGCCATTCCATTTCAATGTGTTCCCATGATGTACACAAAAGCGCTGCAAGCAGCATTTTTGTGTGCATCATGGGACACTGATCAAGACAGATCCGTCATGACTCACAATGTAAGTCAATGGTGACGGATACAGTTTCTCTGACACAAAAGAAAAAACGGATCCGTCCCTCAAGGACTTACAATGGTTTTAGAAACTGATCAGTCATGGTTATTTTAGAGATAATACAACTGGATCTGTTTATAATGGATGCAGATGGTTGCATTATCATGACAGAAGCGTTTTTGCTGATCCATGATGGATCCAGCAAAAAAACGCTGGTGTGAAAGTAGCCTTACAAATACTGATGCAAAATTGTGACCAAATACTGACTGTGTAAAAGTGCCCTTGCACCTGGGGAAGTAAGAATGGAGCAAAAAGAGTGGCCTGTCAAATTGGTGTCTGAAGCAGAAGTAAAAAGAAATAGTAGTAATTTCTGTCAGCCACATAGTGTAATGCTATATAGTAAAACAATCTGGAGAATAATCAAGTATAGACCTAAGAACTAAGGGCCCATGCACACAACAATGATCGGCCCGGGAAACACACGGCTCGTGTGTCGGCGGCGCTCCCCTGATCAGAACGGACTATCATGGTAACTTATGACACAGTCAGTCTAATTGCAGGGCTATTGCGGTGGGCACTCACGTCATCATATAAGTACACAATCAGATCAGAACTGACTATATTATAAATTACTATGATACAGTCAGTTTGCGTCAGGGTAGACAGGGTCAGCCTGGGCGATGTGGCCGACACACAGTCTGTGTTTCCTGGGCCGATCACAGTCATGTGCATGAGCCCTAATGCTGAGACCCAAGGAAAAATGAACACACCTTTTTTCCTGAGTTCCTCTAGGACCACCTGAACAGACTCCACGGACAGCTTCCCTGGATAATGTCAAGGGCAAATGACTGCTATATTTCACATTCAATTCTGCAGGTGCTGTAAAAAGACAGGACACACTGAGGCACACCTACTAACACTGTCTAACTTAGACTAGGCAGTCTAAAAATGCACCAGACTGTCTAGTCTAAGTTTATACCACCTAATAGTTGGCTTAGTTTGCCTCAGAGATATGTCAAAATTGCAAACTATCTAGCTTCTTGAGCAATGCCCACTTTCCATCAGGCCCCGACCACTTTCCGACTAACCAACACCCCCTTGTTGGACATCACCAGTGTCTAAAACATAACAATTTGGTGCGAGTCATGTTTGCCAGTTTTTTTTGTAGAGAGGGCGAATATGCCAGAATTCTTGCGCATTTTGATTAGTAAATCTCCTCCACTGTTTATATATAAAGCAATGACGCTTTTGTATGTTATGGAAGAATCAAGCTTATCTCGAGTGCGTACCTTCAGGCCCAGGAAATTTTCCACTCCCTGCCTTCCCAGAACCATAACTTCTTAATTTTTCAATTTAACCCTTTAGAATACCAGAGGTTTTTTCATTTTCATTTTTCTTCCCTATTTGCCTTGAGCCATAACTTTTTTATATTTCCGTGGGATAACTAAATCAGGGGGCACACCAAATAATACATGGAGTGCAAGGGGTGATGAAAAGAGCATGAAACAATATCACCTGACACAAGAAAGAGAGTCACAAGAACCACCCCATAAATGCAAATCCGACAATGAGTCAATATAATATAAGATAGATAGATAGATAGATAGATAGAGAGAGAGAGAGAGAGAGAGTTTATTAGACACACCAACAGATACACATTAAAAATTGTATACAATTAGAACAAAGTGCGGTATGCAATATAATATATATAACCGACACATACAGGTCCACGGAATTGCCAAACAATAGGCATATATACTATAAACCAGCATATAAAAATCCAATATAAAGCATGAGGCAAATATAAAATGACCACTGGAAATGCAAACAGACCAGGATAAGGTCTAAATTAGATGCTTTATATTGGATTTTTATATGCTGGTTTATAGTATATATGCCTATTGTTTGGCAATTCCGTGGACCTGTATGTGTCGGTTATATATATTATATTGCATACCGCACTTTGTTCTAATTGTATACAATTTTTAAAGTGTGTCTGTTGGTGTGTCTAATATATATATATATATATATATATAAGTTTATTTATTTATTTATTTTTGATATTGACTCATTGTCGGATGTGACTCTTGGGTCAGGTGATTTTTTTTATATTTCCGGTCACATAGCTGTATGAGGGTTTATTTTTTGTGGGACAGGTTGTACTTTCTAATGCCACCATTAATTATGGCATAAAATGTAGTGGGAAGCGGTAAATTTTTTTTTTCCCAAATGGGGTGAAAAAAAACCCCGTTTAACGGGTTTTATTCCCACAGTGTTTTGTTTACTGCAAAACTGACCCATGCCCTTCATTCTCTGGGTCAGTATGATTACGATACCCCATATCTATAGGTTCTTTATGTCTAAATAGTGTAAAATTAATTTGAACTTTGAGAAAAAAAAATATATAATTTATATCACCATATTCTGACCCCCATAACTTTTTTATATGTCTACTGAGCTGTATAGGGGCTCATTTTTTTGCAGAACAATCTGCAGTTTTTATTGATACCATTTTGGATTGCGCGTGACTTTTTGATTGCTTTTTTGGGGTAAGAGAAGCAATGAAAAATTGGCAAATCGGCCATTTTGACTCTTGTTTTCCCATTACGCCATATTAGAATATTTTTTTTCTATTTTAATAGTATGGGCGTTTCGGTCATGGTGATACCCATGATGTTTATATTTATTTAGGTATTTTTTTTATTATACGGAAAGGGGGGAGATTTAAACTTTTATATATTTTCTTCACTTTTTTTTTTTTGTGGCTCATATTTGAGCCTATAAATTATGTTTTTTAATTTTGGTCTATCAGGGATTTTTAAAATGCCATTTAAACTCGATTTTGCTAATTTCTTATCCTAGCCTGCCATCTGGTGGCCAAAATAAAAATTGCAGCATGAACCCTTTCAGCCTCATCAGCGACCATCAACTACCAATGCCCCAATTGGCCACATGGTTTTTGTGCATTTAGATGCCGTGACCTCACTAGGTCTAAAGCATTTAGTCACGGTAATTAGCTGCAGATCTGCCAGCCATGACGCCCGCTGCACGTCCGAGCAGGCGCCATGTTTACACATCAATCCAGCTGGTATCAAAAGGGTTAAAGGCTATGTACACCTTTGGAGTCCACTTTTTTTTTTTGGGCTAAAAATCATATTTTCAATTGGCCTTTATTAAAAATATTGAGCTGTTCAGTCACAAAGGGTTAACTGTTTTTCTAACTGTGTGACTGGTACTTTCACTTTGTGCCGGCCATCTAATAGCCCTTATCTCTAAACTACTAAGGCCCCTTTCACACGGGCGAGAATTCCGCGCGGGTGCAATGCGTGAGGTTATAGGGCTTCTGTCACCCCATTAAACCGTTTTTTTTTTTTCTTTACTAATAATCCCTACACTGCGATCTCATCATACATAAGCTAATTAATGATTTTCGTTCAGTAGAATTTGTTAAAAATCGATTTTTGAAATATGTAAATTACATTGCTACCAGCAAGTAGGGCGGCTACTTGCTGGTAGCAGCCGCATCCTCCGATGGTAATGACGCCCCCTCTGCTTGTTGATTGACAGGGCCAGCGGACGGGATCTTTCTCTGCTGGCCCTGCCTGTTTTGATTCAATATCTGGCGCCTGCGCCGCAGCCGTACCTCTCTTCAATCTGCGCAGGCGCACTGAGAGGCGGCCACTCACTCGGCCGCTCGCTCCTCAACGCGCCGGGTGTAGATGTGACGTCATCGGCGCAGGCGCATTGAGGATGGAGCGGCCGAGCGAGTGGCCGCCTCTCAGTGCGCCTGCGCAGATTGAAGAGAGGTACGGCTGCGGCGCCAGATATTGAATCAAAACAGGCAGGGCCAGCAGAGAAAGATCCCGTCCGCTGGCCCTGTCAATCAACAAGCAGAGGGGGCGTCATTACCATCGGAGGATGCGGCTGCTACCAGCAAGTAGCCGCCCTACTTGCTGGTAGCAAGGTAATTTACATATTTCAAAAATCGATTTTTAACAAATTCTACTGAACGAAAATCATTAATTAGCTTATGTATGATGAGATCGCAGTGTAGGGATTATTAGTAAAGAAAAAAAAAGAAAAGAAAAAAAAAAGACGGTTTAATGGGGTGACAGAAGCCCTTTAAAGGGCTTCTGTCACCCCACTAAAGTGATTTTTTTTTTTTGGGCTGGTGAAATTAGTTATATTGCGATATATCACAATATAATTGTGTCACTTACTTTGATCCAGCAGTTTCTTCAAAAAACGAAGTTTTATCATATGTAAATTCGGTCTCTAACAGCAAGTAGGGCGGCTACTTGCTGCTAGCTGCTGCAGAAATCCGCCCCCTCGTCGTGTTGATTGACAGGGCCAGCCGGGATCTCCTCCTCCGGCCAGCCCTGTCGGCATTTCAAAAATCGCGCGCCTCTGTGGATTCGGCGCAGGCGCTCTGAGATGAGGAGGCTTGTCTCCTCAGCACTCCCTCAGTGCGCCTGCGCCGATGACATCACCGAAATAGAAGACGTCATCGGCGCAGGCGCACTGAGGAGACGAGCCTCCTCATCTCAGAGCGCCTGCGCCGAATCCACAGAGGCGCGCGATTTTTGAAATGCCGACAGGGCTGGCCGGAGGAGGAGATCCCGGCTGGCCCTGTCAATCAACACGATGAGGGGGCGGATTTCTGCAGCAGCTAGCAGCAAGTAGCCGCCCTACTTACTGTTAGAGACCGAATTTACATATGATAAAACTTTGTTTTTTGAAGAAACTGCTGGATCAAAGTAAGTGACACAATTATATTGTGATATATCGCAATATAACTAATTTCACCAGCCCAAAAAAAAAAAATCACTTTAGTGGGGTGACAGAAGCCCTTTAATGCATTGCACCCGCACTGAATCCGGACCCATTCACTTCAATAGGACTGTGCAGATGAGCAGTGATTTTCACGTATCACTTGTGCGTTGCGTTAATAATAAAAAAAATAAAAAATTTATCGCCGCATATTTTTCACGCAACGCAAGCCTTATAGAAATGAATAGGGCTACGTGAAAATCGCATAGCATCCGCAAGCAAGTGCGGATGCAATGCGATTTTCACGCATGGTTGCTAGATGAGGTTAGTAAATTGATTAAAGTCAATTTACTTGATTATTTTCCCTTATAACATGGTTATAAAGGAAAATAATAGCATTCTGTATACAGAATGCTTAGTAAAAGGTTTCTTGAGGGGTTAAAAAAAAATTAACGCTCCTCATCTACTTGATTGCGCAGCCGGCATTGTCTTCTTTCTCCTTCTTTGAGGACCTGCAAAAGGACCTTTGATGATGTAATCGCGCTCACCACGTGGTGACGTCAGCGCAGGTCCTGCTGAATGAAGATAGAAGGACCTTATTTACTATTTGCTAGGCCTGGTTTAGGCGTAGTAAATGGTCTAAATGTAAGACAGCAAGTAAGCTGTCTTACATTTAGAAGCGGCGGTGGATCCGCCGAAGTTATGAAGAAGCCAGAACCTCTTCAGAACTTCAGCGGATCCACCGCCAGCACAAGGCCTTATTAAGACCGGCGTCTAAAGAGGCTGCACCGTTGGGCCTTATCTTAGCGCTCAGAGCTCATAGAAGTCACTTTAGCTAAAGAGAACTGATCACACCTGTTGATAGAACACTTTAATACACCAGCCTAATAGACATACAGACATTTTTTAAGACCCTGGTGTCATGGAAAGCCATCAGGAGCCTGCAACTGCATTTGTAGGCCACCAATGTGTGACAAAGGGCGTCCCCTATCTGGGCCTAATCAATTAAATGAGGCGGTCAGAGTTATGCCTGTCAGCTGGGCTCAGCTTCTGTGCTGGTACCATCACAATTACTTGTATGGCATTTTGTGCTAACTCGTTCCCCCACATAACATACACATATGTGATTCTGTGTTAAAGGGGTTTTCTGGGATTTTACTACTGATGACCTATCCTCAGTATCTGATCGGTGGGGGTGTGACACCCGGGACCCCCACTGATCAGCTGTTTGAGAAGGCTCCTATGAGTGCTGCGGACTTCTCCATGCTTGCCAAGCACAGCACCGTACATTGTATAGAAGCTGTGCTTGGTATTGCGCTCAGCACCATGGAAGTGAATGGGGCTGAGCGCGATACCAAGCACAGCCGCTATACAATGTACAACAGCTGTGCTTGGCAAGCATGGAGAAGTCCGCAGCACTCATAGGAGCCTTCTCAAACAGCTGGGTGTCGGACCCCCACCGAACAGATACCTGGTGACCTATCCCGAGGATAGGTCATCAGCAGTAAAATCTCGGAAAACCCCTTTAAGGGGTTAACTAATAATGGTGTGCATTTCTTATTGCCAAACTTACACAATTTTAGCAAAAACAAACAAACTGTAGACGGGACAATTATAAATATTTCAAAGCTGGTGCCTGGTATACTGTAACAGATATGCCGGAGTTTCCTTACAAGGTAAAAGACTACCAATGTTATGCTTCTCTTTAAGAACCTGCCCAAGTCATGAAGGATACTTTGTATCTTCTTGTTGTTGAACAAGGGGCTTTCCTGTATTTCCATTACATTCATAGTGTATAACTTATTATGGCGGCAGTACGACAAGGCTAGGGAACTCCACGCTGACAGCTGCTTCTGCCGAGTATCAACATTAGGCTGTAACCTGCAAACAATTGACAAAGCGTAGTTACAAATAAAGCCGCCGTCATCAAATCATGTCCACCCTCACCTCTCCTGACGTCTGTTTTTCTGCATTCCCCATAAAATAATTCAGTAGCAACCTACTTCTACTGTTCCACCCCTTGAAAACGTATGATAAGGAGGTGTCACAATTTCCCTTGTGAATGGGGTGTGCCACTACACACTAAGGCCTCATGCACACGGCCGTTGTGGTTCCGTTCCGTGCACTGGGGACTTTGATTTTCATTTACTATTCTTCTCAGGGTGGGTTTGGGACTAAAAAGCAAAGCTGCGTAACAGCATCCTGGTGGTGTAGAAGCCCCCAAACCTGTAGAGAGGTTCCCTTTAAATAAAATAAAAGATGTCATTGCACAACCACCAACCAAAGGAATCGCTAACACAAAACCACAACTTGATTGAAATAAACATTAAAGGGGCTGTAATACTGATGACCCATCCTCAGGACAGGTCATCAGCAGAGATCTCACGCCCGACATCCCTGCCAATCAGCTCTTTGAAGAGCCTGCAGCGCTCTGGTGCCCACCGTAGACTCCTTGCAGCTTAAAACGCACTGGATAGCAGCTGCGCTTGGTATTGCAGCCCAAGCCCTATTTACTTAAATGAGACTGACCCCACCTAATATCTGGTTCCAAAATTAGTACAACCACTGTGTGCAGAATTAATGCACCACACCAATTAGAAAGCCAACTCCCACACAGTTCTCAATGAAGTTGGAAAAAATTAATAGCTTTATTAGTACATATTACATAATATAAAAATTCATCATATAACAGCGGCGTACAGTCGTGGCCAAAAGTTTTGAGAATGACACAAATATTCGTTTTCACAACGTTTTCTGCTAAACTGCTTTTAGATCCTTGTTTCAGTTGTTTCTGTGATGTAGTGAAATATAATTACACGCACTTCATACGTCTCAAAGGCTTTTATCGACAATTACATGACATTTATGCAAAGAGCTTAGACTAGACCATGTGACCAATAAACGTGATGTCACTGGCCTTTTCAAACAGCTGATCATCGGAGCTGCCAGAACTCGGACCCCACCGTCAGAAACTAATGACCTAAACCTCAGGATAGGTCGTCAGTTTTAGGCTACTTTCAAACCAGCATTTTAGCTGGATCCAAGCAAAAACGCTTCCGTTACTGATAATACAACCATCTACATCCGTTATGAACGGATCCGGTTGTTTTATCTTTAACATAGTCAAGACGGATCCGTCATTAACTCCATTGTCAATGGGCGCCGGATTCTTTTGTGTCCAAGAAAACAGATCCGGCACCACTGACTTACATCTTACATTGCCGTCTTGCTCTGCATCTCATGCCGGACAAAAAAAACTCTGCTTGTGGCGGATTTCTGTCCAGTATGGGAACGCAAACGGAACGGAATGCGTTCTTGTGAACTTGGTTCAGTTCTGTCCCCATTAACAATACATGGGGACAAAATGGAAGCGTTTTCCAACGGTATTGAGACCCTCTGACAGATCTCAATTCCGGAAAGGAGAAATGCTAATATGAAAATAGCCTTAAACAGTCAGACTACCCCAATGTCAATGGGGTCCTGTCTTATTCTATAATTAAGGCAAGCTTGAAAGGTCCACCACATGATTACATGTAATATTGGTAACACATGAGCTCTGAGACCTGCAGGCAGTAATCTGATCTGTAATAATCAGAACTCCAGAATTACAGCATGAAAACAGCTCATCCGGCAAGGAAGGTGTTAAACCCGACTCCACTTCCTTGTTTCTAGCGGAACTAGTTAGAGAAGCACCTCCGTTACATGAGGTGCTCTCCCCTAAATCCTCCCCTGTGCCATACAATCCATTCACCCACGACAAATACGAGAGTCTCTCACGTGTAGAACGGGGGAAAGTTGTACTGCCAAGGCCACTCGAAACCCATCTCTGCGGTGCGACCAAAAATCTCTTCCGGGCAGGCACACTAGAAGCAGCGGCTGGATGGTTCCTGGTCCCGATGCGTCCCGGTGCTACGAGCTAATTGGTGGAGAGTGACTGTGGGGCGGGATTGTTTGGGGGGGGGGAGGCGGGAACGATCTGTTGCCTTGCTGACGGGGAGGTGTCAGGTGACTGAGCGCTACAGGTGTGAGGAGAGGTTCTCCCTCGCTGCTCCTGACCCGCCAGTATCTAGTGCAGTAACTGGAAGTCTAGAAATAGATGCACACAGGAGGCTTTAACCCCTTTAGCCAGTTTTAGTATTTTCCACATTCCAAGAGTAATAACTTTATATTATTCCATCTATATAAAATTCTTAAACATCTATTTTCTAAAGGGGTTGTCCCATTATGGCACCTTATAGAGGATAAGTGGCTGGATGTCTGGGGCCCCTCTGATCAGGGCCGGTTCTAGGTGAAATGGGGCCCTGGGGCGAAAAACAATAAGCCCCCCCCCCTCATGACACTCGATGACTTTTACAGAAGAAACTATATATTGTGGGGCACATTGTAGATGTATACTGTATATTGTGTGGCACAGTGTAGGGGTATACTGTATATTGTGTGGCACAGTGTAGGGGTATACTGTATATTGTGTGGCACAGTGTAGATGTATACTGTATATTGTGTGGCACAGTGTAGCAGTATACTGTATATTGTGTGGCACAGTGTAGCAGTATACTGTATATTGTGTGGCACAGTGTAGAGGTATACTGTATATTGTGTGGCACAGTGTAGAGGTATACTGTATATTGTGGGGCACAGTGTAGAGGTATACTGTATATTGTGTGGCACATTGTAGATGTATACTGTATATTGTGTGGCACAGTGTAGATGTATACTGTATATTGTGTGGCACAGTGTAGATGTATACTGTATATTGTGTGGCATAGTGTAGCAGTATACTGTATATTGTGTGGCACAGTGTAGAGGTATACTGTATATTGTGGGGCACAGTGTAGAGGTATACTGTATATTGTGTGGCACAGTGTAGATGTATACTGTATATTGTGGGGCACAGTGTAGCGGTATACTGTATATTGTGTGGCACAGTGTAGAGGTATACTGTATATTGTGGGGCACAGTGTAGATGTATACTGTATATTGTGTGGCACAGTGTAGAGGTATACTGTATATTGTGTGTCACAGTGTAGAGGTATACTGTATATGGTGTGGCACAGTGTAGAGGTATACTGTATATTGTGTGGCACAGTGTAGATGTATACTGTATATTGTGTGGCACAGTGTAGATGTATACTGTATATTGTGTGGCACAGTGTAGAGGTATACTGTATATTGTGGGGCACAGTGTAGAGGTATACTGTATATTGTGTGGCACAGTGTAGAGGTATACTGTATATTGTGTGGCACAGTGTAGAGGTATACTGTATATTGTGGGGCACAGTGTAGAGGTATACTGTATATTGTGTGGCACAGTGTAGATGTATACTGTATATTGTGGGGCACAGTGTAGATGTATACTGTATATTGTGGGGCACAGTGTAGATGTATACTGTATATTGTGTGGCACAGTGTAGATGTATACTGTATATTGTGGGGCACAGTGTAGAGGTATACTGTATATTGTGGGGCACAGTGTAGAGGTATACTGTATATTGTGGGGCACAGTGTAGAGGTATACTGTATATTGTGGGGCACAGTGTAGATGTATACTGTATATTGTGGGGCACAGTGTAGATGTATACTGTATATTGTGGGGCACAGTGTAGATGTATACTGTATATTGTGGGGCACAGTGTAGATGTATACTGTATATTGTGTGGCACAGTGTAGATGTATACTGTATATTGTGTGGCACAGTGTAGAGGTATACTGTATATTGTGTGGCACAGTGTAGAGGTATACTGTATATTGTGGGGCACAGTGTAGAGGTATACTGTATATTGTGTGGCACAGTGTAGCGGTATACTGTATATTGTGTGGCACAGTGTAGAGGTATACTGTATATTGTGGGGCACAGTGTAGAGGTATACTGTATATTGTGGGGCACAGTGTAGATGTATACTGTATATTGTGGGGCACAGTGTAGATGTATACTGTATATTGTGGGGCACAGTGTAGAGGTATACTGTATATTGTGGGGCACAGTGTAGAGGTATACTGTATATTGTGGGGCACAGTGTAGAGGTATACTGTATATTGTGGGGCACAGTGTAGAGGTATACTGTATATTGTGTGGCACAGTGTAGAGGTATACTGTATATTGTGTGGCACAGTGTAGAGGTATACTGTATATTGTGTGGCACAGTGTAGAGGTATACTGTATATTGTGTGGCACAGTGTAGAGGTATACTGTATATTGTGTGGCACAGTGTAGAGGTATACTGTATATTGTGGGGCACAGTGTAGAGGTATACTGTATATTGTGTGGCACAGTGTAGAGGTATACTGTATATTGTGTGGCACAGTGTAGAGGTATACTGTATATTGTGTGGCACAGTGTAGAGGTATACTGTACATTGTGTGGCACAGTGTAGAGGTATACTGTATATTGTGTGGCACAGTGTAGAGGTATACTGTACATTGTGTGGCACAGTGTAGAGGTATACTGTATATTGTGTGGCACAGTGTAGTGGTATACTGTACATTGTGTGGCACAGTGTAGAGGTATACTGTATATTGTGTGGCACAGTGTAGAGGTATACTGTACGTTGTGTGGCACAGTGTAGAGGTATACTGTACATTGTGGGGCACAGTGTAGAGGTATACTGTATATTGTGGGGCACAGTGTAGAGGTATACTGTATATTGTGTGGCACAGTGTAGAGGTATACTGTATATTGTGGGGCACAGTGTAGAGGTATACTGTATATTGTGGGGCACAGTGTAGAGGTATACTGTACATTGTGTGGCACAGTGTAGAGGTATACTGTATATTGTGTGGCACAGTGTAGAGGTATACTGTATATTGTGGGGCACAGTGTAGCGGTATACTGTATATTGTGTGGCACAGTGTAGAGGTATACTGTACGTTGTGTGGCACAGTGTAGAGGTATACTGTACATTGTGTGGCACAGTGTAGAGGTATACTGTATATTGTGTGGCACAGTGTAGCGGTATACTGTATATTTAGGAGCCAAATAAAATTTTTAGTTGCCAAATCGAAACCGAATGAAAATTTTGGTATCGTGACAACGCTACGCCGATCAGATCGGCGTAGGGTTGTTTCAATACCAAAATTTTCATTCGCTTTCGTCACCATAAAAAAGTATTGCGATACTCAATACCACGCAAAAAAGCCACGTGCATTTCGCATTTTATGAAACGTTCGGCCCGTAATTGAACAGTCCTATCCTATTTTTTGGGGTGACAAGGTGAGTAAAAAATGGCGAATGCTCACCGCATAGGAGATATTTTTTTTATAATTTAATAGTTTGGACTTTTCGGACGCAGCGCTATGTAATATGTTTATTTATTGTATATATTTTTATATGTAAAATTGGGAAAGGGGGGATTTAAAAGTAATATTTTAGAGTACTGTCACACTAGCGTTTTTCTTTTTCGGCATAGAGTTCCGTCACAGGGGCTCTATACCAGAAAAGAACTGATCCGTCATATCCCCATGCATTCAGGATGCATCAGGATGTCTTCAGTTCAGTCATTTTGACTGATCAGGCAAAAGATAAAACCGCAGCATGCTACGGTTTTATCTCCCGCAAAAAAAACTGAAGACTTACCTGAAGGACGGATCCGGCATTTTTCCCCATAGGAACGTTTTAGTGTCAGATCCGGCATTCAAAATACCGGAATGCAGGATCCGTCCTTCCGGTCTGCGCACGGCGGTAAAAATGTGTAAAACGATACAAGACGGATCCGTCTGTCCGCATAACAAGCGGAGAGATGGATTCATTCTTGCAATGCATTTGTGAGACGGATCCGCATCCGGATGCATCTCATAAATGCTTTCAGTCACATCCAGATCGGTGGCTCCAACGGGCAGTTACGACGACGGAACTGCTTGCCCAATCACACTGCCGCAAGTGTGAAAGTAGCCTTAGTGTTTGTGTTTTATTTTTACTTACTATTAGCCCCCTTAGGGGCTGGAACCCTTGTCCTATTCACCCTTAGGCCCCTTTCACATGGGTGAGATTTCTGCGCGGGTGCAATGCGTGAGGTGAACGCATTGCACCCGCACTGAATCCGGACCCATTCACTTCTATGGGGCTGTGCACATGAGCGGTGATTTTCACGCATCACTTGTGCGTTGCGTGAAAATCGCAGCATGCTCTATATTGTGCGTTTTCATGCAACGCAGGCCCCATAGAAGTTAATGGGGCTGCATGAAAATCGCATTGTATCCGCAAGAAAGTTCGGATGCGGTGCGATTTTCACGCTTGGTTGCTAAGATGAAAGTCTATTCACTGTGTTATTTTCCCTTATAACATGGTTATAAGGGAAAATAATAGCATTCTTTAATACAGAATGCTTAGTAGAAGGTCAATATAATAAACATTATATACACCCCACTATAATAAACATTGAGAGCGCCCCCCCCAGTATAATAAACATTGAGAGCGCCCCCCCAGTATAATAAACATTGAGAGCGCCCCCCCAGTATAATAAACATTGAGAGCGCCCCCCCAGTATAATAAACATTGACAGCGCACCCCCCAGTATATCAAACATTGAGAGCAACCCCCCCCCAGTATATCAAACATTGAGAGCGCCCCCCCCAGTATATCAAACATTGAGAGCACCCCCCCCAGTATATCAAACATTGAGAGCACCCCCCCCAGTATATCAAACATTGAGAGCACCCCCCCCCAGTATATCAAACATTGAGTGCACCCCCCCCCCCCCCCAGTATAATAAACATTGGTGGTGCAGTGGGCAGTGCCAATGAGGGTTAAAAAATAAAATAAAAATTAACTCACCTCCAATTGATCGCGTAGATGCCGGTCTCCTGTTCTTTCTTTAGGACCTGTCAAAGGACCTGTGGTGACATCACTGTGGTCATCACATGGTACATCATATGATCCATCACCATGGTAATGGACCATGTGATTAGCTCAGTGACGTCACCACAGGTCCTGAAGAAAGAACAGAAGACCGGCAGCTGCGCGATCAATTGGAGGAGGTGAGTTAATATTTTTTATTTTTTTTAACCCTCATTGGAACTGCCCACTGCTCCTCCAATGTTTATTATACTGGGGGGGGGGGGTGTGCACTCAATGTTTATTATACTGGGGGGGGGGGGGGCGCACTCAATGTTAATACAAATACAGGAGGCGGGTGCCGGAATGAAATAGCCGGCACCCGACCTCTATGATAGGGGGCTGCGATCAGCGACAGTTAACCCCTCAGGTGCCGCTCCCTGTCATAGAGGTCGGGTGCCGGCTATTTGATTCCGGCACCCGCCTCCTGTATTTGTATTACAGGTCAGTTTTCTTCATTGGTGGCGCAGTGGCCACAGCCCCTCCCCTCCTCCTCCCATCCCTCTTCCTATTGGCGGAGGCGGCGGCAGCAGCAGCACAGGGGGGAGGGAGAGAGCCCCCTTGCCTCTATGGAAGCGCCGGCCCTGCCTAAAGTTAGTTGCGGGCCGGCGCGGGGGGCCCCTAAGGACTCAGGGGCCCGGGGGCAATTGCCCCCCTTGCCACTAAGGAAGTTCCGGCCCTGCCTCTGATCACTAAATGGGGCCCATGGTCCTCTGATTGAATGTAGTGGAGTTCATTGGTAAGTGCTGCTGCTCCATTCAGACCCATGAGGCTGCCAGAGGTAGCAGAGTGTGTAATGGACTATGTCCAGCAGTCCCTTTAGAGATGGATAAGGTGGTGGACATAGACCGAAAATTTCTGTAAAAATTGGTGACTTTTTTCCTGTGTGCGTGAAAAAACATAGGCGTGTCTGTGATTTTTTTTTTTTTTAGGCTAATGGTAGTTGACGCGATTATTTTGGAAGACATGCTCATCATTTTCCAGCTCACAGCAAATGCTAGTAATGAGTTCTCATCAGTATATTGAGCTATAGACATGTATTACCTATAATCTTTATTATTCATTATGATTTTCCAGTTTGTATGTAAAAAAAAATGTTGACTGTCCATGATTTTGGGATAAGTTGTCCAGAAAAAGTAAAATTCTGGTTGGCAATCCTGAAACACGTGCGTGTCTAACTTTATTGAAATTAGGAAGCATGGACGCCCTTTCTCGTCATTGGTAGGGGCACCAGCGGTCAGAACCTTGCCAATCAGACACTTATCCCCTATCCTGTGTGTTAGGTCATCAGTATGGGTCGGTGGGGGTCTGACTCCCGTCAATCAGCTGTTTGTAGAGGCTGTGGACAGGTCATCTGTAAACCCCTTTAATGGGACATGTTCCATATATTGTATTGCAAAACTGTAAAAAAATAATTGGGGTGGAAAAGGAGAAAATGAAATGTTATAGTTGTATAGGTTTTGTTCATAAAGGTGTGCCAATTTAACATGGTGTGGTAATGTGAACAGTGCTGGAAGGTGTGTTGTCCCACTTCAGGTACCTCAGATGGGTGAGACAGATAAAATCCAGAGAGTGGCAGTGATTTTACTTGGACTGGTGGCTAGGCTTGGTAGAGGGAGTTCCCAGTCCACACCCTTCCAGTTAGGGTTTTCCTTTCTACCTGTGATCGCAGGTGAGGCCTGCTGTAATCAGGCTGGCATAAAGCGTCTCAGAGTAGGTCAGTCTGAGGAGGGAGAGCGAAACTGTTTTGTGAAGCAGAGGCTCTGTGTGTGGTCTCAGTCAGGAGGACTGAGGGGCCACAAGGCTTTGAATAGCCTGAGGTTTGGAGGACCTAGCGGCACCTAGAGAACGAGGGTTGCACACCCAGCGTCTGGAGGACTACTGGGCCACACTCCCCCAAAAGGTACTGGAGTTGCCACAGCCTGGAGGCTGCAGTATTGATGTTGGCTGAGGAAAGCCGCATATAATGTCCATGTGTGAACTGAGCTCTATGAGTGAGGTAGGGACGTATTTTGTTTAGGTAGCGCCTAGACGGGCAGGAGTTTATTTGTGTTTTAAGTGTTGGCGGTGCGGGAACCTCACCCCACCCAGTGATGTATAACTGGACTATCCTTTATAAGAAGACTGTAAAAATAAATGCACAGTTTGGACATGAAAATCCGTTGTCTGGTGAGATATCTGTGAGTGTGACCCCCTGAAAAGAGACAATCCCTTACAATGGAAACAGAGTGCCACGCTCAGAAATACACGCTCTTACACGCCTTAGCATGCTATCAATAACAGTTGCCTAAGAAATGTTCTGCCACGCTGAATACACTTGGGCACGCAAATCATCAAGGTCTGCTGCTGGCAGCTCCCTTTGCAAATGCTAACCAATGACGTCACAATTGTGCTCTATGGGAGATGCTGTAGGCCATGGTGGCACTTGTAGCCTACGCAGGCTATTCACAGTAGCACGAGAAACATGTGGCCTGGCAGTTTACTTTTGAGAAACAGCTCCTGGAACACTTTGGAGAAATGGCCATACCACTGGTTCCATGACCAAATCAATGTAATGGGTACAGCAACCATACATTATGCCACCCCACACCATAATCCCAGGAGTAGGACCAGTGTGATGTTCTCTTGTAAAGGCCTCTTCATGGCGTTGCTCATTTTGTTTCCAGACCAATCTCCAGCTATCATTGCATCAAAAACAAAAGCAAGGCCCACTGAAGAGGATAGACCTCCATTTCAGCAACCATGATAGCTTTTGAGAGTTGTGGCATATGGTCAATGGAACACCTGTAGCTGGAACTCCAACTCGTAGCCCAGTGTTGTACAGACACCTGATGGTTTGTGTAGACACTGTTTGCCATCCTAAGCTTGGGCTGTGACGTCCAATTTGACTTGCAGTACAGAATGGATCACTGGGTGCCGTTCTTCTAATAATACGATCCGTCCATGCAGAGGTTCTCCTCTTTGCACCTTTTGCTGTCATTGCATTTCGTCATTGTTCTCACAAGCATCAGGACAAACAACACTAAAAAGTGCTGACTTCTCGGCCTAGCAATGTAGCGATCTGCCAGAGTGATAAACCAAGGTGTCTCAGTTCATGGATTCTGTCCCTTTCAGTTTGTGACTAGTGGAGATAACTGGCATTTCGACCAACAGGAGGAATTGCACAAGTATACCACTCACTGTGATCCAATTTTTAAGCTTTCAATCTGGCTTTTATGTCCCTCCCACAGATTGGAGCTAGGTGCTCATCTGCAGATAATAACAACACCTTCTACTTCCTCAATTTGCATAACCTTACAGTGTATCCTTCTTGGTGTTACAATGTCAGTGTTGATGAGTGTGTATAAATTTGTTATTATTGCTATCATACTAAACGCAGGATAAAGTTAACATGTCAAGTAGTGAATGTTAAAAAGAAACTAAAAATAAAACAATATTGGAATTGTGTCATTTGTCTTTCTAATTCCATTTCTCAATTTCCCACTTCATCATACAGTGGATATAAAAAGTCTACACACCCCTGTTAAAATGTCAGGTTTCTGTGCTGTAAAAAAATGAGACAAAGATAAATAATTTCAGAACTGTTTCCACCTTTAAGGTAACCTATAAACTGTACAACTCAATTGAAAAACAAACTGAAATCTTATAACTGGGGATGTAGCTGTGTTCAGAATTAAGCAATCACATTCAAAATCATGTTAAATTGGAGTCAGCATACACCTGCCATCATTTAAAGTGCCTCTTATTAACCCCAAATAAAGTTCAGCTGCTCTAGTTGGTCTTTCCTGAAATTTTCTTAGTCACATCCCACAGCAAAAGGCATGGTCCACAGAGAGCTTCCAAAGCATCAGAGGGATCTCATTGTTAAAAGGAATCCGTCAGGAGAAGGGTACAAAATAATTTCCAAGGCATTAGATATACCATGGAACACAGTGAAGACAGTCATCATCAAGTGGAGAAAATATGGCCCAACAGTGACATTACCAAGAACTGGACGTCCCTCCAAAATTGATGAAAAGACGAGAAGAAAACTGGTCTGGGAGGCTACCTAGAGGCCTACAGCAACAATAAGGCCCCTTTCACACGGGCGAGTATTCTGCGCGGGTTGAACGCATTGCACCCGCACTGACCCTGACCCATTCATTTCTATGTGGCTGTGCACACGAGCGGTGATTTTCACGCATCACTTGTGCGTTGTGTGAAAATCGCAGCATGCTCCTCTTTGTGCGTTTTTCACGTAACGCAGGCCCCATAGAAATTAATGGGGTTGCGTGAAAATCGCAAGCATCCGCAAACAAGTGCGGATGCTGTGCGATTTTCACGCACGGTTGCTAGGTGACGATTGGGGACCTGATTCATTATTATTTCCCCTTATAACATGGTTATAAGGGAAAATAATAGCATTCTGAATACAGAATGCATAGTAAAATAGGGCTGGCGGGGTTAAAAAAATAAAAAATTTTTTTAACTCACCTTAATCCACTTGTTCGCGCAGCTGGCATCTCTTCTGTCTTCATCTGTGAGCAATAGGACCTTTGATGACATGATGGATCATGTGATGGACCATGTGATGAACGCAGTGACGTCATCAAAGGTCCCATTGCTCACAGATGAAGACAGAAGAGAAGCCGGGCTGCGCGAACAAGTGGATTAAGGTGAGTTAATTTACTATGCATTCTGTATTTAGAATGCTATTATTTTCCCTTATGATCATGTTATAAGGGGAAATAATACTATCTACACTACAACTAACCCAAACCTGAACTTCTGTGAAGAAGTTCGGGTCTGGGTACCACAGTGCAAAACACATTGCACCCGCGCGATAAAAACTGAACATCGGAACGCAATCGCAGTCAAAAACTGACTGCAATTGCGTTCCTACTTGCGCGGGTTTGCCGCAATGCCCCGGGACGCATCCGGACACGCCCGTGTGAAAGAGGCCTAAAGGAGCTGCAGGACTATCTGGCAAGTACTGGCTGTGTGGTACATGTAACAACAATCTCCCGTATTTTTTATACGTCTGGGCTATGGGATAGAGTGGCAAGACGAAAGCCTTTTCTTATGAAGAAAAACATCCAAGCCAGGCTACATTTTGCAAAACCACATCTGAAGTCTCCCAAAAGCATGTGGGAAAAGGTGTTATGGTCTGATGAAACCAAGGTTAAACTTTTTGTCCATAATAACAAAAGATATGTTTGGCGCAAAAACCACACTGCACATCACCAGAAGAACACCATATCCACAGTGAAGCTTTGGGGCTGTTTTTCTTCAGCTGGAACTGGGGCCTTAGTGAAGCTAGAGGGAATTATGAACAGTTCCAAATACCAGTCAATATTGGCACAAAACCTTCAGGCTTCTGCTAGAAAGCTGAACATGAAGAGGAACTTCATCTTTCAAAGCATAAATCCAAATCAACAAAGGAATGGCTTCACCAGAAGAAGATTTAAGTTTTAGAATGGTCCACCCAGAGCCCAGACCTGAATCCGATTGAAAATCTTTGGGGTGATCTGAAGAGGGCTGTGCACAGGAGATGTCCTCACAATCTGACAGATTTGGAGTGTTTTTTCCAAGAAGAGAAAATCTTGCCAAGTCAAAATGTGCCATGCTGATAGACTCATACCCAAAAAGACTGAGTGCTGTAATAATATCAAAAGGTGCTTCAACAAAGTATTAGTTTAAGGGTGTGCACACGATGAAGGGGTTCGATATACCTGTTTCCACCAAATATTGATCGAGGCCTGCGATATAACTGCTTCCACAAAATACTGATTAAGGGGTTCGATATGCCTGTTTCCACCAAACATTGATTAAGGCCTGCGAGATACCTGCTTCCACAAAATACTGATTAAGGGGTTTGATATACCTGTTTCCACCAAATATTGGATTGAGGCCTGCGATATACCTGCTTCCACAAAATACTGATTAAGGGGTTTGATATACCTGCTTCCACAAAATACTGATTGAGGGCTGCGATATACCTGCTCCCACAAAATACTGATTAAGGGGTTTGATATACCTGCTTCAACAAAATACTGATTGAGGGCTGCGAGATACCTGCTTCCACAAAATACTGATTAAGGGGTTCGATATACCTGTTTCCACCAAATATTGATTGAGGCCTGCGATATACCTGCTTCCACAAAATACCGATAAAGGGGTTCGATATAGCTGTTTCCACCAAATATTGATTGAGGCCTGCGAGATACCTGCTTCCACAAATACTGATCTTTTCTAGGGTCTTAGGCACAAGGTCAGTTTGAAAATGACAGGCAGAGGAAGAGGCAGGCCATTCCGCAGGGGTGGTAGGGGTCGGTGCACCAGGCCGGAGCCTAAGTGGGAAGTTGGAGAAGATGCGTGCGATTACTTTAAAGGGCGCACTAGAGTTGGTTGAGTGGCTCACTCAGCCTTCCGCCTCTGCACCCTTCTCATCCTCTGTATCTGCACCCTCCTCACTCTCTGCTGTGTGCACCCCCAAATCCACCACCACCATAGCCCCTCCACTCGTGTCAGAGGAATTATTTTCCCATCCATCCCCAGATCTTACCGATGCGCAGCCATTCTTGACATCGGATGAGGAAGAGGAGGTAGCAATGGCAGTCACCCAGCGGTCTGACGACAATAAGCCCAACACTCACCTAGTGATGACCGCCTTAAGAAGGCAACTGGCCTCACATCACAGAGCCTAGTGGGAGCAACGCCGTCAGAACCCACAAAGTCACACTCCCCACGCTCCACGTCCTGCCTCTTCTCCTTCTCCTCTCTTCTCCCATTTGTCCTCCACTCCACTTTCCACCAAGCCGTCATCGCGTTCATCTGGCAGAAGGCTGGCTTCCGTGGCCCAAATGTTTGAGCGTAAAAAGTTAATGACTCCGGATAACCCTCTTGCCCAACGGCTGACCACTGGTTTGTTGGAACTGCTTGGCTGCCAACTACTGCCATATAAGCTAGTGGAATCAGAGTCCTCTCCTTTAGAAAATTTGTGGCCATTGGCACACCGCAATGGAAGGTCCCCGAAAGGAAATATTTCTCCCAGAAGGGCATCCCAGAGCTATATGGCCACATTCAGTGGCCAGTGAATATATCTCTGGCACACAGTGTCGGTGCCATGATACATCTGACCACAGACACGTGGTCTAGCAAACACAGGCAGGGAAGGTACATTACTGCCCACTGGGTGAACCTTCTGACGGCCGTCAAGCATGTAACCCGTGGCTCCCATGTGAATTTGGCGTTACCGCCAAGAACTGCATGCATCCTGCCTCTTCTTCACCTCCTCCTACTCCATCTCCTGCTCAGCTGACTCCTCCTTTTCCACTGCTACCGCCTTTTCCGCTGCGCCCCCCAAGTTCCCCAGAACCTATTGGACGTCCAAGGTGAGACGTTGCCATGCTCTGATGTGGCTGTTGTGCCTGGAAGCCAAGAGCCACACCGGTCCTGCACTGCTTTCAGCTCTGCGGTCACAGGCCGACCAGTGGCTAACCCCGCTCAATTTGACAGTTGGTAAAGTGGTGTGTGACAATGGTGCTAATCTGCTGAGCACACTGAAACAGGGCAAAATGACATATGTGCTGTGCATAGCACATGTCCTGAACTTAGTCGTGCAGCGATTTGTTGCCAAATACCCCGGGGTTCAGGACATCTTGCGGCAGGCCAGGAAAATCTCTGCCCTTTTTAGATCTTACACGCCATGGCTCGCCTTGCTGACGTTCAGCGGCGACAGCACTTGCCCGTCAGACATCTGATTTGTGACAGCCCGACGCGCTGGAACTCCACCTTGTATATAGATAAATAGGTGGTTGGCTCTCACCTAGTGGCTATGACGGGTGCTACTAACTCACGAATCGAGTGCCCGACCCCAAGGTAATTTTAATAGTTAAAAAAGAGGAGGAGTGAGCACTCCCAACACTTGGACCATGGAATATAAGGATATATTTATTATAATAGGACCTGCTACGTCCAATAAATAGATCAAATACGGTCACACACAATTCATGGATCACACAATATAAAAATACAATAAAAGATACAATTGGTACCAATGCCTGAAAATAAAATATACTGATATCGGGGTGGAAACCCTGTTGCCACAGTCTTTGGATTATTGATGTTCCAAAAGTCTCTTTTGAGCAACTAATGGTACTTTCGGTACCGCAGACCGCAAATCAATGGGAGCGTCCTATAAGATCCTATGACAGGTCACTTATCGCAGTGATTTGTCTCCGGTGCATACAGATAGTGGACAGCTCTGACACTGTAGCACAAAAGTCCCTCCGAAGTTGTCTTCCCTCTTCCAGCTATTTAATATAACCGCCCCTGGACTTTGTGTGGCTGACATGGACCATAACAGGTAGGAACTAGTGTTAGGGACCATTCATAGAGGCGACCTTGACGTGGTGAGTGGCTTATTATGCTTTGGCCAAAATGTACACTAATGCCTCATTCAACATCCAGCATAGAGGCAGGGCAGAGTGCTGGTTGCAGAGTGCGATTGCATTTGTGTTTTTACGATCGTACCTTACGCCTTCATTCTGGAGCGTGCATTGCGTTGTGTAATTGATCAAGCCATCGAGTAGCAGGAGCTCGAAGATGAGGAAGTTACAATTCTGAATGAATTCCCAGAGGGGGCTACTTGAGACAAGTCAGCAAGAGTCTGAAGAGGAGTCAGAGGAGGATGGTGGCTGGGGGGAGGAGGAGCAGGCTTCGAGGGGGACTTTAAACTTTTCAGGGATCCCTGGTGTTGTCCGTGGCTGGGGGGAGGAGACCGAGGACGACATTCTCCTGGGCGATGAGCAGGAGCCAGGGCGCTCGACCATTTCCAATTTAGTGCAAATGGGGGTCTTCATGCTCCAGTGTTTGAAGAGGGATCCCCGTATAAAAAGCATAAAGGGCAAGGACCAGTACTGGGTATCCTGATATAGTGTCGCTGATAGGTTCCAGTGCAGGATGTTAGGTAGTGTGATAGGGAGATTCACAGAATAAAGTGGTCTTGCAAAGCAGAAGATGCTCCAAACCCCCTATGCTGTAGCGCACTTCCGTCCGGGGAAGCAAATCCTGCACATGTGATCTGTTCCCAATGGCAATCCCCAGCAATCATGTATACAATGGAGGATTACTGCAACGGACCACATGTGCCACAAAAACATCCTACATACAAAGTGGTTTAGAAAGGCTGAAAAATGCTCAGACCCCAAATGCTGTTGTGCATTCTTAAACGGGGGAGCATATCCAGCACATGTGGTCCGTTGCTAACAGCAATACCCAGCATTCTTTTCTGCATACAAAGGAGGATGCCCACAGCGGACCACATTTACCACAAGGACATCCTAAACAAGATATCCAGATATGTGGATGTAATTAATAAAATAGAACAAATAGTAGACAAAGAAATGCACAAAAATGGTACATTCACTTGACAATATATGGCTAAACCCTCACACTGGTATTAAAAATGAGATTTTCGCCAATATATTCTTATATCAAGAACATACCGGAGCCTGCACACCTCGCCGAAGTCTTTCATAGTCTCACGGGACCTAACGCTAACCTACCTATGCCATATAAGCAATTATTGAAAGGGCATAGAGTCCGACACACAGCCACTTGACCCCCAGTTACCTCCAGTGTGAAATCACACATACAATGGGAGGAGGGAGGAGGCTCTAAGTCCCACCTATCACTGATTCATGTGATGTAGGAAAAACAGGTGCACCTGAATGTTACCCATTCTTAAAAATCAGGCACATTCAGTCCCTGAGTTGCCACACCTCCAGTCATGCATATACAAACAGATTCACAGAATAAAGTGGTCTTACAAAGCAGGAGATGCTCCAAACCGCCTATGCTGTAGCACACCTCCACCCGGGGAACAAAATCCTGCACATGTGATCCGATGCCAACAGCAATCCCCATCAGTCATGTATACAATGGAGTGTGATAGGGAGGGATTACTGTGCTTTAATAGGGTTTGTGTTCAGTGTGCTATTTTAGGAATTACTTTGCTAGTGTTTAGTGTCACTGTCTTCCGTCCTTAAAAAAAAACAAAAATAAGAAAAACGGTTTCTGTCCATTTTTCTGTCACTGTCTTAGGGTTTATTGTGCTAGTTTAGGAATTGCTGTGCTAGGGAGGGATTAGTATTACTGTTTCGTCTTTGAAAAAAAAAAAAAAAAAAAAACACATTCGATGTCTGTTATTCTAAATTACTATTTTTTTTTTATTTTTGCCCCATTGTCCCAAACCCAATAAAGTTATTCCCAAAGTCCCTCCTTATTTTATTTGTTTATTTTTTGGCCTTTAATTTAATTTTGGGCAGATCATGAGTGGACGTGCCGGCAACTGTGGTCATGGTAGGGGAGTTGGTTCCAGTGCTAGACCGCTGCCAGCACGGGGCCGCTCCTCTACCCACGGAGGGGCAGGCGCAACTGGCAGGGGAGTCCACCTCATCCGAGATTTTTTGGGTTGTGTCAGCCGCCCAATTGTGTCTCAGGACGCCGAGGCAGTGGTGTCTTTTGTGACATATGCCAGTGGCACAGAGTCCTCTGCTTAGAGCAGCAGCAGCAGCAGCTCTTCACCTCCTGCATGACCGGCCCCAATCCCCCAAGACTCGTCCCTGCTGCTGTTTGACAGCGACAGTGACATCCTGGGGGATGTAATGCAGGAGAGTGAGCTGCAGCTTGGTCTGGACGGTCAGGACCTTTTGGAAAGGAAGGAGGAGGAGGTACCGCCACAGAACCGCCGCACCTAGTCATACCCAGGCATCAGCGGGAGGACAGCGGAGCCAAGCCAAGAGCTCCACTTCTGCTGTTCCCCTCAGTCCACCACTGGTCGACCTTGGGTCTGACAAGCTATGTGTAGGTCTAATACTACACTGTTACCAATTACCTGCTGCTGACTGTCCTGATCTTGATGTTTTTGGCCGAGCTATGTGTAGGCCTTATACTCGACTATTACCATGTACCTGCTGCTGATGCTGTCTGTCCTGATCCTGATGAGTTTGACCCTGACTAAAGGGGCCCTACTGCAACCTTATTGGTTAAAATTACAACAAAACCTAACAATATTAAAAAACGGAAGCACACGTTAGAACAGAAAAAAAAAATATTTATTAACAAAAATGGCTCTAAGCAACTTTTTAAGAAGGTCGTGCAGAATCTCATTCTTCCGTTTGCGGTGCAGCTCCTCCAACTTCCGCACCTGCTCCCGAATCTCCTTTATGGCTGCATCATGCTCCTGCTGCCTCATTTTTTGTTTTAATTTAATGAGTACTGTTAGGATAAAAAAAATATAAAAATTACTTGCAATTCAGATTAAGAGGCATGGATACAGAATTATATTGCTGCGTGAACATATTTATCCTCCTGATGGGGACTGGGGACATCCTCCTCCTCCTCATCTGGAGCTGGGGAGGGGGGGGGGGATCAGGCTGCCAGCAGGGTCCAGCCTCCTCCACCTCTTCGCCCACATCAGGTGGGGGTGGTGCATCCTGCTGCTTTCTCTCTTCCTCCTCGGCGGACGCCTCCACCACCTCCATCTTGTCCGGCGACGACGACCTGCGGTGGACTGAGGGAATGAGATCACACAGTGTTCGGAATTTAGACAAACAACTCAGAACTCCTAACAATGCAAAGTAAGTGGGGGATGTATCTAATGTAATGATGGACAGGGCCTTTTACTGGAATACAGAATGATGATTGCAGTTTATATATACACACACACGTATATATATTTATGTGTGTGTAAAAAGTATAAAATCAGCCGGTTACATCATACATCTGTACCTCGCTGAGTGAAAAGGTTCAATATTCTAGACTCAAAGTGTTACACTCTAGTCAGCTAATTAATCCATACCCCCTGAGCAAAGGGTACCTGAGATTGTGACTTTGGGGTTTTCATAAGGGTACTTTCACACTTGCGTTAGAGAAATACGGCAGGCAGTTCCGTTGCCGGATATAACTGCCGCATCCGTCAAACCGCATACTAATGTATAGTGTTTCATCCCCAAGATCCGTTGCCGGAAATACATTCCTGATCCGGCAAACCGTATGTAAATAGAGATAACTTTTAAATAGCGGGTCCATCTAATCCGTTATTATCCGTTTTCAAACTGAATGACGAATCCGGTATTTAAATTTTCAAAGATCAAAAACAAACAATTTTGTATGCAAATTTTACAGTGGCTCTAAAAGACAGCCAAAGGTCACTTTTCAGGCTCTAATTGTAGGATTTTACTAGTTCTATGATGTAAAGTCGTGATTTTATTAAGACACGGAGGCGAGTATTGCTTTCTCTTTGTTTACTCAAAATTATAGCAGCAAACAGACACAGGAAGAGAAAAAATACTAGTGACCTAGGCAACAGGCCACCCCCCCCCCCCCCCAGCCAGTATAATAACCAGCTCCTCCTAACAGTCCTCCTCTTTCTTTGTAACCGAGTTATGCGAACAGGCGAATCATGAACTGGAACCGTGGAACTCCAAACGTCCCCACAGGAACTTGAACCATACGAACTGGAACCCGAACGATTCTGGTGCAATCTTCCAACTGTAGATCTATCCTCACACCAGTGAAACAAAGGAAACTCCAGAAAAACGGACCGCAGAGGCCTCAACCTAAAGGGGAAGGAGAAGAAAAAAAGTGCTGAATCAACACCGTCCTACCAAAAGTGGGAGAATATGATACGCAGGTGGAAACATATGCAAACCTCACAAAAAACAAACAATCATTTCACCTGAGATTCATACCTACCATACCCAAGGATGAAGCAAGGGCGGGAGTAGGCAATGGGTGGGTCAATACTCGCCTCCGTATCTTAATAAAATCACTACTTTACGTTGTAGAACTAGTAAAATTCTACAATTTTATAACAGACACGGAGGCTTCGTATTGCAAGTTCAAAGCTGCATGATGTCACCACCAGACATCTGAGAAGCTCTGACAGATGTCTAGAACCTCCTCCTTGAGGTTCCTTTGTTTTGCTTTCATTTTCTCATCTCGTTACCCTCTCTCAGCTGTCATGTAGTTCCACTGATTGCATCCCTTTAAATCCTTTTCCCATAGTGCATCACTTTGCGGTTTATACAACTTCCTGGAGTGTGTGCATGCTGTTCCTACTTCTGAGTCTTCTACAAGATAAGTTTTGTTCATTTATTTGTGTTTTTCTGTTTGCTGGATCCCAGGTGACCCTGACTCCCTCCGTATCTAGTGTAGGGAGCCGGTGGTCGTGTCCCCTCACTATTATAGGGTGTTCAGGTGTTATACAGTCGAGGTACGAGGATATGCGATCATCTACCATTGGGATTTTCGCATAGGCTGAGCAGTAAGGGAGAGAGCCAGGTCTGATGCAGGGCTCTCCCTTTTTGTTCCTTAGTTTTGGATCCAGTCAGTCGTATTTGCATTTTGTGTTTTCTAGTTTCCTGCAAACCTTCCGTGACATTATAAACCGCCAAAACCGTCTCAAGCATGGATCCGGTTTCACTTTTGACTGAACGCATGCAGGGTCTTTCATTGGAGGTAGCAGATCTCCGTAAGACTCTTTCTCAGTTTCAAGTGACCGGTTCAGCTTGCGTTCATGGAGTTTGTTCTGAGCCTAAGATATCACTCCCGGATACGTTCTCCGGGGGTAGTGAGAATTTTGTGCGTTTTAGAGAGGCTTGCAAACTCCATTTTCGCCTACTTCCCCATTCCTCTGGTGATGAGGAACGGAGGGTGGGGATCATCATATCGCTGCTCAGGGGTAACGCTCAGTGCTAGGCCTTTTCTCTGCCAGTGGGGGCACGGCCCCTCCGTTCAGTGGATGAATTCTTTTTAGCCCTGGGTCAGATATATGATGATCCGGATCGTATTGCTCTGGCTGAGTCTAGACTACGTCTTTTATGTCAGGGTAAACAATCCGCAGAGATATACTGTTCAGAATTTTGGAGATGGGCAGCTGATACTGGTTGGAATGATGCTGCACTCCGAAGTCAATTTTGCCATGGTCTTTCAGAGGGATTGAAAGATGCATTTGCCTTTCATGAGAGGCCTACCTCCTTGGACTCTGCCATGTCTCGGGCCGTTCGTATTGACAGGCATCTTAGAGAGAGAGGAGAGATCACTCCTTCCTGTCATACTCAATCCCAGGACAGTGCGGCGGTCTCATTCAGTGTACAGGGGTCTGGGTTTGATTGCCTCTAACAATAGAAGATTCAGCCCTTATGGGAAGGTTTGTTTCTGTTGTGGAGGTATAAATCATTTGGCAAATGTTTGTCCCTCTAGGAGATTCAGGCAGTTTTTTGAGAGTAATAAAGAAACAAAAAGAAAAAAAATCCTTTAAAAATGTTCCATCTGTTACCATTGGCGGGGTTGATGCGGAAATTGAAGGTTTTCCGTTTGCTTGTAGTTCCCGTTTTGTCCTACCTGCCAGGGTGGCACTAGAGAACAAGAACATTTTTTGTGAGATTTTTGTAGATAGTGGAGCAGCTGTCAATCTCATTGATAATCAATTTGCTATAACTCATGGTTTCCAGGTATGCACTTTGGGAAAGGATATACCTGTTTTTGCTATTGATTCCGCTCCACTTTCTCAGAAATCATTAAAGGGCATAGTTCACAATATCTGTTTGATTGTGAGTGATGCTCATGTTGAGGATGTGTCATGTTTCGTCCTTAGCGGGTTGCCTACTCCTCTAGTGTTAGGGCTACCCTGGCTCACTAAACATAACCCCACCATTGATTGACAAGCGAGGCAAATAAATGGTTGGAGTGACTTTTGCAGAGAGAATTGCCTCACGACATCTGTTTCTGAGGTTTCTACTAAGGCTGTACCATCTTTTTTCTCTGAATTTTCGGATGTCTTCTCTGAGATTGGTGTTCAGCACTTGCTCCGCACAGGGAGTACGATTGCCCTATTAATCTCACCCCAGGCGCCAAGCTGCCTAAATCTCGTTTATACAATCTCTCCCACCCTGAAAGGGTCGCTATGCATGCTTATATCTCTGAGAGTCTGAGAAAGGACACATACGACCCTCGAAGTCACCTGTTGCCGCTGGTTTTTTCTTTGTTAAGAAAAAAGATGGTTCTTTAAGACCATGTCTGGATTTCAGGGAGCGGAACAGTATAACAATTCGTGACCTTTATCCGCTTCCTTTGATCCCGGACCTGTTTAACCAGATTGTTGGGGCTAAAGTTTTTTCCAAGTTGGATCTAAGAGGGGCATACAACCTGGTCAGGGTCAGAGAAGGAGACGAATGAAAGACAGCCTTCAATACCCCTGAGGGCTATTTTGAGAATTTGGTTATGCCTTTTGGTTTGATGAATGCTCCAGCCGTCTTTCAGCATTTTGTGAACAGCATTTTTTTTTATCATTTAATGGAGAAATTTGTATTAGTGTATCTGGATGACATTTAGATTTTTTCTCCTGATTTCAAAACTCATAGGGAACACTTACGTCAGGTCTTGCTGATCCTGCGGGAGAATAAATTGTATGCTAAACTGGAGAAATGTGTGTTTGCGGTTCCAGAGATTCAATTTCTGGGGTTTCTTCTCTCCACTTCTGGTTTTCGCATGGACCCCGAGAAGGTCCGCGCTGTGCTTGAGTGGGAGCTTCCTGAGAATCAGAAGGCGCTGATGCGTTTTTTGGGCTTTGCCAATTATTACAGGAAGTTTATTTTGAATTATTCCTCTGTTGTTAAACCACTCACTGATATGACTAGAAAGGGGGTAGATTTTTCCTCCTGGTCGGTAGAGGCGCGTAAGGCCTTTTCTAATATCAAGGAGAGTTTTGCTTCCGCTCCCATTTTGGTACAACCTGATATTTCTCTACCCTTCATAGTTGAGGTTGATGCTTCTGAGGTGGGTGTGGGGGCGGTCTTGTCTCAGGGTCCCTCTCCTGCCAAATGGCGACTGTGTGCCTTTTTCTCGAAGAAACTCTCCTCCGCAGAGAGAAATTACGATGTGGGAGATAGGGAGTTGTTGGCCATCAAATTGGCTTTTGAGGAATGGCTCCATTGGCTAGAGGGAGCTAGACACCCTATTACCGTGTTTACTGACCATGAGAATCTGGCCTACTTGGAGTCAGCCAAGTGTCTGAACCCGAGACAGGCCAGATGGTCTTTGTTCTTTTCCAGGTTTAATTTTGTTGTCACGTTCCGCCCTGGGGTTAAGAATGTGAAGGCGGATGCCCTGTCACGTTGTTTTCCGGGAGGTGGGAATTTTGAAGACCCGGGTCCCATTTTGGCTGAAGGTGTGGTGGTCTCTGCTCTTTATCCTGAATTAGAGGCAGAGGTTCAGGTAGCCCAGTCAGAGGCTCCTGATCTTTGTCCTCCTGGGAGGTTGTTTGTGCCTCTCGCTTTAAGACACAAGATTTTTAAGGAACACCATGATACTGTCCTTGCTGGGCACCCGGGGGCAAGAGCCACAGTGGATCTCATCGCTCGGAGATTCTGGTGGCCGGCGCTTCGTTAGTCGGTTGAGGGTTTTGTGGCAGCCTGCGAGACCTGCGCTCGTGCCAAAGTCCCTCATTCACGGCCATCAGGTCCTCTCCTTCCCTTACCCATTCCTTCCCGTCCTTAGACACAACTGTCCATGGACTTCATTACGGACCTGCCTCATTCCTCGGGGAAGACTGTGATTCTGGTGGTGGTGGACCGTTTTAGCAAAAATGGTGCATTTCATCCCTTTTCCTGGCTTGCCCAATGCTAAGACGCTGGCGCAGGCATTTATTGATCACATTGTCAAATTGCATGGTATCCCTTCAGACATAGTCTCTGATAGGGGCATGCAGTTTGTTTCCTGATTCTGGAAGGCTTTCTGTTCTTGCTTGGGGGTTCGGTTGTCATTCTCTTCTGCTTTCCATCCGCAGTCGAATGGCCAGACAGAGCGCGTCAATCAGAATCTGGAGACATATCTGCGCTGTTTTGTGGCGGAGAATCAGGAGGATTGGTGTTCTTTTTTGTCCCTTGCTGAGTTTGCTTTAAATAACCGTCGTCAGGAGTCCTCTGATAAGTCACCATTTTTTGGTGCATATGGGTTTCATCCGCAGTTTGGGACATTCTCTGGAGAGGGGTCTTCTGGTTTACCTGATGAGGACAGATTCTCCTCGTCTTTGTCATCTATTTGGCAAAAGATTCAGGATAATCTAAAGAGCATGAGTGAGAGATATAAGCGTGTGGCAGATAAGAGACGTGTGCCTGGTCCGGACCTGAATATTGGTGATCTGGTGTGGTTGTCTACTAAGAATATCAAATTGAAAGTTCCCTCCTGGAAGTTGGGTCCTAAGTTTATTGGGCCTTACAAAATCTTGTTCGTCATCAATCCTGTTGCCTACCGTCTTGATCTTCCTCAGACTTGGAAGATCCATAATGTTTTTCATAAGTCCTTATTAAAACCTTATGTCCAACCCATTGTACCCTCGTCTTTGCCTCCTCCACCGATTGTGGTTAATGGTAATCTTGAATTTCAGGTCTCTAGGATTGTGGATTCTCGTGTTGTCTGCAGTTCTCTCCAGTACCTCGTTCATTGGGAGGGTTATGGTCCTGAGGAGAGGATGTGGGTCCCAGTGACGGACATTAAGGCCACTCGTCTCATCAGGGCTTTCCATAGGTCCCATCCTGAGAAGGTGGGCTCTGAGTGTCCGGAGTCCACTCGTAGAAGGAGGGGTACTGTCACTACCAGACATCTGAGAAGCTCTGACAGATGCCTTTCAGAACCTCCTCTTTGAGCTTCCTTTGTTTTGCTTTCCTCATCTCGTTAGCCTCTCTCAGCTGTCATGTAGTTGTACTGATTGCATCCCTTTAGATTCCTCCCCATAGTGCATCACTTTGCGGTTTATATTCCTTCCTGGAGTGTGTGTGCATGCTGATCCTACTTCAAAGTCTTCTACAAGATAAGTGTTGTGCATTCATTTGTGTTTTTCTGTTTGCTGGATCCCAGGTGACCCTGACTCCCTCCGTATCTAGTGTAGGGAGCCGGGGGTCGTGTCCCCTCACTATTATAGGGTGTTCAGGTGTTATACAGTCGAGGTACGAGGATATGCAATCATCTACCATTGGGATTTTCGCATAGGCTGAGCAGTCAGGGAGAGTGCCAAGTCTGATGCAGGGGTCTCCCTTTTTGTTCCTTAGTTTTGGATCCAGTGAGTCGTATAATCATTTTGTGTTGTCTTGTTTCCTGTACACCTTCCGTGACACTGCGCTACAGCGTAACTTCGGCCCTCCCGCTCACCGCCTCATATGCGACGTGCCCACCAGGTGGAACTCCACCTTGCACATGCTGGACAGACTGTGCGAGCAACAGCAGGCCATAGTGGAGTTTCAGCTGCAGCACGCACGGGTCAGTCGCACTGCGGAACAGCACCACTTCACCACCAATGACTGGGCCTCCATGCGAGACCTGTGTGCCCTGTTGCGCTGTTTCGAGTACTCCACCAACATGGCCAGTGGCGATGACGCCGTTATCAGCGTTACAATACCACTTCTATGCCTCCTTGAGAAAACCCTTAGGGCGATGATGGAAGAGGAGGTGGCCCAGGAGGAGGAGGAGGAAGAGGGGTCATTTTTAGCACTTTCAGGCCAGTCTCTTCGAAGTGACTCAGAGGGAGGTTTTTTGCAACAGCAGAGGCCAGGTACAAATCTGGCCAGCCAGGGCCCACTACTGGAGGACGAGGAGGACGAGGATGAGGAGGAGGAGGATGAGGATGAAGCATGTTCACAGCGGGGTGGCACCTAACGCAGCTCGGGCCCATCACTGGTGCGTGGCTGGGGGGAAACGCAGGACGATTACGATACGCCTCCCACAGAGGACAGCTTGTCCTTACCTCTGGGCAGCCTGGCACACATGAGCGACTACATGCTGCAGTGCCTGCACAACGACAGCAGAGTTCCCACATTTTAACGTGTGCGGACTACTGGGTTGCCACCCTGCTGTACAAAGACAATGTGCCCACCTTACTTCCTGCACTGGAGTGTGATAGGAAGATGCGCGAGTACAAGCGCACATTGGTAGACGCGCTACTGAGAGCATTCCCAAATGTCACAGGGGAACAAGTGGAAGCCCAAGGCAAAAGCAGAGGAGGAGCAAGAGGTCGCCAACGCAGCTGTGTCACGGCCAGCTCCTCTGAGGGCAGGGTTAGCATGGCAGAGATGTGGAAAAGTTTTGTGAACATGCCACAGCTAACTGCACCACCACATGATACGGAACGTGTTAGCAGGAGGCAACATTTCACTAACATGGTGGAACAGTATGTGTGCACACTCCTCCACGTACTGACTGATGGTTCGGCCCCATTCAACTTCTGGGTCTCCAAATTGTCCACATGGCCAGAGCTAGCCTTTTATGCCTTGGAGGTGCTGGCCTGCCCGGCCAGCGTTTTGTCTGAACGTGTATTCAGCACGGCAGGGGGCGTCATTACAGACAAACGCAGCCGCCTGTCTACAGCCAATGTGGACAAGCTGACGTTCATAAAAATGAACCAGGTATGGATCCCACAGGGCCTGTCCATCCCTTGTGCAGATTAGACATTTATAACTACCTCCCCTTATCAGGCTTGATAAAGACAGCAACAAGCTGTTGAAACGTCACTTGACTTTGGGTTAATAAACCACATGTTTTCTTTGCTAATTTGGAGTGCTGCTGGCCGTTTTTTCATTTCTAGTTCATTGGACCTACAGTACAGACCAAAAGTTTGGACACACCTTCTCATTCAAAGAGTTTTCTTTATTTTCATGACTATTAAAATTGTAGATTCACACTGAAGGCATCAAAACTATGAATTAACACATGTGGAATTATATACATAACAAAAAAGTGTGAAACAACTGAAAATGTCATAGAGGTAGTCACCTGAAATGGTCTTCCAACAGTCTTGAAGGAGTTCCCAGAGATGCTTAGCACTTGTTGGCCCTTTTGCCTTCACTCTGCGGTCCAGCTCACCCCAAACCATCTCGATTGGGTTCAGGTCCGGTGATTGTGGAGGCCAGGTCATCTGGCGCAGCACGCCATCACTCTCCTTCATGGTCAAATAGCCCTTACACAGCCTAGAGGTGTGTTTGGGGTCATTGTTCTGTTGAAAAATAAATAATGGTCCAACTAAATGCAAACCGAATGGAATAGCATGCTGCTGCAAGATGCTGTGGTAGCCATGCTGGTTCAGTATGCCTTCAATTTTGAATAAATCCCCAACAGTGTCACCAGCAAAGCACCCCCAAACCATCACACCTCCTCCTCCATGCTTCACCGTGGGAACCAGGCATGTAGAGTCCATCCGTTCACCTTTTCTGCGTCGCACAAAGACACGGTGGTTGGAACCAAAGATCTCAAATTTGGACTCATCAGACCAAAGCACAGATTTCCAGTGGTCTAATGTCCATTCCTTGTGTTCTTTAGCCCAAACAAGTCTCTTCTGCTTGTTGCCTGTCCTTAGCAGTGGTTTCCTAGCAGATATTCTACCATGAAGACCTGATTCACACAGTCTCCTCTTAACAGTTGTTCTAGAGATGTGTCTGCTGGTAGAACTCTGTGTGGCATTGACCTGGTCTCTAATCTGAGCTGCTGTTATAATGCGATTTCTGAGGCTGGTGACTTGGATGAACTTATCCTCCGCAGCAGAGGTGACTCTTGGTCTTCCTTTTCTGGGGCAGTTCGCATGTGAGCCAGTTTCTTTGTAGCGCTTGATGGTTTTTGAGACTGCACTTGGGGACACTTTCAAAGTTTTCCCAATTTTTCGGACTGACTGACCTTCATTTCTTAAAGTAATGATGGCCACTCATTTTTCTTTACTTAGCTGATTTTTTCTTGCCATAATACAAATTCTAACAGTCTATTCAGTAGGACTATCAGCTGTGTATCCACCTGACTTCTCCACAACGTAACTGATGGTCCCAACCCCATTTATAAGGCAAGAAATCCCACCTCTTAAACCTGACAGGGCACACCTGTGAAGTGAAAACCATTTCAGGTGACTACCTCTTGAAGATTATCAAGAGAATGCCAAGAGTGTTCAAAGCAGTAATCAAAGCAAAAGGTGGCTACTTTGAAGAACCTAGAATATGACATATTGTCAGTTGTTTCACACTTTTTTGTTATTGTATATAATTCCACATGTGTTAATTCATAGTTTTGATGCCTTCAGTGTGAATCTACAATTTTCATAGTCATGAAAATAAAGAAAACTCTGCTATGGGACCTCTCTCCTCTGTCTGGGTGCCGGGGCCTAAATATCTGACAATGGCCTGTTCCAGTGGTGGGTGACGTGAAGCCTGATTCTCTGCTATGACATGAAGCCTGATTCTCTGCTATGACATGAAGCCTGATTCTCTGCTATGGGACCTCTCTCTTCTGTCTGGGTGCCGGGGCCTAAATATCTGACAATAGCCTGTTCCAGTTTTGGGTGACGTGAAACCTGATTCTCTGCTATGACATGAAGCCTGATTCTCTGCTATGGGACCTCTCTCCTCTGTCTGAGTGCCGGGGCCTAAATATCTGACAGTGGCCTGTTCCAGTGGTGGGTGACATGAAGCCTGATTCTCTGCCATGAGACCTCTCTCCAATTGATATTGGTTCATTTTAATTTATTTATTTTTATTTTTATTCATTTCCCTATCCACATTTGTTTGCAGGGGATTTACCTACATTTTGCTGCCTTTTGCAGCCCTCTAGCCCTTTCCTGGGCTATTTTACAGCCTTTTTAGTGCCAAAAAGTTCGGGTCCCCATTGACTTCAATGGGATTCGGGTTCGGGGCGAAGTTCGGGTCGAGTTCGGATCCCGAACCCGAACATTTCCGGGAAGTTCGGCCGAACTTCTCGAACCCGAACATCCAGGTGTTCGCTCAACTCTAGTCAGGATGTAACAAGGCATTTGGATTTTGTAGACCGTGCACATAGACTGTCCACTAAACTCCCCCCCCCCTGTCTGCGGTACGAGACCTAGACCAATAGGGATGAGATACTTTGTAGGGCAAGGAAGTAGGGGAAACTGGATTGTAAAAGGGCTTCAGTGATAGTATTTCCAGATTATGCGAGAGAGACTGTGTAGGAGAGAAGCCGATTTACATAAATGAAAAAAGAACTTAACTTCGTAAAAAAGGGATTAAATATTCCATGCTATTTCCCGCAAGGTTACGAGTTGAATGTAAGGAAAACACTTGTTTTTTTAATACTCCGGAAGAAGCCAGAGAATGGATGGGTAAGCATATTTATTAAACAAGGGTCGGGTGTCTGGGAGGGAGTTAATGCTAGGATTAGAGAGCCAGGGTAGGTTTAGCCGACTGGGTCAATTGGTATATGGGTGGGTTCTGGGGTTTTTGTTTTTTTTGTTTTCTCTCCCTCCCTTTCTCTCTCTTCGACTCTTAGGTCTCCATATTCTGTTTCTCGATGTTGGATGATCTCCCAACCTATATTAAATTATAGTAAATATAAATAAGGTACAGGATGGAACTGGAGTAAGAAGAATAGCAGTATTTAATGTGATATATATTTTTTTTACCAGCAATTATATGTCTACAGGAAACACATTTAACCAAAGAAAACAGTACAGTATTGGAGAAACCCTATGCCTATCATTCAGTGTTTTCTACATTTTCTAGAGGAGTAAGTATGGGGGGCGTGGCTTGACTGCAGAGGGAGATGGTCGCATGAGGTGAGAGCTCCTCTGCAGTTTTGCTCAAAAGCGGCTAAAAAGCTATAATTTCCCTCAAAATGGATTATTTCTCCCGTACTAAACGATCCAGGAGTATAAGGATGAAGCGATCTAAGAATTCGGAGCGATCAGCTAGGAGGAATAGATCCTTCTCAAGCCATGAAAGGGACGATCGGGACGATGCAGGATCAGCGTCGGACGTATCAACGGCATCCAGCTCTATGAGAGCCCCTACTCTGGGCAAAGCATCGTCATATTCTACCCCGGTCAGCAAAGAAAAAAGAATACCACAGCTGCCTCCCTGCACGCCTCTTAAGAGAGGAAAATCGGCAGATGCAGCGGCAGCCCCAGCGGCTGCAGCACCCGGCCTGTTTCTCACCCCACCCAGCTTGGACAAAAGAAGCAGCCTGGAGAGGGCCGGGGGATCAGAGATGGAACAGCAGCCCCTATCTCCGGACTCGCCTGAGCTCAGTGAACCTGAGCAGGGTGAACCGGACGGGCAGGACACAGGATTAAATAAAAAATCGCCGGCAGCAGTGGCCCAGAAAAAGGACCATGAGACGCAGCAAGCTCTGAGCCGAGGCGCTGCAAGCGCAGCAACGGACCCCGATTTAAACCACGATGCTTTTGCTGACATTCCAGCGACAGACAAAGAAGTTTCTGGGAACTTATTGAAAGAAATGCTCCTAGCTCTGAGGGCCTCCATTAATGCGGACTTTAAATCTACCATCCTCCCCTTGCAACAGACTGTAGCAGAAATTGGGGACAGAGTCTCACATGTGGAGGTGAAAATGGAAGAATTCGCGGCTTCTCAGAATGAAGTTATTGACAGATACAACGCGACGGAGGACACAGTGGAGGCGCTACAGGCGAAGGTAAATGACCTAGAAGACCGCAGTAGACGCAATAATATAAAGTTCCGGGGGATCCCTGAGTCAGTGTCTAACCGAGACCTAGTGCCATATATTGAGGATTTAATCAAAACCCTTGTACCCCACGCAAAGGATTATGAGCTGTGTATAGATAGGGCTCATAGACTCCCAAAGCCTGCATTTTTGAATAAGGATGTACCTAGAGACGTGTTGGCCCGATTTACTTTCTATCACATCAAAGAACTAATGATGAGGGAGGTGAGGAAGAATCCCTCTCTCCCTGAACGATTTTCTGGCCTAAAACTATTCACGGATTTGTCTGCAGCGACCATCAAAACTAGAAGAACCTTTATGCAGGTCACTAGAACTCTGGCTGCGAATGAGATCAGTTATAGATGGGGCTTCCCAGTCAAAGTGCTGGTGTTTAAAAGTGGTGAAGTACACGCATTGACCTCCCCTGAATCTGCAATGGTCACTTTGGAACAATGGGGACTGAAAATTGAGCCAGCAAAACACGTTTCCAAGATGGCCACCGCAGCAAGCCACAAAGAAGCCAACGCCCTGCTAGACCAAGGGAGGACAAAGGGACAAAGTACAGATAAGGACAATGACTAATCCTTGAGGTTGCTACATTGAGCAGCACTGCTGCAGTGGGACACTCCCCATGTTAAGCCGGACTAACCCGCCCTACACTTTTGTTACACCTCTGGATGGCATCCGCCCATCCACTCGGTTCCGCCCTATTTTTTAAAGGGCTGTTTGTTTGTTTTTTTTTTCTTTTTTCATCTGCTGTTTTTTACACAGCGGCTGCGATTCGATCTTATGCTACTTTTGCAGAAGCTAATGCCTTTGAATACGCCTACACATATCCCTTCTGTCCTGGAGCCCAGCGGCTATCAAAATTCAGTGACGCGACTTTTGGTAAGTATTGCTGGTGTTATGACCTGATTGTTTTGAGATACATAGCGGTGTATGATTTTTGGCCATGTCCATTACCTTAGCTTCTATTAATGCAAGGGGACTTAACTCCCCGTTTAAGCGACACCAACTGTGGAGAGAGGCTATGAACACGGGTTGCGACGTCCCGTTTGCCCAGGAGACACATTTTTCCATTAATAATACTCCCATAATGCGCCATAGGCGTTTCCCTAAGGTTATATATACCACATATTCCAGAAAGCAAAGAGGAGTTCTGATAGCCTTCAAAGATTCTTTAACAGTAGATGTCCAAGAACAGTATATTGACACGGAAGGCAGGTATATTATATTGGTGGTGCTCATTGACAACAAGCTATTTACACTAGCTAACGTTTATGCCCCTAATTCTGGTCAAATTAGATTCCTGAGAAAAATCTGCAAGAAAATTAATAAAGTCAAAAAGGGACATCTCATTTGGGGAGGAGATTTTAATGCAGTCTTGGATACGCAATTAGATACTACTCATGGGGACAGACATAGAGATACAGCGGTCAAAAATTTGTTAGAGCGGAATGATCTGTTTGACATCTGGAGATTGAGACATGCAACAGAGAGAGACTATACCCACTTTTCTCATAAGAATAAATCTTATTCCAGAATAGACTATTTCCTGATAGAAAAGCCCCTTATAGATCTAGTCTCTTGTTCTGAAATTGGTAGCATAGTGTGGTCTGACCACGCCCCCGTTACTCTGAGGATTGACATATATAAACATCAGACTAGTGATTATGTGTGGAGACTAGACTCCTTTATTTTAAAAAATGATAAAATGGCAGAATCCATTAAAGCAGACTTGGAGGAATATTTTGAAATTAATAATACCCCTGGAATGGATCCCTTCACTGTGTGGTCTGCTCACAAGGCAAAAATCAGAGGCTCATTTTTATCTCTCAACTCCTATCTCAAAAAACAAAGAGAGAGGGAGCTAAATGAATCCTTGCTCAGGGTCAAAGACCTAGAAGCCAGACATAAGCTTAATCCGTCATTCCCATTAACACAGGACCTTCAGAAACTTAGATTTAAAATCTATAACCTTTTGCTTTTTAAATATGAAAAAATGGTGAGACAATCCAAATTGAACTACTATTCCCAAGATAACAAAGCAGGGGCGATGCTTGCCAGACGCCTAAAAACAAAATTCCAAAGGTCAAAAATACGTCAGATTAGGCACCCTCTCACAAAACAGGTCAAATTAGCCCCCAGAGATATTGCCAATGCCTTTGCTCAGTTTTATAAGGATCTTTATAATCTGGCCCCAGACCCCCATAATTCTGTAGAAGAAACACTCATGACTGAATTTTTAGGAAAAATCAACCTCCCAAAAATTAGACCAGAACATCTCCAAAAATTAAACCTCCCTATCTCTCAGGAAGAAATTGTTAAGGCCATTAAATCCTCACCCAGTCAGAAGTCCCCAGGCCCAGATGGCTTTTCGACTGAATACTATAAAAAATACATAGACACCCTTCTTCCTCATATCCATGAGATCTTCAATTTAGCCTTTACCACAGACAGATTCCCTGAGGATATGCTTAAAGCCACTATTGTGACAATCCCTAAACCAGAAAAGGATCCTTTAGAAATTAAAAACTACAGGCCAATCTCCCTACTTAATGTAGATTTGAAAATTTATTCAAAAATCTTAGCAGATAGATTCCAAAATGTATTACCTGAATTGATTCACAAAGACCAGGTGGGCTTCCTAAAAAATAGGCAAGGACCAGATAACACCAGGCGGGTTCTGACTTTGCTCCAATTCTGTGAAAAATACAATACTCCATCAGTTTTCCTCACAATTGATGCCGAAAAGGCATTTGACAGCATCAACTGGCTGTATGCCTTTAAAATACTGGAAGCCTTCGGTATCAAGGGGTCTATTCAATCCGGCATTGGAGCACTGTACAGCAACCCGTCTGCTAGTGTATACGTTAATGGATGCATGTCTGAAGCATTTACCATTACAAATGGAACAAGACAGGGATGCCCCTTTTCCCCCCTGTTATTTGTTATGTCCATTGAACCACTGGCTGCTGCGATTAGAGCTACGTCTAGGATACAGGGCATAAAGCTGGGTCATAGTGAATACAAGCTTGCTTTATTTGCAGATGACGTGATTCTAACTCTAACTGACCCACTCAAATCGCTGGAAGCCTTTTTTGAAATGGCTGAGACCTTTGGCCAAGTGTAATTTTACAAGATCAACCAGGACAAATCACAGGCTCTCCCTATGAACATTAGTCCTACATTGTTGCAGGACCTCAAACACCGCTTCAAATTAGATTGGCAAAAATCCCAAATTACATACCTGGGTATACAGGTGTCGCACCCCTCTTCTAGACTTTTTGATAATAATTTCCCCAAGTTGGCCTCTGAAATAGGTAAGGACATGGCTGAATTCTCAAAAAATACTGTATCATGGCTGGGCAGGGTAGCAGCTTATAAAATGCTACTTCTGCCCAGACTACTGTATCTCTTCAGGTCAATACCAGTTGATATTCCTGAAGCATTTTTCGCGTCACTGAATGACAAACTGAGGAAATACATATGGGAACGCAAGAAATCTAGGGTGGCCTTCAAAACTATCATGAGACACCAGAAGAAAGGAGGCCTAGGGGTTCCACATCTAAAGTTCTACTACCATGCAGCAGTTTTGGACCAACTTTCTCACTGGTGGTCCAACAACCCAGACAAAATACGGGTCCAGATAGAGAAACAGCTATGTGGTCTTGGGACACTTAAGTCAAGATTGCTAGCACCCATTTTACGCATTCCCCTCCCCCCACCTCATATCAACATAATCAGATTTTCAGATAATGTCTGGAAAGCCTTCCTTAATATGAGGAAAGGATGTATTCATCTACCCCTAACTGATTGCACGCTTGATTTCCTGCATGACCAAATTGATATGGTGCCCATCCAAGAATGGAAGGACAAAGGTGTTGCCTCCTTGCATGACTTTATTGTGGCTGACAGGATACTATCCTTTTCAGAACTCAAAATTAAATTCGGCCTTAGTAGAGATGACCTTTACAGATACCTCAAGATTAGGGATTTCATAAATAAAAGAGGAATCAGAAATAGACAGATACTTCCACACATGACCCCTATAGATAAATTATTCAAGAAGAAAAAGAGTATCTCTAGCTTCTATAACCAACTTACAGAATCCCTCAACTCCACTCCAAACCACTATATGGCCAAATGGGAACAAGATCTGAATATCAAAACAGACCTTGCTGATTGGTACACTTCCTTCACTAATGTACACAAATACTTTCACTGCACAAACCATAAAGAGGTTCTTCTTAAAGGGGTTGTCCAGGTTCAGAGCTGAACCTGGACATCCCTCCATTTTCACCCAGGCAGCCCCCCTGACATGAGCATCGGAGCAGTTCATGCTCCGATGCTCTCCTTTGCCCTGCGCTAAATCGCGCAGGGCAAAGGCATTTTTCAGAGTTCCGGTGACGTACCGGGGCTCTCTATGGGGCTGACAGGAACCCCGGTGACGTCACCGGCACTGATGGGCGGGATTTGGCTCTGCCCTAGCCAGTAAAACGGCTAGGGCAGAGCTAAAGCCCGCCCCTCAGAGCCGGTGACGTCACCGAACACACCGCTGGGCGGAAGTTACCGCCCGGCAGTGTGTTATTGTAAACACAAGAGCCCGTGCCCTGCGCGATCTAGCGCAGGGCACGGGAGCGCATCGGAGCATGAGATGCTCCGATGCCAGGCTCAGGAGGGCTGCCGGGGTGAAAATAAGGGTATGTCCGGGTTCAGCTCTGAACCCGGACAACCCCTTTAAGACCTACCTAAGATGGTATCTTACCCCTAGCAAACTCCATCTCATTTTCCCTGGCGTTACTGATAGATGCTGGAGGCAATGTGGAGAAAAGGGGACGCTCCTCCATGTGTTATGGGATTGCGTCTCCATCAGACCCCTATGGAAAGCAGCTAGTTTCCTAATCTGGAAAATTTTGAAGATTAGGATTGATCTTACCCCTCAATTGGCATTATTACTCATAGGTTTGGAAGATATCCCCTACCATTCAAGATCTATAGTGGCGCACATAGCCATGACTACGAAACTGATAATTACACGTCATTGGAAGACGGCAGATACCCCCCACATTAAGGAGGTTTGGCATGCTATCAATACCACATGTTCCTTTGAATACTCCATAGCTAGGGTCCAGGACAGACTTAATGTATACCATTCTAGATGGGACGTATGGCGTAATAGTTCTTACTATTCTTCCCAGATTTGAAGGCTAATTCTGCATTTATCTTTTGTTGTTGGGTCCACACCCTTTGTTCTTTTTGTTTCCTTTTTGTTTTCCCTCCTAGGATACAAAGCAATTTGTTTGAAAACAACTTGTAAGCCTTACTGTTTCTGCACTATTATCAATGTACAATCAAGTTTATATTTGATATTTACATTTTTATCCCTATGTGTCATAGGAGAGATGTTTATGTTTTATTGAACCCTTTGGTTCTTGTTATTGAAAAATTCAAAAATAAAATATTGCATAGAGGAGTAAGTATTTTGGTCCATAAAGATGTTAAAATAAAATTAATTGAAGTAATGATAGATAGAGAAAGCTGATATGTAATAATGGATTTTATATTTGATAACAAATCCTGGATAATTGCGAGTATGTATATTCTGCCCCCATTCACAATGGAGATATTAATAAAAATCCATGAGTTCTCAATAAATAGAGGCAATAGGGCACTTATGGTAGTAGGTGATTTCAATATGGTAATAGATGAAAATGTAGATAGATGTAGAAATTTTCATGTTTTTCCAAAGCTCACAAAGTATTATCACAAATAGATATAGCAATAGTTAATAGAAAAGCAATGTCTGATATTAATAAGATTAAATATGCACAAAGGGGTGTATCTGACCATTGCCCACTTATGGTTAGCACTAGGGAAGAGAGGGTTGGGAGAGGTGTATGGGTTAAAATGAAGATAGGTTGGATAAATAAAACAGGGACACAAGTAAAGATTTTAAATGAAATAAAATAATATTCTGTAAAAAAAAAATGAAGGCACTACGGATATAAAGATAGTATGGGAAGCTGGAAAAGCCTTTATGAGGGGGATTTTTATGAAATATACTTCTTTATATAAAAAAGAGAGAAACAAACAGTTGAGGGAGTTAGAATGGGAAGTGAAAAACTGTAATAAAGGAATACGTAGAGAACCCCACAGAGAATAATTATCAGAGATACAAACTAAGCACAAAAATGAAATGTATTTGCTAGCGGAGCAACAACAGCTAGATTATGTTAAAGAACAATACATGCAGGGACATTTACCGGGAAAGAGGTTCGTCTCCATTATAACAGCACAAAAGGGAACTAATTATATTTTTCGACTAGAGAATGAATATGGGCAGGAAATTGAAGAACAAATGGGTAAGATTCAGCTAAGGGGATATTTCGAAGGCATTTATAAAAGTAGACTATATGAGGGATCGGAGAAAATAAATGAGTGTTTGGATAGAACTGAATTATTTAACAGAAGAACAGTAAAAGACATTGGAAGCCGCAATCAGCCCAGAAGAAATAGATAGGGCCCTCAACTTTATAATTAAGAACAAGTCCCTGGGGTTGGATGGTATTCCTTTTGAAGTATATGACATGTATAGGGAATTGTTAACTCAAAAATAGCTTGAAATGTGGAATGCATTTAGGGAAAGTAAGGTACAGGCCCGGACTTTGGGGTGTGCGAGCTGTGCGGCCGCACAGGGCGCCATGGCAACAGGGGCGCCCGGCGGCCGACATAGCTTGCAGTCGGTCTCTAGAGGCTACAGCAGCCGGCCGGCCCGACCTGAGCCGAGATTAGGTGCAAAATTGCAGGGGGCGCCAGGCAGCAAACACTAAAATGAGGATCATGGGAGCCTATGGCTCCCGTCCCCTCTGTTCTTCCTCATAGGCTTCAGGCTAGTGGCATGAAGCCTATGAGGCAGTAGAGTGAGCGTAGTGTGTAGAATGTAGTTGATCCTAGGAGGTATGATGTCAGGGGAAGAGGCGGAGTCTCGTCATCCAGGGGGCATGGCCTAAAGATGTGCAGGAGATTCTACAGAGCAGGAGCAGAGTCTGCAGGTAAGTATGTGGAGGAGAATAGTGACTGTTATTTTTACTTGGGGGGGCTTTTTGCAGGGGCTGAAGGGAGAAGGAATCATCTTTGTACTGGAGACTGTATGTTAGAGGGGTCTGAAGAGAGGGTAGTTGGGGTGATATTATTTACATGGGACTGTATGCTGAAGAGGCTGAAGGCAGGGAAGTGATATTATTTTACATAGGGCTGTATGCTGGAGGGGCTAAGGCAGGGAAGTGATGTGTCTTACATGGGACTGTATGCTGGAGGGGCATTGTATCTTACATGGGACTGTATGCTGGAGGAGCTGAAGGCAGGGGGAGTGATATATTTTACATTGGACTGTATGCTGGAGGGGCTGAAGGCAGGATGAGTGATGCATTTTACATGGGACTGTGCAAGAAGGACTGGAAGGCAGGAGTGTGATGTATCTTACATGGGACTGTATGCTGGAGGGGCTGAAGGCAGACGGCAAAGAGAGGGAGTGTGATATTATTTACATAGGACTGTATGTTGGAGGGGCTAAAGGCGGAGAATGATGTATTTTACACAAGACTGTATGCTGGAGGGCTGAAGGCAGGAGAGTGATGTACCTTACTTGGGACTGTATGCTGGAGGGGCTGAAGGCAGGAGAGTGAACTTTTTTGCTCACTCAATCAACTCTTGCAGGGCTGTCGTACTCTTTTCAAAGAGGGATTTCTCTTCCTCTATCAATAAACCCATAAGTTGGAGAGACGATCCTATGGATGTTGTTTCCCACTTCTTAATGAATTCGGGGCACCTCAGGCATGTATTAGAATATAGTAGGGTCCTAAGACCTCTCGGCACAATCCTATTTTTCAGATACCTGTATGTGTCGAGGGTTTGTATCTCCCACCATCCCCTAATATTTTCTTTATAAGCTCAAATTTTAAAGGTCCCACTGATAGTCACTGTATATTCTGTAGTGGGAAGATTGCCTTCAGAGAACACCAAGATTGCTTCGCTGTCCCAGGAATCCCTATTTATCCCGCCTGCAAGGAACCATGCCTTGCCACAAATGAACAAAAATAAAGTATTGACTATTCACGGACAATTGATACTAAGGAGATGTAACGTCTGTCTGATGAATATAATCACAGCTTCAACATAAAGCAGGGCATGTATGCTCAACGCGTTTCTTCTGATAAGAGTCATCAGGCGCCATTAAGACTGCCTAAAAATACATTAATTTGCTGAGCTTCAGCTGTCCCACCAGCGTGGTGACAGCCTCCGGCGCTAGTTCGGCTGTGAAGCGACCGCCGAACATGATTGATTATAAGGGAGAAGTTCCTCCCTCTAGATGACGTGGAATTAGCAAACAGACTAATCGCTGGTCAGGGGGCGGCACCTATCAGCTCCTGCCAGCGCAAAATGGAGATATAATAGGGTTCCAAGAACTTAAAGATAGATTCGGCTTTCTTGATAAAGAATGTTTCTGTTACATTTAACCGCCTCCGGACCGCCTAACGCAGGATCGCGGTCCGGAGGCGGCAGCGCTGCGCACAGTCACGCATTGGTGCGTCATCTCGCGAGGCGCGAGATGACGCGCTTAGCCGGCCCGCGCATGCGCAATGCAGGCCGGCATTTCTTCAAGGGGGGTCGCGTCATCAGCTTGCCAGCCAATGATCGTGGCTGGCAAGCTGATGATTTTTAAAAAATCCAATCAAAGGCCAGATAACAGATCATATTAGTAAATATGATCTGTTATATGGCTGCCCTGCTCCTCTGCTGGTCCTTTTGGTCAGTTGGATCCAGCAGAGGAGCAGGCTTCACAGTGAGTACACCAAACACCACACACTAGCCCCAGATCACCCCCTGCACCCCAATTAACCCTTTGATCACCCCTTTGATCGCCCCTGTCAATCACTAGTGAAAGGAAAAAAGTGATCAGTGTAAACTGTCACTTTTTTTTTTCACTGGTATTGACCGTTAGGTTTTAGGATAGTTTAGGCCCCTTGGTTAGGTAGTTTAGGGATCAGTTAGCGCCCAGCCCACCGCACCGCAGTCCCTTATTCGCTGATTAGCGTATCGCTAATCAGCATTTGTACTTTTATAGTATCTGTAAGTGATCAAAACTGATCACAGTCAGATCTATAATAGTATTAGTGTCACTTTAGTTTGTCCTCCACCCAAAACCCAGTGTTTGCCCGATCAGGCCTGATCGGCCGCCCACACGTGCGTTCGCCCACACCCGCCCCACCGCAGTGCCCAAAAATATTCACTTTACACGCACTGCGGCGATAAAAGAATCAGTTTTGATATTTTTTATCAACCGCAGCGGCCTCCGGTACTTCGCTAGCCTCCCATTTGTAAGACAGGCTTGCTTTTTTTCTTGGGTAGTCTCAGGGAAAACCCCTAAATTTAGTTGCCCAAATGTCAAACAGGGGGTATTCTTCTGAAGAGGCCTACAGGCTTCTGACCCAGTCGGATGAGGAATGGGAACCCTCATCTGATGAATCTAGCGGGTCAGAATATGAACCTGTAGAAAGCAGTGGCACTCTGACCCAAAAGTCGGACGAGGAGGTTGAGGTCCCTGATAGCACCAGGTGTACCCGGCCCCGTGTCGCTAGACCACAGGTTGCGCAGGATCCGCTTCAAGGGCAGCAGAGTGGGGCTGGCGCTGTCGGATTACGTGGTGAGGCATACACCAGCCGTACAACATGGTGAAGTGGCGAGCACCAGAAGGGCAGTTGAAGCTGGTACGGTGGCACGTGCATTAGTTACCCCGTCACAGCCACCGCAAAGATGGGCCCGTAGACCCCCCTAGAATCCCTGAGGTGCTGGCAAACCCTGATTGGCAGTTCCCAACTTCAGCCGCACCTGTAGTTCCCCCTTTCACCGCCCAGTCTGGAGTTCGGGTTGAGACAGCTCAGATCGGTTCGGCCCTGGGATTTTTTGAGCTGTTCTTGACTGCGGAGCTCTTGGACATAGTCGTGGCAGAAACAAACGGGTATGCCACACAATTTATAACCGCCAACCCGGGAAGCTTTTATGCCCAGCCTTTCCAAGTCCAAGTTTCCGAAATTAAAACTTTTCTGGGCCTTCTCCTCAACATGGGTCTAACCAAAAAGCATGAATTGCGATCATATTGGTCCACGAACCCAATTCATCACATGCCCATGTTCTCTGATGCTATGTCCAGGGCACGTTTTGAGGCCATACTGCGTTTCCTGCACTTTAGTGACAATAGCACCTCTCGTCCCAGAGGCCACCTAGCTTTTGACCGGCTCCACAAAATTCGGCCCCTCATAGACAATTTCAACCAGAAATTTGCAGATTTGTATACCCCAGAGCAAAACATCTGCGTAGACGAGTCCCTAATACATTTTACCGGGCGCCTTGGCTTCAAACAATACATCCCAAGCAAGTGTGCCCGGTATGGGGTCAAATTGTATAAGCTCTGTGAAAGGGACACAGGCTATACCCACAAATTTCGTGTCTATGAGGGAAAAGATCAGACCCTGGAGCCGGTCGGTTGCCCTGACTACCTGGGGAGCAGTGGAAAGACAGCCTGGGACTTGGTGTCACCCTTATTCGGCAAGGGGTACCATCTTTATGTGGACAATTTCTACACAAGTGTGGCCCTCTTCAGGCATTTGTTTCTAGAACAGATTGGCTGCTGTGGCACCGCGCGAACTAGTCGCGCAGGCTTCCCCCAACGGCTCGTTACCACCCGTCTTGCAAGGGGGGAGAGGGCTGCCTTGTGTAACGAAGAACTGCTCGCGGTGAAATGGAGAGACAAGCGTGACGTTTACATGCTCTCCTCCATTCACGCAGACATGACAATACAAATTGAGTGAGCAACCCGTGTCATTGAAAAGCCCCTCTCAGTCCACGACTATAACCTTCACATGGGAGGGGAGGATTTCAATTACCAGATGTTGTCTCCGTATTTAGTTTCCCGCAGAACCAGACGCTGGTATAAGAAGGTGTCTGTATATTTGATTCAATTGGCTCTGTATAATAGTTTTGTTCTCTACAGTAAGGCTGGGAGAACACGATCCTTCCTCAAATTTCAGGAAGAGATCATCGAGAACCTCCTGTACCCAGGAGGTTCTGTGGCCCCATCCACCAGTGTAGTTAGCCATCTACACGAGTGACATTTCCCCAATGTCGTTGCCGGTACCTCAACCCAACCGTCACCCCGAAAAAGATGTTGTGTCTGTAGCAGGAGTGGAATAAGGCGTGACACCCACTATTTCTGTCCTGACTGCCCTGACCACCCTGCCCTATGCTTAGGGGAGTGTTTCCGGAAGTACCACACACAGGTACACCTAGCATAGGGATCACATCTCACCAGGACAGGCACACAGGGCTATTAGGGCCCATTCACACAGAGCTGCTGCCAACGTCTCCTTTCACATGGGACAAAGTGCATAACGCACTTCGCCACATCTTTGAGCGATTTGCGCTTTGCACATTGTCCCATGGGGAAGGAGAGGTTTGTCCTATAAAGGTAAAAAAAAAAAAAAAAAAAAAAAAAACACCAGTAAGCAAAAAGGTTAATGTTCAGTTCAAAAAGTTAAAGTTTATATGTTCTGTTCCAAAGTTAATAAAATTATTGCGGTGCGGCCTGTTTTTTTTTTTTTTTACCTTCCAGGTGGACCAACCGATCGACTAGCTGCAGCACTGATGTGCATTCGGACAGAAGCATTGCGCTGCTGTCAGATTACACACAAGTCGGTGTATGCGGCGCTGCAAGACGAGATTTCTCCTCTGCAGTAAAAGATACGTTTGCCGAGGCATATGAGCTGAGGAGGAGGCGGAGTTCCTATGCTTTGGCAAACACTTTGTATATAAAAAAAAAAAAAAATTCCCGGCAATGATTTATTCATCCACATCGATTGATGTGAATGGAGAAATCTGGTTTGCCAGGGCATACAAGCTAAGTGGGTATGGATGTTGGGCGGAGCTCCTATGTCCTGGCAGACGCCTTTCCCCTCTTTTTTTGGGGGGCAGAGATTTTTTCATCCATATTGATCGATGCGAATGAAGAAATCTGTGCCGTTCATTTTTTCCTTTCAGTTCAGAGGCTGAAAGAAAAAAAAATATCTCATTACCTGTATGCTCAATAGAAGGAGAATAGCAGAAACTCCTAATGCTGGCCATACATGTAATGATTGCGGAGACCCTCAAATGCCAGGGCAGTACAAACACCCCACAACTGACCCCATTTTGGAAAGAAGACACCCCAAGGTATTCGCTCAGGGGCATATTGAGTCCATGAAAGATTGAAATTTTTGTTCCAAGTTAGCGGAAAGTGAGACTTTGTGAGAAAAACCAAAAAAAAAATCAATTTCCGCTAACTTATGCCAAAAAATAAATTTCTATGAACTCGCCAGGCCCCTCATTGAATACCTTGGGGTGTCTTCTTTTCAAAGTGGGGTCACATGTGGGGTATTTATACTGCCCTGGCTTTTTAGGGGCCCTAAAGCGTGAGAAGAAGTCTGGGATCAAAATGTCTAAAAATGCCCTCCTAAAAGGAATTTGGGCACCTTTGCGCATCTAGGCTGCAAAAAAGTGTCACACATCTGGTATCACCGTACTCAGGAGAAGTTGGGGAATGTGTTTTGGGGTGTCATTTTACATATACCCATGCTGGGGGAGATAAATATCTTGGTCAAATGCCAACTTTGTATAAAAAAATGGGAAAAGTTGTCTTTTGCCAAGATATTTCTCTCACCCAGCATGGGTACATGTAAAATGACACCCCAAAACACATTCCCCAACTTCTCCTGAGTACGGCGATACCAGATGTGTGACACTTTATTGCAGCCTAGGGCGGCAAAGGAGCACACATTCCAAAGAGCACCTTTCGGATTTCACCGGTCATTTTTTACAGATTTTGATAGCAAACTACTTCTCACGCATATGGGCCCCTAAAATGCTAGTGCAGTATAACTACCCCACAAGTGACCCCATTTTGGAAGACACCCCAAGGTATTCCGTGAGGGGCATCGCGAGTTCCTAGAATTTTTTATTTTTTTGTCACAAGTTAGCGGAAAATTATGATACAAAGTCTCATATTCCACTAACTTACGACAAAAAATAAAAAATTCTAGGAACTCGCCATGCCCCTCACGGAATACCTTGGGGTGTCTTCTTTCCAAAATGGGGTCATTTGTGGGGTAGTTATATTGCCCTGGCATTTTAGGGGCCCATATGTGTGAGAAGTAGTTTGCAATCAAAATGTGTAAAAAATGGCCTGCGAAATCCGAAAGGTCCACCTTGGTTGCAAAAAAGTGTCACACATGTGGTATCGCCGTACTCAGGAGAAGTTGGGGAATGTGTTTTGGGGTGTCATTTTACATATACCCATGCTGGGTGAGATAAATATCTTGGTCAAATGCCAACTTTGTATAAAAAAATGGGAAAAGTTGTCTTTTGCCAAGATATTTCTCTCACCCAGCATGGGTATATGTAAAATGACAGCCCAAAACACATTCCCCAACTTCTCCTGAGTACGGCGATACCAGATGTGTGACACTTTATTGCAGCCTAGGTGGGCAAAGTTTATATATGGATGTCGTTTTTTTTGCAAAATTTTACAGCTGAAAGTGAAAAATGGCCTTTTTTTTTGCAACAATTTAGGTAAATTTCGATTAATAACAAAAAAAGTTAAAATGTCAGCAGCAATGAATTACCACCAAATGAAAGCTCTATTAGTGAGAAGAAAAGGAGGTACAATTCATTTGGGTGGTAAGTTGCATGACCGAGCAATAATCGGTGAAAGTAGTGTAGTGCAGAAGTGTAAAAAGTGGCCTGGTCATTAAGGGGGTTTCAGCTAGCGGGGTTCAAGTGGTTAATTAAGGTATGCTATTAAATCGTGTTTGCGAGAAAAGAAGGGAATTACAGTACTTCCGCAGCTATTAAAAAAGATTATTAAAATGACAACAGGTAGGAAAAGAATAACCACAATTTATAATATTTTGCTACAGCGAAGCAGAATTAAATCAGGGGTAACGGTTAATGTAAATAAATGGGGGGAGGGGAAGTGGAGCCTATGGACAGCGAAGGCTGGGTAAGAGTTTTCTCCGAAATTAGGAGGATCTCTTTAAATTCCACCCATATATTAATAAAATTTCTTGTAGTTCAGACTATATTATTCCCCAGCCAAATTAATGAAATTCTACAAAAACAAAGTGTTTAAATGCCAAAAATGTGGTAAAGAAGGTGTAGCTGATGTACATTTATTATGGCAATGCCAGTGTCTACAAAAGTTCTGGAACGATGTAATTACTGAAATATGGAGCTACCATAAGATTAGTATCCCTAAAAGTTTAAAAGTGTGTATTTTGGGTAATATGCGGGACATAGGTAACACTAGTTTGCAGGAGATAGCGGCTAAATTACTGTATCAACCAAGAAGATGTATAGTTAAGCACTGGGTTAATAAAAGGCCTCCTATGATAAAATGTGGGAGAGCTCGGTCAAATGTTCAATAGCCTGTGAGAAGTTACATTTAAAATCTTGTAAAAAAATTATAAAGTTTGATAAGATGTGGGAGAGGTGGTATAAAGATGGGGAGCGGTAGGAGTGTCAGGGAGGGAGAAGGGAAGTGGAGAGAGAGATAGAGGTGAGGGGGGAAATTACTGTTTTTCCCCTGGTTCAAAAATGTGTAAATTAAAAAAAAATATTGAATTCAATATGTTATTTAGAATGTTTTCCTAGTAATAAGATCCGAGGATGAGTGGGGTGGGTAAGAGGAAATATATGTATAGATCTCAATTTGAATAAGATGTAATATCTTTTATTGTTTATACGAAAGCTTAAATAAAGAAAAAAAATTGTGACGAAGCACGTTAAAAATCAACTATTTCCCGCATGCAGGGAGCATGTATATCAGTGTAGATCACTGTGCATTGTAGAAAAATGCATAGCTAGTCTGCTGTGGTAGTGAAACTGTTATTGTGTATCAGTTTGACAGGCAGGTGACAGGTGTCACTCTTAGAATCATTTCACACTTAACTTTTTGGGTCAGTTACGGGCCTTACAGGTCAATGTTAGCATCAGGTATAATGGACTTAATCGTGCAGTGGCACAAACTTCTACTTAGCATGAAAGAGTAGTGTTGAGCGAGCATGCTGGGCCGAACTGCTGTACTCGAGTACAATTTAATACAAGGAAAGTCAATGGGAGACCCGAGCATCAAACCAGGCACCCCCTGCTCTGAAAAAGAGAGGGCGTCTGGTTCACAAAAAAGGATTAGAAATTGATGGAAACCCCATCAAAATGGTTTGGAAACAGCATTTAAGAGGATGGCTGGATGCGTCTTGGACTGCTATCATCTATGATGACAACTACACAAAGGCTATATGCCAAAAGCCAGGTATGTGGAAGCCAAGAATCTATCCAAAGCCAGCAATCTATCCATGAGACAGATAACAGTCAGAATACCTTACAATGGCAGCCTTATGCACTATGAGACATTCCAAACCAGCTCTCATTTGACTGAGAGCCAGTAAGCATCAAAGTTGCTTCACATCTGTTGGATGGCTTGGGTGGACCTGCGCACCTAGATCAATATCATTAGGGTGACAAAAAGTTTTCTGATTGTCCTAACATAATATTCAATAACCTTTCTATACAGTTTTGTCTACTCTTCCAAGCAAAGGGTGCCTGGGGTTCTCCCATTGACTTCCATTATGCTCGGGTGCTCGGTAGAGCACTCGAGCATACCGATGTGTTCGGCCAGAGCACACAAACACTTTGGTGCTCAATCAACACTATAAAAGAGCACTCTCCTTTACACCATCTGCTGATTCCACATAGATTGCTACAGAACCTGTTCACCCCAAAATCAGTAGTATCAGACCGCTATTTCACCCCAACTACAGAATCAAGGATTAGCGGATTTAATTATGTATAAAAGAATGTGAACACCCCAAAATCAGTAGTATCAGGCTGCAATTTCACCCCAGAATCAAGGCTGAATGGATTTACTTATGTAAATAACAATGTGAACACCCCATGCAGATGGTGTCCTTTTTCGGATTTGAACCTAGGACCTCAGCACTGCAAGGCACCAGCGCTAACCACTGAGCCACCATTCTGCATTTCAACCATGTTAACCCCCCTCCCACCCCCGACAGAGTATTTTTACATTTCAACCATGTAAAAAGTGAGTTCACGGAAACTGGCCCTCAGGCATTAGTGGCAGTGGCATGATACATTATACAGGACCGCAGCATTGCCTAGACTGTGAAAAAATGTCGGTATTGTAGGCAGTAATCACGCATATTTATGTTGCGCCTTAAAGAAATGTAACCCCCCTCAAAACATTTTTTAAACTTCAACCATGTGGAAAGTAAGTACATGGAAATTGACCCTCAAATATTAGTGGCATAATGCAGGCCCCAGCATTACCTGGACTGTGAGAAAATTGTGGTATTGATGTAGTAATCACGTACATTTATGCTGTGTCTTAAAGAAATTTACCCCCACATCCAAAAAAAACCATTTTAAATTTCAACCATGTGGAAACTGAAAACACGTGAACTAACGATTGAGAGGCATTAGTAGCGTGATGCAGGCCGCAGCAGCAGCCGTACAGACAGCAACAGCAGCAAGATGGGAAACTGCCAGCAAAGCAAGGTGAATGAGGTCTATACATCGGAATCAGCTGGAGGAGTGTGAAAATCCTCCTGAATCCAGGCTTGGTTCATTTTGACAAAAGTGATGTTTTGGACACTGGTTCAGGACAACTTGGTCCATTTGGGTGTCAGTACGCCCCCCTGCAGCTCTGAAAACCCTCTCTAAGATGACACTGGAGGCAGGGTAAGAAAGAAGATAGAGAGATTCATGCTGTGCCAGTTTGGACCACTGTTTCAGTCTCCCTTCCCAGAAATCCATGGGTCAGTGAACTGCGTATGCAACAGAGACTGGTCATAGTTTAGGTTGGCCTGAACCTGGGTGTTGGCCTCAGCCAGGCGCAGCACGTGGAGAAACTGCTCCATCATGTGGAGGAGACTGAAATGGCTGCTGTTGATGCTACTGCTGCTGTGGCTTCCGATTGCTAATTGTGGCGGGAGGGGGGTGACTCTGTGGGGGGGCAGAGGGTTGCCTCTCTTTCAGACACGCTGGTACCAGGTGTCTGCTCACTGTAAGCTGCAGCAAGCTGTGTAGAAAAAGGTTTCCTGGTAGTAATTAAATTTGTCCTACCATTCTCCAAACACTGTGGCGTGTTTGTAACCGGGGGAGCAATTCCTCCTCATGTGATCTGTTGCTAACGGCAATCCCCAGCAAAAATGCATACAATGAAGGATGTCGGCAGCGGACCACATGCACCACAATGGCATCCTACACAAGATGGGATAATGTGTAGATGCAAATATAAAAATACATAAATCACTGCGAAAGGTGCACCACAATGATATGCAACTGACAACACTGACTAATCCCTCAAGCAGATGTTAGGAACTGAGACTTTAGCCAATGTATTCCTGTCAGGAACACATCGGAGCCCTTTTGCACCACCGTCAAGGTATCTCAGTGTGGCATGGGTTCCTACCACTAGACTACCTATGGTGTGTGAACACGTTCTGAGAGGTGCTAAGATACAACAGTGATTTATGTATTTTTATATTTGCATCCACACATTATCCCATCTTGTGTAGGATGCCATTGTGGTGCATGTGGTCTGCTGCCAACATCCTCCATTGTATGCATTTTTGCTGGGGGTTGCTGTTAGCAACGGATCACACGCGGAGGAACTGCTCCCCCAGTTATAAATGCGCCACAGTGTTTGGGGTTTTTGAGCATTTCCTCCAATTTAGGCCACTTTATTTCAGTTATTTTTCTTGATATGTTTAGAATGCGCCATTGCGTACTGCTGGTAGCATTCTGTTGCACCTGGTAGCCTGTGTCACATGGCCTGTTATAGGTGGGGCTTACAGCCTTATCATCTCTCCCACTACCTGAGTGATTTCACTATGGATGTATGTGGGAGCTTGGCTGTAAGTTGTATCTTAGCACCTCTTAGACCATGTTCACACACCGTAGGTAGTCTAGTGGTAGGAACCCATGCCACACTGAGATACCTTGACGGTGGTGCAAAAGGGCTCCGATGTGTTCCTGACAGGAATACATTGGCTAAAGTCTCAGTTCCTAACATCAGCTTGAGGGATTAGCCAGTGTTGTCAGTTGCATATCATTGTGGTGCACCTTTCAAGTGATTTATGTCTTCCCATTCTGCCAGAGGAAAACCCATTTTGTCTTGGTAGCGAGGGTCTAAAAGCAAGGCTATTCAGTAATCATCAGACTGCTTGATGTCAACGATACGCCTGTCACTGTGTAAGCAAATGAGTGTACAGTTGGCCATTCTGGTCAGCGTGCCCAAGGAGCCACTTTTTTCCATCCCCTCCTCCACTGAGGTGATTGAGTGTCTTGGCTGGAGCTATCCTCATCATCGTCCTCTTGCTTCTTCACCTCCAACTCCTCCTCCTCTTGCAGTGGCAGCTCCTCATCTTCATCATCCTTCTCCTCCATGGCAGACTCGTGTGTCCCCAACAGCTATAGGGTGGACAGCAAGATGCGTGAGCTGCTCTTTTTCCTCCATGGTCCCCTGCTGCATGAGCGTCAAAGTCTGCTCTAAGATAAATATGAGAGGGATGAAGTCGTTCATGTTTGTCCCTGGTGACAAACTTTGTGCCTGCTTTGAAGGTCTTCAGCACACGACAGGCATTTCGGATGAGCTGCCACTGCCTGACCTGGAAGCAACACATGCTCCCTGCTGCTGAGGCTGTCTGGTGCATGGCAAAATTGTTCATTGCTTTTTGCTGCTTGTTCATGGTTTTCTGCTGCAGATGCTCAAGCATGTGCAATTTAAAATTCCATCGAGTTGGCATGTCATGGATTAAGCAGAAACACTGCACCACTAGGTTGATTATGTGTCCCATGCAGGGAGCATGTGTTATTTCACCCAAGTTCAGGGCGGCAATGATGTTGCGGCTGCTAACCATTGTCGCTGACCACCTTGCCCAGTTGAAGTTGGCTGGGGGATAGCCAACAGGTGTGGCTACCCTCCCCCAGGCCGATCATCTCCAACACAGCATGGCAACGCTTGACCTGACACATGTGATAGGAAGGAGGGGTAGTGTGAATAACCCTGTCCCTGCTGATGTTGGAGATGGGAACCTGTCCATGGAAGAGTAGGCGGATAAGTGCCTGGTATGGGAGCCAGGGCGACAATTGTGGGGGGTCAAAAGGACTTGGCCTCGTTGCTGGGGTGCTGCCAGAAGAACCATTGACCCAGTGGGTCATGGAAGGCATGTAGTGTCCCTGCTCGTAAAAGCTACCCTAGTTGTCCACCGTGGCGTGAACCTTGCCGTACAGCGAGAATCTCATGGAGCTGCCAACAGTGTCTGCCACGTGAGAGTATAAGGCAGGGATGGCTTTTTGGGAGAAATTATGCCGGCTAGGCTGAGCGCATACCAGTAACTCCCTAAAGGCAGCAGACTCGACTAAATGGTACGGCAGCAACTGCACCGCCAGCAACTTGGCCAAATGGGAATTAAGCTTGCGCACCGTTGGAATGCTGGGCGGCAAGAGTTGTTTCCAGGCTATGCATCCCATTATCGATGGCTGATGATAGAGTGGAGGAGGAGAAGTATGATTGGGAGAAGAGAAAAGAGATGATGATGTGAAAGACACCGTACTGCTTCTGGATGCAGCCTGGCTGCCGCAACATGGACCGGGAGTTGGAGGGAACTCCTGCAGCAGTGGCTGGCTGCCGCTTCTGTTTGTCCATGGGATAAGGTAATACCGCTTCATATGGTTTAACTCCTTCAACCATAACCGTATGTCACTGTTGTTGAGGTCATGTATGGAGTTGCCTGCTGCAGTGAGCCTGCTCCATACGCAGCCTGCCGAACACATCATTTAACCCCTTAATCAATGCTGATTGCAACACCTGTGAGGCAAGGCAGAGGGATGTGGCTCTCTATGCCTTCTGATTGTGAAATCGTAGGGCTCCGATCAGTTACCATGGCAGCCTGGATGCTTGTGAAGCCTTCCAGGCCTGCCATGGCTTGCTCAGCACAGCAGGGAGCATATGAAAATCCTATTTACCCTAACAGATCTTTATTAGGGTGAATAGGACAAGGGATAAAAAGATCACAGGTTGTTGCCCCCTAAGGGGGCTAATAGTTGTTAAGTAAAAAGTGAAAAAAGTTAAATCATCCCCCTTTCCCTATTTTACATATAAAAATATATTAACCACTTCAGCCCCGCTAGCTGAAACCCCCTTCATGACCAGGCCACTTTTTACACTTCGGCACTACACTACTTTCATCATTTATCGCTCGGTCATGCAACTTACCACCCAAATGAATTTTGCCTCCTTTTCTTCTCACTAATGGAGCTTTCATTTGGTGGTATTTTATTGCTGCTGACATTTTTACTTTTTTTGTTATTAATCAAAATGTAACAATTTTTTTGCAAAAAAATGACATTTTTCACTTTCAGCTGTAAAATTTTGCAAAAAAAAAACGACATCCATATATAAATTTTTTGCCAAATTTATTGTTCTACATGTCTTTGATAAAAAAAAATGTTTGGGCAAAAAAAAATGGTTTGGGTAAAAGTTATAGCGTTTACAAACTATGGTACAAAAATGTAAATTTCCGCTTTTTGAAACAGCTCTGATTTTCTGAGCACCTGTCATGTTTCCTGAGGTTCTACAATGCCCAAACAGTAGAAAAACCCCACAAATGACCCCATTTCGGAAAGTAGACAACCTAAGGTATTCGCTGATGGGCATAGTGAGTTCATAGAACTTTTTATTTTTTGTCACAAGTTAGCGGAAAATGATGATGATTTTTTATTTTATTTTTTTTCTTACAAAGTCTCATATTCCACTAACTTGCGACAAAAAATAAAAAATTCTAGGAACTCACCATGCCCCTCACGGAATACCTTGGGGTGTCTTCTTTCCAAAATGGGGTCACTTGAGGGGTAGTTATACTGCTCTGGCAATTTAGGGGTCCAAATGTGTGAGAAGAACTTTGCAATCAAAATGTGTAAAAAATGACCGGTGAAATCCGAAAGGTGCACTTTGGAATATGTGCCCCTTTGCCCACCTTGGCAGCAAAAAAGTGTCACACATCTGGTATCGCCGTACTCAGAAGAAGTTGGGGAATGTGTTTTGGGGTGTCATTTTACATATACCCATGCTGGGTGAGAGAAATATCTTGGCAAAAGACAACTTTTCCCATTTTTTTTATACAAAGTTGGCATTTGACCAAGATATTTTTCTCACCCAGCATGGGTATATGTAAAATGACACCCCAAAACACATTCCCCAACTTCTCCTAAGTACGGTGATACCACATGTGTGACACTTTATTGCAGCCAAGGTGGGCAAAGGGGCACATATTCCAAAGTGCACCTTTCGGGTTTCGCAGGCCATTTTTTACACATTTTGATTGCAAGGTACTTCTCACACATATGGGCCCCTAAATTGCCAGGGCAGTATAACTACGCTACAAGTGACCCCATTTTGGAAAGAAGACACCCCAAGGTATTCCGTGAGGGGCACTGCGAGTTCCTAGAATATTTTTTTTTTGTCACAAGTTAGCGGAAAATGATGATTTTTTTTTCTCTTTTTTCCTTACAAAGTCTCATATTCCACTAACTTGCGACAAAAAATAAAAAATTCTAGGAACTCGCCATGCCCCTCACGGAATACCTTGGGGTGTCTTCTTTCCAAAATGGGGTCATTTGTGGGGTAGTTATACTGCCCTGGCAATTTAGGGGCCCATATGTGTGAGAAGTACTTTGCAATCAAAATGTGTAAAAAATGGCCTGCAAAATCCGAAAGGTGCACTTTGGAATATGCGCCCCTTTGCCCACCTTGGCATCAAAAAAGTGTCACACATCTGGTATCACCGTACTCAGGAGAAGTTGGGGAATGTGTTTTGGGGTGCCATTTTACATATACCCATGCTGGGTGAGAGAAATATCTTGGAAAAAGACAACTTTTCCCATTTTTTTATACAAAGTTGGCATTTGACCAAGATATTTATCTCACCCAGCATGGGTATATGTAAAATGACACCCCAAAACACATTCCCCAACTTCTGCTGAGTACGGCGATACCAGATGTGTGACACTTTTTTGCAGCCTAGATGCGCAAAGGTGCCCAAATTCCTTTTAGGAGGGCATTTTTAGACATTTGGATCCCAGACTTCTTCTCACGCTTTAGGGCCCCTAAAAAGCCAGGGCAGTATAAATACCCCACATGTGACCCCACATTGGAAAGAAGACACCCCAAGGTATCCAATGAAGGGCCTGGCAAGTTCATATAAAAAAAAAAATTAGCGCAAAAGTTAGCGGTTATTGATTTTTTTTTGTTTTTTTCTCACAAAGTCTCACTTTCCGCTAACTTAGGACAAAAATTTAAATCTTTCCTTGACTCAATATGCACCTCAGCAAATACCTTGGGGTGTCTTCTTTCCAAAATGGGGTCAGTTGTGGGGTGTTTGTACTGCCCTGGCATTTGAGGGTCTCCGCAATCATTACATGTATGGTCAGCATTAGGAGTTTCTGCTATTCTCCTTATATTGAGCATACAGGTAATGAGATTTTTTTTTCCGTTCAGCCTCTGGGCTGAAAGAAAAAAATGAACGGCACAGATTTCTTCATTCACATCGATCAATGTGGATGAAAAAATCTCTGCCAAAAAAAAAAAATGGAGGGGAAAGGCGTCTGCCAGGACATAGGAGCTCCACCCTACATCCATACCCACTTAGCTCGTATGCCCTGGCAAACCAGATTTCTCCATTCACATCAATCGATGTGGATGAATAAATCATTGCCGGAATTTTTTATTTTTTATTTTTTTTATATATATACAAAGTGTTTGCCAAAGCATAGGAACGCCGCCTCCTCCTCAGCTCGTATGCCTTGGCAAACGTATCTGTCACTGCAGAGGAGAAAATCCCGTCTTGCAGCGCCGCATACACCGACTTGCGTGTAATCTGACAGCAGCGCAATGCTTCTGTCAGAATGCACATCGGTGCTGCAGCTAGTAGATCGGTTGGTCCACCTGGAAGGTAAAAAGACAAAAAAAAATGAAAAAACCAGGCCACAACGCAATAATTTTATTAACTTTGGAACAGAACATGTAACTTTAACTTTTTGAACTAAACATTAACGTATTTGCTTACTGGTGTTTTTTTTTTTTTTTTTTTTTTACCTTTATAGAACAAACCTCTCCTTCCCCATGGGTCAATGTGCAAAGCGCAAATCGCCCAAAGATGTGGTGAAGTGCGTTATGCACTTTGTCCCATGTGAAAGGAGACGTTTGCAGCAGCTGTGAGTGAATGGGCCCTAATAGCCCTGTGTGCCTATCCTGGTGAGATGATCCCTATGCTAGGTGTACCTGTGTGTGGTACTTTCGGAAACACTCCCCTAAGCATAGGGCAGGGTGGTCAGGACAGCCAGGACAGAAATAGCGGGTGTCACGCCTTATTCCACTCCTGCTACAGACACGACATCTTTTTCGGGGTGACGGGTGGGTTGAGGTACCAGCAACGACATTGGGGAAATGTCGCTCGTGTAGACGGCTAACTACACTGGTGGATGGGGCCACGGAACCTCCTGGGTACAGGAGGTTCTCGATGATCTCTTCCTGAAATTTGAGGAAGGATCCAGTTCTCCCAGCCTTACTGTAGAGAACAAAACTATTGTACAGAGCCAATTGAATTAAATATACAGACACCTTCTTATACCAGCGTCTGGTTCTGTGGGAAACTAAATACGGAGACAACATCTGGTCATTGAAGTCCACCCCTCCCATGTGAAGGTTATAGTCGTGGACTGAGAGGGGCTTTTCAATGACACGGGTTGCTCGCTCAATTTGTATTGTCGTGTCTGCGTGAATGGAGGAGAGCATGTAAACGTCACGCTTGTCTCTCCATTTCACCGCGAGCAGTTCTTCGTTACACAGTGCGGCCCTCTGCCCCCTTGCAAGACGGGTGCTAACGAGCCGTTGGGGGAAGCCCGCGCGACTAGTTCGCGCGGTACCACAGGCGCCAATCCGTTCTAGAAACAAATGCCTGAAGAGGGCCACACTTGTGTAAAAATTGTCCACATAAAGATGGTACCCCTTGCCGAATAAGGGTGACACCAAGTCCCAGACTATCTTCCCACTGCTCCCCAGGTAGTCAGGGCAACCCGGCTCCAGGGTCTGATCTTTTCCCTCATAGACACGAAATTTGTGTGTATAGCCTGTGGCCCTTTCACAGAGCTTATACAATTTGACCCCATACCGGGCGCGCTTGCTTGGGATGTATTGTTTGAAGCCAAGGCGCCCGGTAAAATGTATCAGGGACTCGTCTACGCAGATGTTTTGCTCTGGGGTATAAATATCTGCAAATTTCAGGTTGAAATGGTCTATGAGGGGCCGAATTTTGTGGAGCCGGTCAAAAGCAGGGTGGCCTCTGGGACGGGAGGTGCTGTTATCACTAAAGTGCAGGAAACGCAGGATGGTCTCAAATCGTGTCCTGGACATAGCAGCAGAGAACATGGGCATGTGATGAATCGGGTTCGTGGACCAATATGACCGCAATTCATGCTTTTTTGTCAGGCCCATGTTGAGGAGGAGGCCCAGAAAAGTTTTAATTTCGGAAACTTGGACTGGTTTCCACCGGAAAGGCTGGGCATAAAAGCTTCCCGGGTTAGCGGTTATAAATTGTGTGGCATACCGGTTTGTCTCTGCCACAACTAAGTCTAAGAGCTCCGCAGTCAAGAACAGCTCAAAAAATCCCAGGGCCGAACCGATCTGAGCTGTCTCAACCCGAACTCCAGACTGGGCGGTGAAAGGGGGAACTACAGGTGCGGCTGAAGTTGGGGACTGCCAATCAGGGTTTGCCAGCACCTCTGGAATTCTAGGGGCTCTACGGGCACGTCTTTGCGGTGGCTGCGACGGGGTCACTACTGCACGTGCCACCGTACCAGCTTCAACTGCCCTTCTGGTGCTCGCTACTTCACCATGTTCTACGGCAGTGCTGGTACTAGGTCCAGGAAGGGCTGGGCTGCTGGTGTATGCCTCACCACGTAATCCGACAGCACCAGCCCCACTCTGCTGCTCTTGAAGCGGATCCTGCTGCAACCTGCGGTCTAGCGACACGGGGCCGGGTACGCCTGCTGCTATCAGGGACCTCAGCCTCCTCGTCCGAACTTTGGGTCAGAGAGCCACTGCTTTCTACAGGTTCGTATTCTGACCCGCTGGATTCATCAGATGAGGGTTCCCACTCCTCATCCGACTGGGTCAGAAGCCTGTAGGCCTCTTCAGAAGAATACCCCCTGTTAAACATGCGGGCAACTAAATTTAGGGGTATTCCCTGAGACTACCCAAGAAAAAAAATGCAAGCCTGTCTTACAAATGGGAGGCTAGCGAAGTACCGGAGGCCGCTGCGGTTGATAAAAAATATCAAAACTGATTTTTTTATTGCCGCAGTGCATGTAAAGTGAATGTGCAGCGATCTGCGGTGGGGCGGGCGTGGGCGAACGCACATGTGGGCGACCGATCAGGCCTGATCGGACAAACACTGCGTTTTGGGTGGAGGGAGAACTAAAGTGACACTAGTACTATTATAGATCTGACCGTGATCAGTTTTGATCACTTCCAGATACTATAAAAGTACAAATGCTGATTAGCGATACGCTAATCAGCGAATAACGGACTGCGGTGCGGTGGGCTGGGCGCTAACCGATCCCTAAACTACCTAACCAAGGGGCCTAAACTATACTGAAACCTAACGGTCAATACCAGTGAAAAAAAAAGTGACAGTTTGCACTGATCACTTTTTTCCTTTCACTAGTGATTGACAGGGGCGATCAAAGGGGTGATCAAAGGGTTAATTGGGGTGATCTGGGGCTAGTATGTGGTGTAGTGGGTACTCACAGTGATGTGTGCTCCTCTGCTCCTCTGCTGGAACCAACCGACCAAAAGAAGGAGCAGAGGAGCACAGCAGCCATATAACCCCATCATATTTACTAATATGTGGGGTTAAATGGCTGCTGATTGGATTTTTTAAAAATCAGCAGCCTGCCAGCCAATGATCGTGGCCGGCAGGCTGCTGACAAAATACTCGAAATGCCGGCCTGCGATGCGCATGCGCGGGCCGGCTGTGACGTAATCTCGCGTCTCGCGAGATGACGCGCCGATGCGTCCAGGAGGAACAAATCAACCACCTCCCGGACGCATCGGTGCGTTAGGCGGTCGGGAGGTGGTTAACAATAAAAAATAAACATATCAGATATCGCTGTGTCTGAAAATATATGAACTATTACAATATTTAAAAAACATTTCCTGTGCAGTAAACGCCATTATGGAAAAAAAACCAAAAAAAACCCACACGATTAGCCCTTTTTAGTCACTGTGGTGGTGACAAAAAATGGCTAATCGTGTGTTTTTTTTTTTTTTTCCATAATGGCGTTTACTGCACAGGAAATGTTTTTTTAAATATTGTAATAGTTCATATATTTTCGGACACGGCGATATCTGATATGTTTATTTTTTATTGTTAATATATTTTTATTTGTGGTCATGGCTAGAGATATCCGAAGAACCCTAAGGAGAGAAACAACGGGAACAACCTAACCCAGCTAGGCGTGTCTTAGCTGACCTGACTAAATGGCTTGTTGTGTGCCCTAAGCCATGATCGTGGGTAGGCCTGTAAGTGGGCATACCCTGTGGAAATGAGAAGATAAGGGAGGGAGGGTGGGGCACCTGAGAACAAACACCTGTGAGTGAGGCTGTGGCTCGTATATGAAGAGCCTCCGCCCCTCCCACAAATGCAGGCTGACTAATCAGCCTTACCAACATGCAAAATAGGGAAAGGGGAATGATTTAACTTTTTTTACTTTTTTCCAAAAAGATTTAATCAAAAAGTCTTAGATACCACAAATAGAGTTGAGCGAACACCTGGATGTTCGGGTTCGAGAAGTTCGGCCGAACATCCCGGAAATGTTCGGGTTCGGGATCCGAACCCGATCCGAACTTCGTCCCGAACCCGAACCCCATTGAAGTCAATGGGGACCCGAACTTTTCGGCACTAAAAAGGCTGTAAAACAGCCCAGGAAAGAGCTAGAGGGCTGCAAAAGGCAGCAACATGTAGGTAAATCCCCTGCAAACAAATGTGGATAGGGAAATGAATTAAAATAAAAATTAAATAAATAAAAATTAACCAAAATCAATTGGAGAGAGGTTCCATAGCAGAGAATCTGGCTTCCCGTCACCCACCACTGGAACAGTCCATTCTCAGATATTTAGGCCCCGGCACCCAGGCAGAGGAGAGAGGTCCCGTAACAGAGAATCTGTCTTCATGTCAGCAGAGAATTAGTCTGCATGTCATAGCAGAGAATGAGGCTTCACGTCAGCCACCACTGCAACAGTCCATTGGCATATATTTAGGCCCAGCACCCAGGCAGAGGAGGGAGGTCCCGTAACAGAGAATCTGTCTTCATGTCAGCAGAGAATTAGTCTGCATGTCATAGCAGAGAATGAGGCTTCACGTCAGCCACCACTGCAACAGTCCATTGGCATATATTTAGGCCCAGCACACACACAGGCAGAGGAGAGAGGTCCCGTAACAGAGGATCTGGCTTCATGTCAGCAGAGAATCAGTCTGCATGTCATAGCAGAGAATCAGGCTTCACGTCAGCCACCACTGCAACAGTCCATTGTCATAAATTTAGGCCCAGCACCCAGGCAGAGGAGAGAGGTCCCGTAACAGACAATCTGGCTTCATGTCAGCAGAGAATTAGTCTGCATGTCATAGCAGAGAATGAGGCTTCACGTCAGCCACCACTGCAACAGTCCATTGGCATATATTTAGGCCTAGCACACAGGCAGAGGAGAGAGGTCCCGTAACAGACAATCTGGCTTCATGTCAGCAGAGAATCAGTCTGCATGTCATAGCAGAGAATGAGGCTTCACGTCACCCACCACTGCAACAGTCCATTGGCATATATTTAGGCCTAGCACACAGGCAGAGCAGAGAGGTCCCGTAACAGACAATCTGGCTTCATGACAGCAGAGAATCAGTCTGCATGTCATAGCAGAGAATGAGGCTTCACGTCACCCACCACTGCAACAGTCCATTGGCATATATTTAGGCCTAGCACACAGGCAGAGCAGAGAGGTCCCGTAACAGACGATCTGGCTTCATGTCAGCAGAGAATCAGTCTGCATGTCATAGCAGAGAATGAGGCTTCACGTCAGCCACCACTGCAACAGTCCATTGGCATATATTTAGGCCTAGCACACAGGCAGAGGAGAGAGGTCCCGTAACAGACAATCTGGCTTCATGTCAGCAGAGAATCAGTCTGCATGTCATAGCAGAGAATGAGGCTTCACGTCAGCCACCACTGCAACAGTCCATTGGCATATATTTAGGCCCAGCACCCAGGCAGAGGAGGGAGGTCCCGTAACAGACAATCTGGCTTCATGTCAGCAGAGAATCAGTCTGCATGTCATAGCAGAGAATGAGGCTTCACGTCACCCACCACTGCAACAGTCCATTGGCATATATTTAGGCCCAGCACCCAGGCAGAGGAGGGAGGTCCCGTAACAGAGAATCTGTCTTCATGTCAGCAGAGAATTAGTCTGCATGTCATAGCAGAGAATGAGGCTTCACGTCAGCCACCACTGCAACAGTCCATTGGCATATATTTAGGCCCAGCACCCAGGCAGAGGAGGGAGGTCCCGTAACAGAGAATCTGTCTTCATGTCAGCAGAGAATTAGTCTGCATGTCATAGCAGAGAATGAGGCTTCACGTCAGCCACCACTGCAACAGTCCATTGGCATATATTTAGGCCCAGCACCCAGGCAGAGGAGGGAGGTCCCGTAACAGAGAATCTGTCTTCATGTCAGCAGAGAATTAGTCTGCATGTCATAGCAGAGAATGAGGCTTCACGTCAGCCACCACTGCAACAGTCCATTGGCATATATTTAGGCCCAGCACACACACAGGCAGAGGAGAGAGGTCCCGTAACAGACAATCTGGCTTCATGTCAGCAGAGAATTAGTCTGCATGTCATAGCAGAGAATGAGGCTTCACGTCAGCCACCACTGCAACAGTCCATTGGCATATATTTAGGCCCAGCACACACACAGGCAGAGGAGAGAGGTCCCGTAACAGAGAATCTGTCTTCATGTCAGCAGAGAATTAGTCTGCATGTCATAGCAGAGAATCAGGCTTCACGTCACCCACCACTGCAACAGTCCATTGGCATATATTTAGGCCCAGCACCCAGGCAGAGGAGGGAGGTCCCGTAACAGAGAATCTGTCTTCATGTCAGCAGAGAATTAGTCTGCATGTCATAGCAGAGAATGAGGCTTCACGTCACCCACCACTGCAACAGTCCATTGGCATATATTTAGGCCTAGCACACAGGCAGAGGAGAGGTTCATTCAACTTTGGGTAGCCTCGCAATATAATGGTAAAATGAAAATAAAAATAGGATTGAATGAGGAAGTGCCCTGGAGTCCAATAATATATGGTTATGGGGAGGTAGTTAATGTCTAATCTGGACAAGGGACGGACAGGTCCTGTGGGATCCATGCCTGGTTCATTTTTATGAACGTCAGCTTGTCCACATTGGCTGTAGACAGGCGGCTGCGTTTGTCTGTAATGACGCCCCCTGCCGTGCTGAATACACGTTCAGACAAAACGCTGGCTGCCGGGCAGGCCAGCACCTCCAAGGCATAAAAGGCTAGCTCTGGCCACGTGGACAATTTAGAGACCCAGAAGTTGAATGGGGCCGAACCATCAGTCAGTACGTGGAGGGGTGTGCACACGTACTGTTCCACCATGTTAGTGAAATGTTGCCTCCTGCTAACACGTTGCGTATCAGGTGGTGGTGCAGTTAGCTGTGGCGTGTTGACAAAAGTTTTCCACATCTCTGCCATGCTAACCCTGCCCTCAGAGGAGCTGGCCGTGACACAGCTGCCTTGGCGACCTCTTGCTCCTCCTCTGCCTTGGCCTTGGGCTTCCACTTGTTCCCCTGTGACATTTGGGAATGCTCTCAGTAGCGCGTCTACCAACGTGCGCTTGTACTCGCGCATCTTCCTATCACGCTCCAGTGCAGGAAGTAAGGTGGGCACATTGTCTTTGTAGCGTGGATCCAGCAGGGTGGCAACCCAGTAGTCCGCACAGGTTAAAATGTGGGCAACTCTGCTGTCGTTGCGCAGGCACTGCAGCATGTAGTCGCTCATGTGTGCCAGGCTGCCCAGGGGTAAGGACAAGCTGTCCTCTGTGGGAGGCGTATCGTCATCGTCCTGCCTTTCCCCCCAGCCACGCACCAGTGATGGACCCGAGCTGCGTTGGGTGCCACCCCGCTGTGACCATGCTTCATCCTCATCCTCCTCCACCTCCTCCTCATCCTCGTCCTCCTCGTCCTCCAGTAGTGGGCCCTGGCTGGCCACATTTGTACCTGGCCTCTGCTGTTGCCAAAAACCTCCCTCTGAGTCACTTCGAAGAGACTGGCCTGAAAGTGCTAAAAATGACCCCTCTTCCTCCTCCTCCTCCTCCTCCTCCTGGGCCACCTCCTCTTCCATCATCGCCCTAAGTGTTTTCTCAAGGAGACATAGAAGTGGTATTGTAACGCTGATAACGGTGTCATCGCCACTGGCCATGTTGGTGGAGTACTCGAAACAGCGCAACAGGGCACACAGGTCTCGCATGGAGGCCCAGTCATTGGTGGTGAAGTGGTGCTGTTCTGTAGTGCGACTGACCCGTGCGTGCTGCAGCTGAAACTCCACTATGGCCTGCTGCTGCTCGCACAGTCTGTCCAGCATGTGCAAGGTGGAGTTCCACCTGGTGGGCACGTCGCATATGAGGCGGTGAGCGGGAAGGCCGAAGTTACGCTGTAGCGCAGACAGGCGAGCAGCAGCAGGATGTGAACGCCGGAAGCGCGAACAGACGGCCCGCACTTTATGCAGCAGCTCTGACATGTCGGGGTAGTTGTGAATGAACTTCTGCACCACCAAATTCAGCACATGCGCCAAGCAAGGGATGTGCGTCAAATTGGCTAGTCCCAGAGCTGCAACGAGATTTCGCCCATTATCACACACCACCAGGCCGGGCTTGAGGCTCACCGGCAGCAACCACTCGTCGGTCTGTTGTTCTATACCCCGCCACAACTCCTGTGCGGTGTGGGGCCTGTCCCCCAAACATATGAGTTTCAGAATGGCCTGCTGACGTTTACCCCGGGCTGTGCTGAAGTTGGTGGTGAAGGTGTGTGGCTGACTGGATGAGCAGGTGGAAGAAGAGGAGGAGGAAGCCGAGAAGGAGGAGGTGGCAACAGGAGGCAAAGAATGTTGCCCTGCGATCCTTGGCGGCGGAAGGACGTGCGCCAAACAGCTCTCCGCCTGGGGCCCAGCTGCCACTACATTTACCCAGTGTGCAGTTAGGGAGATATAGCGTCCCTGGCCGTGCTTACTGGTCCACGTATCTGTGGTTAGGTGGACCTTGCCACAGATGGCGTTGCGCAGTGCACACTTGATTTTATCGGATACTTGGTTGTGCAGGGAAGGCACGGCTCTCTTGGAGAAGTAGTGCCGGCTGGGAACAACATACTGTGGGACAGCAAGCGACATGAGCTGTTTGAAGCTGTCTGTGTCCACCAGCCTAAATGACAGCATTTCATAGGCCAGTAGTTTAGAAATGCTGGCATTCAGGGCCAGGGATCGAGGGTGGCTAGGTGGGAATTTACGCTTTCTATCAAATGTTTGTGAGATGGAGAGCTGAACGCTGGCGTGTGACATGGTTGAGACGCTTGGTGACGGAGGTGGTGGTGGTGGTGTTGGTGGTACATCCCCTGTTTGCTGGGCGGCAGGTGCCAACGTTCCTCCAGAGGCGGAGGAAGAGGCCGAGGCGGCAGCAGCAGAATAGGCCGAGGCGGCAGCAGCAGAAGAGGTAGCAGGGGGAGCCTGAGTGACTTCCTTGGTTTTAAGGTGTTTACTCCACTGCAGTTCATGCTTTGCATGCAGGTGCCTGGTCATGCAGGTTGTGCTCAGGTTCAGAACGTTAATGCCTCGCTTCAGGCTCTGATGGCACAGCGTGCAAACCACTCGGGTCTTGTCGTCAGCACATTGTTTGAAGAAGTGCCATGCCAGGGAACTCCTTGAAGCTGCCTTTGGGGTGCTCGGTCCCAGATGGCGGCGGTCAGTAGCAGGCGGAGTCTCTTGGCGGCGGGTGTTCTGCTTTTGCCCACTGCTCCCTCTTTTGCTACGCTGTTGGCTCGGTCTCACCACTGCCTCTTCCTCCGAACTGTGAAAGTCAGTGGCACGACCTTCATTCCATGTGGGGTCTAGGACCTCATCGTCCCCTGCATCGTCTTCCACCCAGTCTTGATCCCTGACCTCCTGTTCAGTCTGCACACTGCAGAAAGACGCAGCAGTTGGCACCTGTGTTTCGTCATCATCAGAGACATGCTGAGGTGGTATTCCCATGTCCTCATCATCAGGAAACATAAGTGGTTGTGCGTCAGTGCATTCTATGTCTTTCACCGCTGGGGAAGGGCTAGGTGGATGCCCTTGGGAAACCCTGCCAGCGGAGTCTTCAAACAGCATAAGAGACTGCTGCATAACTTGAGGCTGAGACAGTTTCCCTGGTATGCATGGGGGTGATGTGACAGACTGATGGGGTTGGTTTTCAGGCGCCATCTGTGCGCTTTCTGCAGAAGACTGGGTGGGAGATAATGTGAACGTGCTGGATCCACTGTCGGCCACCCAATTGACTAATGCCTGTACCTGCTCAGGCCTTACCATCCTTAGAACGGCATTGGGCCCCACCATATATCGCTGTAAATTCTGGCGGCTACTGGGACCTGAGGTAGTTGGTACACTAGGACGTGTGGATGTGGCAGAACGGCCACGTCCTCTCCCAGCACCAGAGGGTCCACTAACACCACCACGACCATGTCCACGTCCGCGTCCCTTACTAGATGTTTTTCTCATTGTTATGGTTCACCACAACAACAAATATATTATTTGGCCCAATGTATTGTATTCAAATTCAGCGGGATATAAATTTGAGGCCTAGTATTTAGGCGCTGGGTGACCGGTATGGATTTAGTGACAGAATTAGACTTGGAAATGCACAGAAGCGTGTGTGTGAAGTTATTCTGAATGACCCTATGTGCACCTTCAATATGATCTACCCTTTTAGGGATAGATTTCAAATAGCTCTGATATAGCAGAAACGACTAAATTATGAAATTGCTAAATTGGGAATTGTATTTCAACCCAGAACAAAAAATGTGCTTTGACGGACACTAAATAACTTTCCCAGCCACAACAGGACAGCGGTAACGAGAGATTTAGCGGGATATAAATTTGAGGCCTAGTATTTAGGCGCTGGGTGACAGGTATGGGTTTAGTGACAGAATTAGATTTGGAAATGCACAGTAGCGGGTGTGTGAAGTTATTCTGAATGACCCTATGTGCACCTTGAATATTATATACCCTTTTAGGGATAGATTTCAAATAGCTCTGATATAGCAGAAACCACTAAATTATGAAATTGCTAAATTGGGAATTGTATTTCAACCCAGAACAAGAAATGTGCTTGAACGGACACTAAATAACTCGCCCAGCTACAGCACTAGGGACAGATTTAGCGGGATATAAATTTGAGGCCTAGTATTTAGGCGCTGGGTGACAGGTATGGGTTTAGTGCCAGAATTAGACTTGGAAATACACAGTAGCGGGTGTGTGTGAAGTTATTCTGAATGACCCAATGTGCACCTTGAATATTATATACCCTTTTAGGGATAGATTTCAAATAGCTCTGATATAGCAGAAACCACTAAATTATGAAATTGCTAAATTGGGAATTGTATTTCAACCCAGAACAAGAAATGTGCTTGAACGGACACTAAATAACTCGCCCAGCTACAGCACTAAGGACAGATTTAGCGGGATATAAATTTGAGGCCTAGTATTTAGGCGCTGGGTGACAGGTATGGGTTTAGTGCCAGAATTAGACTTGGAAATACACAGTAGCGGGTGTGTGTGAAGTTATTCTGAATGACCCAATGTGCACCTTGAATATTATATACCCTTTTAGGGATAGATTTCAAATAGCTCTGATATAGCAGAAACCACTAAATTATGAAATTGCTAAATTGGGAATTGTATTTCAACCCAGAACAAGAAATGTGCTTGAACGGACACTAAATAACTCGCCCAGCTACAGCACTAAGGGACAGATTTAGCGGGATATAAATTTGAGGCCTAGTATTTAGGCGCTGGGTGACAGGTATGGGTTTAGTGCCAGAATTAGACTTGGAAATACACAGTAGCGGGTGTGTGTGAAGTTATTCTGAATGACCCAATGTGCACCTTGAATATTATATACCCTTTTAGGGATAGATTTCAAATAGCTCTGATATAGCAGAAACCACTAAATTATGAAATTGCTAAATTGGGAATTGTATTTCAACCCAGAACAAGAAATGTGCTTGAACGGACACTAAATAACTCGCCCAGCTACAGCACTAGGGACAGATTTAGCGGGATATAAATTTGAGGCCTAGTATTTAGGCGCTGGGTGACAGGTATGGGTTTAGTGCCAGAATTAGACTTGGAAATACACAGTAGCGGGTGTGTGTGAAGTTATTCTGAATGACCCAATGTGCACCTTGAATATTATATACCCTTTTAGGGATAGATTTCAAATAGCTCTGATATAGCAGAAACCACTAAATTATGAAATTGCTAAATTGGGAATTGTATTTCAACCCAGAACAAGAAATGTGCTTGAACGGACACTAAATAACTCGCCCAGCTACAGCACTAGGGACAGATTTAGCGGGATATAAATTTGAGGCCTAGTATTTAGGCGCTGGGTGACAGGTATGGGTTTAGTGCCAGAATTAGACTTGGAAATACACAGTAGCGGGTGTGTGTGAAGTTATTCTGAATGACCCAATGTGCACCTTGAATATTATATACCCTTTTAGGGATAGATTTCAAATAGCTCTGATATAGCAGAAACCACTAAATTATGAAATTGCTAAATTGGGAATTGTATTTCAACCCAGAACAAGAAATGTGCTTGAACGGACACTAAATAACTCGCCCAGCTACAGCACTAAGGGACAGATTTAGCGGGATATAAATTTGAGGCCTAGTATTTAGGCGCTGGGTGACAGGTATGGGTTTAGTGCCAGAATTAGACTTGGAAATACACAGTAGCGGGTGTGTGTGAAGTTATTCTGAATGACCCAATGTGCACCTTGAATATTATATACCCTTTTAGGGATAGATTTCAAATAGCTCTGATATAGCAGAAACCACTAAATTATGAAATTGCTAAATTGGGAATTGTATTTCAACCCAGAACAAGAAATGTGCTTGAACGGACACTAAATAACTCGCCCAGCTACAGCACTAAGGACAGATTTAGCGGGATATAAATTTGAGGCCTAGTATTTAGGCGCTGGGTGACAGGTATGGGTTTAGTGCCAGAATTAGACTTGGAAATACACAGTAGCGGGTGTGTGTGAAGTTATTCTGAATGACCCAATGTGCACCTTGAATATTATATACCCTTTTAGGGATAGATTTCAAATAGCTCTGATATAGCAGAAACCACTAAATTATGAAATTGCTAAATTGGGAATTGTATTTCAACCCAGAACAAGAAATGTGCTTGAACGGACACTAAATAACTCGCCCAGCTACAGCACTAGGGACAGATTTAGCGGGATATAAATTTGAGGCCTAGTATTTAGGCGCTGGGTGACAGGTATGGGTTTAGTGCCAGAATTAGACTTGGAAATACACAGTAGCGGGTGTGTGTGAAGTTATTCTGAATGACCCAATGTGCACCTTGAATATTATATACCCTTTTAGGGATAGATTTCAAATAGCTCTGATATAGCAGAAACCACTAAATTATGAAATTGCTAAATTGGGAATTGTATTTCAACCCAGAACAAGAAATGTGCTTGAACGGACACTAAATAACTCGCCCAGCTACAGCACTAGGGACAGATTTAGCGGGATATAAATTTGAGGCCTAGTATTTAGGCGCTGGGTGACAGGTATGGGTTTAGTGCCAGAATTAGACTTGGAAATACACAGTAGCGGGTGTGTGTGAAGTTATTCTGAATGACCCAATGTGCACCTTGAATATTATATACCCTTTTAGGGATAGATTTCAAATAGCTCTGATATAGCAGAAACCACTAAATTATGAAATTGCTAAATTGGGAATTGTATTTCAACCCAGAACAAGAAATGTGCTTGAACGGACACTAAATAACTCGCCCAGCTACAGCACTAGGGACAGATTTAGCGGGATATAAATTTGAGGCCTAGTATTTAGGCGCTGGGTGACAGGTATGGGTTTAGTGCCAGAATTAGACTTGGAAATACACAGTAGCGGGTGTGTGTGAAGTTATTCTGAATGACCCAATGTGCACCTTGAATATTATATACCCTTTTAGGGATAGATTTCAAATAGCTCTGATATAGCAGAAACCACTAAATTATGAAATTGCTAAATTGGGAATTGTATTTCAACCCAGAACAAGAAATGTGCTTGAACGGACACTAAATAACTCGCCCAGCTACAGCACTAAGGACAGATTTAGCGGGATATAAATTTGAGGCCTAGTATTTAGGCGCTGGGTGACAGGTATGGGTTTAGTGCCAGAATTAGACTTGGAAATACACAGTAGCGGGTGTGTGTGAAGTTATTCTGAATGACCCAATGTGCACCTTGAATATTATATACCCTTTTAGGGATAGATTTCAAATAGCTCTGATATAGCAGAAACCACTAAATTATGAAATTGCTAAATTGGGAATTGTATTTCAACCCAGAACAAGAAATGTGCTTGAACGGACACTAAATAACTCGCCCAGCTACAGCACTAAGGACAGATTTAGCGGGATATAAATTTGAGGCCTAGTATTTAGGCGCTGGGTGACAGGTATGGGTTTAGTGCCAGAATTAGACTTGGAAATACACAGTAGCGGGTGTGTGTGAAGTTATTCTGAATGACCCAATGTGCACCTTGAATATTATATACCCTTTTAGGGATAGATTTCAAATAGCTCTGATATAGCAGAAACCACTAAATTATGAAATTGCTAAATTGGGAATTGTATTTCAACCCAGAACAAGAAATGTGCTTGAACGGACACTAAATAACTCGCCCAGCTACAGCACTAGGGACAGATTTAGCGGGATATAAATTTGAGGCCTAGTATTTAGGCGCTGGGTGACAGGTATGGGTTTAGTGCCAGAATTAGACTTGGAAATACACAGTAGCGGGTGTGTGTGAAGTTATTCTGAATGACCCAATGTGCACCTTGAATATTATATACCCTTTTAGGGATAGATTTCAAATAGCTCTGATATAGCAGAAACCACTAAATTATGAAATTGCTAAATTGGGAATTGTATTTCAACCCAGAACAAGAAATGTGCTTGAACGGACACTAAATAACTCGCCCAGCTACAGCACTAAGGACAGATTTAGCGGGATATAAATTTGAGGCCTAGTATTTAGGCGCTGGGTGACCGGTATGGATTTAGTGACAGAATTAGACTGGGATATGGCCAAAAAATAAACAGACTATTGCTGGTTAAATGCACTTGGTGTGACAGCTTCACCCTGATGTAGGCTTTAGCCAAAAAACAACCACACCATTGAGGGTTAAATGCACTTGGTGACAGGCGCAGCTTGCCCCTGATTTAGTATATGGCCAAAAAATGAACAGACTATTGCTGGTTAAATGCACTTGGTGTGACAGCTTCACCCTGATGTAGGCTTTAGCCAAAAAACAACCACACCATTGAGGGTTAAATGCACTTGGTGACAGGCGCAGCTTGCCCCTGATTTTGTATATGGCCAAAAAATGAACAGACTATTGCTGGTTAAATGCACTTGGTGTGACAGCTTCACCCTGATGTAGGCTTTAGCCAAAAAACAACCACACCATTGAGGGTTAAATGCACTTGGTCGCAGCTTGTGCTGGCGCACCACAAGACACAAAATGGCCGCCGATCACCCCAGAAAAATGTGACTGACAAACGGTCTGGGCAGCCTAAAAACAGTGAGCAATTGAGGATCAGCAGCTCAATGATCCACAGCTGCAGATCGATCAGTTAATCAAGTCCTTTGGAGGAGTTAATCTGCCTAATCTCGCCCTACTGTCGCAGCCGCAACCTCTCCCTACGCTAATCAGAGCAGAGTGACGGGCGGCGCTATGTGACTCCAGCTTAAATAGAGGCTGGGTCACATGGTGCTCTGGCCAATCACAGCCATGCCAATAGTAGGCATGGCTGTGATGGCCTCTTGGGGCAAGTAGTATGACGCTTGTTGATTGGCTGCTTTGCAGCCTTTCAAAAAGCGCCAAGAAAGCGTCACAAAAGCGCGAAGAAAGCGACGAACACCGAACCCGAACCCGGACTTTTACGAAAATGTCCGGGTTCGGGTCCGTGTCACGGACACCCCAAAATTCGGTACGAACCCGAACTATACAGTTCGAGTTCGCTCATCCCTAACCACAAAAATGGATTTAATAAAAACTTTAGTTTGACCCGCAAAAAACAAACCCTTACGCCTGGTTCACACTTGAGCGTATTTAATACGTGCAATTTACACACGTTTTTGTTGGACGTTTTCAGGCGCGTTTTTGGAAATGGGAAAACGCCTGGCTATGAGCTGTGCGCTGCGATTGGCCAGTGCTGCAGCAAGGGACACGCCTCCTACAAAAAATCACAGATAGAGTTCGTTTTTAGTTTGCATACTAACCCTCTTTAAGGGTTTTATAGAGCTGTGGTGCCTACATTTGTGTTTGCCCATCCACATTTTATTTTGCTTTTGCACAGCTTGCACACGGCAATGCTTTTGTCTTACGGCAGTGTAGAGAAAAACTGTCAGGCAGGAGATACTCGTGCAGAGGTAGAGGCAGCCAAGCTGGGTTTAGCTCTGGCACGTTTTGGGCTTAAGTCACCCACCGCGTCAGCGGCATCACCAGATCCCAAAGCAGACATGACCTTGGCTGTTCTTTGGGAGGTACGTGGCCTTTGCTCTTTATTGCTGCCACCACCACCCTCCTCGTCTGATGTTGCCTCCTCCTCAGAACTCTGATCCAGCTCCCAGGTCCCATCCAGCACACAATCGTCATCGGAGTCCTCACCCTCTTTTGTTTTTATCAGACTCTGGGATATCATGGATGTGTATATATATATATATATATATATATATATATATACATATACATACACACACACACTCAAGCCATAACTAAAGAATTATTAGGAACACCTGTTCTATTTCTCATTAATGCGATTATCTAGTCAACCAATCATATGGCAGTTGCTTCAATGCATGTAGGGTTGTGTTTCTATCAGACTCTGGGATATCATGGATGTTATATATATATATATATATATATATATATATATATATATATATATGTGTATACAGTACAGACCAAAAGTTTGGACACACCTTCTCATTCAAAGAGTTTTCTTTATTTTCATGACTATGAAAATTGTAGATTCACACTGAAGGCATCAAAACTATGAATTAACACATGTGGAATTATATACATAACAAAAAAGTGTGAAACAACTGAAAATATGTCATATTCTAGGTTCTTCAAAGTAGCCACCTTTTGCTTTGATTACTGCTTTGCACACTCTTGGCATTCTCTTGATGAGCTTCAAGAGGTAGTAACCTGAAATGGTTTTCACTTCACAGGTGTCCCCTGTCAGGTTTAATAAGTGGGATTTCTTGCCTTATAAATGGGGTTGGGACCATTAGTTGCGTTGTGGAGAAGTCAGGTGGATACACAGCTGATAGTCCTACTGAATAGACTGTTACAATTTGTATTATGGCAAGAAAAAAGCAGCTAAGTTAAGAAAAACGAGTGGCCATCATTACTTTAAGAAATGAAGGTCAGTCAGTCCGAAAAATTGGGAAAACTTTGAAAATGTCCCCAAGTGCAGTCACAAAAACCATCAAGCGCTACAAAGAAACTGGCTCACATGCGGACCGCCCCAGGAAAGGAAGACCAAGAGTCACCTCTGCTGCGGAGGATAAGTTCATCAGAGTCACCAGCCATAGTTTTGATGCCTTCAGTGTGAATCTACAATTTTCATAGTCACAAAGAAAACTCTTTGAATGAGGTGTGTCCAAACTTTTGGTCTGTACTGTAAATATATATATACATTCACCTAAAGAATTATTAGGAACATCATACTAATACGGTGTTGGACCCCATTTTGCCTTCAGAACTGCCTTAATTCTACGTGGCATTGATTCAACAAGGTGCTGATAGCATTCTTTAGAAATGTTGGCCCATATTGATAGAATAGCATCTTGCAGTTGATGGAGATTTGAGGGATGCACATCCAGGGCATGAAGCTCCCGTTCCACCACATCCCAAAGATACTCTATTGGGTTGAGATCTGGTGACTGTGGGGGCCATTTTAGTACAGTGAACTCATTGTCATGTTCAAGAAACCAATTTGAAATGAGTCGAGCTTTGTGACATGGTGCATTATCCTGCTGGAAGTAGCCATCAAAGGATGGGTACATGGTGGTCATGAAGGGATGGACATGGTCAGAAACAATGCTCAGGTAGCCCGTGGCATTTAAATGATGGCCAATTGGCACTAAGGGGCCTAAAGTGTGCCCAGAAAACATCCCCCACACCATTACACCACCACCACCAGCCTGCACAGTGGTAAGAAGGCATGATGTATACATGTTCTCATTCTGTTTACGCCAAATTCGGACTCTACCATTTGAATGTCTCAACAGAAATCGAGACTCATCAGACCAGGCAACATTTTTCCAGTCTTCAACAGTCCAATTTTGGTGAGCTCGCGCAAATTGTAGCCTCTTTTTCCTATTTGTAGTGGAGATGAGTGGTACCCAGTGTGGTCTTCTGTTGTTGTAGCCCATCCGCCTCAAGGTTGTGCGTGTTGTGGCTTCACAAATGCTTTGCTGCATACCTAGGTTGTAACAAGTGATTATTTCAGTCAACGTTGCTCTTCTATCAGCTTGAATCAGTCGGCCCATTCTCCTCTGACCTTTAGCATCAACAAGGCATTTTCGCCCACAGGACTGCCGCATACTGGATGTTTTTCCCTTTTCACACCATTCTTTGTAAACCCTAAAAATGGTTGTGTGTGAAAATCCCAGAGCAGATTGTGAAATACTCAGACCGGCCCGTCTGGCACCAACAACCATGCCACGCTCAAAATTGCTTAAATCACCTTTCTTTCCCATTCTGACATTCAGTTTGGATTTCAGGAGATTGTCTTGACCAGGACCACAACCCTACATGCATTGAAGCAACTGCCATGTAATTGGTTGACTAGATAATCGCATTAATGAGAGATAGAACAGGTGTTCCTAATAATTCTTTGGTTATGGCTTGAGTGTTTATATACAGTACAGACCAAAAGTTTGGACACACCTTCTCATTCAAAGAGTTTTCTTTATTTTCATGACTATGAAAATTGTAGATTTACACTGAAGGCATCAAAACTATGAATTGACACATGTGGAATTATATACATAACAAAAAAGTGAAACAACTGAAAATATGTCATATTCTAGGTTCTTCAAAGTAGCCACCTTTTGCTTTGATTACTGCTTTGCACACTCTTGGCATTCTCTTGATGAGCTTCAAGAGGTAGTCACCTGAAATGGTCTTCCAACAGTCTTGAAGGAGTTCCCAGAGATGCTTAGCACTTGTTGGCCCTTTTGCCTTCACTCTGCGGTCCAGCTCACCCCAAACCATCTCGATTGGGTTCAGGTCCGGTGACTGTGGAGGCCAGGTCATCTGGCGCAGCACCCCATCACTCTCCTTCATGGTCAAATAGCCCTTACACAGCCTTAAGGTTTGTTTGGGGTCATTGTCCTGTTGAAAAATAAATGATGGTCCAACTAAACGCAAACCGGATGGAATAGCATGCCGCTGCAAGATGCTGTGGTAGCCATGCTGGTTCAGTATGCCTTCAATTTTTAATAAATCCCCAACAGTGTCACCAGCAAAGCAGCCCCACACCATCATACCTCCTCCTCCATGCTTCACGGTGGGAACCAGGCATGTAGAGTCCATCCGTTCACCTTTTCTGCGTCGCACAAAGACACGGTGGTTGGAACCAAAGATCTCAAATTTGGACTCATCAGACCAAAGCACAGATTTCCAGTGGTCTAATGTCCATTCCTTGTGTTCTTTAGCCCAAACAAGTCTCTTCTACTTGATGCCTGTCCTTAGCAGTGGTTTCCTAGCAGATATTCTACCATGAAGGCCTGATTCACACAGTTTCCTCTTAACAGTTGTTCTAGAGATGTGTCTGATGCTAGAACTCTGTGTGGCATTGACCTGATCTCTAATCTGAGCTGCTGTTAACCTGCGATTTCTGAGGCTGGTGACTCGGCTGAACTTATCCTCCGCAGCAGAGGTGACTCTTGGTCTTCAGTAGGACTATCAGCTGTGTATCCACCTGACTTCTCCACAACGCAACTAATGGTCCCAACCCCATTTATAAGGCAAGAAATCCCACTTATTAAACCTGACAGGGGACACCTGTGAAGTGAAAACCATTTCAGGTTACTACCTCTTGAAGCTCATCAAGAGAATGCCAAGAGTGTGCAAAGCAGTAATCAAAGCAAAAGGTGGCTACTTTGAAGAACCTAGAATATGACATATTTTCAGTTGTTTCACACTTTTTTGTTATGTATATAATTCCACATGTGTTAATTCATAGTTTTGATGCCTTCAGTGTTAATCTACAATTTTCATAGTCATGAAAATAAAGAAAACTCTTTGAATGAGAAGGTGTGTCCAAACTTTTGGTCTGTACTGTATATACACACTCAAGCCATAACCAAAGAATTATTAGGAACACCTGTTCTATTTCTCATTAATGCGATTATCTAGTCAACCAATTACATGGCAGTTGCTTCAATGCATGTAGGGTTGTGGTCCTGGTCAAGACAATCTCCTGAAATCCAAACTGAATGTCAGAATGGGAAAGAAAGGTGATTTAAGCAATTTTGAGCGTGGCATGGTTGTTGGTGCCAGACGGGCCGGTCTGAGTATTTCACAATCTGCTCTGGGATTTTCACACACAACCATTTTTAGGGTTTACAAAGAATGGTGTGAAAAGGGAAAAACATCCAGTATGCGGCAGTCCTGTGGGCGAAAATGCCTTGTTGATGCTAAAGGTCAGAGGAGAATGGGCCGACTGATTCAAGCTGATAGAAGAGCAACGTTGACTGAAATAATCACTCGTTACAACCTAGGTATGCAGCAAAGCATTTGTGAAGCCACAACACGCACAACCTTAAGGCGAATGGGCTACAACAACAGAAGACCACACTGGGTACCACTCATCTCCACTACAAATAGGAAAAAGAGGCTACAATTTGCACGAGCTCACCAAAATTGGACTGTTGAAGACTGGAAAAATGTTGCCTGGTCTAATGAGTCTCGATTTCTGTTGAGACATTCAAATGGTAGAGTCCGAATTTGGCGTAAACAGAATGAGAACATGTATCCATCATGCCTTCTTACCACTGTGCAGGCTGGTGGTGGTGGTGTAATGGTGTGGGGGATGTTTTCTGGGCACACTTTAGGCCCCTTAGTGCCAATGGGCCATCGTTTAAATGCCACTGGCTACCTGAGCATTGTTTCTGACCATGTCCATCCCTTCATGACCACCATGTACCCATCCTCTGATGGCTACTTCCAGCAGGATAATGCACCATGTCACAAAGCTCGACTCATTTCAAATTGGTTTCTTGAACATGACAATGAGTTCACTGTACTAAAATGGCCCCCACGGGAGCCGAGCCACGCTGCTGAATGGCCGCACGAGCTTGAGCTCCTCCAGCATTCCGGCTCATTTACCCTATAAAAGCTTGGATTTTACCTGATTATGGGGAAACCTGGCAAAGAAAAGACAAGAGGAAGCTCAGAGTCTACCCCACAGCGCTCCAGACAGCCTGAGATGGAGAAATTTCTCCGAAAAACGCCGAGAGCTGCCGCACAGAAAGGCGCCAATATGGCGGCGTCTACTGCTCCAGACTCCGACGCAGGAGACCTATCGGATGCGGGCAGCGGCTCTGATATTTCGGATAGGAGGCCTAGAGATCCACCGCTGTCGGAACGAACCCTTCGTCGGGTTCTTGAATCTGCCCTCACGCCACTCAAGCAAGATTTGGCGGACATTAAGGACGATATAAAACATCTCGGCCAGAGAGTGGTCACGCTGGAAAGCACGCAGGAAGCCATACTGACCTACGAGGGCAAAGCTGCGGAGGTGCTTGCTTCTCACAAAGCCCTATTGAATGATGCCTTCTTGAAATTGGAGGATCAGGAGAACCGGAGTCGCCGGCGCAACATACGCATTCGCGGCCTACCTGAATCGCTAGCGGCGGAGGCCTTGCCGAAAGTGGCGCGAGAACTGTTCTCCATGATGCTTGGGCCTGATAGAGCGGAGGGGATAGTAGTGGAGCGCATTCACAGGGCATTGCGCCCTAGGCCTAAACCCCAAGATCCGCCACGCGATGTAATTTGCGGCCTATTGAGCTACGTGGACACCGTAGCTCTTCTGAAAAGGCAAAGAGAGATGGAAGTGCTGGAGTATGACAACGTACCGCTACAGATGTTCCAGGACTTGGCGCCATCTACCCTGGCAAAGCGACGCTTGTTCAAGCCTCTCCTGGATGTTCTTCGCAAGACGTCTACTCCGTTCAGGTGGCTGTATCCATTCGGTCTGTCGGTGTCCAGGAATGGAAAACTGCTCACGGTGCGGTCACCTGCGGATCTGGAATCGGTCTGGAGGTCCCTAGATGTCCCTCCAGTGGAAATTCCCTCGTGGTTGCCAGCCGACCAAGATGGCCCCCTGCCTTTACCACCGCGAGTATCTGCCTGGCAGACGGCATCTGCGGGCAGGCCGGATCGATCGGGACGCAGCAAGTCGGACAGGGCTCTCACCTGAGCCTGTGACAAGGTTTTTGGCTGTTTGTATGAGCATGAACTGCTAATGCCATGCTTTATCTCACTCCGTTAATGTGAAGAGTTGGTTACCTCTACCTCTGTGCAAAATGTTTTGTTTAGCGGACTCTGGCCTTTCCCTAATGGCCCTATGTTTCGCTGCTATTCAGCTCATAATCTATGTTTTTTATGAAACGTTATGTCTTGAATGGGATGATTCCCTGCTGAGGCAGGCCTCCAAAAAGGGGTCTCTCTCCCCTCATGTGCAGGGTAATGACCGGATGATCCCGGTGCTGGATGTGTTTTCTTTCACTTTTTTTGTTCTTTTTTGGTCTATATGTTAGAGACCATAAGCGCTTCACTTGCCCCCTCACCAGTCCATTTCTATTTGGACTGGTGATAAGTGAGGCGCTCGTCACCTCTCGGATGGGTTGCTTGTCCGAGCAGGTCATGTGTCTGTCCACTATGTTACATGTTGTTCCCCTTATTTTTTGTTCCTTGACCTCTTTCCCTCCCCTCCTTTCCGCTGCTCTTCTTATCTTGGTGCTTCTTTATGTGACCTGGTGTACCATATGCTCATATACAGCTGTATGTATACAAAAATGTCCTCTATAACTGTAGCCTCACTTAATGCACATGGTCTGAACGAGCCATGCAAGCGGGCTCAGACACTTTCCCTCCTCCTGAAGGATAAGGTGTCAGTGGTCTTCTTACAGGAGACTCATTTTAGGACAGGCAAAATTCCCAAGTTACCCCCTAAGAAATTTGTGCAATGGTTTCATAGCACACATGATTCGGCCAGCAGGGGGGTTAGTATTGCTATACATAAGTGCCTTCCTTTTAAGCCCCAAACTATATCCGCTGACCCCGAAGGCAGATTCCTGTTTGTAAAGGGCGTCTTGGGGGACTCCCCGGTAACGCTCGCCAATTTGTATGCCCCTAATAAAGGCCAAATCCCATGGCTCGTTCAGACCCTAGCTGCACTCTCATCCTTCTCTGAGGGGTTATTGATTCTGGGGGGCGACTTGAATGTTGCCATGGAACCAGCGGTGGACACTTCGGCGGGCAGGCCCTCTGTGTCTTACAGGTTATTAAAAAGGCTAAAAATTTCGCTGAGGAAACTAAAAGTTTTAGACGTCTGGCGGATCATGAATCCCAATGGACGGGACTATACGTTTTACTCCCATGCTAAGACGTCCTTCCACAGATTGGATTATTTATTCATATCTGATTTATATATCCGTAATGTCTCTGGAGCCCGGATAGGCAATATAACGTTATCTGATCATGCCCCTGTTTTTATAAGCTTTTCTTTGACAGGCCCGCAAAGGAAGGAACGTGTGTGGCGCCTTAACGATACTTTGGTCTCAGACCCCTCACACGCAACCAAACTTAGGGCCTCGATCTCGGAATTCTTTAGTATTAATGACACCCCAGATTCCCCCCCTTCACCAGCTATACTTTGGGAAGCCCATAAGGTGGTCATTAGGGGAGAACTTATTGCCTTGGGGGCTTATGTAAAAAAGCAAAGGACAAAGGCTTTAGACGCTTTGTTAGCTACTATTGCTCGTTTGGAATCCTCCCACAAGGAATCACAGGCTATTCATACCCTAACGGAATTGACCGAAGCCAGAACGCGTCTTAAAAACTTATTAAACGTCACTTCTGCAAAATTAGTGTTGAGATCCAGGTTCAGGGCCTATGCCCATGGGAATAGGGGAAACAAACTGATGTCGGCTATTGCCAAAAAACAGTTTTCTGACTCCTTTGTTTCCTCTATCAAGGATCCCAAGGGGTTGTTACATAAGTCCACCCCAGACATAGCCAAGGCATTTTGTTCCTTCTATGAAGTCCTGTATAATCTACCCCCGCCGGCAGGATCTACGCCTGGTGACCTAGCGGAAGCCACTGATAAATTCCTGCAGACCCTTAACCTCCCTTCTATCTCCTCATCTAAGGCCTCTCAACTAACTAGGCCTATTTCAGAGTCAGAAATCCGCAAAGTTCTTATGTCAATCCCGTCAGGCAAGAGTCCAGGGCCTGATGGTTTTTCCATCGTGTATTATAAATCATTCCAAGATGTGTTAATCCCTCGTTTTCAGAACCTGTGTAACTACCTCCTGACTGGTGGTTCGCTTGCTCCCCCACTCCTTGTTGGCACACATTACTGTCCTCCATAAGGAAAATAAGGATTCGACTTGCTGCAGTAATTATAGGCCGATATCCCTGCTTAACAATGATGTGAAGTGGTGGGCGAAGATTCTGGCCTCTAGGCTTCAGGATGTTCTTCCTGACGTGATTCATGAGGAGCAGGTAGGCTTTGTCCATGGCAGACAGGGGTCGGAGAACACGGTGCGGCTTCTTCATCTGGTGAATTGGGCAAAGAGAGCTTCAAAGCCTCTGGTTCTGGTAAGTACAGATGCGGAGAAGGCCTTCGACAGGGTCAGCTGGCACTTTATGTCGCGGACCCTGGCGAGGTTTGGCTTCCCGGACCAGTTTGTTACTGCTATCCATACCCTATATTCGGCCCCCTCTGCCATGGTCAAGGTCAATGGAGCACTGTCCCCACCATTTCGCATCACTAATGGTACGAGGCAGGGATGCCCCCTCTCACCCGCACTATTCGTTTTAGTGATGGAGACCCTACTGTGTAAAATTAGAGATGATCCAGATATTATAGGCCTAAGGGTTGGCTCTGGCTACCATGTTACTGCAGCATTTGCGGATGACCTTTTAGTTCTGACCTCTAACCCTTCGGAGTCCTTGCCCAAATTGTTAGATATATTTGAGGACTTTGGATTCGTGTCCAATTTTAAAATAAACTATGGGAAATCCATGGCTCTCAATATTTCTTGCCCCAAAACTGTGATTAATGACCTTAAACAACGTACCCCGTTTGCCTGGGCCTCCAGAGACATTACGTTCTTGGGGACGCGAGTCTCGGCTAATGTTCAGGACTTAGCCTCTCTCAACTTTGCTCCACTTTTGCAAGATGTGCGTAATCAGTTACAAAACTTGAAGCTTCCATTTATATCTTGGGTTGGAAGGAAAAATTACCATTCTCCCCAAATTTCTATATATGCTGCAATCCCTCCCTATTTGGCAAATCCCCGCGCATTGCCTACCATATCCTGACAAGGGATAGAAGGTTTGGAGGTTTTGGGATGCCGGATGTAAAATTATATTATACTGCTGTTCAATTATGCAGATGTGTAACAGCCTTGTCCCGGCCATCTAGCTCACTATGTTCAAGCCTTGAGTCTGCATTGATCTCCAATCAGGAATGGCTTACCCTGTGGGGTGTTCGGCCCTTCTCAGCCAATCACTGCGCCTCTTCTACGTTTTTGAAGGGGATGCTGGTAGAATGGTCCAAGATGGTCCAATCCCACCTGTTCAACTTTCCAAACTCCTGTATGCCACTCAAATTTTTGCAATCTCATATCCACCCCTCCGTGTCAAACCCCTCTGGGATTTGGTCCAAGCTCGCTGACCTCACTTTGCGAGATGTCCTTCTTCCAGATGGTAGTTTGGACTGGAATTTGATACTGAACCGCCCCGAAGTCAAAGCTGCTCCCTTCTTTCACCTGGCAGATTTTAAGAGAGATTCAGTTAAGTGTACTGGATCTTTTGCGGGGAATGGTTCTTCTTCCTGGCTGGAGAAGAAAGTCCTAGCGATTAAGCCCCCCATTAGGCAACTTTCTCTGATGTATAAAGAAATGCTTTCCAGCTTGCCTCCGGAGCTCAGTTATATGGCCTCTTGGGAAAAGGAGCTATCTCTGACCTTTACAGAACCAGAGAAAGCCTCTGTTTTAGCTCATTCGCATGGGTTTAACCGCTGTGTTAGAGTCCAGGAGAATTCTTTTAAGTTACTCAGCAGGTGGTACAAGACGCCCGAATTCCTGCATAAATTGAACCCAGAAATTCCTGAAACATGTTGGAGATGTGGCATAGAAACTGGATCCCTGTCTCACATTTGGTGGCTGTGTCACAAGATTCAGCCGTTTTGGAAGCAGGTGGAGTCTCTGATTAACACTATTTGTAAGACCAAGATTGTACTAGATGCTAAACTTGTTCTGGTATGGTGCCCTAACGATACCCTTACTCCTGCTAAGAATAACCTCCCGACAATGCTACTTACCGCAGCGAAGCTGCTTATCCCTTTTTTGTGGAAAAATGATTCCCCACCGTCTCTCCATATGTGGTCAGATAAGGTTGACCAGATCTACCGTTTTGAGGAGTTGGCGCACTGGGAGAGTAACTCACGCTCTCGCTTCTTAACACTGTGGTCCCCATGGAAAGTATATAGACACTTTGCTTGATAGAGCAGAAATGTATCACTTCCTGTTTCCCCTCCCTCCTCCCCTTCCTGACTTCTCCTCCTTTCCCCCCCCCCATCTTTTTTCATATGTCATGTTTGTATGATTTGCTCATTGACAATGATAGCTTGTGATGCCCTCACATGACATGTATGCTGGATGACTATTCTGTACTTTTGGCCATTGTATGGTCATGTGTGGGCCTCGGCCTTGATTTTCTTTCAATAAAAAGAAGTATGGTTAAAATGGCCCCCACAGTCACCAGATCTTAACCCAATAGAGTATCTTTGGGATGTGGTGGAACGGGAGCTTCATGCCTTGGATGTGCATCCCTTCAATCTCCATCAACTGCAAGATGCTATTCTATCAATATGGGCCAACATTTCTAAAGAATGCTATCAGCACCTTGTTGAATCAATGCCACGTAGAATTAAGGCAGTTCTGAAGGCAAAATGGGGTCCAACACCGTATTAGTATGATGTTCCTAATAATTCTTTAGGTGAATGTATATATATATATTTACAGTACAGACCAAAAGTTTGGACACACCTCATTCAAAGAGTTTTCTTTATGACTATGAAAATTGTAGATTCACACTGAAGGCATCAAAACTATGGCTGGTGACTCGGATGAACTTATCCTCCGCAGCAGAGGTGACTCTTGGTCTTCCTTTCCTGGGGCGGTCCGCATGTGACCCAGTTTCTTTGTAGCGCTTGATGGTTTTTGTGACTGCACTTGGGGACACTTTCAAAGTTTTCCCAATTTTTCGGACTGACTGACCTTCATTTCTTAAAGTAATGATGGCCACTCGTTTTTCTTAACTTAGCTGCTTTTTTCTTGCCATAATACAAATTGTAACAGTCTATTCAGTAGGACTATCAGCTGTGTATCCACCTGACTTCTCCACAACGCAACTAATGGTCCCAACCCCATTTATAAGGCAAGAAATCCCACTTATTAAACCTGACAGGGCACACCTGTGAAGTGAAAACCATTTCAGGTGACTACCTCTTGAAGCTCATCAAGAGAATGCCAAGAGTGTGCAAAGCAGTAATCAAAGCAAAAGGTGGCTACTTTGAAGAACCTAGAATATGACATATTTTCAGTTGTTTCACACTTTTTTGTTATGTATATAATTCCACATGTGTTAATTCATAGTTTTGATGCCTTCAGTGTGAATCTACAATTTTCATAGTCATGAAAATAAAGAAAACTCTTTGAATGAGAAGGTGTGTCCAAACTTTTGGTCTGTACTGTATATACACACTGAAGCCATAACTAAAGAATTATTAGGAACACCTGTTCTATTTCTCATTAATGCGATTATCTAGTCAACCAATCACATGGCAGTTGCTTCAATGCATATAGGGTTTTGGTCCTGGTCAAGAGAATCTCCTGAAATCCAAACTGAATGTCAGAATGGGAAAGAAAGGTGATTTAAGCAATTTTGAGCGTGGCATGGTTGTTGGTGCCAGACGGGCCGGTCTGAGTATTTCACAATCTGCTCTGGGATTTTCACGCACAACCATTTCTAGGGTTTACAAAGAATGGTGTGAAAAGGGAAAAACATCCAGTATGCGGCAGTCCTGTGGGCGAAAATGCCTTGTTGATGCTAGAGGTCAGAGGAGAATGGGCCGACTGATTCAAGCTGATAGAAGAGCAACATTGACTGAAATAACCACTCGTTACAACCTAGGTATGCAGCAAAGCATTTGTGAAGCCACAACACACACAACCTTGAGGCGGATGGGCTACAACAGCAGAAGACCGCACTGGGTACCACTCATCTCCACTACAAATAGGAAAAAGAGGCTACAATTTGCACAAGCTCACCAAAATTGGACTGTTGAAGACTGGAAAAATGTTGCCTGGTCTGATGAGTCTTGATTTCTGTTGAGACATTCAAATGGTAGAGTCTGAATTTGGCGTAAACAGAATGAGAACATGTATCCATCATGCCTTCTTACCACTGTGCAGGCTGGTGGTGGTAGTGTAATGGTGTGGGGGATGTTTTCTGGGCACACTTTAGGCCCCTTAGTGCTAATTGGCCATTGTTTAAATGCCACTGGCTACCTGAGCATTGTTTCTGACCATGTCCATCCCTTCATGACCACCATGTACCCATCCTCTGATGGCTACTTCCAGCAGGATAATGCACCATGTCACAAAGCTCGAATCATTTCAAATTGGTTTCTTGAACATAACAATGAGTTCACTGTACTAAAATGGCCCCCACAGTCTCCAGATCTCAACCCAATAGAGTATCTTTGGGATGTGGTGGAACTGGAGCTTCATGCCCTGGATGTGCATCCCTCAAATCTCCATCAACTGCAAGATGCTATTCTATCAATATGGGCCAACATTTCTAAAGAATGCTATCAGCACCTTGTTCAATCAATGCCACGTAGAATTAAGGCAGTTCTGAAGGCAAAAGGGGGTCCAACACCGTATGATGTTCCTAATAATTCTTTAGGTGAGTGTATATATATATTTACAGTACAGACCAAAAGTTTGGACACACCTCATTCAAAGAGTTTTCTTTATTTTCATGACTATGAAAATTGTAGATTCACACTGAAGGCATCAAAACTATGAATTAACACATGTGGAATTATATACATAACAAAAAATTGTGAAACAACTCAAAATACGTCATATTCTAGGTTCTTCAAAATAGCCACCTTTTGCTTTGATTACTGCTTTGTTTTTTACAATGTTCATCTGACAGGTTAAATCGTGTGCTATTTTTATAGAGCAGGTTGTTACGGACAAGACAATATCAAATATGTCTACTTTTTTTTGTTTGTTTCAGTTTTACATTATAAAGCATTTTTGAAAAAATATTATGTTTCTTAGTGTCTCCATTTTCAGAACTCCATATTCTTTTTATTTTTCTGCCGATTGTCTTGTGCAGGGGCTCATTTTTTGCAGGAAGAGTTGATGTTTTTATTGGTTACATTTTTGGGTACATATGATTTTTTGGATCATTTAATATTACACTTTATGGGGCAAGGTGACAAAAAAATTGGCTGTTTTGGCACAGTTTTTATAAATATTTATAAATAATTTTTTTACAGCGTTCACCTGTGGCGGTAGGTTATGTGATATTTTTATAGAGCAGGTCTTTACAGATGTGGCTATACCTAATATGTATGTTTATTTCAGTTTTGCAAAATAAAAGCATTTTCGGAAAAAAAAAAGATGTTTTAGAGTCTCCATATTCTGAGAGCCATAGTTTTTTTTTTTTTGGCCGATGAGGTAGGGGCTCATTTTTTGCAGGATGAGGTGACGGTTTGATTGATACTATTTTGGCATCGGGCTGCCTCTCACCCATCGGATCCCCGTCACCGCAGCACGGGGACCTGATGGAGATTCTCACCCGCCGCAAATACTTTCTATGCCACGATCAGTGCTGACCGTGGCATAGAAAGGGTTAATCTGCCGGCATCACTTTTACACTGATGCCAGTGGATAGGGAAGGGGCCCGGCTATCAGTGATTGCCGGGCCCCTGCACTGATAAGGCGGGAACTGGAGCGGGGCCCATCTGATCAGCATGAAGTAATAGTATGTCAAATGGGGGGAAGTTACCTGCCGCTATGATGTACTGTTATGTCATTGGTCAGGAAGGGGTTAAGTCAGTAGACCTGCTGTGATTCCTCCAGCAATGCCACTGCGCACCCTTTACATTAATGGAGGTTTCTGCAGCCGCAGATTTTGGCCCAACCTGCTGTGGATTTTCCATTATGAGTGAATGTACCCTTAGAGTTTATATTTCAGTAAGTATGCCATGACTGTATATGCGAAAAACAAATATATCTTATTATTTTTTTTAAATAATATCAGTAATAACTAGGTCTCCCTAACGTCCTGCTTTTGATTTTCAGATCCACTAATGAGTAGCTGTCATTCTGCCATCCTGTCAGCCAAGTGTGAATAGTCTGTTAGTTGATTATCTCCATTGGGAAGACAAATGTGAGATCCAACAAAACAAATATATCATTCTTTTACACATGGTGGCTCTTATTATCTCTGCATAAGATAATGTAATGTCCTTGATGCCTGGATTCACAGTTTGCATTTTTGTGTGCCGTTTTTCTGGGACCATATCTGAGGAAGTCAAAGTTATTGAAATAACACATTGGAAAAGTAACTTGTAGAACTAGGAGAACATTTATTTTTGCCATTTTGAGATTGAGATTTATTAAGATGCCTGGTATAAATGAAAAGTTATAGAACCTACCTCTGCATATATTTCTTGTTTGATGGGAAGAGTTTAAGATTAAGTTGGGTATAGGTTGTTGTTGCCCTATATGAAGAATGTAGTGAGAGAGATAGGAATTTTGGATAAGATAAATCTGTTTCAATCACTTTAAACAAAATGGCAAGTTCAATGCAGCATATTTGTTGCAGTTCATAAGAATTCACATATATATAGAGCTGCGATTGACTCTGAAATGATAACCAAGAGCATATAGGGGACTTAGGTCTGTATTGCATCAACAGATTATCTGATATAAATCAAAATAGACCTAATGATCAGGGCACACCACAATATGGATACAAAACCTACAAGCAACAGCTGTGTTAAAGCTTAGAAATAAAGGGAAGAATATGACTGAAAAATATATAGTTTATTAATTATGAATTAAAATATACAAATTAAAATTGGAGGAATCCACAAAAGGTAGATGAACAAGATTTGCGTGAGGGGCATGCTCAGACGAAAAAAAGCAAACTGGCTAAGATAGAGAACTGTCTGCATAAGGAGCTCTCACTCATCCAACAGGTTTCACAAACGTGTTTTGTCAGGGGTAAAATCTTCTTGCCTTTATTTCTAGGCTTTAACACTACTGTTGTTTGTAGATTTTGTCAACAGGTTATCTGACCAATATCTATCCAATCTGACTAATAGTTGGTGTATATAACAAAAGATCTGTGTGTGTAATTGGTCATCTGACCAATGATTGGTCAGAAAATCTATCAGATAATCTGCTGGTGTAATACAGTCCTTAAGAACCCAGCAAAGATATGTTCAGACTCTCCAATTATTGACATTGAAATTATTATACTGAGCTTGTCAAAAATATTAGGATCCTTATATATACTTGACATATTAATTTGGAGGGAGGTACTACATTACATTGCGGAAATTGATAAAATTAAGAGGGGCACTCTCTACAGATGGGATCACACATAAACCATATAGTTGGTTATCAATTTTAAATTTAATATCTTCACTGCAAAATGACAAAATGACAATAATAGGCAATCCCTAAAATGTTAAAATGTTAACACACACAATAAAACCACATCAATCAATATGAAATAAATTCCTAAAATCAATATTTATATGAGGGGAATAGTCCACCATATATATATCTCCTTTTCAGGGATAATAGGTCCTTAGTTGCAATTTTGACAATCTATCTTCAAAGATGGTGTTCAGTTCCTTAATTCTATTAAAGTGCACTAATGCCGTTCCTTGATTAAAATGTACAGTCTGAGCAGCCCAGTGTGTCGTTATCCTGATAGTATTTCAATACTGTAGGTCAATTTTCCCTGGGTTACATTACATTGCGGAAATGGTTTCCAAAGAGGAAACAAGCAAAAAAGTCTAAGCAAAAGTCCGTTAGTATCAGTAATCTAATATATAAAGCTGTATGTGTGTATGTACTGTATGTCCGCTAAAGGAATCCGCACTGTCGCATTTACAATGACGAAATTTGGCACACAGGTACATCAGCTGTCCAGGGAGGTTTTAGTCCTGTCTCAGCTCTCTACCACGTACTGTTCCTGAGATATTCCCAAAAAATTCACCATCACGTGACTTACATTAGCCAATAGAAGACTGCAGGTGTTTTTCCTCATATCCCAACTGCCATACACACACACAGTCACATGACCCTTATCAGCCAATAGAAGCTCGCAGGCCCTTAGTCTCCACATACACACAATTTTACACCAGGTTTCCATAACAACCCAGGCATTTTTCTTCACTGCTGTAGGTCAGCTTTAAACGGGCAGGGTGATGTGGATGACACTGTTAAGGGAGCGGAGTGCTGTGGAGGTCGCAGTTAAGGGGACGGTCCGTGTTAAGGAGCAGATTGCTATAGAGGCCACTGTTAACCTCTTCAGGACACATGACGTACTGGTACTTAATGTTGTCCTGTCCTGGTACTCCCGGTGGGCGGTGATTGGAACCCGTGCCTGCTCACATAATTGAGCAGGCACCTTGGCTAGATGCGCCGGGGGGTCCTGTGACCCCCCCCATATCGGCGATCGCAGCAAACCGCAGGTCAATTCAGACCTGCGGTTTGCTGTGGTTTCGGAAGTTTCTGATCCCCATGGTCTGTGACCGCGGGGATCAGAAAATTCAAATAAGCTTAATTTTAATGTTTAAAACCCCCTGCTGCCCTCTTTGTTATCTGCAGCGGGGGTGCGGGGAGTGCGGCAGGGAGGGTAGGTGGCGGGGCGGGCGGTGCTTGGGGGGTGGGCAGGCATGCGATCATCCGCCCGCCCCCTCTCTCAGGATGGCCATGCGTTTAACCCCTTCCATGCCGCGGTCCATAGGGACCGCTGTATGGAAAAGGTTAAGAGGGAGGGGGCCCCCCTCCCTCCCCATCACCCACTGCTCTGCTGTGGCAGCAAGTGATGGGTACCATGGCAATTGGACGCCTTAACAGGCGTCCGGCTGTCCATGGTACTGATCAGAGGCTGTCCATGGGGCTGATTAGACTTCTGCTAAAGGCAGAAATCTAATCAGACTTTGTAAAGTGAAAATACAGTACAGTACACTATATAGAGTACTGTACTGTATTATACAGACATCAGACCCACTGGATCTTCAAGAACCAAGTGGGTCTGGCTAAAAAAAAGCAAAACAAAAAGCAAAAAATAAAGTAAAAATAAAAAAACACATTTATCACGGATTAAAAAGGAAAAAAATTAAATTCCCTACACATGTTTGATATCACCGCGTCCATAACGACCTGATCTATAAAAACGGTCATGTTACTTTACCCGAACGGTGAACGCCATAAATATAAAAAATAAAAAACTATGATGAAATTGAAATTTTGCCCACCTTACTTCCCAAAAAAGGTAATAAAAGTGATCAAAAAATTTGTATGTACGCCAAAATAGTACCAATCAAACCGTCACCTCATCCCGCAAAAAATGAGACCATACCTAAGATAATCGCCCAAAAACTGAAAAAACTATGGCTCTCAGAATATGGAGACACTAAAACATGATTTTTTAGTTTTTGTTTCAAAAATGAAATAATTGTGTAAAACTTACATAAATAAAAAAAGTATACATATTAGGTATCGCCGCGTCCGTAATAACCTGCTCTATAAAAATATTACATGACCTAACCCCTCAGGTGAATACCGTAAAAAAAACAAAAAAGAAAAACGGTGTAAAAAAAGCAATTTTTTGTCACCTTACATCACAAAAAGTGTAATAGCAAGCGATCAAAAAGTCATACGCACCCCAAAATAGTGCCAATCAACCCGTCATCTCATCCCACAAAAATCATACCCTACCCAAGATATTTGCCATAAAACACTGAAAAAACTATGGCTCTCAGACTATGGAGACACAAAAACATGATTTTTTTTGTTTCAAAAATGAAATCATTGTGTAAAACTTACATAAATAAAAAAATAGTATACATATTAGGTATCGCCGCGTCCATGACAAATTGGTCTATAAAAATACCACATGATCTAACCTGTCAGATGAATGTTGTAAATAACAAAAAATAAAAATGGTGCCAAAACGGCTATTTCTTGTTACCTTGCCTCATAAAAAGTGTAATATAGAGCAACGAAAAATAATATGTACTCTAAACTAGTACCAACAATACTGCCACCCTATCCCGTAGTTTCTAAAATGGGGTGACTTTTTTGGAGTTTCTACTCTAGGGGTGCATCAGGGGGGCTTCAAATGGGACATGGTGTAAAAAAAACGGTCCAGCAAAAATCTGCCTTCCAAAACCGTATGGCATTCCTTTCGTCCTGCACCCTGCTGTGTGCCCGTACAGCGGTTTACAACCACATATGGGGTGTTTCTGTAAACTACAGAATCAGAGCCATAAATATTGAGTTTTGTTTGGCTGTTAATCCTTGCTTTGTAACTGGAAAAAAAATTATAAAATGAAAAATCTGCCCAAAAAGTAACATTTTGAAATTGTATCTCTATTTTCCATTAAATCTTGTGGAACACCTAAAGGTTTAACAAAGTTTGTAAAATCAGTTTTGAATACCTCGAGGGGTGTAGTTTCTTAAATGGGGTCACTTTTATGGAGTTTCTACTCTAGGGGTGCATCAGGGGGGCTTCAAATGGGACATGGTGTAAAAAAAAACAGTCCAGCAAAATCTGCCTTCCAAAAACCAGACGGCGCACCTTTCCCTCTACGCCCTACTGTGTGCCCGTACTGTAGTTTATGGCCACATATGGGATGTTTCTGCAAACTACAGAATCGGGGCAATAAATATAGCATTTTGTTTGGCTGTTAACCCTTGCTTTGTTACTGGAAAAAATGGATTAAAATGGAAAATTTGCCCAAAAATTTAAATTCTCAAATTTCATTTCTATTTTCCAATAACGCTTGTGCAACACCTAAAGGGTTAACAACGTTTGTAAAATCAGTTTTGAATACCTCGAGGGGTGTAGTTTCTTAGATGGGGTCACTTTTATGGAGTTTCTACTCTAGGGATGCATCAGGGGGGCTTCAAATGGGACATGGTGTAAAAAAAAAAAAAAAACAGTCCAACAAAATCTGCCTTCCAGAAACCATACGGCGCACCTTTCCCTCTACGCCCTATTGTGTGCCCGTACAGTAGTTTATGGCCACATATAGGGTGTTTCTGCAAACTACAGAATCGGCGCAATAAATATAGCATTTTGTTTGGCTGTTAACCCTTGCTTTGTTACTGGAAAAAATTGAATAAAATTGAAAATTTGACCAAAAAATCTAAATTCTGAAACTGATTCAAAAATCACCATTTGCCATTAACTCTTGTGGAACACCTAAAGGGTTAACGACGTTTGTAAAATCAGTTTTGAATACCTTGAGGGGTGTAGTTTCTAGAATGGGGTCATTTTTGGGTGGTTTATATTATGTAAGCCTCACAAAGTGACTTCAGACCTGAACTGGTCCCTAAAAAGTGGGTTTTTGAAAATTTGCTTCTAAACTTCTAAGCCTTGTAACATCCCCCAAAAATAAAATATAATTCCCAAATTGATCCAAACATGAAGTAGACATATGGGGAATGTAAAGTAATAACTATTTTTTGTAGGTATTACTATGTATTATAGAAGTAGAGAAATTGAAACTTGGAAATTTGCAATTTTTTTACATTTTTTGGTAAATTTTGTATTTTTTTTATAAATAAAAATGTTTCTTTTTTTTACTTCATTGTACCAGTGTCATGAAGTACAATGTGTGACGAAAACACAATCTCAGAATGGCCTGGATAAGTCAAAGTGTTTTAAAGTTATCACCACTTAAAGTGACACTGGTCAGATTTGCAAAAAATGGCCTGGTCCTTAAGGTGAAATAAGGCTGTGTCCCAAAGGGGTTAAGGGGGTGGGGTGTTTTGGAAATCACTGTTAAGGAGATGGGGTACTGTGGAGGTCACTAATAAAGGGATGGCCGCTGTGGAGGTCACTGTTAAAGGGGCGGGCGCTGTGGACGTCACTGTTAAGGGGGCAGGGTGTTGTGGAGGTCACTGTTAAGAAGGCTGTTTTTTGTGGAAATCAATGTTAAGGAGATGGGGTACTGTGGAGGTCACTAATAAAGGGGCGACCGCTGTGGAGGTCAATGTTAAAGGGGAGGGCGCAGTGGATGTTACTGTTGAGGGGGCAGGCCACTATGGAGGTCACTATTAAAGGGGCGGTCACTGTGGAGGTCACTGTTAAGAAGGGAGGGGAATGTGAAGGCCACTATTAAAGTGGTAGCGGGGTACTGTGAGGTCACTGTTAAGGCAGCAGGTCACTGTGAGGTCACTGTTAAGGGAGTGGGGTACAGTGGAGGTCTCTGTTAAGGGAGCGGTTACTGTGGCAGTCACTGTTAAAGGGGCAGTCGTTGTGGAGGGGACTGTAACCTATGGTCAGTATTAAAGGGTGGGTGCTGTAGAGGTAACTGTTAAGGTGGTGGGCCCCTTTGTAGGTCCCTGTCAAAAGGGTAGGGTGCTGTGGAACTCACTGTTAAAGGGGCAGGCTGCTGTGAAGGTCAAAGTTACACGGGTGGGCTGCTATCGAGGTCCCATTTTAAGGAGGCGGGGCACTGTGGGGTGGTCACTGTTAAGGGATGGGGGGCTGTGGAGATCACTGTTAAGGGGCCTGGGTACTGCAGATATCACTGTTATGGGGGATACTGTCGATATCTTTTAACGACACACAATCATTAAAATGATATAGATGAAATATACCCATGCAAAGCCGGGTCCTTCTGATAGTTTCATATAAATTCAGTAGTAGAAGGGATATTCCAGTTATCCCCTATGCATAAGATAAGGGATAACTGGCATATTGGTGAGGATCACAAGAACAGGGGCCCCGTACCTTATGGCATCGCCTGAAGTAAATTGAGCAGTAGGTCAAGCGCTGTTCCTCTCCGTTCATTTTTTAAGGGCTTGCCAGACAGTGCTCTGCTTTTTCTGGCAGTCCGATAGAAATGGTCGACCTTCTCCATTTATTTCAGGGGGCCTGTTCAGGGATCTGGGGATCAGGGGGTGTCCCAGTGGCCGGACCTCCAGCGATGTAATGATTCACATAGTAATTGATAACTTGATATAACTGGAATGCTCCATTGTGCTGCATGTATTAAAGGGTACCTGTCATCAATGTTATGCTGCCCATACTAACAGCAGCATAAAGTAGAGACAGGTGAGTTGATTTCAGCTGTCTGTCATTTAAAAGTTAAAAGTTAGTGGTTGCTGAAAACCAACATCACAATCATGGCAGACTGGGCCTGGAAAAGAGTCCCGGACACCTGAGAAGAGTCATAGTTATTCATGAATTCCTGCTCTCCTGCCCACCTGCTGATGACTGTCAGTCTTCTACCTAGTTTTCTCCCTTTCTCTCTAGGAGAGAACTGCCAATCAGCAGTAGATGGGCGAGGAGAGAAGGAGATTATGAATAACCAGGACTCTTCTCAAGTAGATTTGACTCTTTTAAAGGCCTGGGCTGCAATGATTATGACGCTGGTTCTCAGCAACCACTTACTTTTAACTCATGAGTGACACACCTCTGAAATCAGAACATCTGTCACTATTTTATGCTGCCCTCAGTGAGATCAGCATAAAGTTGATGACAGGTTCCCTTTAAGTTTATAAAAGATATATTATACTAAGATTTAGACAAATCCTAAAATAAGAATTTTTTAAATTTGATATTCAGTAGCCTTTAAAATTATTATGCTTCTTTGACTATAATATTACCATGGCCATTCAAATATGAGGGTTTGAGACTAATAAAAATGTTGCCATTTCAAACACGTTCCTTAAGCTTTGAGTGTCTTGAATGGTCTTTATTAAGATATTTCCGTGATTTCTTGAAAGCTTTCACCAGTTTCCTGTAATTTACTGAGTATGATTTTCTGCTTAGAATACATTAACAGATGAAAACAAGATGCAGAACTGTGGTCCGTTCCTAAAATGATATAGCAACCAATTCTCTCTAGTTATCACCAGGGGGCATTGGTTTGTAAATTTAGTGTCTAGTGAGAAAATGAAATACAACTGAAGTAAACCATGGTGGCTGCACAGTAGCCTTTTATGACAAACCACTCCATGTCTGTAAATAGTACATCTTAGGCTTTCAGAAATATACAGTGAAGCTCATGACACTGTATTTTATAAAGTACAGAAACACTGGCACAGATTTGGTACTAATCCTAAAGCTGGTGTAAGCTTAGACAGAGTGTCTAGACCTGCACAAGATTTATCATGATGGCTTAGGCTGGATGATATATCCTGTGCTGGGATAGATACTTTTCTCCGACTCTATACCAACTATTGGTTAGCTTACTTTATTTTTATGCTAGGATGGTGGCACAAAATGGGGCATCTTAGGCCTGCCCCATTTCACATTAAGTTAATTCCTTTCCACCCCATGTCGTGCTCGTTGGAAAAAGTGTAGATATCGTAGATATGCCACATAGCACCAATTTGCCTCACTTTTTTAGACAGATATTTGGGGCAGACACATTAGTAAATCTGGAGCTTTTTTTCATTTGTGATTGCATCAGCTACTTACCATCATTGTTCTTCTAAGTAAAGTAGTTTCTGTATTCTCTCTATAGGGATGCTCACCAGATACAAACAAGCTGGAGCACTCCCTGTCTTCTACCTTAAGACACCTAAATATATATATATGGCTCACACTAACATAATTGCATTTAATAAAAATTTTAAATACCTATACAATTAAAAAACATAAAATACTCGGTCCACACTACTGCATTAAATCGTCTCCTATATATTGTAATGATTCACACTAGTATTATTGCGATTTTTGCTGCAGGCTTCCGTGTGTTGTTTGAACTATTACAAAACACAGAAACCTGCAGCAAAAATCGCACTATTACTAGTGTGAATCATTACAATATATAGGAGACGATTTAGTGCAGGAGTGTGGGATAAATGTCATAAAAGCTACCATTTTGTGTCTATACATGCACGTGCTCTGCACGTGAATACACCAAAAAAAGGGACCAAGACTGTATGAGTATTATTTTATGTTTTCTAATTGTATATGTATTTTAAATCTTTATTAAATGCAATGATGTTACTGTGAGCCAGCCATATATACATATTTATTTGTATCTCTTTAAAGTAGCTTCTGATTCTCTCCAAGCTACCAAGACCCTTTCAACACCTTAAGGCCTCATGTACACGACCGTATGTATTTTGCGGTCCGCAAAAAACAGATCCGCAAAAAATACGGATGACATCCGTGTGCATTCTGTATTTTGCGGAACAGCTGGCTTCTCATAGAACAGTACTCTCCTTGCCCGTAATACGGACAATAATAGGACATGTTCTATTTTTTTTTGCGGAACGGAAATACGGACATACGGAAATGGAATGCACATGGAGTAACAGTTTTTTTTGCTGAGCCATTGAAATTAATGGTTCCGTATATATGGTCTGCCAAAAAAAACGGATTGGACACGGAAAGAAAATACGTTCATGTGCATGAGACCTAAGGATATTTCATCAAAGTGACTTTGTGCTGCACTCAGGTATTTATTTATTTAATAACTTTATCGAAATAAACCACCAATCCCCCCCCAACCTTGTAATCTCAAATCTCACTATCATTCCATGAGAACTGAAGATAGCAGAAAGGGAAGACAAAACAACAAAAAGTCTGAATATACAGTATATACCATTGAGGTTCAAATCCTCCAGGCCTCCCTGTCACGATCAGTATGGGGGAAAAACTCCACACTAAACACAGGAGAGAAGGGGAACAGTAACTGTGCCTGGAAACTAGGGAATAAACAGGTCACCTCCTAAACAACCCTAATCCAGGCCCTACCTATTAATATAAATATACCTTGAAGGTAGGAATATTCATATGCTGTATACCTAGTCCCTATACCTAGTCCCCAGATGGATGAAAGGAGGTCTGTGTCCCAGTCCCAGATACAAACAACAGAAATATAACAAACACAAAACAATAAGAACAGACAAGACTTATTTGAAAGTAGAAAACTGGCAACTCCAGAAGCACCACAGAGTACAACCGAACAGCTAGTTAGAAGGCAGGAAGAAAATCTATAAACCAGACCTCCAAGAGTGAGAAGCTGCTACTTATGGGAAAGGTAGTTTACCAACAAGTTACACCTGCAGCAAGGGGTGTGGCATTCACCAAAACACAGACACAATAAGATCCACAGTGAACTTGTCAATTTAACCTAAGACTTGCCAGTCTCTTCGATCTCCTGGTACCTGCCACGGGAACGTCCGTGACAGTACCCCCCCTTCCCCTTCTACGGGTGACCTCCGGGAACCCAGGACCGACCTTATCCGGGTGAGATCTATAAAAGGCATTCACTAAACGATTGGCATTAACGTCGGATGCTGGTGCCCACATCCTCTCCTCCAGTCCATAACCTCTCTAGTGGACAAGATATTGAAGGGATCCACGGAGAACTCGAGTGTCAACTATTTTTGCGATCTCGAATTCCAAATTACCGCCCACCATGATCGGAGCAGATGGCAAGGAAGATGGCTATAAGGCCCCTTTCACACAGGCGAGTATTCTGTGCGGATGCGATGCGTGAGTTAAACGCATTGTACCCGCACTGAATACGACCCATTCCTTTCTATGGGGCTGTTCACATGAGCGGTGATTTTCACGCATCACTTATGCGTTGCGTGAAAATCGCAGCATGCTCTATATTCAGCGTTTTTCACGTAACGCAGGCCCCATAGAAATGAATGGGTTGCGTGAAAATCGCACGGTTGCTAGGAGATGATCGGGATGGAGACCCGATCATTATTATTTTCCCTTATAACATGGTTATAAGGGAAAATAATAGCATTCTGAATACAGAATGCATAGTAAAATAGCGCTGGAGGGGTAAAAAATAAAAATAAAATAATTTAACTCACCTTAGTCCACTTGTTTGCGTAGCCGGCATCTCCTTCTGTCTTCATCTTAGCTTTATGTAGCAACAAGGACCTTTGGTGACGTCACAGTCATCACATGATCCATCACATGATCTTTTACCATGGTGATGGATCATGTAATGACTGTGATGTCACCAAAGGTCCTTGTTGCTAAACAAAGCAAAGATGAAGACAGAAGGAGATGCCGGCTACGTGAACAAGTGGACTAAGGTGAGTTAAATTTTTATTTTATTTTTTAACCCCTCCAGCGCTATTTTACTATGCATTCTGTATTCAGAATGCTATTATTTTCCCTTATAACCATGTTATAAGGGAAAATAATACAATCTACAGAATAACGATCCCAAGCCTGAACTTCTGTGAAGACGTTCAGGTTTGGGTACCAAACATGCGCGATTTTTCTCACGCGAGTGCAAAACGCATGACAATGTTTTGCACTCGCGCGGAAAAATCGCGGGTGTTCCCACAACACACCCGCACATGTTTCCGCAACGCCCGTGTGAAAGGGGCCTAAAGGTTCCACATATTTTTTCAACAAAGACCTATGGAACACATTATGAATTTCCAGGGCCTGAGGAAGCTCAAGACAAAAAGCTACAGGATCAATAATGGCCGTGATCTTATATGGGCCAAAAAACCTTGGACCCAACCTCCAGGAAGGTACCTTCAACTTAATCTTTCTTGTGGACAGCCACACAGAATCACCCACACTTAGGTCCGGACCATTCATATGTTTCCTGTCAGCCACACGTTTATATTTGTTGCCCATATTTTTCTAGTTATTTTGAATTTTTCGCCATATTGATGACAGTGATGACGAAAAACGGATACCAGAAGTATTAGAACCATAAAATGTGGCAAACTGCGGGTGAAATCCATGGGACCCAAAAAACGGCAACTCACTAGTGGACTCCTGACTACGATTGTTTATAGCAAACTCTGCCAAAGACAAAAAGGAAGTCCACTCCTCCTGGTCCTCAGATACAAAACATCTCAAGTAATTCCAGACTCTGATTAGTGCGCTCCATCTGTCCCTTCGACTGAGGATGAAGAGCCGAAGAAAAGGACAGTTGAATTCCCAGACGAGTACAGAACGCCTTCCAGAATCTGGAAACAAACTGAGTCCTATGATCTGAGACCATGTCAGAGGGAAAGCCATGAAGTTTCACAATGTTGTCAACAAATACCTGTGCAAGGGTTTTAGCATTAGGTAAGCCAGGTAATGCAATAAAATGTACCAGTTTACTAAAGCAATCAACTACCAACAGAATAACTGTCTTTCCTGAAGAAATAGGTAGATCAGTGATAAAGTCCAGTATGGGTGAGCATCCTCTAACACAGGGATTCTCAACCATACTGTCTAAAGTGGTAGTGATATCCGCCCTCTACCCTGACCTTGAGGTGAAGGTGTTAGAGCAAGCATGCTCAACCTGCGGCCCTCCAGCTGTTGTAAAACTACAACTTCCACCATGCCCTGCTGTAGGTTAATAGCTGTAGGCTGTTCAGGCATGCTGGGAGTTGTAGTTTTGCAACAGCTGGAGGGCTACAGGTTGAGCATGCCTGCTCTAACACCTGCACCTCAAGGTCAGGGTAGAGGGCCGATATCACCACCGCTTTAGACAGTATGGGACTTGGGTTTTCAAAATCACCACCTCCAGGGAAACTACAGTATGTGACAAGGTGTCCGCCTTGACATTCTAAATCCCAGGACGATAGGTGACAGTGAAATTGAATCTGATGAAAAACAGGGCCCATCTGGCTTGTCATGGGTTCAGTCGTTTCGCCGACTCCAGATAAGCCAGATTTTTGTGATTAGTGAATACCGTGATCGGATGAATCGCCCTTTTCAACCAATGATGCCATTCCTTAAAAGCCAATTTAATGGCCAGCAGCTCTCTGTTACCCACATCATAATTTTTCTCAGCGGGGTATAGTTTTTTCGAGAAAAATGTACATGGTCGCCATTTACCAGGTGATGGGCCCTGTGACAAAACTACTCCTACCCCCACCTCGGATGCGTCCACTTCCACAATAAACGGTTGTGACACATCTGGCTGCACCAATATGGAAGCAGAAGAGAAGCATTCCTTAATCGCAGAAGGCTTGCAATGCCGAATCTTACCAAACAGAGACATCCGTCCATTTCTTAGTCATATCCATTAAGGGTTTTACTATTGTCGAATAATTCTTAATACATTTTTGGTAATAGTTGGTGAATCCAAAAAAACGCATTAAGAGCCTTCAGATTTTCGGGTTGATCCCAGTCCAATACAGCACAGACTTTCTCAGGATCCATTCAAAAACCCGAACGATGACAGCAAGTAGCCCAAGAACTGCACCTTGTGTACCACAAAAACACATTACTCTAATTTTGCGAACAATTTATTATCCCTTAGAATCTGTAACACCTGTCTCACATGATTCTGATGTGTTTCCATGTCAGCAGAATAAATAAGAATGTCATCCAAATACACGATCACAAACCTCCCCACCAGGTGATGAAAGATCTAATTCACAAAATGTTGGAAGACCGCCGGGGCATTGGTCAATCCGAAAGGCATGACCAGGTTCTCAAAGTGCCCCTCAGGAGTATTAAAAGCCATCTTCCATTCATCCCCTTCCTTGATCCTAACCATATTATATGCCCCCCTTAAGTCCAACTTGGAGAACACCTTGGCACTAGAGTTGAATGAACCCATATTGTAAAGTTCGGGTTCGTACAGAACTTTACATTTTTTGGCACCTGGACCCGAACCCGAACATTTACGTAAAAGTTTGGGTTCGGTGTTCGGCGATTTTTATGGCGCTTTTTGAAAGGCTGCAAAGCAGCCAATCAACAAACGTCATACTACTTGCCCCAAGAGGCCATCACAGCCATGCCTACTATTGGCATGGCTGTGATTGGCCAACTGCAGCATGTGACCCAGCCTCTATTTAAGCTGGAGTCACGTAGCGCCGCCCATCACTCTGCTCGGATTAGTGTAGGGATAGGCTGCAGCTGCTGTGAGGGAGAGATCAGGGGGGAATCTTATGAAGAACTGCTTCTTTACTCAGCGATCTACAGCAAATGTGTTTTGTGGGTGCAGTGCACAATTGTTTTAAGCCTGCCCTGAGCCAACTACTACTGAAAACGACCTTTTTTTCCTTCAGTTAGTCAATACATAATCGGCAGCCATTTTATGCAATGATAGTGCACCAGGACAGGATATCTGCATGTCTGCAAGTCCAGAAATACTGCTTTGAGACACTGGGGTTAAAGAAAAATCTCTGTTTTATATAGTGCACATCTAGGATTATCGCTGCATAAGTGACTGTTCAATTTAGGCCAGAAATACGGCTTTCTTATACTGGGGCATACTGGGGTGAAAAAACCCCCATCTGTTTCATATAGTGCACATCTAGGATTATAGGTGCATAAGTGAGTGTCACATTTAGGCCAGAAATACGGCTTTGGCATACTGGGGCATACTGGGTGAAACAAACCCCTCTGTTTCATATAGTGCACATCTAGGATTTTAGGTGCATAAGGGACTGTTCATTTTAGGCCAGAAATACGGCTTTTGCATACCGGGGTGGAAAAAGCATTGGGCCAGATTTATCATTAGCTCAGGTCACAATAATTGAGTGAAAAAGTCCCCAAAGAGTCCCAAATGCTAAAACTGCGCACAAATTTGCGACTTTTTTCTGCTCTGCACTATGCTCTCCAGTTTTCTGAAAGTGGGCGTGTTTTCTTATGTAAATGAATCTCTAGACAGATTTACTATTGGGACTATTTAAAAAGTCGCAAAAAAGTCGCAATTTCACTCCAGTGAGGACCATGCTTATCTTATGAGACTTTTTAACAGAACATGCGACTTTTTCATAAAAACGAGCGATTTTTTTGTAAAGATGTGCGACTTTTGTAAAGCTGCTTACTGACGGATAAACTGCTACCGTCAAACCACATTTATTACAGTCTTAAAGGGCCGATCATAAATCTGACTTGGCTAAAACTGACTTTAGCCATATGTTAAAGTGGAGTGAGCTGTCAGAGTCACGATAAATCTGGCCCATTGTGTTTTATATACTGCACATCTGTGATTATAGATGCATAAGTTACTGTGAAATTTAGGCCACAAATACGGCTTTTGCTTACTGTGGTTAAAAAAAACCCTCTGATATACTGCACATTTGGGATTAGAGGTGCATAACTTACTGTGAAATTTAGGCCACAAATACGGCTTTCGCTTACTGGGGTTAAAAATAAACCTCTGATATACTGCACATCTGTGATTATAGATGCATAAGTTACTGTGAAATTTAGGCCACAAATGCGGCTTTTGCTTACTGGGGTTAAAAATAAATTCTGATATACTGCACATCTGGGATTAGAGGTGCATAAGTGAGTGTTACATTTAGGCCAGAAATATGGCTTTTGCTTACTGGGGTTAAAAAAAAAAAACTCTGATATACTGCACATCTGGGATTAGAGGTGCATAAGTTATTGTGAAATTTAGGCCACAAATACCGCTGCCATATATAGTTTAAACAAAAATTTTGAGTGCAATACCCTACATCAGGGTTTTTATTGGCGGATAATTATTTTTAACAGACTCAACCACTTTTTACTTTGCTTGGTGAATGCTAACTATGAGGCAAACATCTAATAAGGGACACGGTCATGGTCATGGTGGTGGTGTTGGTGGAGTCTCTGGTGCAGGGAGAGGATGTGGCCGTTCTGCCACAGCTACACGTCCTACTGAACCTACTACCTCAGGTCCCAGTAGCCGCCAGAATCTACAGTGATATTTGGTCGGGCCTAATGCCGTTCTAAGGATGGTAAGGCCTGAGCAAGTACAGGCATTAGTCGATTGGGTGGCCGACAGTGGATCCAGCAGGTTCACATTATCTCCCACCCAGTATTCTGCAGAAAGTGCACAGGTGGCGCCTGAAACCCATGTCCATCCGTCTGTCACATCACCCCCGTGCATATCGGGGAACCTGTCTGAGCCTCAAGTCATGCAGCAGTCTCTTATGCTGTTTGAAGACTCTGCTGGTAGGGTTTCCCAAGGGCATCCACCTAGCCCTTCCCCAGGGGTGGAAGACATAGAATGCACTGACGCACAACCACTTATGTTTCCTGATGAGGACATGGGAATACCACCTCAGTACGTCTCTGATGATGACAAAACACAGGTGCCAACTGCTGCGTCTTTCTGCAGTGTGCAGACCGAAAAGGAGGTCAGGGAGGAAGACTGGGTGGAAGACGATGCAGGGGACGATGAGGTCCTAGACCCTACATGGAATGAAGGTCGTGCCACTGACTTTCAGAGTTCGGAGGAAGAGGCAGTGGTGAGACCGAGCCAACAGCGTAGCAAAAGAGGGAGCAGGGTGCAAAAGCAGAGCAGCCGTCGCCAAAACAGTTTGCCTTCTACTAGCCACCATCACCAGGGACCGAGCACACCAAAGGCAGCTTTAAGGAGTTCCCTGGCATGGCACTTCTTCACACAATGTGCTGGCGACAAGACCTGAGTGGTTTGCACGCTGTGCCATCAGAGCCTGAAGAGAGGCATTTACGTTCTGAACCTTAGCACAACCTGCATGACCAGGCATCTACATGCGAGACACGGGCTGCAGTGGAGTAAGCACCTTCAAAACCAAGAAAGGGCTCAGGCCCCTACTCCTGGAGTGGCACCCAATGCAGCTCGGACCCATCACTTGTGCATGGCTGGGGGGATACGGAGGATGCAGACGATACGCCTCCCACAGAGGACAGCTTGTCCTTACCTCTGGGCAGCCTGGCACACATGAGCGACTACATGCTGCAGTGCCGGCGCAATGACAGCAGAGTTGCCCACATTTTAACGTGTGCTGACTACTGGGTGGCCACCCTGCTGGATCCCCGTTACAAAGACAATGTGAGGTCCTTAACCCCTTAAGGACATAGGACGTACCGGTACGCCCTATTTCCCGAGTCCTTAAGGACCAAGGACGTACCGGTACGTCCTGACTTTAAAATCGGCATTCCGGCGCCGCAGGGGTTAATTTGAACAGGATGCCGGCTGAAATCATCCAGCCGGCATCCTGTTAAAACGCCAGGGGGGGTCATGTGACCCCCCGTGTCGGCGATCGCAGCAAACCGCAGGTCAATTCAGACCTGCGGTTTGCTGCGCTTTTTGCAGTTTCTGATCCCCGCGGTCCCTGACCGCGGGGATCAGAAACTTTAGAGTGTCTAAAATCAATATAGTACACCCCCCCCTGCACCCCTGCATGATTTGATGGCAGCGGGTGGTGCAGGGGGGGTGTCGCAGGCGGTGGGGGCGTTGCGGGAGGCGGGCGGTGCGGCAGGCGGGATCGCGATCCCCCGCCCGCCTCCCATTGAATAATCGTTGGTGTACAGTGGGTATACCAGGGTGCCAGCACATTGCTGGCACCCTGGTATAAACGGCTGACATCGTTGATGCGATGTCAGCCGTTTAACCCTTTCCATACAGCGGTCCGTACGGACCGCTGTATGGAAAAGGTTAACAGTAAAAGGGAGCTCCCTCCCTCTCCGATCGGGGGGCTGCTGTGCCTTTGCAGCCCCCCGATGGGAGAGGGAGAGAGCCCCCAGACAGCCCCCCCAGAGCCCCGTCCTTACCCTTCCCCGTCTGCGCAGTTCTGACCATAACTGAGCAGAGGGGAAGGTTCCCATGACAACAGGACGCCTGCTCAGGCGTCCTGCTGTCCATGGTGCTGAACAGATCTATGCTGAAAGCATAGATCTGTTCAGTGTAAGTAAAATACAGTTACAGATACCTATATAGGTTCTGTACTGTATTTTACAGACATCAGACCCACTGGATCTTCAAGAACCAAGTGGGTCTGGGTCAAAAAAAAAAAAAAATAAGTGAAAAAAGTTAAGATAAAAAAAAAAAACATTTATCACTGAATAAAAATTAAAAAAAAATAAAATAAACTACACATATTAGGTATCGCCGCGTCCGTAACGACCTGATCTATAAAACGGTCATGTTACTTTCCCCGCACAGTGAACGCCATAAAAATAAAAAAATAAAAACTATGAGAAAATTGAAATTTTGCCCACCTTACTTCCCAAAAAAGGTAATAAAAGTGATCAAAAAAGTCGCATGTACGCCAAAATAGTACCAATCAAACCGTCATCTCATCCCGCAAAAAATTTGACCCTACTCAAGATAATCGCCCAAAAACTGAAAAAACTATGGCTCTTAGACTATGGAAACACTAAAACATCATTTTTTTTGTTTCAAAAATAAAATCATTGTGTAAAACCTACATAAATAAAAATAAAGTATACATATTAGGTATTGCCGCGTCCGTATCGACCGGCTCTATATAAATATCATATGACCTAACCCCTCAGGTGACCACCATAAAAAATAAAAATAATAAATTGTGCAAAAAAAGCAATTTTTTGCCATCTTACGTCACAAAAAGTGTAATAGCAAGCGATCAAAAAGTCATATGCACCCCAAAATAGTGCCAATCAAACTGTCATCTCATCCCGCAAAAAATTAGACCCTACTCAAGATAATCGCCCAAAAACTGAAAAAACTATGGCTCTCAGACTATGGAGACACTAAACAATTTTTTGGTTTTAAAAATGAAGTTATTGTATAAAACTTACATAAATAAAAAAAATTGTATACATATTAGGTATCGCTGCGTCCGTGACAACCTGCTCTATAAAATTACCACGTGATCTAACCTGTCAGATGAATGTTGTAAATAACAAAAAAAAAAACGTGCCAAAAAAGCTATTTCTTGTTACCTTGCCGCACAAAAAGTGTAATATAGAGCAACCAAAAATCATATCTACCCTGAACTAGTACCAACAATACTGCCACCCTATTCCGTACTTTCTAAAATGGGGTCACTTTTTTGGAGTTTCTACTCTAGGGGTGCATCAGGGGGGCTTCAAATAGGACATGGTGTCAAAAAAACCAGTCCAGCAAAATCTGCCTTCCAAAAACCGTATGGCATTCCTTTCCTTCTGCTCCCTGCCGTGTGCCCGTACAGCGGTCTACAACCACATATGAGGTGTTTCTGTAAACTACAGAATCAGGGCCATAAATAATGAGTTTTGTTTGGCTGTTAACCCTTGCTTTGTAACTGGAAAAAAAATATTAAAATGGAAAATCTGCCAAAAAAGTTAAATTTTGAAATTGTATCTCTATTTTCCATTAAATCTTGTGCAACACCTAAAGGGTTAACAAAGTTTGTAAAATCAGTTTGAATACCTTGAGGGGTGTAGTTTCTTAGATGGGGTAACTTTTATGGAGTTTCTACTCTAGGGGTGCATCAGGGGGCTTCAAATGGGACATGGTGTCAAAAAACCAGTCCAGCAAAATCTGCCTTCCAAAAACCGTATGGCATTCCTTTCCTTCTGCGCCCTGCCGTGTGCCCGTACAGCGGTCTACAGCCACATATGAGGTGTTTCTGTAAACTACAGAATCAGGGCCATAAATAATGAGTTTTGTTTGGCTGTTAACCCTTGCTTTGTAACTGGAAAAAAAATATTAAAATGGAAAATCTGCCAAAAAAGTGAAATTTTGAAATTGTATCTCTATTTTCCATTAAATCTTGTGCAACACCTAAAGGGTTAACAAAGTTTGTAAAATCAGTTTGAATGCCTTGAGGGGTGTAGTTTCTTAGATGGGGTAACTTTTATGGAGTTTCTACTCTAGGGGTGCATCAGGGGGCTTCAAATGGGACATGGTGTCAAAAAACCAGTCCAGCAAAGTCTGCCTTCCAAAAACCGTATGGCATTCCTTTCCTTCTGCGCCCTGCCGTGTGCCCGTACAGCGGTCTACAACCACATATGAGGTGTTTCTGTAAACTACAGAATCAGGGCCATAAATAATGAGTTTTGTTTGGCTGTTAACCCTTGCTTTGTAACTGGAAAAAAAATATTAAAATGGAAAATCTGCCAAAAAAGTTAAATTTTGAAATTGTATCTCTATTTTCCATTAAATCTTGTGCAACACCTAAAGGGTTAACAAAGTTTGTAAAATCAGTTTGAATACCTTGAGGGGTGTAGTTTCTTAGATGGGGTAACTTTTATGGAGTTTCTACTCTAGGGGTGCATCAGGGGGCTTCAAATGGGACATGGTGTCAAAAAACCAGTCCAGCAAAATCTGCCTTCCAAAAACCGTATTGCATTCCTTTCCTTCTGCGCCCTGCCGTGTGCCCGTACAGCGGTCTACAGCCACATATGAGGTGTTTCTGTAAACTACAGAATCAGGGCCATAAATAATGAGTTTTGTTTGGCTGTTAACCCTTGCTTTGTAACTGGAAAAAAAATATTAAAATGGAAAATCTGCCAAAAAAGTGAAATTTTGAAATTGTATCTCTATTTTCCATTAAATCTTGTGCAACACCTAAAGGGTTAACAAAGTTTGTAAAATCAGTTTGAATACCTTGAGGGGTGTAGTTTCTTAGATGGGGTAACTTTTATGGAGTTTCTACTCTAGGGGTGCATCAGGGGGCTTCAAATGGGACATGGTGTCAAAAAACCAGTCCAGCAAAATCTGCCTTCCAAAAACCGTATGGCATTCCTTTCCTTCTGCGCCCTGCCGTGTGCCCGTACAGCGGTCTACAGCCACATATGAGGTGTTTCTGTAAACTACAGAATCAGGGCCATAAATAATGAGTTTTGTTTGGCTGTTAACCCTTGCTTTGTAACTGGAAAAAAAATATTAAAATGGAAAATCTGCCAAAAAAGTTAAATTTTGAAATTGTATCTCTATTTTCCATTAAATCTTGTGCAGCACCTAAAGGGTTAACAAAGTTTGTAAAATCAGTTTTGAATACCTTGAGGGGTGTAGTTTCTTAGATGGGGTCACTTTTATGGCGTTTCTACTCTAGGGGTGCATCAGGGGGCTTCAAATGGGACATGGTGTCAAAAAAACTGTCCAGCAAAATCTGGCTTCCAAAAACCATACAGCGTACCTTTCACTCTACGCCCCGCTGTGTGGCCGTACAGTAGTTTACGGCCACATATGGGGTGTTTCTGTAAACGGCAGAGTCAGGGCAATAAAGATACAGTCTTGTTTGGCTGTTAACCCTTGCTTTGTTAGTGGAAAAAATGGGTTAAAATTGAAAATTAGGCAAAAAAATGAAATTCTCAAATTTCATCCCCATATGCCAATAACTCTTGTGCAACACCTAAAGGGTTAACGAAGTTTGTAAAATCAGTTTTGAATACCTTGAGGGGTGTAGTTTCTTAGATGGGGTCACTTTTATGGAGTTTCTACTCTAGGGGTGCATCAGGGGGCTTCAAATGGGACATGGTGTCAAAAAAACTGTCCAGCAAAATCTGGCTTCCAAAAACCATCCGGCGCACCTTTCACTCTACGCCCCGCTGTGTGGCCGTACAGTAGTTTACGGCCACATATGGGGTGTTTCTGTAAACGGCAGAGTCAGGGCAATAAAGATACAGTCTTTTTTGGCTGTTAACCCTTGCTTTGTTAGTGGAAAAAATGGGTTAAAATTGAAAATTAGGCAAAAAAATGAAATTCTCAAATTTCATCCCCATTTGCCAATAACTCTTGTGCAACACCTAAAGGGTTAACAGAGTTTGTAAAATCAGTTTTGAATACCTTGAGGGGTGTAGTTTATAGAATGGGGTCATTTTTGGGCGGTTTCTATTATGTAAGCCTTGCAAAGTGACTTCAGAGCTGTAGTGGTCCCTAAAAATTGGGTTTTTGTAAATTTCTGAAAAATTTCAAGATTTGCTTCTAAACTTCTAAGCCTTGTAACATCCCCAAAAAATAAAATATCATTCCCAAAATAATTCAAACATGAAGTAGACATATGGGGAATGTAAAGTCATCACAATTTTTGGGGGTATTACTATGTATTACAGAAGTAGAGAAACTGAAACTTTGAAATTTGCTAATTTTTCCAAATTTTTGGTAAATTAGGTATTTTATTATGCAAAAAAATTAATTTTTTTGACTTTATTTTACCAGTGTCATGAAGTACAATATGTGACGAAAGAACAATCTCAGAATGGCCTGTATAAGTAAAAGCGTTTTAAAGTTATCAGCACTTAAAGTGACACTGGTCAGATTTGCAAAAAATGGCCTGGTCCTTAAGGTGAAAATGAGCCTGGTCCTTAAGGGGATAATTCCCTCACTGAAGCGTGATCGGAAGATTCGCGACTACAGGCGCACGCTTGTAGAAGTGCTCCTGAGAGCATTCCCGACTGACAAGAATATATAGCAATATAGCGAATATTCGAAAAAAAAAAACGAATATAGAGCAATTTAGCTAATATAGTGCTATAATCTTCTTTGTCTAAAAGTTGAAAAATTCGCAATAAAAATTCGAATTAGAAAATTTTAATTATGAAAATTCGCATATTATACAATCATTACCTTGCCGACTTTTTCAAGAAAAAAAAATCGTGCATTTTCGAATATGACCCCTGCCGCTCATCACTACTCCTAAAGTCAAGTATATTGCAGCCTTCTTATTGGCCCACAAGCTAGAAGCAGGAAGGGATCATGTGTACTGAAAAAAAATTAAAATAATCTGAAAAAATAATCTGAAAAAAATCGAATATTCGAAATTACGAATATATATAACTATATTTGAGATATTCGCGAATTTTCGAAGTACCTATATTCGCGATAAAAATTCAAAATTCGAATATTCGTGATCAACACTAGTAGTAATAGGCCGCAGTTGTCCCCGGCTTAAGAAAGGCACAATATTATCAGTGAGGGGAAAAAGGATGAGATTGTGTATTGAATGGCCCAATCCACCTCTCAGTCACAGCAGTATAATGTATAGATGGCTTCTTAGAGCTCCCGCCTCAACACCTAGTTTCAGGCCTACTAATACTCTGGCCTGTCTCCGGCACATACCCTGCTCCCTGACCTCATGGATTTTTGGGCACGCAGACTGGAACAGTAGTCTGAACTGGCACAGCATGCTCTCTTTCTTCTTTCTTTCACAGCCTCCAGTGTCATGTCGGAGAGGGTTTTCAGCACCGCAGGTGGCTTGGTGACACCCAAAAGGAACAAGGTGTACTCTGCCAGTGTCAAAAACATCCCTTTTGTCAAATAAACCAAGCCTGGATTATGGAGGATTTTCCGACTGAGGCCGATAAATAGATCTGACCTTGATGAAGGAACCCCATCTTGCAACTGTTGTCTGCCTGCTGTCCTGCCTACCATCATGTTGCCTGCCTACCATTATGTTCCAGAAGGTAGCTGCTGCTGCCTCCATCATGCTTCTGCTGCCATCATGCCACTGCTGCAGCCTGCCTAACATCATGTTCTGTACAGATGCTGGTGCTGCCTCCATCATGCCGCTGCTGCCATCATGCCACTACTGTGGCCTTACCACCAACATGTTCTGTACAGCTGCTGCCTCCATCATGCCACTGCTGCTGCCTAACTACCATCATGTTCTGCACAGATGCTACTGCCTGTATCATGCCACTGCTGTCATCATGCCACAGCTGCGGCCTGCCTACCATCATGTTCTGTCACTGCCATCTGCCATCATGCCACTGCCATCATGCCACTACTGTCACCTGCTTACCATTATGTTCTGTACAGCTGCTGCTGTCTCCATCATGCCACTGCCGCTGCCAAACTATCATCATGTTTTTTACAGCTGCTGCCTGCATCATACCACTGCCACCTTCATGCCACTGCTGCTGCCTGCCCACCAACATGTCCAATGTGGCTGCTGCCACTGCCTCCATCATTCCACTACTGCAGCCTGCCTACCATCATGTTCTGTTAAGCTGCTACCACGTCCTCCATCAAGCCACTGCTGCCATCATGCCACTGCTGCTGCCTTCCTCCTATCATCTTCTGTAAGGCTGCTGCTGCCTCCATCAGGATTCTGCCTGCCAACATGTACAATGGCTGCTGCTGACACCGCCTCTGCTGATGCTTGCTGCCAATCCTCTACTGCTACCACTACCGCTATTACCACCGCTACTACCATTACTACTACTACACATAAACAGCTGACCGACTGCCTTTTATTTTACATGCTTTGCTGCTTCTGTTGTCATGTGCCTCTGATACCCTACCCTTTCCACATCTACACTGTACTGCTGCTGCCCCTAATTAAAAGGGAGAATTTTTCAAGCCTCTTACACAACAAGCAATTTTTTCTTCTGACATTAAAGACTTGTTGCGTGACGTATGGGCTAACTTTCTGACCCTGTCAAGGCATAATTTTTGGATGCTTGCCATTTTTTTTAATTATCCCATAAAACACCATCTGCCCCCCATAAGGAACAATTTTTATAAGCTTTGGAATATGAAAAAGCATAACACATGACATGTTTTTAAACACGCTGTTTGTTAACGCTGTCAAATGTGTGTTTACCCATAGCTATGTATGTCAGTGGCACTCAGACGTGATTTACTTTTGCTGTCATTCCGTTCATGAGCTTGGGGAGGGAAAAAGCATAAATTCATAAAAAATTACCGAAGAGATTACTTGTTTTCCTAAAAATTCTAGGGGACAGAGGTTGTTATACATCAATTTAGTTTTGCGTTAACCGATTCTGATCCGAACTGAACTTTTTGAAAAATTTGGAGAACTTGAACCAAATCAAACCTCAAATGGTTCACTCATCTCATCAATTTTCATTATGTTGAAAGTTAGATTTGGCATATTTAGTCATTGAAATAAGAGACAGTTTGAAAAACATTCTTTTTTCAGGATGCTCTCCAATAATAATGTGGTGAATTTGTGAAGTATCTGATGGGAATACAGTTGTTTTTCCTCATCCACTGTTCTGGGAATGTTGTCCTAAAGACTAGTCTGTTTTGATCATTAATTTATATATAGTAAGTAAAGAGAGTAAAAAGAGGCTTTGAGCACCAGGTTGTTTGCCAAGGCAGTTAAAATAGACTTTTCTGAGTACCCACTAGAATAATTTTGTGCTATTAGGCACATATGGTTTTAACTCTGTCTCCTTAGCCCCTTAAGGACCCTTGCCGTACATATACGTCACAGCTGGACGTGACTTAAGGACCAGGGACCTACAGTACGTACGGCGGGCTGATTACAGCACGGACCCGGCAGTCCCTGACAGCAGGTTGTATTGTAATGAATTGCAGAGGGGATCAGACCCCAGAAGTTGAAGTCCCATAGTGGTACAAAAAAAAAAGTGTTTTTCATAATAAAAAAATAAAGTTTCAAGTAAAAAAAAAAAAAACACACAAAATTGTGAAAAAACAAAACAGACATATTGGGTATTGACGCTTCCGTAACGACCGGCTATATAAAAATATTACATGAACCACCCCCTCACCTGAATGACATAGCAAAAATTAAATAAAAACTGTGCTAAAACAAAAAAAAAATTGTCACCTTATATCACAAAAAGTGTGACACCAAGCGATTAAAAAGGCACATGCCACCCAAAATAGTACCAATTAAACCATCACCTCCTCCCGCAAAACATGAGCCCTACATAAAACAATCGGGCAAAATTTGTTAAAACTATGGCTCTTAAAATATGAAGACACTAAAACATGATTTTTTTTGTTTCAAAAATGCATTTATTGTGTAAAACTTAAATAAATAAAAAAAAGTTGACATATTAGGTATTGCCATGTCCATAACAACCTGCTGTATAAAAAAAATCACATGACCTAACCCCTCAGGTGAATACCGTAAAAATAAAAAAGTTAAAAACCTTTCGCCTTATATCACAAAAAGTGTAATACCAAGCGATCAAAAAGTCATATGCACCCTAAAATAGTACTAATCAAACCGTCATCTCATGCCTCAAAAAATGAGACCCTACCTAAGACAATCCCCCAAAAAATTAAAAAGCTATGGCTCTTAGAATATGGAGACACTAAAACATGATTTTTCTGTTTCAAAAATGTTTTATTATGTTAAATTGAAACAAACAAACAAAATTTTGTATTTTGGCGTCTGTAACAACCTACTCTATAAAAATAGCACATGATTTAACCTGTCAGATGAATATTGTAAAAAACCAAAAAATAAAAACGGTATTTTTTGTTACCTTACCTCACAAAAAGGCCTCTTGCACATGAACGTTGTGTGTCCGTGGCTGTATTGCGGCCCGCATACGACGGGTCCGCAATACACGGGCACTGGCCTTTGTGCACTCCACATCACGGATGTGGGCCCATCCAAAATCACGGACATGAGGAACGGAAGCACGGATCGGAACCCCACGGAAGCACTACGGAGTGCTTCCGTGGTGTTTCTGTCAGTGCCTCCGCACCGCAAAAAAATAGAACTTGCTCTATTTTTTTGTGGTGCAGACGGATCACTGACCCATGTAAGTTGAATGGGTCTCGATCCGTCCCGGCACCCGCACGGACGTTGCCCGTGCATTGGGGACCACAAATTCAAGAGGCCAAAGTGTAATATAGAGCAACCAAAAATCATATGTACCCTAAAAAAGGTCTAACCGAGACAATAAACAAATTTAAACAGGAGCCGGACTTTTTAAGTAAGGAACTCCAGCTGAAGAATACAATAGACAAGTTTGAATATCACTTGAAGGAACGCAAACATAAACAATTCAATCGTGATCTACAGGAATTTCGTGACAACAGGGTTTATATGACCCTGCAAGTACCTGTTATTCCCCACAAAAAGGTAGATTCAGACGTCTCTTCAAGTGATATTGAGGTCTCAGAAGGAGAGAGGAACGGAGGAAAGAGAAACAGAGAAAGAGGTAGGGGCAGGTCCAGAGGTAGGGGAGCTAGAGGGAGTCAAGAGAGTGGCAGTCGTGGTTTTTTAGATCAAACAGTACCCTATCATCTGCGGTTACGAAAATCACCCCCGGGCAGCAATACTCCACAGAACCCTCCACACAGATCCTGAACCTATCCAAAAGAACCCTCTCGTCAGTGTAAGTAGACATCCTCAGTAAAGGCCTCTCCTTTGTGCCAATACCATCTTTCAACCTATTCAACTGGGTGAAAGATCTTCACCTTTTCGCAAGGAAACTCCGCTGGTCTAAACATATTTCCTTGATGAGAGAGTAGGGAATTAGGTGTCCCACAAGACATTTTGCAAGACGTACGTCTTCTCTTTAGCCTGACTGACAGTACCCCATTAGACAGTAAGGGCTGTTTACATTGTTAAAAAATAAAAGCACCAAGATGCCACCAGTGGAGATCCTAATTGTGTGGACGTTTTTCTGCACCAGGTCCTTACAGATCTGGATCATGTAATGTTATCTAGAAAGACTTTCAATTGCACTCGAGAAGAACATCTGGCGCTAAGGAATCTTGAAAAAGATAAGGATTTGACGATAAAACCCTCGGACAAGGGGGGCAATATCGTGGTCCTGGACACCCCACAATATAGGGATATGTGTTTGAGGCTGTTGTCTGATTCAGAAACATATGAGAGAGTGAAGGAAAACCCAACTAAACATTACCAATCACAACTTCACCAAATAGTTAATGAGGGGAAGATACAAGGCCTCATCTCTCAGGATGAATCTATATATTTTTGGAATGTCGACACCCCAAACACTCGCAAACGTTTTACTCATTACCAAAAATTCACAAGGGAACGTCCCCCCTTAAAGGACGACCGATTGTTTCGGGCATCAACAGCCTCAACCAAAATGTGGATGTCTATGTGGACCAGATATTGGCCCCCTTTGTCAAGGCCTTACCATCCTACACAAGGGATACCAGTGATTTGCTGGCAAGACTGGAGGGAGTTACGCTGGAGGATGATTGTCTTCTAGCTTCTGGGGACGGAAGAGATCAAAAAAATTCTTTAAATGTACTCCAGCAAGGGAGTTGGCATATATTTTAGTGCTGTATCCCCTTCATAGGTTCCCTGGCACAGCAATGCTCTTAGCCACCTATCTTGCAAGGAACTGCAGCAGGCCTAAATGGTGCATTACTGAAGTTCCCTGCACACCAGGTGGCTGGAAGTGCCAAACTGGCTCTGTCCACTCTGTTCTTTGGAATAATTGGGGTCCCAGAGGTTGGACCCCACCAATCATAAAGTGATGACATTTTCAAGCAATATGTTATCACTTCATAAGATAGTAATACTTATTTCAATATTCAACACACATTGATGTGTTTACTACTACTTATAACCAAATCCACCAAATCTAAGACAAACAAAGCAAAGTTGGCATATTTAGGGAACTAGTACATGCAAAAATGCTAACAGCCTATCCGTGTTGTCTAAATATTGCAATCAACTAACAATTTTAGTTACATAGTCTGGCTTAATGAAAGACGATTGAATTCAAGGAGGCAAAAATATAGTTACTTTCTGACTCTAGTGAATAATCATACAATATCAAAATTCTGTTTTCTCTGATGACTCTTCCCCGAGGGCCATATTTGTGCAGGTGTCTCTGAAAAGTTGTACAATAATGTACCACAACTCCAGAGTCTGCTAAATCTCTCTGAAGATCTTTTGTAGTCAAGCGGGGGGTTCCAATTTGCCTTTCTAGAAATCCTACATGCAGCTGTCTCTCACCTGGCCTGTCCTAATGATGATTGTGAACAAGCCTTAACCCTAGCAGGCTATTTAAGGTCTGAGACCTCGGTCAAAGTTATCTGAGCGCTCAAATCTCCTTGGGTTCCCATACTTTTTTCACTCTAAAATTGTACAAAACTAAAATAATACACATATATTGCTTAAATTGTAGAAAAATATGTTTAATCTTTAAATGTATGTCTTTTGGATATCACGTCATCTTTAACTTACTTATGTCAGCGCTAGATCTCTGAGAAGCTTTGATAGACGTTCTTCAGTACCTCTTGCTTGAGGTTCTTTTGTTTTGGTTTCGTTTTGTCATCTCGTTTTCTCTCTCAGCTGTCATCTAGTTGCACTGATTGCATCCCTTTATATCCCCTCCCATACTGCATGACTTTGCGGTTTATACAACTTCCTGGATTGTGCTCACTGCTAGATGCTGTAACTGCTGCTTCCTCAGATAAGTATTTTCCTTTATTTGTGTTTTCCTGTTTGCTTGATTCTAGGTGACCCTGACTCCCTCCGTATTAAGTGCAGGGTGCCGGTGGTCATTTCCCCTCACTATTGTAGGGTTTTCAGGTGTCATACAGTCTAGGTACGAGGACATGCATCTTTCTATCATAAAGATCTTTGCATGGGCTGAGCAGTCAGGGAGAGCTCTAGGGCTTTTATAGGGCTCACCCATTTGTTCCTTAGTTTATGATCAAGTCAGTCGGATCTATATTTGTGACTTCTAGTTTTCTGCAACACCATCCGTGACAACTTAACTGTTCACTGTAATAGTAATTTTGACCAGGGGTGCCCAAACCTTTGCATGCCACTGTAGTTGATATGTCAAATCCCTTTTAAAATCAATGTATTTTTTTATGTGAGAAATTGGGAACAAGAGCCCTTTTGGGTCGACCATGCTTTTTACTGTACTGATAATACATATCTTTATGCAGACTGCTTCTTTTTATTTTGTCATTAAAGGGGTTGTCTCAACTTAGCAAATGGTGTTTATGATGTATCTTGCTGGTTCTTGGAAACCACTTACTTTTAGCTCATGAGTGACACACCGCTGATATCAGCATTTCTGTCACTAATTTATTCTGGCCTCAGTGAGGTCAGCATAAAGACAGGTTCCCTTTAAATGTAACTTAATGTCTTACTTTATTAAATGTAAACCTGTGTTTTCATACACAGCACAGTAGAGAAGAAGTGATCATGCTCCCCTATCTTTTACATGCAAAATGAACACCAGCGTGAAGGACATTATACAGCATTATTGAGCAGTGTGATTGTGAATGCAGCCCTAGGGTGAGATAGTAAAACACTTACTAACAGCAGTTTATTGGTACTATTTTGAAGTGTGAATTTTTTTTATTACTTTTCAGACAATTTTTGGAGGAGGTAAAATGAAAAAAAATGGTGAATCATCAATTTTTGTGTTTTTTCTATTACACAATTAGTTTTACGAGATAAATATTTTTTATATTTTAGTAGTATGGGCGTTTTTGCATGTGGCGGTGCCTATGATGTTTATTTTTTAATAGTTTTATTGAAATTTTGAGGAAAGGGGGGTGACTTTTCATATTTTTAAATTTTTTAAAATATTTTTAAAACCCTTTTTCTCTCTTTTACACTTTTTTAAAAGTTCCCCTAGGGAACTTGAACATGCATGGACAATAGCTTTAAATCAGTCCTCTTTAATGGGGTCCCCAATGTATGGAAAGGCCGAGCAACAACCGTGTGCATGAAGGCTAAAACAGATATTACCTCAAAAATTGTTATTAATTAACATTCTTCATATGTCTACTTTATTTTGATATAATTTTGTAAATGGCATTTTATTTTTTTAGGAAATCAAAAGGCCTAGAATTTTAGAAGCAATTTTTAACATTTAAGAAAATTTCCATAACCAAATTTAAGGACCAATTCAGTCCACTAATCACCCATAAATGACCCCATTTTAGAAACTACACCCCTCAAATTATTCAAAAGTGATTTTACTAACTTTGTCGACCTTTTAAATGTTCCACAGAAATTACAGCAAGATACAAGTGAAACTTAAAAAGAAAAAAACAATTTTCTGCAGATTTTCCATATTATTAATTTTTTTCCTATAAAATACCAAGGATTAACAGCAAAGCAAACCTCAATGTTTATAATTAGAGATGAGCGAATCGAAGCTTAAATTTGTGGTAACGAATCACATTTTTTCCTAAAATGGCTGCTGCACGTGTGAGGACATGGAGAAAGGAACTCTGGAAAGGCGTGATCACCCATAATGCCATGCATGCAGCCAATCAGCAGCCAGCCAGCCCTGTGATGTCACAGTGTAACACCCCAGAGTGGCCTTATCACCTGTTTCTGGCCCCCGCTATCTTTAATGGTGCATCCTGTGTCCTTTTTATACATGTAATCTCATGTCCTGCATGTGTATGTATTTCCTGATTTTACAACAGTTAAAGTGTAATGTGCCTGGTTCACTAGTAGGTGGCAGCAACAATTGGCAGTGCTGGTTAGCAAAGGATGGAACTTTCTTTCCACCTCTCTTGCTCCCTCTAGGGAGGAGATTAGTTAGGAGTCAGTTCCAGCCTGCCCCTCCTTGGGAGAGGTTGTATGTCTAGCTTACCCCCCTGCTAGGGGATGGGAGCCAGCCTCATCCCTGCTGGACAGGGTGAGTTCTAAATGGTTGCATGTCCCCTCCTGGGCTTGCATTGCCTAAAGCCAAGCTAAGTAAGCTTGAAGCCAGGAATAAGTTTTCCTAGGATTACAGTGAGAGACAAAAGGAAAAGTTCTCTATTTAATCCAGCCAACATAGCAAAGCTGGGAGAGTATAGATATAGCAGAGCTGAGAGTGTTTGCCTGCCGAAACTAATGTCAAAACCTGCTGATGAGTAAGATAAAGTTGGAGGATTGCTCCTTGATAAAAGTTTATGCCAAGTAAAGCTGTTAACTTCAATACAAAGTCTGGACTCCATTTATTCTACTTATTCATTATCCAAGTTCATCACACCTTTTATCACTGCTCCGGACGACCACGTCTAGTATCCAAGGATATCCGTGTAGGAGCACCGTGACAAGTGCTAAAGCCACACCTAAGGGACACTATAGGCAACCCTACACCACTCTGGAAATCCTACATCTGGGTACCAACACCACTATACTTAAAGGGGACTCCATGTCCTCGTTGCTGAAATGCAACTGGCGTCACGACAACTTGCTCTATCAGAGGGACATATATCGTAAAAATCTCTTAAAGGGTAAGGGATACCCTAGACGCTGGGTTTAGTCCACTGCAAGTGATTTTTGGCGTCACGAACAGGATTCGGACAGCAATCTGTGTGCCTACAGACTTACTAGCCTATTGGATTTACAAATATACCTTCAAAAATGACTTTTACACGTTTATTGCAGAGCGACCGGTGCAAAACTCTGCATATCGGCGCCCAAAGAGTTAATCCGCCATTTTTACATGTAATAACACAGCTTCTTCTTCACCAAACAGAGCGGGAAAATTCAGGAACGCCTCTCTCTAAAGCGGGAAACTGTAGCCCAGCCCACCTGGAGCGGTGGTACTGCCTGATGATTGATAGAAGCGGCTCCTCCCAGGAAGCTCCTCCTTCACCTCCAGTTTTAGCCCACACAACAGATTGCAAGATGTCGACGGAGCCAAATCAGGGGGAGACTACCCCAAAGTCTCCTGAAGAAGAGACACCCAGCAGGAATGATCTCTCTGATTTGAAAGAAGCTCTAGAGGAGATCCGTCTCCCGCAGCTTGTCCAGGGATCAGGGAAGGAGGTGCCCGCAAGTCCCACGCCAACTGGTGCGATGGGGGCAGCCGGAGATCCTACCCTGCCACCGAGAAGAAGCGAGCCACCCAAGAAGAGAGAAAAAAATTACGCTTTTAATCCCATGGTGCCCTGGAGGGTGACAGCCCATGTCACCGATGCATAGGAGTATCGAAAGGCCATTGAAGATTGGGTCCTCCACTTGATCAACCGCCTGCTTCCTCATGACCTGATACTGGATCGCAGGGTTGGAACAGACTGAGGTACAGGGCTTATACAGGATGACAAGTCGGGGACAGAACTATTTGTCAACCGCTGCTCCGTTAAGAGGCCATATCTTCCCCTGGACCACCATAACCTTTACAAAGGGGAGCAGGTGCAGTACATCCCTATGAGGTGCCCGAAAGGTTTCTTTGCCACGGGAGTGAGCCTACTCCTTAAATCAACATCAGTGTCTGAGGCAGAGCACTGGCAGGAAGGCTCAGCTGCCCGGGATCGGGTTAGCCGACTGCAGAAAGAAAAGAGCGAGGACCGACGATATCCATAGAGATCCGCACCTGGGCCAGAGCCTCTCATACCGGGACTACCCGCACCCCCAATCATGGGTCGACAGATGGGACACATGGACCAGACAGCCTTGGACTACAGTCAGACTATTGTGTCCTAACAGTTACCTGGGAAATTCCAGCCACAGTTAGTTAGAAGGGAGTATCCAGAGTTATCAATCCGACTGACCCAAATAGAGGTTTATCTACCAGCGCCCCTCCAGGTCCTGGACCCCTTTGTAATGACAGGAGCAGCTGCCCCAATCAAACAGAAGATGGCTGCGCAAATGAAAAGTGTGACTACCCGGCCAAGTCAGACTTCCACCACAGGAGGGCAGTGGCGTTCTACTACCCGTACTTGGATGGATTTCCAGAGGTAGGACAAACCTCTTATCCAGTTCAGCAGCTTGAGCAGCTAAGAGGACACCCAGTCCCTCCTCTAAGTAGCTGGACTTTCTCAACACCTTCATTTTACAAGAACATTGACTCTGGGAGCCACGGCATGGACTACTCCTGAAGGGTGAGGGCCTGTTGGCATATTGTGTGTTTTAACATGTTTTTATGTTTCAGGTTGCCCTCGTTCTGTCCTCACCCGGATGGTCATGTTTAGTAAGGACTACCCCCACCTTCTTTTCCCAAAAGTTTCGGTTGCAGTTTATTAGCGACAATTTTTCCGTTCCCCCCCCCCCCCCTTTTCAGGTTATTTTGGAGCCCTTTGCTAATGGTTCTCATAATCTGTGCTGCTACATTTCTACCCATGTCGAAGCAACGTTCATGTAGATAAGATGCCTTTATTGTCACTGTACAATACAATGTAATACAATGTACAATACAATGAAATGTTGTTTGGAGCATAATAGCAAGTATAATGCCCATTGTGTATTCTCTTTAAGGTACAACAATGTGATTTTTTATGCACTATTGTATGGATTGTGATGGTTGCACTTATTTCAGGTCACCAGATAGTAAGCACCTTATGTATAGCTTAGCCTTTATGGACTGCCTCTGAGTACGTCTGGCACGTTCCAAGCAGATCTAACATCGCTTTTCTCATTATGGATCGCCTTTGAGTACAGTTAATAAACTAACATTCCTTATCTTTAAAGGAACCGAGTGGTTATGTGCCAAACAGATCTAACACCGTTAAGGGTAACCCGCTGCTATTATGCGTGTTTGGAGTGGTAGGCAAAAAAGGCTTCTCCTCCTAAAATAGTCTGCATGGAAGAGCTTTGACTGTGACTCATCCTCTTAATTTACACCTTGTGTTTAGCCAAGGTTGAGTGTGTCCTAAGGCCTTGCGCGCCGCCTTAAGAAAAAATGTTTAGCTACCTGTTTTACTTATCAAGGTAACGAAGTGTAAAGCATGATTAGACCTTAGTGCTAGAGGGGAGTACAGGATGATTAGGCCACCCTTCTGTTTGCAGGCGTTTCATTGCATAGTTGTGGGAATACAGAGTAAAGACACCCCTATTCTTTCTTTGGTATTAGTGGCCCGATACTTAAAGTAAAGTCAAGAATGAGCACTTTGTGCACATTGTTTGGTTCTCTAGTTATACCTGAGAGGGAAACTGTTCTTGGACACCCTACTCATACGGTGGGGGGATATGTACCAGAAACAGTACAAAAATAGGATACCTTCTTGGCGCAAAAACTCTTTTTTTATTAGGTAATAGGCGACAACGCGTTTTGGAGTAAATATACAACTTTCTCAAGTCTGTGGGGTTCGTGCTGATGCAGAGAGGGTAGCTTCTCACATGTGGATAATCCAAACTGTGGGATCCAAACAGCTGCAGGCAGCAATTCTACATCTGGGTACCAACACCACTATACTTAAAGGGGTGTCCCCTGTCCTCATTGCTGAAATTCAACTGGTGTCACGACAACTTGCTCTATCAGAGGGACATATATCGTAAAAACCTTTGGGGTAAGGGATACCCTAGACGCTGGCTTTAGTCCACTGCAACAGCCCTATAAATAGCGGCAGCCATCTTAGATTCTGCCATTTACCAGTGTACTTAGTGCAGGGAGAGATGTATGCAGGCTCTAGGGACAGTGTTAGAAAAAACATCATTGTGCTACAAAAAACGATTTACAAGTGCAGGGAAAGATTACTCAAGGTGTAGGGAAAGGATAGAGAGGAATCATTCTGCAACATTTATGTTGAACAGAGTTCAGTAGGGGAGGTTACAGCCTGGTTAATAGGAACAATCCTATTACACCTTGCTGCACTGACTGGAGATCCAAATTGCCATTATACAGCTCTGTAATTCCAGCAAACCGTTCTTGTTTTTGGGGTGCAAGTGCTGTTTGATACATGCATTAACAGGGTTTATTACAAGGAAATATTTCGAAATCTTATTTGCCCTTGTGCGGTGCAGTTATATGTTCTAAAGCATTTTTTGGCTTGTATTAGTGGGGAAAAAAAGACTTATTAGTTGTTGTGTGGTGAAGTGCTAAAATTACAGCCCCTTTTGGAGTGTATTAGTGACAAAAGTAAAATATATTTGCCGCTCAGCGGTGCAGTTATCTGTTGTAAAGCCTTTTGTGGTGTGTATTAGTGGAAAAAAAATATATATATTTGCCGCTCAGCGGTGCAGTTATCTGTTCTAAAGCCTTTTGTGGCATGTATTAGTGAGAAAAGAAAAAAACTATTTGCCGGTCAGCGGTGCAGTTACTGTATCTGTTGTAAAGCCTTTTGTGGCGTGCATTAGTGAAAAAAGAAAAAATATATATTTGCCGCTCAGCTGTGCAGTTATCTGTTTTAAAGCCTTTTGTGTCGCGTATAAGTGGAAACAAATAAGGGACTATTTGCCATTCAGCGGTGCAGTTAAAGCCCTTTTTGGCGTGTATTAGTGACACAAAAAAGTATTTGCCATTTTGTGGTTAAGTGAGAAAATTACAGCCCTTATTGGCGTGTATTAGTGGTAAAAAAAAAGCTTATTAGTAGAGTTGAGCGGACACCTGGATGTTCGGGTTCGAGAAGTTCGGCCGAACTTCCCGAAAATGTTCGGGTTCGGGATCCGAACCCGATCCGAACTTCGTCCCGAACCCGAACCCCATTGAAGTCAATGGGGACCCGAACTTTTCGGCACTAAAAAGGCTGTAAAACAGCCCAGGAAAGGGCTAGAGGGCTGCAAAAGGCAGCAACATGTAGGTAAATCCCCTGCAAACAAATTTGGATAGGGAAATGAATTAAAATAAAAATTAAATAAATAAAAATTAACCAAAATCAATTGGACAGAGGTCCCATAGCAGAGAATCTGGCTTCACGTCACCCACCACTGGAACAGTCCATTCTCAGATATTTAGGCCCCGGCACCCAGGCAGAGGAGAGAGGTCCCGTAACAGAGAATCTGTCTTCATGTCAGCAGAGAATCAGTCTGCATGTCATAGCAGAGAATCAGGCTTCACGTCAGCCACCACTGCAACAGTCCATTGTCATAAATTTAGGCCCAGCACCCAGGCAGAGGAGAGAAGTCCCGTAACAGACAATCTGGCTTCATGTCAGCAGAGAATTAGTCTGCATGTCATAGCAGAGAATCAGGCTTCACGTCAGCCACCACTGCAACAGTCCATTGTCAGATATTTAGGCCCAGCACCCAGGCAGAGGAGAGAGGTCCCGTAACAGACAATCTGGCTTCATGTCAGCAGAGAATCAGTCTTCATGTCATAGCAGAGAATCAGTCTTCATGTCATAGCAGAGAATCAGGCTTCACGTCACCCACCACTGTAAGAGTCCATTTTCATAAATTTAGGCCCAGCACCCAGGCAGAGGAGAGAGGTCCCGTAACAGACAATCTGGCTTCATGTCAGCAGAGAATCAGTCTTCATATCATAGCAGAGAATCAGGCTTCACGTCACCCACCACTGTAAGAGTCCATTTTCATAAATTTAGGCCCAGCACCCAGGCAGAGGAGAGAGGTCCCGTAACAGACAATCTGGCTTCATGTCAGCAGAGAATTAGTCTGCATCTCATAGCAGAGAATCAGGCTTCACGTCAGCCACCACTGCAACAGTCCATTGTCATAAATTTAGGCCCAGCACCCAGGCAGAGGAGAGAGGTCCCGTAACAGACAATCTGGCTTCATGTCAGCAGAGAATCAGTCTTCATGTCATAGCAGAGAATCAGTCTTCATGTCATAGCAGAGAATCAGGCTTCACGTCACCCACCACTGTAAGAGTCCATTTTCATAAATTTAGGCCCAGCACCCAGGCAGAGGAGAGAGGTCCTGTAACAGACAATCTGGCTTCATGTCAGCAGAGAATCAGTCTGCATGTCATAGCAGAAAATCAGGCTTCACGTCAGCCACCACTGCAACAGTCCATTGTCAGATATTTAGGCCCAGCACCCAGGCAGAGGAGAGAGGTCCCGTAACAGAGGATCTGGCTTCATGTCAGCAGAGAATCAGTCTGCATGTCATAGCAGAAAATCAGGCTTCACGTCAGCCACCACTGCAACAGTCCATTGTCAGATATTTAGGCCCAGCACCCAGGCAGAGGAGAGAGGTCCCGTAACAGAGGATCTGGCTTCATGTCAGCAGAGAATCAGTCTGCATGTCATAGCAGAAAATCAGGCTTCACGTCACCCAGCACTGTAAGAGTCCATTTTCATAAATTCAGGCCCAGCACCCAGGCAGAGGAGAGAGGTCCCGTAACAGAGGATCTGGCTTCATGTCAGCAGAGAATCAGTCTGCATGTCATAGCAGAGAATCAGGCTTCACGTCAGCCACCACTGCAACAGTCCATTGTCATAAATTTAGGCCCAGCACCCAGGCAGAGGAGAGAAGTCCCGTAACAGACAATCTGGCTTCATGTCAGCAGAGAATTAGTCTGCATGTCATAGCAGAGAATCAGGCTTCACGTCAGCCACCACTGCAACAGTCCATTGTCAGATATTTAGGCCCAGCACCCAGGCAGAGGAGAGAGGTCCTGTAACAGACAATCTGGCTTCATGTCAGCAGAGAATCAGTCTGCATGTCATAGCAGAAAATCAGGCTTCACGTCAGCCACCACTGCAACAGTCCATTGTCAGATATTTAGGCCCAGCACCCAGGCAGAGGAGAGAGGTCCCGTAACAGAGGATCTGGCTTCATGTCAGCAGAGAATCAGTCTGCATGTCATAGCAGAAAATCAGGCTTCACGTCAGCCACCACTGTAAGAGTCCATTTTCATAAATTTAGGCCCAGCACCCAGGCAGAGGAGAGAGGTCCCGTAACAGAGGATCTGGCTTCATGTCAGCAGAGAATCAGTCTGCATGTCATAGCAGAAAATCAGGCTTCACGTCCGCCACCACTGCAACAGTCCATTGTCAGATATTTAGGCCCAGCACCCAGGCAGAGGAGAGAGGTCCCGTAACAGAGAATCTGTCTTCATGTCAGCAGAGAATTAGTCTGCATGTCATAGCAGAGAATCAGGCTTCACGTCACCCAACATTGGAACAGTCCATTGGCATATATTTAGGCCCCGGCACCCAGACAGAGGAGAGGTTCATTCAACTTTGGGTAGCCTCGCAATATAATGGTAAAATGAAAATAAAAATAGGATTGAATGAGGAAGTGCCCTGGAGTCCAATAATATATGATTAAGGGGAGGTAGTTAATGTCTAATCTGGACAAGGGACGGACAGGTCCTGTGGGATCCATGCCTGGTTCATTTTTATGAACGTCAGCTTGTCCACATTGGCTGTAGACAGGCGGCTGCGTTTGTCTGTAATGACGCCCCCCTGCCGTGCTGAATACACGTTCAGACAAAACGCTGGCCGCCGGGCAGGCCAGCACCTCCAAGGCATAAAAGGCTAGCTCTGGCCACGTGGACAATTTAGAGACCCAGAAGTTGAATGGGGCCGAACCATCAGTCAGTACGTGGAGGGGTGTGCACACGTACTGTTCCACCATGTTAGTGAAATGTTGCCTCCTGCTAACACGTTGCGTATCAGGTGGTGGTGCAGTTAGCTGTGGCGTGTTGACAAAAGTTTTCCACATCTCTGCCAAGCTAACCCTGCCCTCAGAGGAGCTGGCCGTGACACAGCTGCCTTGGCGACCTCTTGCTCCTCCTCTGCCCTGGCCTTGGGCTTCCACTTGTTCCCCTGTGACATTTGGGAATGCTCTCAGTAGCGCGTCTACCAACGTGCGCTTGTACTCGCGCATCTTCCTATCACGCTCCAGTGCAGGAAGTAAGGTGGGCACATTGTCTTTGTAGCGTGGATCCAGCAGGGTGGCAACCCAGTAGTCCGCACAGGTTAAAATGTGGGCAACTCTGCTGTCGTTGCGCAGGCACAGCAGCATGTAGTCGCTCATGTGTGCCAGGCTGCCCAGGGGTAAGGACAAGCTGTCCTCTGTGGGAGGCGTATCGTCATCGTCCTGCCTTTCCCCCCAGCCACGCACCAGTGATGGACCCGAGCTGCATTGGGTGCCACCCCGCTGTGACCATGCTTCATCCTCATCCTCCTCCTCATCCTCGTCCTCCAGTAGTGGGCCCTGGCTGGCCACATTTGTACCTGGCCTCTGCTGTTGCCAAAAACCTCCCTCTGAGTCACTTCGAAGAGACTGGCCTGAAAGTGCTAAAAATGACCCCTCTTCCTCCTCCTCCTCCTCCTGGGCCACCTCCTCTTCCATCATCGCCCTAAGTGTTTTCTCAAGGAGACATAGAAGTGGTATTGTAACGCTGATAACGGCGTCATCGCCACTGGCCATGTTGGTGGAGTACTCGAAACAGCGCAACAGGGCACACAGGTCTCGCATGGAGGCCCAGTCATTGGTGGTGAAGTGGTGCTGTTCTGTAGTGCGACTGACCCGTGCGTGCTGCAGCTGAAACTCCACTATGGCCTGCTGCTGCTCGCACAGTCTGTCCAGCATGTGCAAGGTGGAGTTCCACCTGGTGGGCACGTCGCATATGAGGCGGTGAGCGGGAAGGCCGAAGTTACGCTGTAGCGCAGACATGCGAGCAGCAGCAGGATGTGAACGCCGGAAGCGCGAACAGACGGCCCGCACTTTATGCAGCAGCTCTGACATGTCGGGGTAGTTGTGAATGAACTTCTGCACCACCAAATTCAGCACATGCGCCAAGCAAGGGATGTGCGTCAAATTGGCTAGTCCCAGAGCTGCAACGAGATTTCGCCCATTATCACACACCACCAGGCCGGGCTTGAGGCTTACCGGCAGCAACCACTCGTCGGTCTGTTGTTCTATACCCCGCCACAACTCCTGTGCGGTGTGGGGCCTGTCCCCCAAACATATGAGTTTCAGAATGGCCTGCTGACGTTTACCCCGGGCTGTGCTGAAGTTGGTGGTGAAGGTGTGTGGCTGACTGGATGAGCAGGTGGAAGAAGAGGAGGAGGAAGCCGAGAAGGAGGAGGTGGCAACAGGAGGCAAAGAATGTTGCCCTGCGATCCTTGGCGGCGGAAGGACGTGCGCTAAACAGCTCTCCGCCTGGGGCCCAGCTGCCACTACATTTACCCAGTGTGCAGTTAGGGAGATATAGCGTCCCTGGCCATGCTTACTGGTCCACGTATCTGTGGTTAGGTGGACCTTGCTACAGATGGCGTTGCGCAGTGCACACTTGATTTTATCGGATACTTGGTTGTGCAGGGAAGGCACGGCTCTCTTGGAGAAGTAGTGGCGGCTGGGAACAACATACTGTGGGACAGCAAGCGACATGAGCTGTTTGAAGCTGTCTGTGTCCACCAGCCTAAATGACAGCATTTCATAGGCCAGTAGTTTAGAAATGCTGGCATTCAGGGCCAGGGATCGAGGGTGGCTAGGTGGGAATTTACGCTTTCTCTCAAATGTTTGTGAGATGGAGAGCTGAACGCTGCCGTTTGACATGGTTGAGACGCTTGGTGACGGAGGTGGTGGTGGTGTTGGTGGTACATCCCCTGTTTGCTGGGCGGCAGGTGCCAACGTTCCTCCAGAGGCGGAGGAAGAGGCCGAGGCGGCAGCAGCAGAAGAGGCCGAGGCGGCAGCAGCAGAAGAGGCAGCAGGGGGAGCCTGAGTGACTTCCTTGGTTTTAAGGTGTTTACTCCACTGCAGTTCATGCTTTGCATGCAGGTGCCTGGTCATGCAGGTTGTGCTCAGGTTCAGAACGTTAATGCCTCGCTTCAGGCTCTGATGGCACAGCGTGCAAACCACTCGGGTCTTGTCGTCAGCACATTGTTTGAAGAAGTGCCATGCCAGGGAACTCCTTGAAGCTGCCTTTGGGGTGCTCGGTCCCAGATGGCGGCGGTCAGTAGCAGGCGGAGTCTCTTGGCGGCGGGTGTTCTGCTTTTGCCCACTGCTCCCTCTTTTGCTACGCTGTTGGCTCGGTCTCACCACTGCCTCTTCCTCCGAACTGTGAAAGTCAGTGGCACGACCTTCATTCCATGTGGGGTCTAGGACCTCATCGTCCCTGCATCGTCTTCCAGCCAGTCTTGATCCCTGACCTCCTGTTCAGTCTGCACACTGCAGAAAGACGCAGCAGTTGGCACCTGTGTTTCGTCATCATCAGAGACATGCTGAGGTGGTATTCCCATGTCCTCATCATCAGGAAACATAAGTGGTTGTGTGTCAGTGCAGTCTATGTCTTCCACCGCTGGGGAAGGGCTAGGTGGAAACCCTGCCAGCGGAGTCTTCAAACAGCATAAGAGACTGCTGCATAACTTGAGGCTCAGACAGTTTCCCTGGTATGCATGGGGGTGATGTGACAGACTGATGGGGTTGGTTTTCAGGTGCCATCTGTGCGCTTTCTGCAGAAGACTGGGTGGGAGATAATGTGAACGTGCTGGATCCACTGTCGGCCACCCAATTGACTAATGCCTGTACCTGCTCAGGCCTTACCATCCTTAGAACGGCATTGGGCCCCACCATATATCGCTGTAAATTCTGGCGGCTACTGGGACCTGAGGTAGTTGGTACACTAGGACGTGTGGATGTGGCAGAACGGCCACGTCCTCTCCCAGCACCAGAGGGTCCACTAACACCACCACGACCATGTCCACGTCCGCGTCCCTTACTAGATGTTTTCCTCATTGCTATGGTTCACCACAACAACAAAAATATTATTTGGCCCAATGTATTGTATTCAAATTCAGCTGAATATAAATTTGAGGCCTAGTATTTAGGCGCTGGGTGACCGGTATGGATTTACTGACAGAATTAGACTTGGAAATGCACAGTAGCGTGTGTGTGAAGTTATTCTGAATGACCCTATGTGCACCTTGAATATTATATACCCTTTTAGGGATAGATTTCAAATAGCTCTGATATAGCAGAAACCACTAAATTATTAAATTGCTAAATTGGGAATTGTATTTCAACCCAGAACAAAAAATGTGCTTTGACGGACACTAAATAACTTTCCCAGCCACAACAGTACAGCGGTAACGACAGATTTAGCGGGATATAAATTTGAGGCCTAGTATTTAGGCGCTGGGTGACCGGTATGGATTTACTAACAGAATTAGACTTGGAAATGCACAGTAGCGTGTGTGTGAAGTTATTCTGAATGACCCTATGTGCACCTTGAATATTATATACCCTTTTAGGGATAGATTTCAAATAGCTCTGATATAGCAGAAACCACTAAATTATGAAATTGCTAAATTGGGAATTGTATGTCAACCCAGAACAAAAAATGTGCTTTGACGGACACTAAATAACTTTCCCAGCCACAACAGTACAGCGGTAACGACAGATTTAGCGGGATATAAATTTGAGGCCTAGTATTTAGGCGCTGGGTGACCGGTATGGATTTACTAACAGAATTAGACTGGGATATGGCCAAAAAATAACCACACTATTGCTGGTTAAATGCACTTGGTGTGACAGCTTGACCAACCACACTACTGAGGGTTAAATGCACTTGGTGACGGGCGCAGCTTGCCCCTGATGTAGTATATGGCCAAAAAATTAACAGACTATTGCTGGTTAAATGCACTTGGTGTGACAGCTTCACCCTGATGTAGGCTTTAGCCAAAAAACAACCACACCATTGAGGGTTAAATGCACTTGGTGACAGGCGCAGCTTGCCCCTGATGTAGTATATGGCCAAAAAATGAACAGACTATTGCTGGTTAAATGCACTTGGTGTGACAGCTTGACCAACCACACTACTGAGGGTTAAATGCACTTGGTGACGGGCGCAGCTTGCCCCTGATGTAGTATATGGCCAAAAAATTAACAGACTATTGCTGGTTAAATGCACTTGGTGTGACAGCTTGACCAACCACACTACTGAGGGTTAAATGCACTTGGTGACGGGCGCAGCTTGCCCCTGATGTAGTATATGGCCAAAAAATTAACAGACTATTGTTGGTTAAATGCACTTGGTGTGACAGCTTGACCAACCACACTACTGAGGGTTAAATGCACTTGGTGACAGGCGCAGCTTGCCCCTGATGTAGTATATGGCCAAAAAATAAACAGACTATTGCTGGTTAAATGCACTTGGTGTGACAGCTTCACCCTGATGTAGGCTTTAGCCAAAAAACAACCACACCATTGAGGGTTAAATGCACTTGGTGACAGGCGCAGCTTGCCCCTGATGTAGTATATGGCCAAAAAATAAACAGACTATTGCTGGTTAAATGCACTTGGTGTGACAGCCTCACCCTGATGTAGGCTTTAGCCAAAAAACAACCACACCATTGAGGGTTAAATGCACTTGGTGACAGGCGCAGCTTGCCCCTGATGTAGTATATGGCCAAAAAATAAAGACTATTGCTGGTTAAATGCACTTGGTGTGACAGCTTCACCCTGATGTAGGCTTTAGCCAAAAAACAACCACACCATTGAGGGTTAAATGCACTTGGTGACAGGCGCAGCTTGCCCCTGATGTAGTATATGGCCAAAAAATGAACAGACTATTGCTGGTTAAATGCACTTGATGTCACAGCTTGACCAACCACACTACTGAGGGTTAAATGCACTTGGTGACGGGCGCAGCTTGCCCCTGATGTAGTATATGGCCAAAAAATGAACAGACTATTGCTGGTTAAATGCACTTGGTGTGACAGCTTGACCAACCACACTACTGAGGGTTAAATGCACTTGGTGACGGGCGCAGCTTGCCCCTGATGTAGTATATGGCCAAAAAATGAACAGACTATTGCTGGTTAAATGCACTTGGTGTGACAGCTTGACCAACCACACTACTGAGGGTTAAATGCACTTGGTGACGGGCGCAGCTTGCCCCTGATGTAGTATATGGCCAAAAAATTAACAGACTATTGTTGGTTAAATGCACTTGGTGTGACAGCTTGACCAACCACACTACTGAGGGTTAAATGCACTTGGTGACAGGCGCAGCTTGCCCCTGATGTAGTATATGGCCAAAAAATAAACAGACTATTGCTGGTTAAATGCACTTGGTGTGACAGCTTCACCCTGATGTAGGCTTTAGCCAAAAAACAACCACACCATTGAGGGTTAAATGCACTTGGTGACAGGCGCAGCTTGCCCCTGATGTAGTATATGGCCAAAAAATAAACAGACTATTGCTGGTTAAATGCACTTGGTGTGACAGCTTCACCCTGATGTAGGCTTTAGCCAAAAAACAACCACACCATTGAGGGTTAAATGCACTTGGTGACAGGCGCAGCTTGCCCCTGATGTAGTATATGGCCAAAAAATAAAGACTATTGCTGGTTAAATGCACTTGGTGTGACAGCTTCACCCTGATGTAGGCTTTAGCCAAAAAACAACCACACCATTGAGGGTTAAATGCACTTGGTGACAGGCGCAGCTTGCCCCTGATGTAGTATATGGCCAAAAAATAAACAGACTATTGCTGGTTAAATGCACTTGGTGTGACAGCTTCACCCTGATGTAGGCTTTAGCCAAAAAACAACCACACCATTGAGGGTTAAATGCACTTGGTCGCAGCTTGTGCTGGCGCACCACAAGACACAAAATGGCCGCCGATCACCCCAGAAAAAAGTGACTGACAAACGGTCTGGGCAGCCTAAAAACAGTGAGCAATTGAATTTCAGCAGCTCAATGATGCACAGCTGCAGATCGATCGATTAATGAAGTCCTTTGGAGGAGTTAATCTGCCTAATCTCGCCCTACTGTCGCAGCCGCAACCTCTCCCTACGCTAATCAGAGCAGAGTGACGGGCGGCGCTATGTGACTCCAGCTTAAATAGAGGCTGGGTCACATGGTGCTCTGGCCAATCACAGCCATGCCAATAGTAGGCATGGCTGTGACGGCCTCTTGGGGCAAGTAGTATGACGCTTGTTGATTGGCTGCTTTGCAGCCTTTCAAAAAGCGCCAAGAAAGCGTCACAAAAGCGCCAAGAAAGCGACGAACACCGAACCCGAACCCAGACTTTTACGAAAATGTCCGGGTTCGGGTCCGTGTCACGGACACCCCAAAATTCGGTACGAACCCGAACTATACAGTTCGAGTTCGCTCATCCCTACTTATTAGCCATTGTGTGCTGAAGTGAGAAAATTACAGAGTTTTTTGGGGTGTTTTAATTTCCTTTTTATTTATTTATTTGATCTAACAGTATGTCAGACAGAGAAGTGCCAGGCCCTGCACAGGGGAGTGGCAGAGGCCTAAATGTTTCTGGCGCAGGCAGAGGTCGCAGCAGAGTAAGGGGTCGTGGCAGCAGGGGTCACATCGAGAGGCCTGAGCTCCCAGTGTCAGCTAGCAGTTGTGTTTTGACCAGCAACCCAGCGGTTCTTGAATGGTTGACCGAGTGAAGGCGGATGCTCAACAGACAGGATCAGTTTTATGGGGGTTATTGTTCTGACGGATCAGAGGAAGGGAAAAATAATCAGGGAAGTCAACACAAACTTACTGCTGACACCCTCTCCACTCTGTTGGGGGGCTTTAGGCTAGGTCTACACAACGACATTTGTCGCGCGACATTTTGTTGCACTAATGTCGCACGACAATTTTTATAATGGCAGTCCATTTGAGATGGATTTTTCTGCGACTGTTGTGTCGCAGTCGCAGCATGTCGCATGTTGCAGTGCGACACCATAGACTGCCATTATAAAAATTGTCGCACGACATTAGTGAAACAAAATGTCACGCGACAAATGTTGCGCCCTATCTGTCGCACGACTTTTTGTCGCGCGACAAATGTCGTAGTGTAGACCTAGCCTTACTTGTATAAGCGTTTAATAGAACATGTTCTGTAGGCATCTATGTGGAATCAGCTGGCGACGGTGTAAAAGGAGTGCGCTTCTTCTTGGTGCCAACATCGACCTGTAAGGCTGAGTTCATACTTCAGTTATTTGGTCAGTTTTGGCCCCGTGACTGCCCAAATAAGTGATTTTAAGAGCGACGCCTGTCATCTGCATGTCATACTGACTCACAATATTATTTCACTACCAAAGCAGACTCCCTATGCGTGTTACTGCAAGGCACAGTGTTCTACACCACTATAAAGGCTCTCAGCAGCCAGGAAATAGCTGTTTTTTAATGTAATTAGCCGCAATTAATTGGGATCGAACCCAATTTTTCCCCCAAAATTTGGCGAACCCACAAATTGAATTTTTGACAAATTTGCTCATCTCTATTTATAATCCTTATTCTGCAATTTACAGAAACACCCAATATGTGGTCATAACCTGCTGTATGTGGACACAGGAGTGCTTAGAAAGAAAGGAACAGATTTTGCAGGGCAGATTTTGCTGGAATGGTTTTTGGGTGCTATGTCACTGTTACAGGACAATATGGCTCTCAGCCAGAACCTCAGCCTGATGACCACACAACTATGCCTAATAATTGGATATAGTGTATATTGATATCCAGTGGTATTCACTCATTGTGTGATATCAGTATCGCCAGTAGCCATTTGGTCATTTTGTCCCTTGTTAGGCCTCTTTCACACTTGCGTTGTCCGGATCCGGCGTGTACTCCACTTGCCGGAATTACACGCCGGATCCGGAAAAACGCAAGTGTACTGAAAGCATTTGAAGACTGATCCGTCTTCAAAATGCTTTCAGTGTTACTATGGCAGCCAGGACGCTATTAAAGTCCTGGTTGCCATAGTAGGAGCGGGGAGCGGGGGAGCGGTATACTTACAGTCCGTGCGGCTCCCGGGGCGCTCCAGAATGACGTCAGAGCGCCCCATGCGCATGGATGACGTGCCATGCGATCACGTGATCCATGCGCTTGGGGCGCCCTGACGTCACTCTGGAGCGCCCCGGGAGCCGCACGGATGGTAAGTATGCTGCTCCCCCGCTCCCCACTACACTTTACCATGGCTGCCAGGACTTTAGCGTCCCGGCAGCCATGGTAACCATTGAGAAAAAGCCAAACGTCGTATCCGGCAATGCGCCGAAACGACGTTTAGCTTAAGGCCAGATCCGGATCAATGCCTTTCAATGGGCATTAATTCCGGATCCGGCCTTGCGGCAAGTCTTCAGGATTTTTGGCTGGAGCAAAAAGCGCAGCATGCTGTGGTATTTTCTCCGGCCAAAAAACGTTCCGTTCCGGAACTGAAGACATCCTGATGCATCCTGAATGGATTTCACTCCATTCAGAATGCATTAGGATAAAACTGATCAGGATTCTTCCGGCATAGAGCCCCGACGACGGAACTCTATGCCGGAAGAAAAGAACGCAACGGTGAAAGATCCCTTAGCATATCAAAGGCAGGAAGTGCACATTGTAAAAGCAGCTGGACAACATTCTCTTGGCCAACAGATTGGGAAGATATTTCGGTGGTCACAGGGTGGAGTCCATAGTGGGGGCTGGGACTCAGGAACATATATGTGACATGAAACTTGGAAGTCTCTCTCTCTCTTCCTGCCAGCTGGACCAACAGAACTTCAGGAGCAAGCTAAGTTTTATGTCTGGTTATGTGTGTATGTATATAAGTATAATATCCCAGTAGACTTTATATGTGTACATATAGATATTTGTAGTCTGCGATTGTATTACCAGTAGATTATATATGCTGTTTATGCATGAGTCACTATATGTACATGTACTAATGGTCAGGTACTGGATGTGAGTTGAGTAGAAGAGTAGATCTAGTAGAGGGTATATTGGTGGACTCTGGATATACTTTATATACATACAAATGATCCAAACATGAAGTAGACATATGGGGATTGTAAAGTAATTACTATTTTTGAAGGTATTACTATCTTTTATAAAATTAGAGAAATTGAAATTTACGAATTTTTTAAAATTTTTCAAAATTTGGTATTTTTTTATGAATAAAAATGTTTTTTTTTTAACCTTTTTTTACCACTGTCATGAAGTACAATATGTGACGAGAAAACAGTCTCAGAATGGCCTGTATAAGTAAAAGCGTTTTAAAGTTATTACCACATAAAGTGACACATGTCAGATTTGCAAAAAATTGCCTGGGCACGAAGGTGAAAACAGGCCCGAAGTTGAAGGGGTTAAATGATCTGGCATGAAGTTAAAGATGAAACACACTTTTAAACATTTTAAGCAATATTAGTGTATGATTTTGGTTTTGTACAATATTATGGTTAAAAAGTAAAGGGATGCTATAAGAAGCTAGCAAATAGTTTTCAGGTCACCATTTATCTCAGTTGGACTGTAATTAAGAAATGGCAGTTAAAAGGAACAGTAGAGGTCAAGAGGTCAAATTAAGGGCTGGAAGTCCAAAACAAATTTCAGACAGCTGCTCATAGCATTGCTAGAAGGTAAATCAGAACCCCCGCTTGACTGCACAAGACCTTCAGGAAGATTTAGCAGACTATGGAGTTTTTGTACATTGTCCAGGCTGGTACCGTGCTCACTACAGGTGCAGCAGGTAAAAGCTGCTCAATCTTTTAATTTACTCCTTTGGTACATTGTTCTACTGTTCAAAAACCCCTGCACAAATATGGCTTTCATGTTAGAGTCATCAGAAGAAAACCACTCCTGCATCCTTACCACAAAATTTAGCGTCAGAAGTTTGCAAAAGAACATCTAAACAAGCCTGATGCATTTTAGAAACAAGTCATGTGGACCGATGAGGTTAAATTAGAACTCTTTGGCCACAATGAGCAACTTTATGTAGAAAAACAGGGACAGAATTTCATGAAAAGAACATCTCTCCAACCATTAAGCATGGGGGTGGATCATTGATGCCTTGGGGTTGTGTTGCATCCAATGACACAGGGAACATTTCACAGGTAGCGGCAAAAATGAAGTCAATGAAATTTCAGCAAATTCTGGAAGCAAACTTAACATCAACTGTAAAAAAGCTAAATTTGAAAAGAGGATGGTATCTGCAAATGGATAACGATTCTAAACATACCTCAAAATCCAAAATAGACTACCTCAAAAGGCACAAGCTGCAAGTTTTTGAAGGCTTTTGCAAAGAAGAATAGATGAAAATCCCTCAAACAGGAAAATTAACGACTCTTGGCTGGCTACAAAAAGCATTTACAAGCTGTGATACTTGCCAAAGGGAATGCTATTAGGTACTAACTAGAGATTAGCTAATTTCTAGAAAATTTGATTCGCCGAATTGAACTAAAAAATTTGCTTCGTGACAAATTACTTTGCCATGGAGCTCATTTTTTTTGTAAGTAGCCCCCGTCATTGCACCCCGCATTCATACATGATCGCGGCATCTGAGTGTACAAACAGAGTGAAATTAACATAAAAAATATTACATCAAACTTACCGCGTCCATTTGCGTGTGACGGGCAGGCAGCCATCTTGCTTGAAGATCTCGGCTGAAATCACATACGGCGTGAGATTACGTCATGATGATGTAATCTCACACAGCACGGGATTTCAGCTGGGATCTTCAAGCAAGATGGAGGCTGGTGGCCCTTCGCGCGCAAATGGAGGTGGTAAGTTTGAATTTCAGGAATAATCGATTCGCTGACACGGAGCACGAGGAAATTCGGCTTCTAGGCGAATCAAATTATTCCTGAAATTTGAATCGAATTTCACTTCGTGGGATTCGATTCGCTCATCTCTAGTACTATCCATGCAGGGTGCCCCAAAGTTTTGCTTTTTTGTTATTTTGAAAATGTAAAAGATGAAAATAATAATTATTTTTTTTATACAAAGGGAATGAGTCATCTTTAACTGTATGCCTTTTGGATATCATTTCATCTTTAACTTGCTTAACTGTTCACAGTAACAGTAATTTTGACCGGGGGTACCCAAACTTTTACTTGCCACTCTATATATATTATATATATATTAAGGATGAGCGAATCGATTCATAACAAACTGAATTTGTCTGCTAAGTGAACCACGCAGCATCATTTTACTGCACTTGATGTCAGAATAAACCACACGGGATGAAGAAGGATGCTCACATGACTCTGGGAGGAAATGGTGGGAGGGCTAGCCCTGATTGGCTCATAGGCTGACAGCCTGGATCAACCACTCAGTGGTGCAGCAGGCAGAGAGGTGCATGTGCAGAACGTAATTCTGTGTTGAGCTGTTAATGAGGGTGGATGGGTGGATGCAGTGCCTGACAGAATAGATCTTAGACAGTATACAGAGTTACAAGCAAGCATCTATTGTAGTGTAAAAGGGACAGTCTAGGGAAAGACGATAAAGAAATAATTGTGTAGAATACAAGGGGTTTGGATCAGAAAAAGCTTGAGAGAGTGAAGGGATTGGTGGGGCACAGTCAATGCTCAATATAGCTGCTGAAGAACCTCATCCTAGCAATACTGTGGCAAAAAAACAGCCACCTGCTAGAAAAGGTGGAGATTTATCAAACTGGTGTAAACTAGAACTGTTTTAGTTGCCCATAGCAACCAATCAGATTCCGCCTTTCATTTTTCAAAGGAGCTGTGAAAAATAAAAGGTAGAATCTGATTAATTGCTATGGGCAACTAAGCCCATTCTACATTACACCAGTTTGACAAATCTCCCTCTTCTACATAGGCTTATTGCCAGCACAGAACCCAATAGCATTCTGCTGCTGAGCAGTTGCAAGTTTTATTTTCAAATGTGTTTATTTTTTTTTAACGCATTGTATTATAGCAAAAGCATTTACGGCAATAACCCCATTTTACAAAAAAATAAGGGAAAGAGAGGAAGAAAGGGAAGAAAGGAGAACAATAGACTAGTTTTTGAAGTCGCCAAATGACTGGACAAAAGGGGAAACAGGATGTAAACTTGAAAAAAAATATTGCTGGGCTTATAACGCAAGAGGCAGCAGATGATCACCTTTAGGAGGGAGACGGGGAGAGGGAGGATGAAGAGGACACTCGTATGGTAGAGTCCTTTCCTTTAGAGAAAATTCTGGCTATGGTCAAAAATAATGGAAAGGTGATACACGACATTGCATGCCAGTTGGGGGCGCTTCAGTCAGATGTATCATTAATAAGAGATGATGTCACAAAAACCCGAGACAGGGTTACAGTTATAGAAAAGTCCATTGCCACTTAGAGAAGGATGTAAAAGTATTAAAATCTTAAGCTTCCACCTTGAGAAAGGACTTTATTTTCAAAAAAAACTGGTGGATTTAGAAGACAGGTCGACTCGAGATGATCTAATGTGAGAATCCTGGGGCTCCGAGAAGAGAGGTCTGTTATTTGTATGGTGGACCATGGGTTGAAGGGGGGATGTTGGGTGGTGATGTTTTTTTTTTCTAGGTGGGTGGGTTTTTGTGGGTTGGGTTGCGATGTGTCTCCCAGGTTGTGGGGGGAAGAGAGAGTTTCTCCCTTTTCTTTCTTCTTTCTTCTGTTGTTCATCAATGTCGGGTTAGAATCCTAACCTGGAACGTAAGGGGTCTCAGTGATAAATTAAAAAGACAGGCGGTCTGTGATCGAGACATCTTCCTGCGATTGCCAGTTTAGTTGAGACCCATTTTTCTGAAGGGGAGATTCCTAGACTCGGTGGGGGTTGGGCCACGTAGACTTATCATTCCACTTATAATAGTTATTCAAGAGGTGTTACTGTATTAATTCATAAAGGGATTGATTTTGTCTCACGGGCCTCCTACATTGACAATCAGGGGAGTTTTGTTTTTCTTTGTGGCAACTTATATGGGAAATTATGTATTTTGGCTTTTATTTATATTCCCCCTCCTTTTTCTTCAAATGTGCTTAATTGTTTACTATCCTTTGCTGATCGATGGCCTGAATGCCCTGTCATTGTGATGGGGGATTTTAATTGGAAATGAATAGGGTTTCCATGGAGATGGACAGGCATACCCTGTCAGGGGTCTCCTTTGTCCCGCTTTTGCCAAGAAGCTGGTTTTGTGGATATATGGAGATATTTAGGGAAGGGGAAACGAGCATATTCCTGTGTTAGTAAATCCAGGAGATCGATGTCTAAGATAGATTTAGAAGAATGGCGTGGTATTAGCAGGAGGTGCTCAAACCCACATGCAGTTGTGCATGTATATATAGGGGAGCAAATCCTGCACTTGTGGCCCGTTGCTAATGGTGATCCCCAGCAAAAATGCATACAGTGGAGGATGCCCGCAGCGAACCACAAGTACTACAATAGACATCCTACACAAGGTAGCAATTATGTGGATGTGATAATCAATATAACAATATAACAAAATAATAGCAAAGTCAGGTGCACTCTGCGGTCTTACTAAACCCTCAAACTGATTTTAAAATTGAGAGATTAGTCAACATGTCCTACGGTGTAGGACATGTCTAAGCCCGGGCACCACGCCAAGGTTTCTCAAGTAGCTCGGGACCTAACACTCTCCTACCAGAGCCGTATGGGTAATACCAGGAGCCAGTGGGCAAATTACAGGAGCATGAGGCCGACTCACAAACAACTCACCAGTTACCTCCAGCATGTAACCATGCTTGCAATGGGAGGAGGGAAGAGTCTGCGAGTCCCACTCAAGACTGGCTGATATGGCCCAGCCGTATGCATTTTTGCTGGGGATCGCCATTAGCAACGGGCCACAAGTGCAGGATTTGCTCCCCTATATATACATGCACGACTGTATGTGGGTTTGAGCACCTCCTGCTAATACCACGCCATTCTTTTCAGTTTGTATATATAGAGATTCTTGGAGGTGTATAAACTCCAATTTAAATGTGCCTGTTTTCCATCTACAGGCCACATTTAGGTGCACCTGTGAGGCCTGGGCCATATCAGCCAGTCTTGAGTGGGACTCGCAGACTCCTCCCTCCTCCGATTGCAAGCATGGTGACATGCTGGAGGTAACTGGTGAGTTGTTTGTGAGTTGGCCTCATGCTCCTGTAATTTGCCCACTGGCTCCTGGTATTGCCCATACGGCTCTGGTAGGAGAGTGTTAGGTCCCAGGCTACTTGAGAAACCTTGGCGTGGTGCCCGGGCTTAGACATGTCCTAATCTCTTAATTTTAAAATCAGTTTGAGGGTTTAGTAAGACCGCAGAGTGCACCTGTCTTTGCTATTATTTTGTTATATTGTAAGATAGATTTAGCCCTGATTAATAAAAAATAATTTGAAATATGTAAAGTGTATGAAATATGAGGCTAGGTCATTATCCGATCACCTACCTCTTTTTATTGAGTTATCTATGATGGATGATAAACATAATGTTAGACCTCCATTTAGATTAAATCCTTATTGGATTTCTATAATGGATAACCATAAATCGATTAAACAGGAGATGGAATTCTTTTGGGATACCAATCATAATTCAGCAAAGTTCTATTTTGTGTTGGATGCGTTTAGGGCATTTATGAGTGGGTGTTTATTAGTAACATCTTTAACTTAATAAAAAGTTATGCAACAAAAGAGAGATTTACTAGAGGCAGCGGTAGTCAGCATGGATGAGTTTTCCAGTAAAAATACAGAACAAACTAGGGAATCTATGCAGAAGGCAAACCAGGCTTTTACTGACTTCCTTCTGGATAAGGCCCAGGGAAAAAATATTATTCTGAATCAGGTCACCCAAGGAAAATGTAGGCCAGGGTGATCGCTAATTAGGAACCAAAAAAAGAGATAGTTAGTATTTGCTCTTCTGAAGGCACAATTATCCAAGATCAGGAAGGCATTAAAGATGCATTTGTGAAGTATTTTTCAGAATTGTACAACTCAGAAAATACCATTTCAGATGAAGCGATTGAGTTATATTTGAATTTTATTTCCTGTCCAGTCCTTACAGATATTCAAAGAAAAGACCTAGATGCGGATCTCTTCTTGCAAGAGCTGGAGGCCGCCTGTGCGAGAAACTCATCCCCAGGAATTGATGAATTCCCATATGAATTCTATTGTAAATATGGGGAGGTTGTTCTTCCCCATCTCCTAAAGGTATTTATGCAGGTAGTAGAAGATGGTAGTCTTCCGGAATCCATGACAGAGGGGGTAATAGTATTAATATTGAAAAAAGGCAAAGAGCCTTTAGATATGGATTCTTACAGGCCAATTTCATTGTTAAATACAGATGTTAAGCTTTTTTCAAGGATTCTAAAAGGCTGTCCAAAGTCATTTCATCCATTATACACCCTGGAGTTCACTAAATAATGTTGTAAGTAATAGGCGACTACCTGACAATAAACGTTTCACTATGATATACCGTAAGTGGTTGCTAAAATGTAACTTTTATTAAATTATCTAAAAAAGAACGTGTGAAAGTTCTCTAATGACATATAAACAAGACATGTACGATAACCTGGTTGGCACCCACTACACTTGGACATGTATAGCTGGCCTAACCCAGGACTATATATATATGTCACCAGAGGGGGCAGACTAGTGACCTAAACCAAAAGGGAGGATGGACTTATTGTGGTATGTAAACCTCCATCAGCCCCTATTAATAGGTAGTCAGGTCACTAACATCAGTCTATGCTCCCACATGGGACTATATAAAAATGCTACCTAATTTCTTTGGTGAAGATGGTATCTTTGCCTCAATTACTTAATATTCTCAGAAACTCCCCAGTATGGATCGAGGATAAATTCTTTAAATGGTTTCTACCACCACATTTTGACCTAATTAGCTGTCAGACACTAGCGATCTGCTAGTGTCTGCTGTACCTAACCATGCTATTGTAATCCCTTCTCTGCAGCAGTTACCCTAAAAAACAAACTTTTATTGCTATGCAAATGAGCCTCTAGGTGCTATGGGGGCGTCTTTTCAGCACCTAGAGGCTCCGTCTACTCACCATGTCTGCCGCCCAGCTCGTCCCTCCAGCCCGCCCATCTCTAGATTGACAGCCTCCATCGCGGTCAAATTCTCGTGCCTGCGTCGTGTGCGTCTGTATTCGGCGCAGGCGCAGTGACTGTCAGACCACTCTCTGCACCGGTATCTCTACTGCGCCTGCGCCGATGACGTCAGAGTGCTCCCAGGAACAGACGACGCCCGGCCTCAAGCAGTGGAGATGCGCAGGCGCAGTGGAGATGCGCAGGCGCAGTGAGCGGTCTGACAGTCACTGCGCCTGCGCCGAATACAGACACACACGGCGCAGCCGCGAGAATTCGCTCGTGATGGAGGCTGTCAATCTAGAGATGGGCGGGCTGGAGGGACGAGCTGGGCGGCAGACATGGTGAGTAGACGGAGCCTCTAGGTGCTGAAAAGACCCCCTCATAGCACCTAGAGGCTCATTTGCAAAGCAATAAAAGTTCGTTTTTTAGGGTAACCACTGCAGAGAAAGGGATTACAATAGCATGGTTAGGTACAGCAGACACTAGCAGATCGCTAGTGTCAGACAGCTAATTAGGTCAAAATGTGGTGGTAGAAATGCTTTAAGCTGATTGAGAGAATCATTCATGATTTTCTCTGGGAGAGAAAGTGAGTAAGGCTTAAATTGGAGTATTTTTATAAGCCGATGGAACAGGGGGGACTAAATCTTCTCTATTTCAAGGGCTATTTTATAACTATAGCTGTATTATGAATGGTAGAAGAGCTCATTTTGTAGAATTCTGGTGAAGAAATCTGTACATGATAATATTTTTGCTTTATTGGAATCTGGACAACTAATTAGGCCCCAACAGGAATATAGAGCTGCTGCGAGGTTATTCACCAAGTCTTGGAATACTATTAGAAATTGGTTTGGAATAAAGGGATCCCTCTGCTGCACGCCCTTCTGGCACAATTATTATCTACAGGCCTTAGATGAGCTGGCCGTAGATCAATATCGGAAAAAGAATAATATCTGTTATCTCACACAGGTTGTTGGGAAATGTTTCCTTTTTCAGAGTTAGTACAAAGGGAAAATATATTTAATACATCTTGGATTCAGTATTTTCAGTTACGTTCTGCACTTTCTAGCATAAAAGATAAATCTCTTTTTCATATAGATATTTCTGCTTTTTTGCATGAGTTAATAGTAAAGTCAGCACAGAGGGTTAAGGTTTCTCAGTGTTATAAATATTTACTTAAAGCAAGTTTTACTAATGTATATTCTTTTGGGCAAAAGTCCTGGAGTTTGGAATGCCCAAAGATTCAATTAGATGAGTGGGATAATATACTGGTGAATGTAGGATTAGTTTCGTATAAGTTTAATCACATATTGGTTCAATTTAATATTTTACAGAGAATTTATGTCACACCTCTATGGCTTAAAAAACAGCATCTTAGAAATACTTCCAATTGTCCACACTGCGATTCTCCTGAGGCCGATCATGTACACATGTTTTGGACTTGTCCACAACTTAAATAATACTGGGAGGCAATACATAATTATGTTACCCAAAAGTTGAAAGTGGGGATCCCATTCACGGTAGAAGCTTGGATTCCTAGTGATCTTACTAAGGTGGGGTGCCATAAGCATAAATGGTTTCATTTGATCTAAATAATGTTTTTAGCAAGACTTTTGATTGCCCGGTCTTGGTTTTCAGTTAATACTCCAAGCTTGAATACATGGTTGAATCTCGTTAAAACAGGATTAAAAGGTATGAAAGCATCCTATTTAAACAAAGAAATTCAGAGGATAAATGGTCAAAGATATAGGGAGAATGGAACTTCTAATTATTTTTTTTCCCCTGCCGTAACCTTTTTACTGGGAGAAGCATCGCAAAGGGGGTGGGTGTTTGGGAGGGAATTGGGAGGGGTTTAAGGAATTGAAAATGATAATTTTTGGATTTGTCATTTTGTATAGAAAAATCATTGTTCAATAAAAATTTTTGAAAAAAACAAAACATTTTATACTCGTGAAATTAAACACCTATTACACAATAAACTGAAATATTACCACCTTTCCTGCATTGTTTTATTAGTGGTGGGATAATAATTGCATTAGAAGTTTGTAAAAATTGTCTTGACAGTAAAGAAAGGTCTTTTTTGAAATTAAACACAAATAACACGGTAGACAGAAATCTTACCAGCCTTCCCTGCATTGTTATATTGATGGTGGTGGTGGGCAGGAATAATTGCATTACAAGTATGTAACGTCTGTCTGAATACTAAAGAGAGGTATTTTTTTTAAACCTGTGTTTATAGTAAAAGTTTTTTTTTTTTTTTTTTATTAATCTGTGTTTTTCCTGCATCATTTTCTTGGTGGAGGTGGTGGTTGGGAAATCGCACTACACTTTTCAACGTGTGTCTTAAAAGCAAAGTCTGTTTTGAACCTGCATTTTTTAAAGCAAATACCACAGTTGATAGACATCTTACTGGCCTTTACTGCCTTGTTATATTGGTGGTGTGTGCACATGTATGTTTTTTTTTGGGGGGGGATATAGTTGCATTATAAGTTTGGAACATATGTGTTAATAGTATAGAAAGTAACGCTTTCAAAAGTAAATAACACAATAGGCAGAATTCTTACCGTGCCAATACTGCAATATTTTCCAAAGTAAATTGTCAATAGCAGTGTTCAGTGTGTTTGTAGAAAGGGAGTGACATTTAATTGCGCCTCTGTCTTTAAATGGCAGAAAACACACTTGTAATTTTTCTGTAGCAGTTCAATAATATGTCTGACTGTGTACCAAACTTTTCATTTAGGAAAATTGTGAGTTTTCATTAGGTCTCATAATAGAATGTGTGGAATATGGAAGAGGTCATAACAAAAGACCCAGGCCTTGTCTTCCCAGAGTCATAATGGGGGTAGTAGTAGCAGATATCCAGGCAGTAGTAGTAGGCAGCTGTTCTCCCAAAAGGTACATTATTATTGAGGACAAAGATAAGAAGATTGTGGACTGGCTGACTCCTCCTCTCAATCACAGCAATCTGACATTGTGCATTGGAGCCAGGGGTCACAGCATCCCTGCAGCTCCTCCTCCTTGCAGTCCCAGAGAAACCTTTCACTTGCATACTCTGTCTTAACTGCCCCCTCTTTGTGGGGCACCTTCATTTTTCCTAAGAGGCAACAACGCTTTATTGACTTGTGTGAGAGCAGTCATCATTTGTACTGCCATGAGGAGGAGGTTCAGGGGGAGGCAGGAGAATTCCATGCATAGGTGTGTTTGTGGTAGTGGTGAGGGAACTTTTAGGCACAGTGGTAGTGGTAGGGGCAGTGGTAGAGATAGTGGCATTCTGGCCAACTACAGTTTAGGGAATCTGGAGGGGGGCCAAGGAGCTCACAATGATATATCACAGTCTGAGAAAAGTGGTGGGGAGGGTAAGGACTCTGATGATGATTGTGTGTTGGACAGAACCTGGGATCTGGTTAGGGGTGCTAAGGAGGACGTAAATCTATGGAGAGGGCAGTGGCAGCAGCAATAAAGAGCAGAGATAACCGCTATCTCTGTGTGAATATCTCCTGTCTGGCAGTTTTTATTCATTCTGCTGAAAGACAGCAGCATTGCCCTGTGCAAGATCTGTAAGAGTAAAATAAGCCATGGGCAGTCAAACATAAACATACGCACCAGAGTTCTACTGAACCACATGAAGTGGCATCATCCAGTTTAATGGGAAAACAGAGGTGTCTGGCAGCTAGTTCAACAAGAGTTTCCTCCTTCACCTGATCTCATTTGCAGCAGCCAGGCTTCATTCATGGGCAGTGCTATGTCTTTGTCATCGTCATCATCACTTACTGCTTCTCCCCACTCAAACTCATCTTCCTCTGTGCTGTCAAGTTGCTGGTGGTGCTGTTGCTGCAGTACCCTTTAGCAGTCTACTGCTTTAAGGAGCTGATAGCATGCGCTCAGCCTTGCTGTGGGTCTTTCCTTACAGTTGCTGCTTGGCAAGGTGCACGCTACGGTGGACACCTGGTGCATCAGTGATGGGCAGGGGTAGTACATGTCTTTTAAGGCAAGGCAGCACCCCAGCAACAAGGCCACATCTGTGTCAGCCTGGCTCCCACACCAGGCACTTATCTACCTCCTCCACGGACATCCTCTCTTCCTCAACAGTAGCAATTCAGAGCGTCACTCCCACTACCCCTCCTTCCTATCACATGTGTAAACTTAAGCGTTGCCATGCTTTGTTAGAGCTGATCAGTCTGGACGAGAGTAGCCACACAGCTGATCCCTTGCATTTTAGCAGCAAACATCCCACTGGATGTCTCCCTGCCAACTCCAACTGGACAAGGTGGCCAGCGACAATGGCATTGTGGCTGCGCTGAACATGGGGGAAATAACATGTTCCCTGCATGACGTACATAATAAACCTAGTTGTACAATGCTTTTAAAAAAAGTATACTGGCTTTGCAGACAGTGCTGGCAATATCCAGGAGAATTTCTTCGCATTTCAGCCATTCTTATGTGGCAAGGAATGCCCTCCTAGACTTGCAGCGACAGAATGGTCTACCATTACACCACAAATTTCCAACATGCTTTTTATTTACTTACTATTTATTTATTAACTATTAGCCCCCTTAGGGGGCTAGATCCTGGGATCTTTTGATCCCTTGTCCTATTCACCCTTATAGAGATCTATTAGGGTAAATAGGATTTTTACACTGTCCATGCTGAGCTATGCCTTGTGCAATTTCACTGTGGGGGACTCTGATCGGAAGGCAGAGGGAGCCACATCCATGTGCCTAACTCCCTAGGTGCCGGCATCTAAACGGTTAAATGACGGGGTTCAGCGAGATCGCCATTCCCCATCTTTGCAGCTGGGTGCTGGTTGTATAATACAGCCGGCAACCATTGCGTATGGAGCAGGCTAACTGCAGCAGCACGCTCCATACAAATGTGGGTGCATAATGCCGTACATGTATGGAATTACGCGTTAAGGGGTTGAAATGAGCCCAGAATGGCAATGCATTACAAAATGTATTAGCCAGAACATGTTGGACACTTTATAGGCTAGAAAAGTCCATTCTTGTCAAGAAAGGCAACTTCCATCATTGGCACTGAAAGGATTAAAAAAATAAGAAATTATCCTTTTTACTATGTGGATAAATATCCATAAACACCCTTTAAAAACTATGTATGTTTCCCCTACCAAAAGTACAGTACCTTCTACATCCATACTTGTTGGCAATGTCTGTAACAGATTTTAAAGGTGTCTCCATTATGCATGTGTGAATGACATTATTGGATTGGCAACATTTATTATTATAGTGTCCTTTTAAAAAAATAAAAATGACAGGGAAAATCTAACATATTTTTGCGCAAGTATTTAAAGTTTCTAGTTCATAATCTGGATATATACAGTATGTGCTGGAAAAAAAATCTCAGTTTTTCCAAACTGTCCCTTTGTTGCTGGGCGGATCCATTTCCTTCCTCAGTACTTTTAGACTTGCTGGTCTGTAAATGGCACATGCTCCCATCAGCATATTTCAGAACAATGAGGCATCCTAATAAAAAAAAAATATTAAAAAAGCTTCTCGAACTAGCTTGTTGTGTGTGGTTTGGCATAGTTGGAAGCATATAATAACATAGTAGTTGTACTGTAAAAGTTATAATGAGAACCTGCACGAAGGATCTCTGGAGACGTGTTACAAAATGTGTTACAAAATCTATTTGGAAAATATGCTACTGAGCATATCACGGCTCTGCACAGCCTCCAATTGTACAGGGTGATATTTATATGTGTTTCCTATAGATTTCAGTGGGTCCATAGACGTCCTGCTTTGGGTACGTAATAAACAAAATGTTCCATAATGCTTTGGCCCTGGAAGAAGCCTTCACAGACGAAGAGTCAGGAGACGGCTGCAGGGTTGACATCACGGCACTTGGTATTTTGTTACCTTTTATTGTTAATTTTTCCTTATTCGTGGAGTTTTTTGCAGTCCTTAGTTATCTGCACTATGGTGATTTTTAACTGGTGTTATTATTTTTGCTGACTGTTTACCCCTTCTACTTTTCTTGGTGACTGTGATTGTGGCTGACCCTGCAGCCGACCCCGTAGTCTGTCCTCTCTCTCCTTGTGTAGTTTCTACCTGCTGCTCTGTACATTGTATATTTTACCAATCTTGTTTATTTTCTGCGTGTATTTCAATAAAGGTTATTTATGTAATTTGCTATGGAGTTTGCCAGCAGTGCCCTCTTTATTTATAATGTCCCCCAGCAGTGCCTTCTTTTGTTATAATGTCCTCCAATGATGCTCTCCTATTTATAGTGCCTCCAGCTGTGCCCTCTTTAGTTATAATGTCCTCCACTGGTGCTCTCCTATTTATAGTGTCCCCCAGCAGTGCCCTCTTTATTTATAATGTCCTCCAGCAGTGCGCTCTTTATTTATAGTGCCCCCAGTTGTGCCCTCTTTAGTTATAATGTCCTCCAGCCGTGCTCTCCTATTTATAGTGTCCCCCAGCAGTGCCCTCTTTTTTTTTATAATGTCCCCCAGCAGTGCTCTCTTTATTTATAATGTCCCCCAGCAGTGCCCTCTTTATTTATAATGTCCCCCAGCTGCGCCTTCTTTTGTTATAATGTCCTCCAATGATGCTCTCTTATTTATAGTGTCCCCCAGCCCTCTTTATTTATAATGTCCCCCAGCAGTGCCCTCTTTATTTATAATGTCCCCCAGCAGTGCCTTCTTTTGTTATAATGTCCTCCAATGATGCTCTCTTATTTATAGTGTCCCCCAGCAGTGCCCTCTTTATCTATAATGTCCCCCAGCAGTGCGCTCTTTATTTATAATGTCCTCCAGCAGTGCGCTCTTTATTTATAGTGCCCCCAGCTGTGCCCTCTTTAGTTATAATGTCCTCCAGCCGTGCTCTCCTATTTATAGTGTCCCCCAGCAGTGCCCTCTTTTTTTATAATGTCCCCCAGCAGTGTTCTCTTTATTTATAATGTCCCCCAGCAGTGACCTCTTTATTTATAATGTCCCACAGCAATGCCCTCTTTAGTTATAATGACCTCCAAAGATGCTCTCTTATTTATAGTGTCCTCCAGCAGTGCCCTCTTTATTTATAGTGTGCCCCAGCAGTATCCTCTTTTTTATAATGTCCCCCAGCAGTGCTCTCTTTATTCATAATGACCCCAGCAGTGCACTCTTAATTTATAGTGTGCCCTATAGCATGTCAATTGTTTGTGCAAATTTCACCTTTTGCAATGCCAGGGTAACATTTGCAACAAAAACTGCAAGTAAGGGAAATGGACATTTGTGTGTTTGTAGACCTGCACCCTTGTGGAGGTAGCCTTAGAGGGAAATTTATCATTCCTGCACACCAGGTTTTTGGCATTAAAAAGTCGCAAAACCTGGCTAAATCTATTTGCAACTGGTGTTTTTACACCACCCTCGCCAGTTTTTGAAAAGGGGGATGGCAAGACCATTGCCAGAAACTGGCTTAAATTACAACTAAAATTTACACCAGCTAAGAGCTGGCATAGATTTTAGTCTGGCACACAGACTGCCGGAGGAGGCATTTCATTTATGATGAGGCCTATACCTCATCATGAATTAAATGCCTCCTTCGGCGGCGCAGGGCCCTATCAAGACAGATATAATCCTGCCAGTATTGATAAATCAGGGCCTTAATGTATTAGTGGAGACTTATCGATAGAAAATCAACAGTGTAATACAGTATCAGCAAAGTAGATGTATTTGAACAAATGTCATTTACAGTACATGCTGAGGCAACTTTCTGCAAAAAAATTTACTTGTTTGCGGATTTTAATTTTCGTAACATGTCAATCTGTTTCACAGATTTCCACTAAAGATTTTATTCCTTTCAATGTGAAGGGTGAAATTGGCAGCAAGATATGCATTTAATTACAGGTGGATAGTGTTGAGTGTGAATATTCGAATAGCGAATTTTAATCGCGAATATCGGCACTTCGAGAATTCGCGAATATTTAGAATATAGCGCTATATATTCGTAAAATCAAATATTCGTTTTTTTTTTTAACACAGTACACATCAGGTGATCATCCCTCCCTTCTTCTAGCTTGTGGGCCAATGAGAAGGCTTTGTTACAGCTTAGCAACATCCCTAGCCACCAATAGAAAAGTTGCCTACCCCTTACTATTGCAGAAAATTCGCAAGCGCAAATATAGTGCATATAAAGCTATTCTAATGTTCTGCCGTGCCAACCATTTTCTCCAGTCTCAGGAAACTTATACCAGCTTGAAAAATGTAGCATAAGGCTACTTTCAAACTCGCGTTTGGTGTGGCTCCGTCATGGATCTGCACAAACGCATCCGTTCAGATAATACAACCACATGCAAGCAGTGTTTTGGTGTCCACCGCCAAAGCGGAATGGAGGCAGAACGGAGTCAAACTGATGCATTCTGAGCGGATCCTTATCCATTCAGAATGCATTAAGGGCAAAACTGATCCGTTTTGGACCTCTTGTGAGAGCCCTGAACGGATCTCACAAGCGAAAACTAAAACGTCAGTGTGAAAGTAGCCTAAGTGACCCACGCCTGTATTTCGCACGCATTATGCGAATATTACATTGATGATTTTTGCAATCAAGAATATAATATTCTACAAAATATTCGTGAATTATCGCAAATTTGAATATTACACCTGCCGCTCATCACTACAGGTGGATTTGCTGTAGGTCTGCAGCAGAAATGTCCACGGCATATACAGTTACCCTTTGGCCAAGTTAACACTTAAGTTATTTGGTCAGTTATTTCCGCGCCAAAACCAGGTGTGGGTCAAAAACACAGAACAGGTGCCGATCTTTCCATTACACCTTATCTCTGAGTAGGCTTCACGACAGTTTTGGCTAATAATAACTGATGGAAATAACTGACCAAAACACTGAAGTGTGAAATTGGCCTAAGGGCTCATGCACACGACCGTTGGCTGTTTTGCGGCCAGCAAAACACGGATACTGGCCGTGTGCATTCTGTAATACAGAGAAGAGTAGGACATGTTCTATAATTTTGCGGATGGCACAGAACGGACGCGCGGTAGTTCTGTACATTTTCCTTTTTCTTCTTTATTTATGTGTTTTTAGAAATATGGTTAAGGTTACATCATGTTAATCCCACATATAACAGGATAGATATGTTGGCGCCTGGCCAACAAAAAAAATCATAAGTAACACATTTACATCCTGTCATCAAGGTCTAACTGTATGTAAGGTATGACACCGTCATATTAAAGGACTAGCATGAGAAAGAAATACAACCACTCTATGAGAACAATAATAGGATGAAGCAGGTAACAGTGGTAAAAATAACCTCTTTAAGCCAGTAAGGATTGGTATTCTTAGGAGTCTTGGAAGACCAACCAAGGACTCCAAGTAGTAACAAAAGCTTTATGATTGTTCTTCAAGAACACTGTTAGTTCCTCCATTCTCCGGATCTCTTCCACTTTCTGTACCTAAAGCTCAGTGGATGGTGGAACACAGGAGATTTCCATTTCGCTGGGATGCAGGACCTAGCCGCAATGACCAAATGGCACAAGCAGGACCGACGGAGTAAGCTCAGAGGTAAGTCCGAAAGAAATAATAAATAAAAACCTGGCGTGTTTGGTACGGAAAAAGAAAAAAAGTTGCCCAGGTCTTATGGATTGAGTCCCAGAAACGTTTGATTTTGTCACATTGCCAGAAAATATGAAGCAACGAGCCTTGAGATGTTTCACAACTCCAGCATAAAGGGGACGTTTTCGGAAACATTTTCTGGAGACGGGTCGGGACATAATACCATCTTGATAGTATTTTATAGCTGGCTTCTTGGTACTTACTGGCAATGGAGGATTTATGAGCCAATGGAAACAGTTTGCACCATTGGTCGGAGGAGATATCAACTTGCAAATCTTGAATCCACTTGTCAGTGTAGGGAGGGCGGAAATCCACTTCGGGTAATGCTAGCGCTTTATAGAGTTCTGAGAGAGAATGGCGGTATACTCCTGACCCTATGCACATTTTTTCAAATGGCGTAAGTGATCTATCAAAGCCCGGGGATGAGAGGATAGAGGAAAGGAAGTGATGTAGTTGCCTAGATCTCCATGGTCCGAGGGCACAGGAGTCAGACAGCCCCGACAGTTCACCGTATGTGAGCTAACGTCCGGAGGTTCTAAAGAAAGGTGCACGACATCTACCACTCAATCGCCATTGTACAAATGGGCCCTTCTGTACATTTTCTGCTCTTTTATTTCTACGTAGACAGGTAGGTTTGCCATTCACAAGACTAGAAAAGTGGACTGACATCTACTATGGGAGCTGTAATCGTAACAATTTCCTGGTGTTGCTTTTGGAAGCTGGGCAAGATAAAATATACCCAAAAAATGGCTAGAAAGAGCTTTAGTCAAATGTTGTCAGCTATAGTCCAATCACTAGTAGCGTGGGTTAATGGTAACTTGGGTTTGCTTGAAGTATCAGCGGAAACAGCAATATTCCATTTAATAAGTCCATGCCTTCTTCTGGTGTCTGAATGGTGTAGGCTTTACCATTGTAATGGGTCAGCATTTTCACTAGGAAGCCCCATCTAAAGCGGACCTGTCATGCGAGTATGCTGCCAGGAGTGACAGGATAGCATTATATTGATTTTTGATGCTATGTAACCCTTACAGTTCTAGAATGTATTGGATAACACTGACATATATCCCAGTAAATTGTCCCATGAAAACACAAAGCCAAAAAGTGATGTGATGTGCCCAATATGTGTCTGCATGAAAGTGGGAAGCATGAAGTAATGGAATATGGTTGCGGTTTGACACATTGATGAAATTACACTTATTTTGCACATCAAGCTGTGTTAGTTAAAAGGAAAATTTTTATTTGCAAAGAGTTTCCTGTGTCATTTAGCAGAACTGGACAGTTAGTATAATTATTGTATAATGATATAATTATTTCTCTGTGGATGAGATTGCAATAACATACTTCTTTTGGTTGGGTTATCTTTGAGAAAGCAATATTACTGAGTGAAAAAGATTTTAAGTTGTTGTCCCATTACAGACACATATGTCCTGTTTGCAAGAAATGGAGTGGTAGTCAAGCATGCACCGAGTTGAACTTTTTAATGGTGCCAAATTGATTGTGAAACTGTATCCCAAACTTTCCCTAAAGGGTTTTTTCTCTCCTTATACCTTATAACTTGCCAATTAGGGGGCCTTAGAGACCAACAGAAGGTACAGAGCCAAGTTAGCAGAGTGCATAATAGTTCCAAACCTCCTCTGGCATTAAAGAGGTTGTCCGGTCCCAAAATCAAAATTCTTTTTATGTGCCACTAACACTCTCACCAGCCATACATATGCCCCCAATACCTGTTTTTCATGTCTGGGCTTTCCTTTCTCCGTGGAAGACATCAGATTATCCAGGACCTAGCAGATCTGTTTACTTTCTCCCCTTCTTGATTTATTGAATACATAACTTTATTGATACACAAGCCTGGCTGCACTGCACAGAGATGAGTCACAGGATGGCCACACCCCCACACTGCTCTGTCTGCAGCAGCTACACCCTCCACAACTCCTGTGTCCATCTTTCTGCACACAGCGTCTAAATCCCATCACGGACCGTCCACAAGCTCATCCAAACACATCTGTATCTAATCCTAGCATGTATGTGTGCCTGATACACAGCCTGGTGTGTGATACAGCCTGCTGAAGTGTATATCTAATCCCATCTTGTATGATACAGCCTGCTGAGCGGTATATCTAATCCCATTTTGTATGATATAGCCTGCTGAGCTGTGTATCTAATCCTATCTTTTATGATCTTGCCTGCTGAGCTGTGTATCTAAACCCTTATGCACACGACCATATCCCTTTTGCGATCCACATTTCTTGCAGTCCCATTGAGTTGTATGAATTTGAGGACCTCATTTTGAGGACCACAATAGGACATGTTCTAGCCTTACTGGAACTGACATACGGATGTAGAAAACAGACGAAGTCCCTGTGCTTTTCACATCCGTATGTCAGTTCTGCTAAATATAGAACATGCCCTATTCTGGTCCTAATAATGCAGATCTGAAACCCATGGAACTCAATGCAAAAAAATGAGAATCACACACGGACCGTAACCTTATTTAGTGGATCTGCGACTTGCAGACCGCAAAACAGATATGGTTCTGTGCATGAGCCCTATCACTTATACTGAGCGCCCATAACAGTGACCTCCACAGCGCCCCCATGACAGTGACCTCCACAGCGCCCCTGTGACAGTGACCTCTACAGCGCCCCCATGACAGTGATCTCCACAGCGCGCCCATGACAGTGACCTCCACAGCGCCCCCATGACAGTGACCTCCACAGTGCCCCAATGACAGTGACATCCACAGTGTTCTTTATTTGCCATCCAGTGCCCCCATTGTGCCATCCAGTGCTTTCATTGCCATCCTCATGTACCATCCTGTGCCCCAGCCAGTGCCCCCATTGCCATCCACAGTGCCCCTCATGTGCCCCCTTTGCCATCCACAGTGCCCTAACGACCTGTAAAGCATAGCGATCAGCCTTTGTGGCTGATCGCTATGCTGAGACTCATACACAGTGCTTACATTGCTCTGTGTATCAGTCAGTACAGGCTTCTCATAGAATCCTGTACACTGAAAATACGGCCAGTCCCGACGCATTAGTGTACAATTGTAACAGAAACTGCAGCACTCTCCAGCCTTGGTCTTTTCAAACTTGTATTCACCAATACAAAAAATGCGACGTTTCGATCTGTGTGATCTTTCTCAATGATATTGCTTGAGAAAGATCACACAGATCGAAACGTGCCATTTTTTGTATTGGTGAATAAAAGTTTGAAAAGACCAAGGCTGGCGAGTGCTGCAGTTTCTGTTACAATTGCATCTGGATTTGGGAAGTACAAGACTGGCTTCTGACACAGCGGGCACCACCACAGTAAGGAACAATATTCATTTTTTGTAGTGCTGCTACATTTTTCTCTTTTCTATGACGCATTAGTGTACATGACTCGGGACCTGAGAAGGCCAGCAGGAAGCAGTGACATCAGCGATGGCGTTCCGTCTCCTGCCTCAGGCAGGAAAAGAAGAAGACGGCGCTGGACCGAAAGCCATAAAACTGTGTTTGGAGCGGTCACGTGAACGTAAAGAGGATCCTATGAAGGGCTGCTCGGTGGAGGGTAAGTATACCTGTAATATACTTCCCTCCACAGGTAATTAAAGTTCCCCAAATTTATAAAAGAGGCCGGAGAACCCCTTTAATATTGTGAGCCTTATGACATGGGTTTCAATGGCTGAGCAGCTGCATGCAAGCTATACGTAACCAACAGCAATGCCAGCAGATGAAGTGGTGTAAAACATGCCACCACTGGACCCTGGAGCCTTGGAAATGTGTTCTGTTGAGTGAATAATGTTTCTGTATTTCGCAGACTGATGGACAAGTCTGGGTTTGGCAAATCCAGGAGAACATTACCTGCCTGACTGCATTTCGCCAGCTGTAAATTTCAGTGAAGGAGGAATAATGCTACGGGGTTGGTTTTCAGGGGTTGGCCTACACCACTTAGTTCCACTGAAGGGATAAATTAATGCTTCAGCTTACCAAGACATTTTGGGCATCTGTATGCTTCCAACATTGTAGTAACAGTTTAGAGAAGGATGACTGTGCCCCAGTGCACAAAACAAGGTCCATAAAGGCATGGTTGGGTGAGTTTGGTGTTACAAAACTTGACTGACCCACACAGGGCCCTGACCTCAATCACATCCAACAACTTTGGATAGACTAGAACAGAGATTGCGAGCCAAGCACTCTTCACCAACATTAGTGTCTGACCTTACAAATGCTTTTTTAGATGAATGGGCAAAAGATCCCAGACACACTTCAAAATCTTGTAGAAAGTCATCCCAGAGGAAAGGATGCTGTTTTAGCAGCAAATGGGAGACCAACTCCATGTTAATGCCTATGGATTTAGAATGGGATGTCATAAAAGCTCCTGTAGGTGTAAAGTTTTGATATCCCAACACTTTAGTCCATCTATCCTTTTAGTCACCATGAATACATTATTTGGTCTCCTTTTTATCATGTCCCCAGTGCCCTCTCACCTCCTTCCTAAATATTCCACTCTTCATTCTTCTCCTCCAATCCCTAACTTCTTTCTTCAGTGCTCTAATCAGTAATAAAGATTGTTCAAAGTCTCCATTCTTTTCTTAGGTCCCAAATTCAAGTGGTTGATCCCTGTAGGTTCTTACATTTCCCTAGCAAGTAAATGCTAACAAACAGTATATGTACATCGAAAGTGTTCCTCTAAAAATTATAAATGCAATGGAGGGCACTCTAATATCTGGCAGTTGCAAGGAAATGGACAATATATAGATACCTAAAATTATTTATTCAATACATAAAATGTTGCAAAAAATAAACATGAATAAAATGGAAATAAAAAATGCAAAAAACACACAATATAAAATATACAATGATAAAACAAAATATAGAAATTATGTCTATTTCACAAAACATTAAAATATTATACCATCCCTAAAAAAACATGATTTGAAAACCTTTGATTGTATAAATTATAATATAATAAAATGACATAGTGACTGAATGTCAAGTCAACATACAGTCAGGTCCATAAATATTGGGACATCGACACAATTCTAACATTTTTCACTCTATACACCACCACAGTGGATTTGAAATGAAACAAACAAGATGTGCTTTAACTGCAGACTGTCAGCTTTAGTTTTAGGTTATTTACATAAAAATCATGTTAACGGTGTAGAAATTACAACAGTTTGCATATGTGCCTCCCACTTTTTAAGGGACCAAAAGTAATGGGACAATTGGCTTCTCAGCTGTTCCATGACCAGGTGTTTGTTATTCCCTCATTATACCAATTACAATGAGCAGATAAAAGGTCCAGAGTTAATTTCAAGTGTGCTATCAAGAGAAGACTTCACCAGAATGAATACAGAGGGTTCACCACAAGATGTAAACCATTGGTGAGCCTTAAAAAACAGGAAGGCCAGATTAGAGTTTGCCAAACAACATCTAAAAAAGCCTTCACAGTTCTGGAAAAACGTCCTATGGACAGATGAGACCAAGATCAACTTGTACCAGAGTGATGGGAAGAGAAGAGTATGGAAAAGGAAATGAACTGCTCGTGATCCAAAGCATACCACCTCATCAGTGAAGCATGGTTATTTATCACGGGAACCCCCAGACCGGGATCCAACGCTGCAGGCACCCCCACGAATTGGAAGATTGGGATTCCAGTGAGTAGTGCTGACCTAACAATTTTCTTTGGTGCTTATGGAGGTCTGAGGACATGCACACTTGTATAGCATATATCCCTTGTATTTTATGCTGAAACAGTGGGAGGATCAAATTGGATTCACCTAAAAGCCTTCTTTATACAAGTGAACAAATTTCGCACATCCTGCGGGGCAATGAAGACGAGGGAGCATTCCTGAATAAACCCACAGTGGAGTTAATTAAACGAAAATGGGAGACAGAAAAGAAACAGCTGATTAACACCGAATTACACCTATCTACACTTAGGGAATACTATAAGGCAGGACGCATTTAAGACCAATTTTGTTCCCTAATAATCCTGAATTCCTAACAAAATTCACGTTCCTAGCAGACAGATTTTCTATGGATATGATGTTGCTGAATATGGACTATCTACAAAAAGATCTCCTAAATATACAAATAAAAATATCTGAATATGAAAAACAATTACAAACTCTCCAGAGTGATCAAGAAAATCAATTGATAAAGGAACGGATGGAGCAGGACTTACGAAAATACCGGGAGAATATTGAAACAACTAAAAGGCAGAAGTGGAGTAGAGACCTGGACGACTATAGTAAAGGCAACATTTATAAAATGACAACAACAAATAGAAATAACTATGCAAAGACCCAAAGACGGTACAAAACACAGACGTCGAAAGTGAATCGAGGAAATTTGACGGATACGGAATCTTCAGGGGAGCAAAGTGAAGCTTTTTTAGGAAAAAGAATAAGAGAAACACAAGGAGAGGGGGAAGAAAATGCCAACACCGGGGACAAAGGAGAAGTCATCCGATCGAGGAGACCACCAACGGGAGCCAGATATCAGAAGAAATGAAAGAGGGACTAAACACTACCTTGGTGGTAAATATTTCCTCCTATGAGTTATCTAGTAATGAATTGTCACTTCTTAATAGGGGACTATCTTTCAGCCCTGTGGCTGAGATTGATTGGTTCCAGATAGAAATGGACCTACATCATTTCTTTAGACGAATTAAGCTTAAAGTGCATTTTAGTGAGAGTATACCATCTAAAAATGTAAATGTAAAAAAAGAAATGTTATCACTTAAGGATGTGGGCCTATTTGTAAGGAGTGACTTCCAGCCGCCAGTATATAATAAGGCCATTGAGACCTTTGTCTCCCTCGTCAGATTGGGGATGGAGAAACTTAAGAAAACTGGAGTGGGTGCTGATATCACCAATCTGACTAGGGGCGAGAAAGTGACACTGACGGCGCTAAGAAATAGGGGGGAAATTACCATCAAGAGGGCGGACAAGGGAGGAGCCACTGTGGTGATGGACACGGATAGGTATAAAGCTGAGGTGATGAGACAGGTAAAAGATAGAGAAGTCTACAAACCACTAAGTCAGGACCCAAAATGGGCCATTATGAGTAAGATCAGATTAATAGCAGATAACGCTTTTGCAGAGGATCTTATTGATGCAAATCTACATACCTATCTTGTTCCACAAAACCCAGTGACTCCTCTCTTGTATACCCTCCCAAAGATACACAAAGGGCTAAAGGACCCCCCAGGACGCCCTATAGTGTCCGGCATAGGATCTGTGTTCTCAAATGCAGCGACATTTTTGGATAAAATTCTTAGATCATATGCAATGGAGGCCAGATCCTATGTCAGGGACACTACGGATTTTTTATCCAAACTTGCGGCACTGGAATTTCAGGAGGGAGATTTATTGGTATCGTTTGACGTCACTAGCCTGTATACCAGTATCGACCATGAGTTGGGGTTAGAGGCAGTGAAATGGGCCTTGGAGAGATCTGACTTTGGACTTGAAATCAAGTCCTTTTTAATCTCCCTCCTTGAAATTCTATTGTACAATAATTACTTTCTGTTCGAAGATGTGTATTACGAGCAATGTCGGGGCACCGCGATGGGGTCCAACGTGGCCCCGACATTTGCAAATATATACATGTCTAGTTTAGAGGAGTTGTCTATATACCCATCACAAAAATAGCATGCTCTGTTTTGACAGTGCACACCCAAGGAGGACAGTGGAATCTCTGCCTTTAAGCCAGTTTTTATGGGCAAGAAGGATAATATCGGATGAGAGTATGGTTGAGGATAGGCTACAAAAAATGGGACAAAGATTTAGAGACAGGAAATATCCCAAAAAATTGATAGATCGACATCTTGAAAAAGTGAGGAATCAAGATCGACAACAGCTGTTAGGTACAACAGAAAAAAATAAGCAGCAAAAAGATAGTCGAATCCCTTTTGTATCTACATACACTAAGATAAGTAATAAGATCTCCAATGTAATAAGACAGAATTGGCATATATTGGGACAGTCCTTCCCGAAGGTAGTAGAATTCCAATCTTCCCACCTAATGTCCTATAAGAGACCAAAAAACCTTAGGGACAGCCTGGTGACGGCTGATGTAAAAACCAAAAAGAAGGAGGTTGGGAAGAAGGAATGTTACCCTTGCTTGGGCTGCTGCAATTGCGGCAGCCTAATCAAGGGCGACTCCTTCTTCCACCCGAGAACCGAGAAAAAATATGACATTAGAGGGCACTATACGTGTAATACAGAGTTTGTTAATTTATAGCCTGCAGTGCCCGTGTGGCCTTCTTTACATTGGGGAAACAACACAACCATGTAAAAATAGAATAAACCAACACAGGTACACAATACGCAAGCTATTTGCTAAAAAAGAAAGCCAGCAAAATCAGGATTGTGAGGACGAGGTTGAGTTGCCGGTACCAGAGCATTTTTGGAAATGTAGGCATAATGTTTCCCAACTAAGGTATAGGATAATAGATAGTGTCCCTAGGTTGAGAAGGGGAGGTGATAGGGAGAAGCTATTAAAAAAGAAAGAGCTACGATGGATCTATGAATTGGATACCATGGAGCCAAAGGGCCTGAATAGGGAATTTAAGGTGGGCTCACTCTTCTGAACCCTAAGTCAGGATGTGTGATATATAAGCTTGGCCAAAAGCCATGTGTGTTCCCTTTTATATAATTTGACCTCTTCTGTATATGTAATATATGTACTGACTTTTATTTATCCTCATTTTTTACTTATATTTACATTGTATCTTGATTTTTATCTTGATTTTTAGATGCAGCCGCGCACATGCTGTACCTGGAATCTATAAAAGACTTACTAGTGGAGTGAAAAAATCTATCTGGAGAGTCTCTGGGAGGTAGTGTGGTGCTGTCCAGATGTATACCAGATAAAATGGATTTAATAATTGGAGACTGCGAGTGGGGGAATCTGCAGCTGTCGTTCTAGGGATTGATAGGAATGGAAATGGAGTGAGATGGTGACTGGGCTGATTAATGAAACAGGCATTTTATCCATAAAAAACTAAACAGGAGAAGGGGTAAGGGAGATGACTTATCCAATCTTTGGATTGTAGTCCTCCATCCCCTTGATTCCATAAGAATAGCATAGGGCTGGATGGCCATGAGAACTGGGGGCTGACTCCCCTAGGTCTTATGGTCTATATACCAGCTGTAGATTGAATGGTGGATAGGCCTGGTAGTGACCTAATAGCACCATGTGGTTCACCCGGAATATGACATGAAAATGGACCCTGAATGACATCTGTAGTTCCCATATTACAGTGCTCCATATATAGTAAAATAACTGGTATAACTAATGTCCTGGTGTACTCTTGATCGCCCGCATTATGCCACAGAAGGACTTTCTCCTGAATTTGTGTATATATATAACTAGAGCCTGGCGTCCGGTAACATAGCAACCTGTGAGCAATGATAATACGTCATTGTAGACCTCTAGTCATGTGATCGGGAGCTCCGTCGCATGTCAGAGGGACTGGCGGAAGTGATTCAGAGGGGCGGAAGTGACGCGGCTGGCGCAGGCGCAGCTTGTACTGAGGGACGCCAGGTAAGGAAAATACACAGTGTATGCAGTTTATTAGCACATTGGAGCGATGTAGATCTGGGCAGAGCTCGAACAGCATGGAGGCACGGTATGCCAAGCCCTGAATAGTTGAATTAATGAGGATTTGTGTTTGTAGTATATATTAGAAATGGTACAGAATGTGCATAGAGGGTTAAAGGGGAATGTCTGAATTGTGGCCAATGTGAGGCCAGGGGGAGGTATTTATATGTTCACTATACCATGATTGTATTGTGCTTGATAAAGACCGTTTGGTCAAAACGTTGCCACAAGAGGTGAAATAAAAGAAATTGGAATTTATCCTTCTGAGTGCCGCGGCTTCTTCTATTGTTATTTATCACGGGAACCCCCAGACCGGGATCCAACGCTGCAGGCACCCCCACGAATTGGAAGATTGGGATTCCAGTGAGTAGTGCTGACCTAACAATTTTCTTTGGTGGTAGTGTCATGGCGTGGGCATGTATGGCTGCAAATGGAACTGCTTCTCTTGTATTTATTGATGATGTGACAAAAGCAGCGGGATGAATTCTGAAGTGTTTCGGGCAATATTATCAGCTCATATTCAGCCAAATGCTTAAGAACTCATTGAACGGCGCTTCACCGTGCAGATGGACAATGACTAGAGTTGAGCGAACACCTGGATGTTCGGGTTCGAGAAGTTCGGCCGAACATCCCGGAAATGTTCGGGTTCGGGATCCGAACCCGATCCGAACTTCGTCCCGAACCCGAACCCCATTGAAGTCAATGGGGACCCGAACTTTTCGGCACTAAAAAGGCTGTAAAACAGCCCAGGAAAGAGCTAGAGGGCTGCAAAAGGCAGCAACATGTAGGTAAATCCCCTGCAAACAAATGTGGATAGGGAAATGAATTAAAATAAAAATTAAATAAATAAAAATTAACCAAAATCAATTGGAGAGAGGTTCCATAGCAGAGAATCTGGCTTCCCGTCACCCACCACTGGAACAGTCCATTCTCAGATATTTAGGCCCCGGCACCCAGGCAGAGGAGAGAGGTCCCGTAACAGAGAATCTGTCTTCATGTCAGCAGAGAATTAGTCTGCATGTCATAGCAGAGAATGAGGCTTCACGTCAGCCACCACTGCAACAGTCCATTGGCATACTGTATATTTAGGCCCAGCACACACACAGGCAGAGGAGAGAGGTCCCGTAACAGACAATCTGGCTTCATGTCAGCAGAGAATCAGTCTGCATGTCATAGCAGAGAATCAGGCTTCACGTCAGCCACCACTGCAACAGTCCATTGGCATATATTTAGGCCCAGCACACACACAGGCAGAGGAGAGAGGTCCCGTAACAGAGAATCTGGCTTCATGTCAGCAGAGAATCAGTCTGCATGTCATAGCAGAGAATGAGGCTTCACGTCACCCACCACTGCAACAGTCCATTGGCATATATTTAGGCCTAGCACACAGGCAGAGCAGAGAGGTCCCGTAACAGACAATCTGGCTTCATGTCAGCAGAGAATCAGTCTGCATGTCATAGCAGAGAATGAGGCTTCACGTCAGCCACCACTGCAACAGTCCATTGGCATATATTTAGGCCTAGCACACAGGCAGAGCAGAGAGGTCCCGTAACAGACAATCTGGCTTCATGTCAGCAGAGAATCAGTCTGCATGTCATAGCAGAGAATCAGGCTTCACGTCAGCCACCACTGCAACAGTCCATTGTCATAAATTTAGGCCCAGCACCCAGGCAGAGGAGAGAGGTCCCGTAACAGACAATCTGGCTTCATGTCAGCAGAGAATTAGTCTGCATGTCATAGCAGAGAATCAGGCTTCATGTCAGCCACCACTGCAACAGTCCATTGGCATATATTTAGGCCCAGCACCCAGGCAGAGGAGGGAGGTCCCGTAACAGAGAATCTGTCTTCATGTCAGCAGAGAATCAGTCTGCATGTCATAGCAGAGAATGAGGCTTCACGTCAGCCACCACTGCAACAGTCCATTGGCATATATTTAGGCCTAGCACACAGGCAGAGGAGAGGTTCATTCAACTTTGGGTAGCCTCGCAATATAATGGTAAAATGAAAATAAAAATAGGATTGAATGAGGAAGTGCCCTGGAGTCCAATAATATATGGTTATGGGGAGGTAGTTAATGTCTAATCTGGACAAGGGACGGACAGGTCCTGTGGGATCCATGCCTGGTTCATTTTTATGAACGTCAGCTTGTCCACATTGGCTGTAGACAGGCGGCTGCGTTTGTCTGTAATGACGCCCCCTGCCGTGCTGAATACACGTTCAGACAAAACGCTGGCTGCCGGGCAGGCCAGCACCTCCAAGGCATAAAAGGCTAGCTCTGGCCACGTGGACAATTTAGAGACCCAGAAGTTGAATGGGGCCGAACCATCAGTCAGTACGTGGAGGGGTGTGCACACGTACTGTTCCACCATGTTAGTGAAATGTTGCCTCCTGCTAACACGTTGCGTATCAGGTGGTGGTGCAGTTAGCTGTGGCGTGTTGACAAAAGTTTTCCACATCTCTGCCATGCTAACCCTGCCCTCAGAGGAGCTGGCCGTGACACAGCTGCCTTGGCGACCTCTTGCTCCTCCTCTGCCTTGGCCTTGGGCTTCCACTTGTTCCCCTGTGACATTTGGGAATGCTCTCAGTAGCGCGTCTACCAACGTGCGCTTGTACTCGCGCATCTTCCTATCACGCTTCAGTGCAGGAAGTAAGGTGGGCACATTGTCTTTGTAGCGTGGATCCAGCAGGGTGGCAACCCAGTAGTCCGCACAGGTTAAAATGTGGGCAACTCTGCTGTCGTTGCGCAGGCACTGCAGCATGTAGTCGCTCATGTGTGCCAGGCTGCCCAGGGGTAAGGACAAGCTGTCCTCTGTGGGAGGCGTATCGTCATCGTCCTGCCTTTCCCCCCAGCCACGCACCAGTGATGGACCCGAGCTGCGTTGGGTGCCACCCCGCTGTGACCATGCTTCATCCTCATCCTCCTCCACCTCCTCCTCATCCTCGTCCTCCTCGTCCTCCAGTAGTGGGCCCTGGCTGGCCACATTTGTACCTGGCCTCTGCTGTTGCCAAAAACCTCCCTCTGAGTCACTTCGAAGAGACTGGCCTGAAAGTGCTAAAAATGACCCCTCTTCCTCCTCCTCCTCCTCCTCCTCCTGGGCCACCTCCTCTTCCATCATCGCCCTAAGTGTTTTCTCAAGGAGACATAGAAGTGGTATTGTAACGCTGATAACGGTGTCATCGCCACTGGCCATGTTGGTGGAGTACTCGAAACAGCGCAACAGGGCACACAGGTCTCGCATGGAGGCCCAGTCATTGGTGGTGAAGTGGTGCTGTTCTGTAGTGCGACTGACCCGTGCGTGCTGCAGCTGAAACTCCACTATGGCCTGCTGCTGCTCGCACAGTCTGTCCAGCATGTGCAAGGTGGAGTTCCACCTGGTGGGCACGTCGCATATGAGGCGGTGAGCGGGAAGGCCGAAGTTACGCTGTAGCGCAGACAGGCGAGCAGCAGCAGGATGTGAACGCCGGAAGCGCGAACAGACGGCCCGCACTTTATGCAGCAGCTCTGACATGTCGGGGTAGTTGTGAATGAACTTCTGCACCACCAAATTCAGCACATGCGCCAAGCAAGGGATGTGCGTCAAATTGGCTAGTCCCAGAGCTGCAACGAGATTTCGCCCATTATCACACACCACCAGGCCGGGCTTGAGGCTCACCGGCAGCAACCACTCGTCGGTCTGTTGTTCTATACCCCGCCACAACTCCTGTGCGGTGTGGGGCCTGTCCCCCAAACATATGAGTTTCAGAAGGGCCTGCTGACGTTTACCCCGGGCTGTGCTGAAGTTGGTGGTGAAGGTGTGTGGCTGACTGGATGAGCAGGTGGAAGAAGAGGAGGAGGAAGCCGAGAAGGAGGAGGTGGCAACAGGAGGCAAAGAATGTTGCCCTGCGATCCTTGGCGGCGGAAGGACGTGCGCCAAACAGCTCTCCGCCTGGGGCCCAGCTGCCACTACATTTACCCAGTGTGCAGTTAGGGAGATATAGCGTCCCTGGCCGTGCTTACTGGTCCACGTATCTGTGGTTAGGTGGACCTTGCCACAGATGGCGTTGCGCAGTGCACACTTGATTTTATCGGATACTTGGTTGTGCAGGGAAGGCACGGCTCTCTTGGAGAAGTAGTGCCGGCTGGGAACAACATACTGTGGGACAGCAAGCGACATGAGCTGTTTGAAGCTGTCTGTGTCCACCAGCCTAAATGACAGCATTTCATAGGCCAGTAGTTTAGAAATGCTGGCATTCAGGGCCAGGGATCGAGGGTGGCTAGGTGGGAATTTACGCTTTCTATCAAATGTTTGTGAGATGGAGAGCTGAACGCTGGCGTGTGACATGGTTGAGACGCTTGGTGACGGAGGTGGTGGTGGTGGTGTTGGTGGTACATCCCCTGTTTGCTGGGCGGCAGGTGCCAACGTTCCTCCAGAGGCGGAGGAAGAGGCCGAGGCGGCAGCAGCAGAATAGGCCGAGGCGGCAGCAGCAGAAGAGGTAGCAGGGGGAGCCTGAGTGACTTCCTTGGTTTTAAGGTGTTTACTCCACTGCAGTTCATGCTTTGCATGCAGGTGCCTGGTCATGCAGGTTGTGCTCAGGTTCAGAACGTTAATGCCTCGCTTCAGGCTCTGATGGCACAGCGTGCAAACCACTCGGGTCTTGTCGTCAGCACATTGTTTGAAGAAGTGCCATGCCAGGGAACTCCTTGAAGCTGCCTTTGGGGTGCTCGGTCCCAGATGGCGGCGGTCAGTAGCAGGCGGAGTCTCTTGGCGGCGGGTGTTCTGCTTTTGCCCACTGCTCCCTCTTTTGCTACGCTGTTGGCTCGGTCTCACCACTGCCTCTTCCTCCGAACTGTGAAAGTCAGTGGCACGACCTTCATTCCATGTGGGGTCTAGGACCTCATCGTCCCCTGCATCGTCTTCCACCCAGTCTTGATCCCTGACCTCCTGTTCAGTCTGCACACTGCAGAAAGACGCAGCAGTTGGCACCTGTGTTTCGTCATCATCAGAGACATGCTGAGGTGGTATTCCCATGTCCTCATCATCAGGAAACATAAGTGGTTGTGCGTCAGTGCATTCTATGTCTTTCACCGCTGGGGAAGGGCTAGGTGGATGCCCTTGGGAAACCCTGCCAGCGGAGTCTTCAAACAGCATAAGAGACTGCTGCATAACTTGAGGCTGAGACAGTTTCCCTGGTATGCATGGGGGTGATGTGACAGACTGATGGGGTTGGTTTTCAGGCGCCATCTGTGCGCTTTCTGCAGAAGACTGGGTGGGAGATAATGTGAACGTGCTGGATCCACTGTCGGCCACCCAATTGACTAATGCCTGTACCTGCTCAGGCCTTACCATCCTTAGAACGGCATTGGGCCCCACCATATATCGCTGTAAATTCTGGCGGCTACTGGGACCTGAGGTAGTTGGTACACTAGGACGTGTGGATGTGGCAGAACGGCCACGTCCTCTCCCAGCACCAGAGGGTCCACTAACACCACCACGACCATGTCCACGTCCGCGTCCCTTACTAGATGTTTTTCTCATTGTTATGGTTCACCACAACAACAAATATATTATTTGGCCCAATGTATTGTATTCAAATTCAGCGGGATATAAATTTGAGGCCTAGTATTTAGGCGCTGGGTGACCGGTATGGATTTAGTGACAGAATTAGACTTGGAAATGCACAGAAGCGTGTGTGTGAAGTTATTCTGAATGACCCTATGTGCACCTTCAATATGATCTACCCTTTTAGGGATAGATTTCAAATAGCTCTGATATAGCAGAAACGACTAAATTATGAAATTGCTAAATTGGGAATTGTATTTCAACCCAGAACAAAAAATGTGCTTTGACGGACACTAAATAACTTTCCCAGCCACAACAGGACAGCGGTAACGAGAGATTTAGCGGGATATAAATTTGAGGCCTAGTATTTAGGCGCTGGGTGACAGGTATGGGTTTAGTGACAGAATTAGATTTGGAAATGCACAGTAGCGGGTGTGTGAAGTTATTCTGAATGACCCTATGTGCACCTTGAATATTATATACCCTTTTAGGGATAGATTTCAAATAGCTCTGATATAGCAGAAACCACTAAATTATGAAATTGCTAAATTGGGAATTGTATTTCAACCCAGAACAAGAAATGTGCTTGAACGGACACTAAATAACTCGCCCAGCTACAGCACTAAGGACAGATTTAGCGGGATATAAATTTGAGGCCTAGTATTTAGGCGCTGGGTGACAGGTATGGGTTTAGTGCCAGAATTAGACTTGGAAATACACAGTAGCGGGTGTGTGTGAAGTTATTCTGAATGACCCAATGTGCACCTTGAATATTATATACCCTTTTAGGGATAGATTTCAAATAGCTCTGATATAGCAGAAACCACTAAATTATGAAATTGCTAAATTGGGAATTGTATTTCAACCCAGAACAAGAAATGTGCTTGAACGGACACTAAATAACTCGCCCAGCTACAGCACTAAGGACAGATTTAGCGGGATATAAATTTGAGGCCTAGTATTTAGGCGCTGGGTGACAGGTATGGGTTTAGTGCCAGAATTAGACTTGGAAATACACAGTAGCGGGTGTGTGTGAAGTTATTCTGAATGACCCAATGTGCACCTTGAATATTATATACCCTTTTAGGGATAGATTTCAAATAGCTCTGATATAGCAGAAACCACTAAATTATGAAATTGCTAAATTGGGAATTGTATTTCAACCCAGAACAAGAAATGTGCTTGAACGGACACTAAATAACTCGCCCAGCTACAGCACTAGGGACAGATTTAGCGGGATATAAATTTGAGGCCTAGTATTTAGGCGCTGGGTGACAGGTATGGGTTTAGTGCCAGAATTAGACTTGGAAATACACAGTAGCGGGTGTGTGTGAAGTTATTCTGAATGACCCAATGTGCACCTTGAATATTATATACCCTTTTAGGGATAGATTTCAAATAGCTCTGATATAGCAGAAACCACTAAATTATGAAATTGCTAAATTGGGAATTGTATTTCAACCCAGAACAAGAAATGTGCTTGAACGGACACTAAATAACTCGCCCAGCTACAGCACTAAGGACAGATTTAGCGGGATATAAATTTGAGGCCTAGTATTTAGGCGCTGGGTGACCGGTATGGATTTAGTGACAGAATTAGACTGGGATATGGCCAAAAAATAAACAGACTATTGCTGGTTAAATGCACTTGGTGTGACAGCTTCACCCTGATGTAGGCTTTAGCCAAAAAACAACCACACCATTGAGGGTTAAATGCACTTGGTGACAGGCGCAGCTTGCCCCTGATTTAGTATATGGCCAAAAAATGAACAGACTATTGCTGGTTAAATGCACTTGGTGTGACAGCTTCACCCTGATGTAGGCTTTAGCCAAAAAACAACCACACCATTGAGGGTTAAATGCACTTGGTGACAGGCGCAGCTTGCCCCTGATTTTGTATATGGCCAAAAAATGAACAGACTATTGCTGGTTAAATGCACTTGGTGTGACAGCTTCACCCTGATGTAGGCTTTAGCCAAAAAACAACCACACCATTGAGGGTTAAATGCACTTGGTCGCAGCTTGTGCTGGCGCACCACAAGACACAAAATGGCCGCCGATCACCCCAGAAAAATGTGACTGACAAACGGTCTGGGCAGCCTAAAAACAGTGAGCAATTGAGGATCAGCAGCTCAATGATCCACAGCTGCAGATCGATCAGTTAATCAAGTCCTTTGGAGGAGTTAATCTGCCTAATCTCGCCCTACTGTCGCAGCCGCAACCTCTCCCTACGCTAATCAGAGCAGAGTGACGGGCGGCGCTATGTGACTCCAGCTTAAATAGAGGCTGGGTCACATGGTGCTCTGGCCAATCACAGCCATGCCAATAGTAGGCATGGCTGTGATGGCCTCTTGGGGCAAGTAGTATGACGCTTGTTGATTGGCTGCTTTGCAGCCTTTCAAAAAGCGCCAAGAAAGCGTCACAAAAGCGCGAAGAAAGCGACGAACACCGAACCCGAACCCGGACTTTTACGAAAATGTCCGGGTTCGGGTCCGTGTCACGGACACCCCAAAATTCGGTACGAACCCGAACTATACAGTTCGAGTTCGCTCATCCCTAACAATGACCCAAAGCATACTGCAAAAGCAACCAGTTTTTAAAGGGAAAGAAGTGGAATGTTATGCAATGGCTAAGTCAATCACCTGACCTGAATCCAATTGAGCATTCATTTCACTTGCTGAAGACAAAACTGAAGGGAAAATGCCCCAAGAACAAGCAGGAACTGAAGACAGTTGAAGTAGAGGTCTGGCAGAGCATCACCAGGGATGAAACCCAGCGTCTCGGGTGATATCTATGCGTTCCAGACTTCAGGCTGTAATTGACTGCAAAGGATTTGCAACCAAGTATTAAAAAGTGAAAGTTTGCTTTATGATTATTATGTCCCATAACTTTTGGTCCCTTAACAAGTGGGAGGCACATATGCAAACTGTTGTAATTCCTACACCGTTCACCTGATTTAGATGTAAATAACCTCAAATTAAAGCTGACAGTCTGCAGTTAAAACACATCTTGTTAGTTTTGTTTCAAATCCATATAGAGCCAATAATGTTAGAATTGTGTCGATGTCCCAATATTTATGGACCTGACTGTATAATGTGTCTTAGATAGTGATGCAAATCAGTATTTTTTCTGGGTAAATAAAATACATATCAATAACATTGTGCATATGGAAAATGTTTTATATAATGGTATAGATATAGCCAATGATCTTGCACATAGTTTGTATATATCAAACTTCCTTTATACCATTCTCCTTGTATATCATTCAATGTAAACTTGCTTTTATGTATCAGTATTATGTCTAAAGTGGTCTCGTCTAAATAAGAACACAGTTTGTTATTGTAATTTATGCTTCACTGTTATGGTTAGACATTAGTTGTTATAATTTCCAATCGTTAGCAGTTAGGTAGTTAGTGTAACTATTGTGGATTGTTACATTACCCGTTTTCTTATATGGCCAGGAATCAATGCGTCCGGAAGTTGTGGGAATGTCGATACAGTTGCTTTGCTGTGTTGGTTGTGCTTCTTCTGCATCTTACGTGACGACCCGTGTGATGCAGAGTTGCCGATCCGCCCTGCTATTAGATTCAAACTATTCAGTGAAACTTGTGGAGCGCTCTATTAGTTATTGAAGAACCTTTATTTTCCAGTTTGATATTATAGGTCAGTTATAGATGTTTTCATGTGTACTGCCTCCTCTCATTACCAGACGCGTTTCAGTGGATGGTAGTACACTACTTCTAAGTCTTTTTAAAGGAAAGTTCTTAATTAAGAGGAGGTGTTCATAATAATAACAGAGATATGGAATGCATTGAATGGATTTTCTTAATTCTGTATATAGCAATACCATATTACTTATTATCCTTGTATATAGGGACATAGATACCTTATCTTAATGGCCCTGTATATATGGCAGAGAGATTTGTTTAAATAGCATATTTATAGGAGCCCCGTTCAGTATATACATAAAGAGCCAGTATATTCCTAAAAAAAATGCGGTATTGATGCGTTTTTTTCATTTTAAGTATCTATGTCTTGCTACATAAATTATACATATGCTAAAAAAAAAAAGGCTCAACTTATATTTAGAAGGCTGTGGAGCTATATACAACATATAATCATATAGGTATACACTTAATTTAATACACCACATAAACACCAAAAAATATACTGAATATTCGCTCACACATTATATCCTTATCCGTAATGTTATGGCTGAATATACATTTACTTTAAAACGTTTATTTTATTATTATTTTTTTTTTTATTCTTTCTGCTTATCTCAATTCTTTTTTGAGTCATTCCCTTGTGTACTTCTTTATTCTTTTCGTATAAATCTTATTTTCTTAACAGATGCTGTACTCAGAGGAGAGGAAGTATAAAGGGATGGGGGCCAACCAAGGAGAGGAGATCGAGGTGCTGGTCCAACAGCCGGAGCTCGATGTCCCGTCCTCGATTGGCACCCATCCCATGACTACAAAAATCCAAACAGTTTCATTTTGGCATTTAAACCAGCAGGGATTATCGTATCAAACTCGAAAATCTTCCTTGATTCAGCCCTGGACATGTTGGCAATGTGATTGCCCCCTCTCCATGATCTCTTGATCCTTTCAAGGGCTGCAAAGGTAAGCTTAGTGGGATCTTTATTGTGATAATTTTTGAAATGTAATGAAACAGAATGGTGTTGAAATCCATTTTTGATATTTGCAATATGTTCCGCTACTCTCTTTTTAAATGTTCTTTTTGTTCTTCCTATATATTGTTTGTGACATGGACATTCCAAGATATATATATTACATCTGTTGTATCGCAAGCTAAACTATCCTTAACTACTTCACATCCGGGCCATTTCCCCCTTCCTGACAGAGCCTAATTTTGCAAATCTGACATGTGTCACGTTATGTGGTAATAACTTTGGAACGCTTTTACTTATTCAAGCCATTCTGAGAATTTGAAGCGATATATTTCACCTTTTATTTATAAAATAATCCAAAATTTACCAAAAATATAGAAAAATTAGCAATTTTAAAAATTTCTATTTCTCTGCTTTTAAAACAGAAAGTGATACCTCATAAAATATTTATTACTTAACATTCCCCATATGCCTACTTTATGTTGGCATCATTTTGGAAATGTAATTTTATTTTTTTAAGACGTTAGAAGGCTTAGAATTGTAGAAGCATTCTTTTAAGAAAAGTTCCCAAACCCACTTTTTAAGAACCAGTTTAGGTCTGAAGTCATTTTGTGGGGCTTACATAGTGGAAACCCCCCCATAAATGACCCCATTGTAGAAACTACACCCCTCAAGTTATTCAAAACTGATTTGACAAACTTTGTTAACCCTTTAGGTGTTCCACAAGAATTAAAGGAAAATGGAGATTACATTTCTAAACAGCCAAACAAAACTCAATATGTATTACCCTGATTCTGCGGTTTACAGAAACACCCCACATGTGGTAGTAAACTGATGTAAGGGCACACGGCAGGATGCAGAAGAAAAGGAGCGCCTTATATTTTTGGAAGGCAGATTTACCTGAACTGGTTTTTACATGCCATGTCCCCCCTGATTTACTCTGATTACATGCCATTTAAGCCCCCCTGATGCACTCTTACAGTAGAAACTGCCAAAAAGTGACCCCAACAATTATCTGACAGGGTAGATCATGTGCTACTTTTATAGACCAAGTAGTTACCGATGCAATTATATCAAATATGTCTACTTTCTTTGTTTCAGTTTTACATAATAATGCATTTTTAAAAAAATTTATGTTTTTGTGTCTCCATTTTCTGCCGATCATCTGGTGCAGGGGCTTCTTTTATTGCAGGACGAGTTGACATTTTTATTGGTACCATTTCTTTTTCACTTTATGAGGCAAGGTGACCAATAAATTAGTTGTTTTAGCACAGTTTTTATTTATTTATTTATTTTTACAGCATTCACCTGAGGGGTTAGTTCATGTGACATTTTTGTATAGCAGATCGTTACGGATGTGGCAATACCTAATATGTATACTTTTTCTTATTTATTTAAGTTTTACACAATAATAGCATTTTTAAAGAGTACTTTCACACTAGCGGCAGGACGGATCCGATAGGCTCCGCCGCTCCGCCACTCTGACATTGACTATAATGGGGACGGGGGGCGGAGCTCCGACACAGCACGGCAGTTCGCTGTGAGAGGCCGCCGGACTAAAAAGTCAGACATGCAGTACTTTTAGTACGGCGGCCTTTCGCTGTGCACTGCCGTGCTGCGCCGGAGCTCCGCCCCTTCCCCATTATAGTCAATGGGGACGGAGCGGCGGTCCGGCGGCACGGCAAAATAGTGGCAGGATGGATCCGACAGGGTGAATAGCCAGTCAGATCCGTCCTGCTGCTAGTGTGAAAATAGCCTAAGCCAAAAAAATTATGTTTAGTGTCTCCATAGTCTGAGAGCCATAGGTTTTTTATTTTTTGACTGATTGTCTTAGTTAGGGTTTCATTTTTTGCAGGATGAGGTGATAGTTTGATTGCTACTATTTTGGGGGGCATAGGCCTTTTTGATCGCTTGGTGTTGCACTTTATTTCACTGTAACACAATAATAGAATTGATGTTTTAATGTCTCCATGTTCTGAGAGCTATAGTTTTTTTTTTTTTTAGAGATTTTCCTATGCAGGGGCTCATTTTTGGGGGGATGAGGTGATGGTTTTATTGGTACCATTTTGTGGGACATATGCCTTTTTGATCACTTGGAGATGCATTTTTTTTATGTAAGGTGACAAAAATGGCTTTTTTTTTACACAGTGTTTATTTAATTTTTTATGGTGTTTATCAGACGGGGTGGATCATGTGATATATTTATAGAGTCGTTACGGTCGCGGCAATACCAAATATGTCTATTTTATTAATATTTTTCTATTTTTTACTATTTTTTCCGGTCGTTATGGACGCTGCGATACCAAATATGTCTATTTTATTAAATATTTTTTCAATTTTTTACATTTTTTAAAATTACTTAATTGTGGATTTTTTTATTTTAGATTTTACACTTTGCGTCCCCCATGAGGTCATACAAGACCTCTGAAGGACATTTACCTTCACTTTTTTTTTCACCTGTGATTTCTCCTGTAACTGGGGCTGACATAGTAGCCCCATTTGCAGGGGAAATACAGCCCCCCAGAGAGTCTGTACAGAAGAATACAATGCTGTACAGCCTCAGCACAGGGCGGATCGAGGTCTGTAGAAGACCCGACAGCTCCTGCACTCTCCTGGCCCCAAGACAGAAAGCGCATAGCTCGTTGAACGCTGTGTATACAGCAATCTAGAAGGCAGTGACACCGAGGAACGGTCCCTGCCTTCTCTCTGGGGTGGCCTGCTGTCACTGATGGCGTGCAACTGCCATCTCTGAATGTCAATTCAGAGATAAACATCCACCCATAGGACGTTTATATCCTATAGGCGGATGTGAAGTGGTAAAATTTATAACAAAATGAACTTTGTGTAGAGCGTACTTGTACAGTTTTTTTTTAGGGAAGTTGGTTATTTTACAATTACTACAACTACCACATCGATGAAAGCATTTTGAGAAAAGCCAATTAGATTTCGTCCCCATTATGTTTTTCTTTTTCCGTTGGTGCAATTCTCAGGCCCAAATTAGGAGCTCTAGTATAAGTTATTTGAGGCATAGTTTTTAATATAGGTCCTACGACTTTATCCCTTAGTAGATGGTGCTAATGTTTCTTGATTCTTTTTTTCAATCATTCTGTATTGCGCATGAAATAGAAGTACAATACGGAGGTTATCATCTTGTTGGATTTCTTTTTTGGTGGTTGCAAAAAAAGTATCTTTATTCATATCTCTAACTTTATTTAAAGGGAACCTGTCACTAGTTTTATGGTGTCCTAACTAAGGGCAATATAAATAAGTGACTGATTCTCTTAGCAAAAAGCTGGGTCAGTTTCTTTAATTGACCCAGTCAATCTGCCAACATCTTGAATTGAAAAGCTCCAGCTCATAACGATGAGTCCTGAATATTCATGAGCTCCTGACTCTCCCCGCCCACCAGCTGCTGATTGACAGGTATTTTCCATATGAATCAGCAGCAGGTAGGCAGGGGAGTGGCTATAGCTCTGAATTAAATATACCCTGGACTCAATGACATCACGCTGGACTCAAATCAGCTCATTAGCATGCGGCATGTGGCATCTTTGTGTGTATATTATGAGGTAACCATCTGTCACACCAGTAAGTGAATACATCTAAGGTACTTTTTAGTAGTTAATGATTGTATATAATTAGTTAGATTATAATCAAATATCCACATGACAGGATCCCTTTAAAGATGTTTCTAATATCTTGTCTGGATATTGTTTTATTAAAAAACTGTTGTTTCAACTGTGTAGCCTCATTCTCAAATTCTTCATTAAATGTACAGTTGCACTTGATTCTTCTAAATTTGGCTGGTTGGGATATTTAGCAACCATCTAGGAAGATACCAACTCAAATATAAAATATAACTGTTTCTCATAACCTGTTTATGATAAGTACTGCATACTAATCTGCGGTTTGCAATTTTCATAGTTAAATCTAAAAACTCTATTTGTGTTCTACTCGAATTGGTAGTACAATTCAGATTCCTCTTATTAATATTTATTTCCTTTAAGAATGTATTTAGCTCCTCCTCTGTATTTTTCCAGATAAATATGATGTCATCGATATAACGACGCCAGAGTACCAGACTGGTCCCCAGTTGAGGTTGTATGACATCAGCCTCCCACTGTGCCATAAAGATGTAAGTGTAACTTGGGGCAAATCTGGTACCCATTGCCGTTCTCCTTTTTTGAACAAAGAACTCTGATTCGTATGTAAAATAGTTATGTGTCAAAATATACTCGACCCCTTCTATTATAAAACAATTTGATCTTCATGTAATTGGCTGTTAAGTTGTAGTTCCTTTAAGGCCTCAATTCCCTGATTGTGTTCTTTAATTGTATACAAAGAGTTTATATCCATTGTCCCAAGAATCCAATGGTCCTAAAATTGCAAACTCCACTAAGTGGATATTATGTATATTATGAACTAAATACATTCTTAAAGGAAATAGAGATGAGTGCATTTTTCAAAAATTCAATTCGCCGGTTTGCTGAATTTTTGGGGAAAAATTTGGTTTGATCCGAATAAATCTGCGCCAAATTGGCTATTTTCTCACTGCAGAGAGCCTTTATAAGGGTGTAGAACACTGTGCCTTGCAGTAACACGCATAGGGAGTCTGCTGTGGTAGTGAAATAATACTGTGAGTCAATAAGACATGCAGATGACAGGCGTCACGCTTAGAATCACTGCACAGTTCACTTATTTGGGCAGTCACGGGGCCAAAACTGACCAAATAACTCAAGTATGAACTTACAGGTCAATGCTAGCGCCAAGATGAAGCGCACTCATTTTACACCGTCATCAGCTGATTCCACATAGATGTCTACAGACCCTCTTCTATTAAACGCTTATACAAGTAGAGCCCCCCGACAGAGTGGAGAAGGTGTCAGTAGTAAGTTTGTGTTGACTTCCCTGATTATTTTGCCCTTCCTCTGATCAGTCAGAACAATAACCCCCCAAAAATGATCTTCTCTGTGGAGCAACCGCCTTCACTCGGTCAGCATTTGGTCAGTAATCCATCAGTATTGCTAATGCCAAAAAAACAGGAGTGGATCCAAAACAGAGATGATACATGAATGGTATAGTTGCATGTGTTTTGTACCCACTCCTGCTTTTGGCTACTAAATCAAGCCAATTTATTAGAATATATTATATATATAAATTATACTGAAAAAACAAAGTGCTTCATCAACAAGAATGGATTGACAACCAGTGTCGGGGTGACAACGATGGTACTGCATACGGATCAAGAAATATATGGGGTTATGGCTAATAACTGGGTGACAGTCCAGCAAACAAGCTGACTCCAGCTCATTCCATGACGAGCTGGGTTGCTGATAAGTGGATTCTAAAGTGTCTGAAGAAATGCAGATAAAGATATTGGAATAAAAAATTGTCCAATTCCTTCAACGTGATCTCGTCCTTTGATTTATGAATCTCATTCCATAAAGTCTTGAAGTCCTCTGCCTGGATGGCATAAGAAATATCCATGCGAGGTTCGACAGGCATAGAGAAAACAAGCTCTGTGGCCAACACTGATCCAGACACGTCATACCCGGCCCACATCGCTGCTAGCCAAGTAAGGTCCTGACTCCTAAGAACTGATCACCAGCTTACCCAAACAACAGTCAAAGTTTCTTTGGAACCACGTCCCTATTAGTGATGTCCCGAACTATTCGCCGGCGAACAGTTCACGGCGAACATGGCTTGGTCGTGTTCGCCGCGGCGGGCAAACATTGGCGATGTTCAGTCCGCCCCCTATACATCATTATTGAGCAAACTTTGACCCTGTCCTTCACAGTCAGCAGACACATTCCAGCCAATCAGCAGCAGACCCTTCCTCCCAGACACTCCCACCTCCTGGACACCATTTTAGATTCATTCGGAAGCTGCATTCTTAGTGAGAGGAGGGACAGTGTAGCTGCTGCTGATTTAATAGGGAAATCGATAGCTAGGGCAGTGTTCTGTGTCCACAGACTCATCTGCTGTAAGAACAGCGCCCTGACAGCACCCTAAAAAGCCCTTTTTAGGGCTGGTACATCAGTCTGCTTTTTTTAAATATATATATATATATATATATATATATATATATATATATATACACACACACAGGGAGTGCAGAATTATTAGGCAAGTTGTATTTTTGAGGATTAATTTTATTATTGAACAACAACCATGTTCTCAATGAACCCAAAAAACTCATTAATATCAAAGCTAAATATTTTTGGAAGTAGTTTTTAGTTTGTTTTTAGTTTTAGCTATTTTAGGGGGATATCTGTGTGTGCAGGTGACTATTACTGTGCATAATTATTAGGCAACTTTAACAAAAAACAAATATATACCCATTTCAATTATTTATTTTTACCAGTGAAACCAATATAACACCTCAACATTCACAAATATACATTTCTGACATTCAAAAACAAAACAAAAACAAATCAATGACCAATATAGCCACCTTTCTTTGCAAGGACACTCAAAAGCCTGCCATCCATGGATTCTGTCAGTGTTTTGATCAGTTCACCATCAACATTGCGTGCAGCAGCAACCACAGCCTCCCAGACATTGTTCCGAGAGGTGTACTGTTTTCCCTCCTTGTAAATCTCACATTTGATGATGGACCACAGGTTCTCAATGGGGTTCAGATCAGGTGAACAAGGAGGCCATGTCATTAGATTTTCTTCTTTTATACCCTTTCTTGCCAGCCACGCTGTGGAGTACTTGGACGCGTGTGATGGAGCATTGTCCTGCATGAAAATCATGTTTTTCTTGAAGGATGCAGACTTCTTCCTGTACCACTGCTTGAAGAAGGTGTCTTCCAGAAACTGGCAGTAGGTCTGGGAGTTGAGCTTGACTCCATCCTCAACCCGAAAAGGCCCCACAAGCTCATCTTTGATGATATCAGCCCAAACCAGTACTCCACCTCCACCTTGCTGGCGTCTGAGTCGGACTGGAGCTCTCTGCCCTTTACCAATCCAGCCACGGGCCCATCCATCTGGCCCACCAAGACTCACTCTCATTTCATCAGTCCATAAAACCTTAGAAAAATCAGTCTTGAGATATTTCTTGGCCGAGTCTTGACGTTTCAGCTTGTGTGTCTTGTTCAGTGGTGGTCGTCTTTCAGCCTTTCTTACCTTGGCCATGTCTCTGAGTATTGCACACCTTGTGCTTTTGGGCACTCCAGTGATGTTGCAGCTCTGAAATATGGCCAAACTGGTGGCAAGTGGCATCTTGGCAGCTGCACGCTTGACTTTTCTCAGTTCATGGGCAGTTATTTTGCGCCTTGGTTTTTCCACACGCTTCTTGCGACCCTGTTGACTATTTTGAATGAAACGCTTGATTGTTCGATGATCACGCTTCAGAAGCTTTGCAATTTTAAGAGTGCTGCATCCCTCTGCAAGATATCTCACTATTTTTGACTTTTCTGAGCCTGTCAAGTCCTTCTTTTGACCCATTTTGCCAAAGGAAAGGAAGTTGCCTAATAATTATGCACACCTGATATAGGGTGTTGATGTCATTAGACCACACGCCTTCTCATTACAGAGATGCACATCACCTAATATGCTTAATTGGTAGTAGGCTTTCGAGCCTATACAGCTTGGAGTAAGACAACATGCATAAAGAGGATGATGTGGTCAAAATACTCATTTGCCTAATAATTCTGCACTCCCTGTATATATATTGCAGTTGCCTGCTCGTGTGTGAGAGGCTGCAGGCCCACAGACTGTACTGTGTGCACACCACTCATATAGGGTGTCACAGTACCTTGCAGATAAATTTTTTTAAATGTATTTTTTTTTTTTTATATAATCGCAGTTGCCAGACAGTGAGAGGCAGCAGGCTCACAGACTGTACTGTGTGCACACCATTCATACAGGGTGTCACAATACCTTGCAGATAAAACTAAGGTCAATTTATTTTTTCTCTGTGATATAATCGCAGTTGCAAGCCAGTGAGTGTCTGGCCCACAGACTGTACTGTAGCTACTGGCCAGGCCACCACTCATACCGTTACAGGGTGTCACAATACCTTGCAGATAAAACTAAAGTCAATTTATTTTTTTCTCTGTAATAAATATAATCGCAGTTGCAAGCCAGTGAGTGTCTGGCCAACAGACTGTACTGTGGCCACCACTCATACCATTACAGGGTGTCACAATACCTTCCAGATAAAACTGAAGTCAATGTATTATTTCTGTGTAATAAATATAATCGCAGTTGCAAGCCAGTGAGTGTCTGGCCCACAGACTGCACTGTGGCCACTGGCCAGTCCACCACTCATACCGTTACAGGGTGTCACAAGACCTTGCAGATAAAACTAAAGTCAATTTATTATTTCTCTGTAATAAATATAATCGCAGTTGCAAGCCAGTGAGTGTCTGGCCCACACAGACTGTACTTTGGCCACTGGCCAGGCCCCCACTCATACCGTTACAGGGTGTCACAATACCCTGCAGATAAAACTAAAGTCATTTTATTATTTGTCTGTAATAAATATAATCGCAGTTGCAAGCCAGTGAGTGTCTGGCCCACAGACTGTACTGTGGCCACTGGCCAGGCCACCACTCATACCATTACAGGGTGTGACAATACCTTGCAGATAAAACTAAAGTCAATTTATTTTTTCTCTGTGATATAATCGCAGTTGCAAGCCAGTGAGTGTCTGGCCCACAGACTGTACTGTGGCCACTGGCCAGGCCACCACTCATACCGTTACAGGGTGTCACAATACTTTGCAGATAAAACTAAAGTCAAGTAATTTTTTCTCTGTAATAAATATAATCGCAGTTGCAAGCCAGTGAGTGTCTGGCCCACAGCCTGTACTGTGGACACTGGCCAGGCCAGCACTCATACCGTTACAGGGTGTGACAATACCTTGCAGATAAAACTAAAGTCAATTAATTTTTTCTCTGTGATATAATCACAGTTCCAAGCCAGTGGGTGTCTGGCCCACAGACTGTACTGTGGCCACTGGCCAGGCCACCTCTCATACCGTTACAGGGTGTCACAATACCTTGCAGATAAAACTAAAGTCAATTTATTTTTTCTCTGTAATAAATATAATCGCAGTTGCAAGCCAGTGAGTGTCTGGCCTACAGACTGTACTGTGGCCACTGGCCAGGCCACTACTTATACCGTTACATGGTGTCACAATACCTTGCAGATAAAACTAAAGTCAATTTATTTTTTCTCTGTGATATAATCGCAGCTGCAAGCCAGTGAGTGTCTGGCCCACAGACTGTACTGTGGCCACTAGCCAGGCCACCACTCATACCATTACAGGGTGTCACAATACCTTGACGTCTGACAGCTGGCTTGACGGAACTCTTAGCCCGCCAGCTTTTACCATACCAGCTGGTGGAGTTTGAGGCCTTCAAAAAATTGTCGCTATTGGGACACCACAGTGGAAGGTACTCAGACAAATTTATTTTTAAAAAAGGCAATCCCAAACCTCTACTCTGTTATTGAAAAGGAAGTCATGGCATCTCTGGCATACAGTGTTGGGGCAAGGGTCCATCTGACCACTGATACCTGGTCTGCAAAGCACGGTTAGGGCAGGTATAGTACAGACCAAAAGTTTGGACACACCTTCTCATTCAAAGAGTTTTCTTTATTTTCATGACTATGAAAATTGTAGATTTACACTGAAGGCATCAAAACTATGAATTAACACATGTGGAATCATATACATAACAAAAAAGTGTGAAACAACTGAAAATATGTCATATTCAAGGTTCTTCAAAGTAGCCACCTTTTGCTTTGAGAACTGCTTTGCACACTCTTGGCATTCTCTGTGTTAATTTATAGTTTTGATGCCTTCAGTGTGGATCTACAATTTTAATAGTCATGAAAATAAAGAAAACTCTTTGAATGAAAAGGTGTGTCCAAACTTTTGGTCTGTACTGTATATCACGTACACTGCGCATTGGGTCAACCTGCTGACGGCTGACAAGCATGGAATGCGTGGCTCTGCAGCGGAGTTGGTGACACCGACACGACTTGCAGGCAGGCCTACTGCCACCTCCTCTACTCCTCCTACTCCATCCTCTTAGATAACCTCCTCGGCTGAGTCCTCTTCTGCTGCGGCGTCTGGCTGCACATCAACTGAATCCCCCCAGCTCCCCAGGGGCTATTCCACATCCCGGATACGACAGTGTCATGCTGTCTTGGGGTTGACTTGCCTGAAAGCAGAGAGCCACACAGGATTAGCACTCCTGTCCACCCTGAACGCACTGGTGGATCAGTGGCTGACTCCGCACCAACTGGAGATCGGCAAAGTGGTGTGTGACAATGGAAGCAATTTGTTGGCGGCATTGAATTTGGGCAAGTTGTCACATGTGCCATGCATGGCACATGTGTTGAATCTCATCGTACAACGCTTTGTGTCTAAGTACCCACGCTTACAGGACATCCTCAAGCAGGCCAGGAAGGCATTCCTACACGGCCATGGCGCACTTTTCCCATATTCAGCGGCGAAACGAATATGGGAGGCGCTTGATTTGCGACAGCCCGACATGTTGGAATTCAACACTCCTAATGTTCGACCGCCTGCTCCAACAAGAAAAAGCCTTCAACGAGTATTTGTAAAACCGGGGTGCTAGGACAGCCTCTGCGGAGCTGGGAATTTTTTTGCCACGTTACTGGATGCTCATGCGCAATGCCTGTAGGCTCATGCGTCCTTTTGAGGAGGTGACAAACCTAGTCAGTCGCACCGAAGGCACCATCAGCGACCTCATCCCATTTGTTTTCTACCTGGAGCGTGCCCTGCGAAGAGTGCTGGATCAGGCTGTAGATGAGTGTGAAGAGGAAGAGGAAGAGTTGTGGTCACCATCACCACCAGAAACAGCCTTGTCATCATCGCTTGCCGGACCTGCGGCAACGCTGGAAGAGGAGTATGAGGAAGAGGAGTCAGAGGAGGAATGTGGCTTTCAGGAGGAGGAAGACCAACCACAGCAGGCATCCCAGGGTGCTCGTTGTTGTCATCTATCTGGGACCCGTGGTGTTGTACGTGCCTGGGGGGAAGAACAGACCGTCAATGACATCAGTGAGGAGGAGGAGGAACGGTAAATGAGTAGTTCGGCATCCAACCTTGTGCAAATGGGGTCTTTCATGCTGTCATGTCTGTTGAGGGACCCTCATATAAAAAGGATGAAGGAGAACAACCTGTACTGGGTGGCCACACTACTAGACCCCCGGTATAAGCAGAAAGTGGCGGAAATGTTACCACATTACCGAAATTCGGAAAGGATGCAGCAGTTCAAACCCAAACAAAAAAATATGCTTTACACAGCTTATAAGGGGGATGTCACAGCACAATGGGAATCTAACTGGGGAAGAGGTGAAAGTAATCCTCCTCCTACTACGACCACGGCGGCAAGGACAGGACGCTTTACAGATGTGTTGTTGATGGAGGAGATGCAGAGCTTTTTCAGTCCTACACATCGCCACAGCCCTTCGGGATCCAGCCTTAGAGAACGACTCGACCGACAGGTAGCAGACTACCTCGCCTTAACTGCAGATATCGACACTCTGAGGAGCGATGAACCCCTTGACTACTGGGTGTGCAGGCTTGACCTGTGGCCTGAGCTATCCCAGTTTGCAATAGAACTTCTGGCCTGCCCGCTTGTGTCCTGTCAGAAAGGACCTTCAGTGCAGCAGGAGGCATTGTCACTGACAAGAGAAGTCGCCTCGGTCAAAAAAGTGTTGATTACCTCACCTTCATTAAGATGAATGAGGCATGGATCCCGAAGGGACTGACAGTGGGGGATACGTTTGACTAACAAAAGGCCTGATGACATGCCTTGGACTCAAAATGGTCCCCACGCTGCTGTATTTAATGTCTGCATACCGGATGACTTTCATGAATTCTCCGCCACCAACTAGGGTTCAAGCCGCAATGTTTTAGTCACCTTTCTGCCTGGAAAACATCAGCGGCTGCAGCAATGCCTGGTTTTTCAGGCATGTGTACATGCCTAATATTTTCTGGCCTCTGGTGCTGCACTGTGGCTGCAAAAACAAAAACAAAAAAAAGGCACATACATGTGTCAATTCCCCTTCGTGATCGGTACCTTGTTGTGGTGAAGGGGCTTGCGTATCACAATGAAGCGATCATCACCTCTATGAGTGTGTTGCCACACCCCAGATGACCCCAGAAGGCCTTTGCTTCCTTATGATCAGACTAAAAGCGATCGGCTGGATAATTTTTCATAGACAAAACATACATTTTCTTTCTTTTTTTAAGTTGTATGGGTTTTTAATACATAAAATAAAAAATCACAATAAACTCTCTTAATAGTTTATTAGAAATAATGCAGACAATTTAAAAAATCCCCATCAATTCCAATACAAAGCAAGCACAGAGCTCAGAACTAAATTATTTCAGGATGTCGTAATGGTTCGTTAATTCGACAATGGTTAATCAATTCGACACACGTCCCCAGATAGGGGACATAACAGGGATTAAACTGATAGGAATAGTACTAGTTAAGACACCACTCATATAGGGTGTCACAGCACATTGCTCCGTGCACGCCCAGTGCCCCAACTTGGGAGTAGGAGGAACGACGAAGCTGCTTTTTTTCCATCTCCCGGTTCCTAAAATCAATTCAGTTTGGTGTATCAGATTTTGGTCTGTCACTGTGAAGGCAGTCGAAGGTACCCGGCCTAAAGTTTTTTTTCACAAAAGGCAATCCCTGATATGGGACGTAACAGGGATTAAACTGATGAGAAGAGAACTACAGAAAATACCACTCATATCGGGTGTGACAGTAAATTGAACGGCGCAGACGCAGTGACCGTGGATTAAAACAAAGGGGAGGGAGCCAGCGTTTTTTTAACCATCTCCCCGTTCGAAAAATCAATTCAATAAATGGACCCCAGATTGGGGACATAACAGGGGTTAAACTGATGAGAAGAGAACGACAGAAAATACCACTCATATCGGGTGTGACAGTAAATTGAACGGCGCAGACGCAGTGACCGTGGATTAAAACAAAGGGGAGGGAGCCAGCCTTTTATTAACCGTCTCCCCGTTCGAAAAATCAATTCATTAAATGGACCCCAGATTGGGGACGTAACAGGGATTAAACTGATGAGAAGAGAACTACAGAAAATACCACTCATATCGGGTGTGACAGTAAATTGCACGGCGCAGACGCAGTGACCGTGGATTAAAACAAAGGGGAAAGAGCCAGCATTTTTTTAACCATCTCCCCGTTCGAAAAATCTATTCAATAAATGGACCCCAGATTGGGGACGTAACAGGGATTAAACTGATGAGAAGAGAACTACAGAAAATAACACTCATATCGGGTGTGAGAGTAAATTGCACGGCACAGGCACAGTGACCGTGGATTTAAACAAAGGGGAGGGAGCCAGCGTTTTTTTAACCAACTCCCCGTTCGAAAAATCTATTCAATTCACCTTTCGGGGACCCTTGGTGTTGTACGTGGCTGGGTGGAGGAAGAAACCTTCAATGACATCAACAGGACATGGCTAGCTTGGTATCCAACCTTGTGCAAATGGGAAGTTTGCGGTTGGGCAAATGGACTGTTTGTGGTTGTTTGCGGTGCATTAAAAGGGGAGTTTGGTCTGTCAATGTCTGTGAAGCGGGCGTAACCCTTACACTACCTGATCGATACAACATCATACCTGATCGTATACACACACTGGATGTTTTAAACCATGTTGTTCAAAAAAATGAGGATTGTTAGGCGATTTATGCCCTTTATGGATTAAAACTCAACTCTGCGTCAACTATGTTTTTTTCCATGGGAGTTTTGCTATGGATCCCTCTCCGGCATGCCACAGTCCAGGTGTTAGTCCCCTTGAAACAACTTTTCCATCACTACTGTGGCTAGAAAGAGTCCCTGTGGGTTTTAAAATTCGCCTGCCTATTGAAGTCAATGGCGGTTTGCCCGTTCGCGAACACTTGCAAAAATTTGCGTTCGCCGTTCGCGAACAGAAAATTTTATGATCGCGACATCTCTACCCTTCAAAGGATTAAGAGATCATGGAGAGGGGGCCATCACATTGCCAACATGTCCAGGGCTGAATCAAGGAAGATTTTCGAGTTTGATATCATAATCCCCGCCAGTTTAAATGCCGAAATGGAACTGTTTGGATTTTTGTAGTCATGCGATGGGTGCCAATCAAGGATGGGACATCGAGGTCCTGCTGTTGTACCAGCACCTCGATCTCCCCTCCTTGGTAGGCCCCTATCCCTTTATACTTTCTCTCCTCTGAGTACAGCATCTGTTAAGAAAATAAGAGGTACAAGAAAAGAATAAAGACGTACACAAGGGAATGGCTCAAAAAAGAATTGAGATACCGGTAAGTAGAAAGAATAAAAATTTAAAGTTTAAAAGTAAACGTATATTCAGTCATAACATTACAGATAAGGATATAATGTGTGAGCGAATATCCAGTATATTTTTTCCTGGTGTTTATGTGGTGTATTAAATTAAGAGTGTATACCTATATGATTATATGTTCTATATAGCTCCACAGCCTTCCAAATATCAGTTGGGTCTTTTTTTAGCATATGTATAATTTAAGCAGCAAGACATAGATACCTAAAAGGAATATTCCCTAACCAGCATTTCATGTGTTTGATTAATAACTTCATCCTAAAATTTGAATAATAGGCATTTTCTTGTATGACAGTGCCTTTTTGTTCAATCTTTAATGACAGTTGTTAACCTGTGCAATATACCTGGAATTATTGCGTCCCATACAGGATATATTTTTGGTTACTGTATAAAATAATGGAAAACCTAAATAAAGAATTTGCAAAAAAAAAGATACCTAAATAAACGCATCAATACCGCATTGAAAACGCATGTGCAGTTTTTTTGAATATGCTGACTGTTTATGTATATACTGAACGGGGCTCCTATAAATATGCTATTTAAACTAATTTCTCTGCCATATATACGGGGCCTTTAAGATAAGGTATCTATGTCCCTATATCGTATTGCTATATACAGGATTAAGAAAATCTAGTCCATGCATTCCATATCTCCGTTATTATTATGAACACCTCCTCTCAATTAGGAACTTTTCTTTAAAAAGACTTAGAAAGTAGTGTACTGCCCGCCACTGAAGAAGGAGCACAAAGCTCCGAAACGCGTCTGGTGCTGAGAGGAGGCAGTACACATGAAAACATCTATAACTGACCTATAATATTAAACTGTATAATCAAGGTTCTTCAATAACTAAATGGTAGAACACTATTGCCTAACTGGCTGCTAACTCTCTTGTCCCAGACAATAAAACTTAACTTTTACTTCTTTTATTAAGACATTTGAGAAAAAGTAAAGTAAACTTATGTGAGCTACCTAAAGGGTTAAAAATAGCAAAAACCTCACTGGGTGCCATTCTTATGTAGTGGATACAATAGGATTTTATAGGATTTTAGGCGGGGGTGCACTGACCCGCTCTGCTTTCCTCAGCTAACTGCTATGATGGCTTATATAATACTCTGTGCCTAGTTGACCTAACCCCCATAAATTGAGGCATATATTGACAGGCTTGGGCCTGTTCACATTTGTAGTTAGCACTGAGAACATAGGGTTAGTCTGGCACCAGTGAGATACAGCGATATAAAACCTAATTTCCGCCCCGCAACATGTTTCGCCAGCTAATCTGGCTTTATCAGGGGTATTGGGCAGACTTGAATTATGAACGCTGGTATAGGACCTTTATAGGCCTCCTCCTCATGATTGTAAGAAAAATATCCAGTCCAGACCTAGTTAACTGGTGCATGCCAAAAACTGCCCAATAAGGGTAGAGGTTATACTTATGACAGACTCCATTGTCATCTGCCGATAGAAGTTACCTTATGACCCGCTGCACAGTGAATAGCTGCTCCCGTACATAGCCTCTGTGTATGTCAACAGGTTTCGCTGCGCATGCGCCGGAACTTGATATTCAGCAGACAGCTACTACTATCACTGGGTCTGCGCCCGGACTTAGTATCCATACACATTGGCCTTTAATGCGCATGCGCTGGGACTTAGTGTTCACAGACTGGTATCTGATTATACTGCGGCTGCGCCAGCCATCCTTCTCGACCTTCAATGCGCATACGCTGGGACCTAGTGTTCACAGACCGGCACCTAATGGTACTACGGCTGCGCCAACACTTACCCGTTGACATTGCAGTGAGATGCGCATGCGCTCTGACTTTTTGTCTACATCAAAGTGTTCTTGTTACTGCGCCTGCGCTAACACTTGGAATTAAAGCAATATACCCAATGGTTTGCATGCGATTCTTCTATTGTTGTCTACATCAGAGTGTTCTTGTTACTGCGCCTGCATTTGAACTTAGAAATAGAGCAGTATACTCATATATGGCAGCTTGTGGGTCTCGATTGTTGTTTTTTTGTTAAACTTGTCACCCTTACTATATTGCACCATTTCAGCCTAGATAGTTTATTCAAGATGACTTCTGATGTTACGTAATAAACAGTATTTATTAGATAGTGATGTAGAATTCAAGTCTCACAATGTCATTTATCATCATTAGCTATTCACTATTTTCTCTGATATCTTGGTTTATGGCCCTATATACTCCTATCACATATATGATACTCTTATCACACATATGATGGGCCTCATAATACTGGTACCACATTTATATTAAATGTTTGGTTACCATTATTTGGGGGATCTAGATCATGTACTACTGTTGTAAACACCAGTTGGTGCCTTCATTAGTCAAATTACAATTTGTAAATAACTCCAGCGTTTTTGTATGCTCACTAGACACTATTTTATCAATTAAAAAGTATGGCGTGCTGTTCTTCCATATTACAAAAATTATGAAAATGTAAAGCCTTCATTAAGGCCATTAGGGCTGAGGCTGCCCAGGCGGTAAATCCACCTCGTTTCTTCTTGAAGGAGAATTCTATCCAGGCCCCAAAAATTTAGACATCTCGGATCACCACTATGAAACGCTCTGACATGTTTGGATATTGTAGTATCTGATTTTGTGTTGATACTACTAATGTGTTGGCAGATCCGCAGTCGAAATTCTTGGGATGCTTTGCCCACATACAATTTAGAACACGGGAACTGTGCTACATAAATGATGTCCGTCGTCTGACAATTGAGAAATTGTCTAATTTCGTATCTCTTGTCATCCAGAATTTTTTCGTTTTATCGAATTATGTTTTAGAATATATGGGCAAAAACTACATCTACCACAGGGGTAGCTACCAACTGCACTTGACTTCAGCCATGTTGTTCTAGGTGGATCGGGACTATGAAAACTATGTACTAGCTGGTCTTTCAAGTTTTTACCTCTACGGTATGTGAGCATGGGTTTAGATGAAAGTACCTCACTGAAGTCATTATCCTTGCTTAATATATGCCAGTGCTTTTGCAAGATTTGAAATATCTTGCGATGTTGTACATCAAAGGTGCCAATGCACCTGATTGGGGAAGCCATGTATATATGTTGTTTACTACATAACAGGTCCGCTCGGTTAGTGCTTTTAGCCCTATGAAAGGCTTTATGTAAGATCATTTTTGGGTAGTCTCTTTGATAGAAGCGATGAAAGAGGGTATTACATTCCCGAAGGAACCCAGAATCGTCAGAACAATTTTGACGTGCCCGTAAGTATTGTCCAGTAGGTATTCCTCTTTTTAGTGGCAGAGGGTGATAACTCTGCCAATGTAACAGATTATTCGTAGACGTAGGTTTACGATAAACCTCTGTACTGATGCGGCCACCAGATTGCACGGTGATTCGCAGGTCAAGAAAGGTAAGTGTATCTCTGATGTGAATTTCATGCCTACATCATTTTTGTTGAGATTACCAACAAACCTGTGAAAAAGTGCTGTAGTGCCATCCTACAAAATCAAAACATCATCTATGTAGCTTATATTTTTCTTACAATCATGAGGAGGCCTATAAAGGTCCTATACCAGCGTTCATGATTCAAGGCTGCCCAATACCCCTGATGAAGCCAGATTAGCTGGCGAAACATGTTGGGGGGCTGTATCTCACCGGTGCCAGACTAACCATATGTTCTCAGTGCTAACTACTAATGTGAACAGGCCCAAGCCTGTCAATATATGCCTCAATTTATGGGGGTTAGGTCAACTAGGCACAGAGTATTATGTCAGCCATCATAGCGGTTAGCTGAGGAAAGCAGAGCGGGTCAGTGCACCCCTGCCTGAAATCCTATGAAATCCTATGGTATCCACTACGTAGGAATGGCACCCAGTGAGGTTTAACTATTTTTAACCCTTTAGGTAGCTCACATAAGTTTACTTAACTTTTTCTCAAATGTCTTAATAAAAGAAGTAAAAGTTAAGTTTTATTGTCTGGGACAAGAGAGGTTAGCAGCCAGTTAGGCAATAGTGTTCTGTAATATATAAAAACCCTTCCTAACTAATGGAGCGCTCCACAAGTTTCACTAAATAGTTGGTCTCTAATCGCAGGGCGGATTGGATACTTGAATCGGCAGGGAGTATGCTGCGGAGAGTGCATCTGCTCTGTGTTTTTGGGGTGATTGAGCCACTGATACTATTTATAAAAACTAAAACTTGTACCACAAGTACAAACCGGATTTCAAAAAAGTTGGGACACTACACAAATCGTGAATAAAAACTGAATGCAATGATGTGGAGATGGCAAATGTCAATATTTTATTTGTAATAGAACGTAGATGACAGATCAAACGTTTAATCCGAGTAAATGTACCATTTTAAAGGAAAAATACGTTGATTCAAAAGAGGCTGGAAAAAGTACATTTGAGCATAACGAAGAGCTGGAAGACCAATTAACACTAATTAGGTCAATTGGCAACATGATTGGGTATAAAAAGAGCTTCTCAGAGTGGCAGTGTCTCTCAGAAGCCAAGATGGGTAGAGGATCACCAATTCCCACAATGTTGCCCAGAAAGATAGTGGAGCAATATCAGAAAGGTGTTACCCAGCGAAAAATTTTGCATCTATCATCATCAACTGTGCATAACATCATCCGAAGATTCAGAGAATCTGGAACAATCTCTGTGCGTCAAGGCCGTAAAACCATACTGGATGCCCATGATCTCCGGGCCCTTAAACAACACTGCACTACAAACAGGAATGCTACTGTAAAGGAAATCACAGAATGGGCTCAGGAATACTTCCAGAAACCATTGTCAGTGAACACAATCCACCGTGCCATCCGCCGTTGCCAGCTGAAACTCTACAGTGCAATGAAGAAGCCATTTCTAAGCAAGATCCACAAGCTCAGGCGTTTTCACTGGGCCAGGGATAAATTTAAAATGGAGTGTGGCAAAATGGAAGACTGTTTGGAAATCTGGGACGCCATGTCATCCGGACCAAAGAGGACAAGGACAACCCAAGTTGTTATCAACGCTCAGTTCAGAAGCCTGCATCTCCGATGGTATGGGGTTGCATGAGTGCGTGTGGCATGAGCAGCTTGCATGTCTGGAAAGGCACCATCAATGCAGAAAAATATATTCAGGTTCTAGAACAATATATGCTCCCATCCAGACGTCATCTCTTTCAGGGAAGACCCTGCATTTTTCAACAAGATAATGCCAGACCACATTCTGCATCAATCACAACATCAGGGCTGCGTATGAGAAGGATCCGGGTACTGAAATGGCCAGTCTGCAGTCCAGATCTTTCACCTATAGAGAACATTTGGCGCATCATAAAGAGGAAGGTGCAACAAAGAAGGCCCAAGACGATTGAACAGTTAGAGGCCTGTATTAGACAAGAATGGGAGAGCATTCCTATTTCTAAACTTGAGAAACTAGTCTCCTCGGTCCCCAGACGTCTGTTGAGTGTTGTAAGAAGAAGGGGAGATGCCACACAGTGGTGAAAATGGCCTTGTCCCAACTTTTTGGGGATTTGTTGACACCATGAAATTCTGATTTAACAGATTTTTCCCTTAAAATGGTACATTTTCTCAGTTTAAACTTTTGTTCCGTGATTTATGTTCTATTCTGAATAAAATATTAGAAGTTGGCTCCTCCACATCATTGCATTCAGTTTTTATTCACGATTGTATAGTGTCCCAACTTTTTGGGAATCCGGTTAGTACAAGGTTTCACAAAATATTGGTCCTAGAATACAACAACAAAAATGATTTTGTTAAAAAAAAGTGGGTTTTATTGTGCAAAAGTAGTAAAAAAAACTATAATGTGATATTGCCATAAGTGTAATGACCTGTAGAATGAGTTATACTGTACAATACAGCAGTAAAAATTTATCTAAAAAAAAAAGCCAAAATAGATGTCCCCCAATTAAAATTAGCAAAAAATATTTTATACATTTTATGTACCTCAAAATGAAAAATAGAAATATTGACTCAACTGTTTCAAATGCCAGTCCAGTGTGCTGGAGTAAGATGTGTCAAATGATTTAGTGGTGCAAGCCACTTAAAGGGGTTATGACATGATTACTATAAAAAGGGAAAATCTCTTTCTGACACAGCTAGAACCAGTCCTGCACCTCAGGCTTCATGCACATGACCGTTGTGTGTTTTGCGGATCCGCAAAACACGGATGGCGTTCGTGTGCAATCCGCAATTCGCAGAACTGCACGGACAGCCATTGATATAACTGCCTATTCTTGTCTGCAAAACGAACAAGAATAGGACAGGTTATATATATTTTTACCGGACCACGGAATGGAGCAACGGATGCGGACAGCACACGGAGTGCTGTCTGCATCTTTTGCGGCCCCATTGACGTGTGCATGAGGCCTTACATGGATCCAGAGATCTCCCCATTAAGTGCTCCAATTGTTCTGCTCCAGGGAGTGTCCTTTCTCAGGAGGTGTGCACCCCACAAATTATTGGCTAATGGGTCTGTGATCCGCAAGATGCGGTCAAAGATAGGACCCCCTTGAAGCACACGAAAATCCTTCCGCAAGGCCACCATATGGTTTGTGAATGCACCCTAAGGGCTTATTCACACGATCGTATAGTTTTTCCATTTCCGTTCCGTTTTTATTGCGGACCGTATGCGGAACCATTCATTTAAAAAAAAACAGAAGGTGCTCCGTGTGCATTCTGTTTCCGTATGTCCATATTTCTGTTCCACAAAAAACGAAATAGTCCTATTATTGGATTATGGACAAGGATAGTACTATTCTATGAAGAGCCAGCTGTTCTGTTCCGCAAAATGCGGAATGCACACGGATGTCATCCATATTTTTTGCGGATCTGTTTTTTGCGGACTGCAAAATACATACGGTTGTGTGAATGAGCCCTAAAACAGGAAGAGAAAAACATTGCTGCTTCCTTTCATAACTAGAACCATAGGTTCAGAGCTCAGATCCACTGAATCTAATCTACCTGTCTGTCTGTCTATCTATCAAACACATGTATCTTTCTATATACTGTAGTCCATACAGTTTGTTATGCACTTTCAGTTGTATGAAACATTTGTTGTTACTGTTTTCATGAAGAACCCATCTTATTATATAGAAGGAAGTAAAATAAATGGTCATTTTTAACTGAACAATTGCATTTTCTTCATGTACACACACAACAATTTCCTGATTTGTTCCATAAGTTTTTATGGATTTCCTGATGATGCACATGGGATTAGTTAGCAAAGCAGTTGGTTAACATATATACTATCATTTATGTGAAATGTCAGCACAGCAGTGTGAATCATTTAAGGATCTGTTCACATCTGTGCTGTGTCTTCTGTTTATAATGGATTCCACAAGGCTCTGCCATACGTTGCATGATGAACACCAGCGGTGCCCAAAAGACTCCATTGACTTAAGGACCCTCAGATGTGGATGTAAGCAAAGCATTAGTCCATTTTATTTTCATATTTAAGTATCTACTGTAGCTATTTAGGACAGGGTGTATTCACAAATTGGGGGACATTTACATTTCAAAAGTCGCAAGTGCAGTCTGGCAGGGTTTGCTGAAATGGTGCATTACAGTTTTATAGTTTTAAGTCGCATTTTGTGCGATTGGTGTTAAAATGTTGCAAATTTTAAAAAGTCACATTATAAAAGTGGCATGCACCTTTTGATATATGAGGTGAAACAAATTGATTTGTAATGTTAGTATTTTTCTGGTGCAAATTATGCCATTATTGATAAATGTCCCTCATTGCTTATGTAATTTTTGCTGTATATTTTTTTTCTTTTCAGCTCGAACTAGAACTGAATACTAATAGGTTTAACTGTTTTCACTTCTAACGATCTTCACTATGTAAGCAAGACATGGTACTGATGATGATGTGAACAGTAGATTCAAACTCTGGGGGGAAGATTAATTCTAGCCTGGCAGCGTATGCCAGGGTCTGATAACCAGTTAGATGCAGCACCTGATTCATGACGAGGTGTATGCCCCTGGCTTGTGTAGATTTCAGTGTTCAGTAAGCTGGCATAGAAGATGATAAATGTGGTGAGGCCGCACGTGAAAGTGGCAATGGCAGAGTAACCGCACTTGTGTAAACATTTTTGAGCAAGAGCCGTTGAAAAACTTTTTTGAGCCATAAAAGTGGCGTATTTAAATGATAAGTTTGGCCCACTTTTTGCAGAATTTTATAATTGTTTGGCATTTTCACGGTCCAAATGTTGAAACACAAAAAAATAAAGTTTTAGGTTTCTGACAAGGAGCATAAAATCATTATCAAAAAGCTTCTGAAACGTCTTTGGGTGGACTTAACACAGCCAATCCTTTTTTTCTCAGTAGCGGTAACGCCACTGCCAGATTCTCTTTCAACAGCGTATCTCCCTTGAGAATAAAATGTTTGGTTTGTTAAAAAGGCTTAAGGTGGATTTACACTTCCCGATAATTGGGCAGATTATCGGGAACGAATGTTCCCCCAAATGCTCGGTTCCAACAACTTACCCGTCTACATGTGCCACCAATCACCCAATGAACGAGGGAAATGCTCGCTCATCAGGTAAATCTGTTGTTCCTGTGATCTGCGATCTGCTGCCCAGAAACAATGATTCTGTATTCGCACTGGGATCTCAGTGATCACAATAGCGATCCTTCGTCCTCATACTGTGAAGGGGATTGCTGCAGTCTCCTTCACTGAATCAGTAGCCGACTGCTGGGAAGAAACGCTTCCTTCCTGACAATCGGCTGTAGATTGGAGCGTCTAAGCCCACTATTACTCACTATTGAGACACATACAGTCTTGGCTGAGCTGAGTTTGAAAATTAAGTGGGAGGGTCAGTAGGAATAGCTGTCGATAATTCATCTTATGGCTTTAGGCTGATGACTAAAATTCCCAGCATTCAGCTGTCTGTACTGCAAACCCCTCTCTTCAACTTCTTCTTCCTCCCTGCTGTGCATGAATATAGTATATAGAGTCTAATATGCTTTCAGCTACAGGCAGGCGCAGTTTGACCCGCAGATGCTTGTTGTGGCTACTAGAATTTCATGCCTCCTATATGTTACCTCACAATGAAGTCCTGTGCATTCGGAGAGGACTGACGTACAGGTCATCAATGGAAAAGGAAACAGATAGTAACAGACATAACACAATCTACGGCAGTAACCCTAAATATCGGAAGCTGTGCAAAAGTTTTAGGTGTGAAAAAAATGCTGCAAAGTAAGAATGCTTTTAAAAATAGTGTTTATTTTTATCAATTAACAAAATGCAAAGTGAATGAACAAAAAATAAATCTAAATCAAATCAATATTTGGAGTAAACACCATTTGTATAAACTACAAATTGGCGTGGTAATGAAAATCAGGAAGTGCTCAACCCCATATGCAGTAGCACATCTATACTGGGGGGGGGGGGGGGGGCAGATCCCGCACTTGTGGTCCGCTGCTAAGTCCCCTGCAAAAATGCATACAATGGAGGATGCCCGCAGTGGACCACAAGTACCTTAATCGACATCCTACACAGGACAGCAAATGTGTGAATGTGATAAACAATAAAACAAAATAACAATAACTTTTACAAAGACAGGTGCACTCTGCGGTCTTACTATACCTTCATACAGTAGGATATGTTGGCTAATCTCTCAATTTTACATCAGTATGAGAGTCTAGTAAGACTGCAGAGTGCACCTATCTTTGTAAAAGTTATTGTTATTTTAAACACCCTTTGCCTTCAAAACAGCATATAGGCTTGCTCAATTCTTCCTGTCTCTTCATGTAATCCTACACAGACTCAATGAGGGCTCTGTGGGGGACATATCATAACTTCCAGAAATCCTTGTTCTTCTTTACGCTAAAGATAGTTCTTAAGGACATTAGCTGTATGTTTGTGGTCATTGTCCTGCTGCAGAATATATTTTAACTATTAAAACTTCTATTTTTGAAATACTTTGCAGCATTTTTTCCACACCAGTCTGAAACTTTTGTACAGTACTGCATCTATTTGACTGGTTTCTGTTTTGTTAGAATAGGAATGTAACAAAAAGACCATTTAAACATTCCTTTACATGTGTAGTGCCCTTGAGGAGGGGTACTTTGAGGTCTGAGCATTTACCCCTGTTTTCCCTATGCAAAGTCATCAACTTTTTACTTTATTTCACTTTAAAGGGTTTACTTGCATTGACTTACAGTGTTTAATACTGTGTTACAGCATTTTGTATATATTTTGTCATATATATCCTATTCATTTGCACTGTGTTTGCACAGCACTGTGGCAAGGGTTAATGAACACTGAGAGACTTTTGGGATTTTGTATCTAAAAATGAGAAGCTAGTCATTTTCCACAGCTACCATAAGGTTTCGAGAAGAGCATGTTTTGGAGGGAAAAAGCCAGACTTTACCACCAAAACCAGACAGACTGACCTTTTGAATGTCTGGTTTAGCTCTGTTGTTATGTCTCAAAATCAGTTTTTTGTCTGAAAAAAAAACCTGCTGTGTCATTGCTATTGAGAACAATTGAAGCTCTAATGCAAGTCTATGAGAGGCGGGAGTTGTACCATTGTATCTGTTTGTGCTGAGTTTCTCCACTCCACCCCTCCCACTAGAAGGTTCTAGTTTAGCCAGACACTGTATATAATGAGAGCAGTCAGAGCCCCTAGTGTTCTGCAGTTAGGGAACAGTGATTAGAAGAGGAAACTCTGCCAGACTGCATAAGTGGCCAGAAGAAGATGCTGAGATGGGGATAATCTACCACAGACAGACACTGGGCCTCCAGCTTTTGACCAGGGTACCAGGCTTCTGAGAGAGAGAGGGACAGATAGCTCAGGCCTTTCCTAAGCATGAACCCTTCTTTTGCCAGGGAGGAAATGGAGAAGCCAGCCCTATGCCTTGCCTGTATTGTTTTGCAACTAAATTTCCCCAGTAAAGAAGCACGTGGTTTACTACAGACCCTGACTCTCTGGATTTATTTTCCATTGGGGTGCACCATGCCTTACCATCCCTTCCAGAGAGCAGCAACACGTAGTGATACCTTGATGGTGTCTGGGGGACCCTACACATAAATCATTTATTGAAAGAGTCCAGATGATTTCAGATGGTACAACCCATCAAGTGCTCTTGCTTTCTCTCTATTTCACATGCATGACTAAAGTTGGATGTGCCTCACAAGTTATAAAAGGGTGGGGATTAGAGAGGAGTGAATGTAAGTTTACGAAGTGGCATTCAATACGAATTTCAGGAAAAATTTGATTTGCACCGAATCCAAATTTCCTCACGCTTCGTGGTAACGAATGGCTGCTGCATGTGTTAGGACATGGAGCAAGGAACTCTGGGAACGAAGGATCACCCACAATGCCATGCATGCAGCCTCAGCCATCTTGGATTCAGCCATTTTCCAGTATACTTGCAGGGAGAGATGTCAGCAGGTGCTAGGGACAGTGCTAGGAAAGACTTTAAAACTTTTATTTTGCTGTATAGACATTCAGAGAAAGGATAGGGAGGAATCATTCCACAGTATTGAAGCAGAACAGCACCTTGCTGCAGTGACTGCGGATCCAAATTGCCATTATACAGCTCTGTAATTCCAGCAGACTTCTTGTTATTGGGGTGCAAGTGCTGTTTGATACAGCCATTAACATGGTTTATTACAAGGAAATATTTATATGTCTTATTTGCCCTTCTGCGGTGCATTTATATGTTCTAAAGCATTTTTTTGGCTTGTATTAGTGGGAAAAAAGGGCTTATTAGCCGTGGTGTGGTGAAGTGAGAAAATTATAGCCGTTTTTGGCATGTATTAGTGGCACAAAAATATATATTATTTGCCAATCAGCGGTGCAGTTATATGTTCTAAAGCCCTTTTTGCCATGTATTAGTGGCACAAAAATATATATTATTTGCTGTTTAGCGGTGCAGTTATATGCTCTAAAGCCCTTTTTGCCATGTATTAGTGGCAAAAAAATATATATTGTTTGCCGTTCAGCAGTGTAGTCAGGGGCGTTGTTAGGTCAAAACATTCGGGGCTGGAGTCCCGAATGTTTTGTCCAGTGCCCCGAATGTTTATGCTGGCAGCTGGTGGTGGGCTGAGGTTCTGTCAGGGCCGGGAAGAGTTATACTCACCTTTTTCTTCCTGGTCCTCGGCGCTCCACTGTGAAGGCTGCACAGACTATACAAGAGGATTACCGAGTGGTGAAGAGTGGCAGCATCCAGAGCAGGAACAGTAAGTGTTTGTTTTTTCATTTTTATTTGGGGGTTGATGGAGGCACTGGGGGCTGAAAAGCGGCTGCTGGGGGGCTGATATGAGGCACTGGGGGGCTGAAGAGGGGCATTGTGGTCTGATATGATACACTGGGGGGCTGAAAAGGGGCATTGGGAGCTGATGTGAGGCACTGGGGGGCTAAAGAGAGGCTGCTGTGGAGCTGAAGGGCACTGGGGGGCTGATATGAGGCACTGGGGGGCTGAAGAGGGGCATTGGGGGCTGATGTGAGGCACTGGGGGGCTGAAGAGGGGCATTGGGGGCTGATGTGAGGCACTGGGGGGCTGAAGAGGGGCATTGGGGGCTGATGTGAGGCACTGGGGGGCTGAAGAGAGACTGCTGGGGGGCTGAAGAGAGGCTGCTGGGGGGGATGAAGAGAGGCTGCTGGGGGCTGATATGAGGCACTGGGGGGCTGATATGAGGCACTGGGGACTGATATGAGGCACTGGGGGGGCTGAAGAGAGGCATTGGGGGCTGATATAAGGCATGAGGGGCTGATATGAGGCACTGGGGGGGCTGAAGAGAGGCATTGGGGGCTGATATGAGGCATGAGGGGCTGATATGAGGCACTGGGGGGCTAATATGAGGCACTGGGGGCTAATATGAGGCACTGGGGACTGATATGAGGCACTGGGGGGCTGATATGAGGCACTGGGGGGCTGATATGAGGCACTGGGGGGCTGATATGAGGCACTGGGGGGCTGATATGAGGCACTGGGGGGCTGATATGAGGCACTGGGGACTGGAGAAAGGCTGCTGGGGGCTGAAGAGGGGCACTGGGGGCTGATATGAGGCACTGGGGGCTGATATGAGGCACTGGGGGCTGATATGAGGCACTGGGGGGCTGAAAAGGGACACTGGGGGGCTAAAGAGAGGCACTGGGGGTTAAAGAGAGGCACTGGGGGGGCTGATATGAGGCACTGGGGGCTGGAGAGAGGCTGTTGGGGGGCTTAAGAGGAGCACTGGGGGCTGATATGAGGCACTGGGACCTCATATGAGGCACAGGGGGTGGAAGAGGGACACTGGGGGGCTGAAGGGCACTGGGGGCTGATATGAGGCACTGGGGCTCTTATCTGAGGTCTGATTGGGGGTCATTCACATTGGGGTCTGATCTGAGGTCTTATTGGGGTCTTATTAACATTGGGGGTCTGATTGGTGGTCTGACCTCGGGTGTAATGAAAAAAAAAAATCTTATTGTCCCTCTCTAAAGCCTAGTTGCGTCTTATGGGCCGGATCGTCTTATAGGGCGAAAAATACGGGTAAGTTTAAAAATTATTTCTTCTCCCTTCTCCCGGGTCTGTATGCATAACGTGCGGCGTGTGTGTGTTTGTGCTTTAGGGTGTACACCCTAATGCTATAGGCTTTGCACGCCTATGCTGGTTGGATTTATTTATTTATTTATTTATTAGGCTATTCCTAGCCATCTGGGCACTCCCACAGATCATCCCCCAACCCCCCTTGTACTTGTTCCGCTACTTGCAGGTTGCACGGGCATGAGTTCAGAACTTCAGTCACTTCGGTCCGAAGTTCTGAACTCATGTCTGCGCAGCCTGCAAGTAGCGGAACAAATACAAGGGGGGTTGATGGGTTCCAACTTCTGTGATTAGTTTATAGTTGGGGGGTTTGCTTCATTTTAAATTAGGCTGACCATAGGTTAAGATGATCTGTGGGGTTGCCCAGACGGCTAGGCCCTTCACTGTAGTTATTAACGACGCTGATGAGGGCGTGGCTTCATGGGGTGGGGCGTGGTTTCACGTGGGCTAATGCCCCGGATGTCTTCAGACCCTAACAACGCCCCTGAGTGTAGTTATATGTTCTAAAGCCTTTTGTGGCGTGTATAAGTGGAAAAAAGAAAGGGCCTATTTGCCATTCAGCGGTACAGTTATATGGTCTAAAGCCCTTTTTGGCGTGTATTAGTGGAAGAAAATTAGCGGTGTGAGAAAATTAGACTTTTTTGGGTTGTTTAAATTTCCTTTTTATTTATTTATTTGATCTAACACTATGTCAGACAGAGAAGTGCCAGGCCCTGCACAGGGGAGTGGCAGAGGCCTAAATGTTTCTGTCGCAGCAGAATAAGGGGGCGTGCCAGCAGGAGTCGCAGCAAGAGGCCTGAGCTCCCGATGTCATCTAGCGGCCGTGTATTGACCAGCAACCCAGTGGTTCTTGAATGATTGACTCGGTCATCCACTTCGTCCCAAGGGACATCAGACACCAGACACCCCCAGCCAAGAGTCAGTGGGTTCGTCAGACACAACCCTTAGTTGGCATGGCCCGGGAGCAGGCCCTGTGCCCTTACCTGTCCTCAACCTGCCTCTGTCCTTTACTGTTCCCTCAGCCAGAGAAGTATTATATGCTGTGGGTTCAGCTCCACTATACAGCGAGGACGAGCTACTAGAGGACAGTAAGCAGCTACTGGCCAGCCAAGATACGTAAGAGACATCCGCTGCTTCCTCTGGTAGGTGGGAAAGTAGTCATTAGGAGAGTGGCGTGGGAGCTGGTGTTGAGAGCGGTCAGGTTCCTGACCCAGAGACCATTGAGGAGGACATCAGTGACATGCAGACAGTACTCAATGATGATGATGTAGCTGATCGCACTTGGGAGCCAGGTGAATTAGGAGCTTCATCATCATCGGGAGAAGAGGGTGGCAGCTTGCCCGTGTGGTAGCGGTGGAGCCAGCAAGTCGCTAGCGTGGCCGGGAGTCAGCAGGTTGGCAGCCATGGGAGGTCGGGAGCCAAACGTGCTCGGGGTAGATCACCCGCTTCGCATGAGCCTACCTGCCCGGAAAGTAGTGCTGCAGGGGTTCACGGAAGCAGCGATGGTAGCAGTCCGTCAGTGGGGAGTGTTGGGGGTAAAATCACCTACTCAGCGGTGTGACAGTTTTTTGTTAAGCCCCTGGAAGAGGTGAACATGGCCATTTGTAGAATCTGTGGGCAGAAGGTGAAGCATGGCCTGGGTGCCAATGTTGGCACCACGACCCTGCGTTAACATATGCAGCGTCGCCATAAAGTGGCCTGGCAGAACCGTGGCACTGATGTGGTACTCCAGCCTGCCGCAGCAACCGCTGCATCACCCAGGGGCACGCACCCGATTTCTGGCAGTCAAGGCTCCACCACCTCAGCCGAAGGGAGCTGTCAATCCCATCATCTGCTGGTCCTGATGCTCTTGCTCCTCCTCCTCATCAGTCATTCCATCAGCAATCAATCACCGAAGCGATTGCCAAGAGACAACAGTATGCGTGCACTCATCCAACGGTGCAGAAGCTGAATGTGCTCCTGACCAAGTTGCTGGTGCTGCAGTTCCTCCTTTTCCAAGTGGAATCTGCACCTTTCAGAGAACTGATGGCTTGTGCCCAACCGAGGTGGAGAGTCCCAAGCTGTCATTTCTTTGCCAAAAAGGCAGTACCAGCCCAGCACACGTATGTAGAACAGAAGTCTGTCAGTGCCTGCCATAGTGTACGGCAGTGCCAACATGTGGAGCTGTAACTACGGTCAGGGACAATACATGTCCTTTATGGTCCACTGGGTGAATGTGGTTCCTGCACAGCCACACCTGCAACTTGGCCAGGTGACGCTGCTTCCGCGTCCACGTTCTCACGCCGTTGGTCCTGCAACAATGTCCTCCTCTGCCTCCTCATCCTCCACCGTGTCCTCAGCCTCCACTGCAGGGACAATTCACAGTGCCCCTCCAGCATACCACATGTGCAGAGCAAGGTGGTATCCCGCTGTTCTGCACCTTGTTTGCCTGGGCCACACAGGGGAGGAGCTGCTCCTGTGTCCTTCATCAAGAAATCGATTCCTGGCTTTCTCCGTGACAACTCAAAATTGGAACCATGGTGACCGAGAATGGGAAGAACATGGTGTCTGCGCTGCGTCAAGGATGGCTGAACCATGAGCTCTGCATGGCACACATGTTCAATCTGATTGTCAAGCGGTTCCAGAAGTCTTCCACCCATCCGAAAGACATCCTAAAAATGGCCAGGAAACTTTGCATGCACTTCAGCCACTCATACACCGCAAAGCACACCCTCCTTGAGCTGCAGCGGCAGAAAGGCATCCCCCAACATAGGCTGATATGCGATGTTTCCACCCGTTGGAATTCCACCCTCCATATGTTGGACTGACTATAAGAACAGAGAAAGGCCATAAACGATTTCTTGATGATCCAAGCGGACAGGAGTACTACCCTGTGTAACTTCAATGTCAGCCAGTGGCAGCTCATGCGTGACACCTGCCATTTGCTCAGGCCCTTTGAGGAGGCCACTTTATTTGTCAGTCGCCAGGACTATGGGATGAACAATGTCATTCCACTGCTTCATATTCTGGAACAGATGCTGCTAAATCTCTGTGCCCTCCTGATGCTGTTGGCACCTCCACACTGTCATTGTGCCACCCTGTGGCCTTCTCCTGGTGTTGCTGCCACCCTCTCCTGATGCTGCCGCTGCCACCACCATGCTCTCTCATAGTGCAACTCTGTGGCCTCCTGATACTGCTGCTGACACCTCCATACTGACAGTGACATTACCAGTGCCACATCTGCAGTGTAACGTGTGCGCCTAAAAAATGTATCTGTGACATCCAGTGTACTTTTTCTGTAGACGCTGTGGACAGTGACATTACTGGTGGTACCTCTCCTGTATAACGTTTCCTCATCCCAAATACCTGTGACATTCCCTGTGATTTTTTTATTAGCGGATGGTAACAGCATTGAAATTATCTGCAGGATGTCTCTTGTGTGACGTTTCCACATCCCAAATACCTTTTTAACCTCCTCCGGACCGCCTAACGCAGGATCGCGGTCCGGAGGCGGTCGATTTGTTCCTCGTAGACGCAGCAGTGCGTCATCTCGCGAGACGCTAGATTACGCACACAGCCGGCCCGCGCATGCGCATTGCGGGCCGGCAAAAGTTGAAGGAGTATTTCGTCACCAGCTGGCAGGCTGGTGATTTAAAAAAAAAATCAGAAGCCATGTAACACCTTATATTTATAAATATAAGGTGTTAAATGGCTTGTGTGCTCCTCTGCTGGTCCTTTTCGTCGGTTGGTCCCAACAGAGGAGCACACATTACTGTAAGTACACAAGACACCACACACTTAGCCCCCAGATCACCCCCCATCACCCCAATCAACCCCTTGATCACCCCTGTCAATCACTAGTGAAAGGGAAAAAAGTGATCAGTGTAAACTGTCACTTTTTTTTTCACTAGTATTGACGGTTAGGTTTTAGGATAGTTTAGGTCCCTTTGTTAGGTAGTTAGCGTCAGTTAGCGCCCAGCCCACAGCACCGCAGTCACTGATTCGCTGATTAGCGTATCGCTAATCAGCATTGGTACTTTTATAGTATCTGTAAGTGATCAGAACTGATCACAGTCAGATCTATAATAGTATTAGTGTCACCTTAGCTCGCCCTACACCCAAAACGCAGTGTTTGCCCGATCAGGCCTGATCGGTCGCCCACACGTGCGTTCACCCACGCCCTCCCCGCCGCAGTGACAAAAATATATATATTTTTTTATTACTGCACAATCATTTTACAAGCGCTGTGGCGATAAAAAAATCAGTTTTGATATTTTTTATCAATCGCAGCGGCTTCCGGTACTTCGCTAGCCTCCCATTTGTAAGACAGGCTTGCTTTTTTTTCTTGTGTAGTCTCAAGGAATACCCCTAAATTTAGTTGACCAAATGGAAAAAAAGGGGTATTCTTCTGAAAAGGCCTACAGGCTTCTGACCCAGTCGGATGAGGAATGGGAACCCTCATCTGACGAATCCAGCGGGTCAGAATACGAACCTGTAGAAAGCAGTGGCAGTCTGGTCCAAAGTTCGGACGATGAGGTTGAGGTCCCTGATACCACCAGGCGTACCCGGCCCCGTGTTGCTAGACCACATGTTGCGCAGGATCCGCTTCAAGGGCAGCAGAGTTGGGCTGGCGCTGTCGGATTACGTGGTGAGGCATACACCAGCAGCGCAGCCCATCCTGGATCTAGTACCAGCACTGCCGTACAACATGGTGAAGTGGCAAGCACCAGAAGAGCAGTTGAAGCTGATACGGTGGCACGTAAAGTAGTTCCCCTGTTTCAGCCACCGCACAGACAGGCCCATAGAGCCCCTAGAGTCCCTGAGGTGCTGGCAAACCCTGATTGGCAGCCCCCAACTTCAGCCGCACCAGTAGTTCCCCCTTTCACCGCCCAGTCTGGAGTTCGGGTTGAGACAGCTCAGATCGGATCGGCACTGTTTTTTTTTGAGCTGTTCTTGACTATGGAGCTCTTGGACTTAGTCGTGGCAGAAACAAATCGGTATGCCACTCAATTTATAGCCACCAACCCGGGAAGCTTTTATGCCCAGTCTTTCCGGTGGAAGCCCGTCCAAGTTTCCGAAATTAAAACTTTTCTGGGCCTTCTCCTCAACATGGGCCAAACAAAAAAGCATGAATTGCGGTCATATTGGTCCACGAACCCAATTCATCACATGTCCATGCTCTCTGCTGCCATGTCCAGGACACGATTTGAGACCATCCTGCGTTTCCTGCACTTTAGTGACAACAGCACCTCTCGTCCCAGAGGCCACCCAGCTTTTGACCGGCTCCACAAAATTCGGCCCCTCAGACCACTTTAACACCAAATTTGCAGATTTGTATACCCCTGAGCAAAACATCTGCATAGACGAGTCCCTTATACATTTTACCGGTCGCCTTGGCTTAAAACAATACATCCCAAGCAAGCGCGCCCGGTATGGGTTCAAATTGTATAAGCTCTGTGAAAGGGCCACAGGCTATACGCACAAATTTTGTGTCTATGAGGGTAAAGATCAGACCCTGGAGCCGGTCGGTTGCCCTGACTACCTGGGGAGCAGTGGGAACACAGTCTGGGACTTGGTGTCACCCTTATTTGGCAAGGGGTACCATCTTTATGTGGACAATTTTTACACAAGTGTGCCCCTCTTCAGGAATTTGTTTTTAGAAAAGATTGGCTGCTGTGGCACCGCGCGACCTAGTCGCCGGGGCTTTCCCCAACGGCTCGTTACCACCCGTCTTGCAAGGGAGGAGAGGGCTGCCTTGTGTAACAAAGAACTGCTCGCGGTGAAATTGAGAGACAAGCGTGACGTTTACATGCTCTCCTCCATTCACGCAAACACGACAATCCAAATTGAACAGCTCACCTACAGGCCCTTGCATATAATTCTTTAGAGGGTCAGCTCACCTGTAGGTCCTTGCAAATAATTTTTTATAGGGTAAGCTCACATGCAGGCCCTCGCATATAAATTTTTAGAGGGTCAGCTCACCTGCAGGCACTTACCTACAATGTTTCACAAGGTCAGCTCAGCTATAGGCCTTTGCATACAATCTTTTACAGTGTCAGCTCACCTGCAGGCCCTGGCATATAATGTATGAGAGGGTCAGCTCACCTGCAGGCCCTTGCATATAATTTTTTAGAGGGTCAGCTCACCTATAGGCCCTTGCATATAATGTTTTACAGGGTCAGCTCACCTACAGGCCCTCGCATATAATGTTTTACAGGGTCAGCTCACCTGCAGGCCCTCGCATATAATGTTTTACAGGGTCAGCTCACCTGTAAGCCCTCACCTACAATCTTTTACAGGGTCAGCTCACATACAAGCCCTCACCAACAATCTTTTACAGGTTCAGATCACCTACAGGCCCTTGCATATACATTTTTTAATGGGCCAGCTCACCTGCAGGCCCTCATCTACAATCTTTTCCAGGGTCAGCGCACCTGCAGGCCCTAGCAAATAATGTTTTAAAGGGGCAGCTCACCTGTAAGCCCTCGCATTAAATGTTTTACAGGGTAATTTCACCTACAGGCCCTCAATTACAATCTTTTACAGGGTCAGCTCACCTGCAGGCACTCACCTACAATCTTTTACAGGGTCAGCTTACCTGCAGATCCTCATATATAATTTTTTACAGGGTCAGCTCACCTACAGGCCCTTGCATATAATTCTTTAGAGGGTCAGCTCACCTGTAGGTCCTTGCAAATAATTTTTTATAGGGTAAGCTCATCTGTAGGCCCTCGCATATACATTTTTAGAGGGTCAGCTCACCTGCAGGCACTTACCTACAATGTTTCACAAGGTCAGCTCACCTATAGGCCTTTGCATATAATATTTAAAGGGTCAGCTCACCTGCAGGCCATCGCATATAATGTTTTACAGGGTCAGCTCACCTGCAGGCTCTCGCATATAATGTTTTACAGTGTCAGATCACATGTAGGCCTTACCTACAATATTTTACAGGGTCAGCTCACCTACAGGCCCTCGCATATAATTTTTTAGAGGGTCAGCTCACCTACAGGCCCTCACATATAATGTATTATAGGGGAGCTCACATGCAAGCCCTCACCTACAATCTTTTACAGGGTCAGATCACCTACAGGACCTCACATATAATGTATTATAGGGTGAGCTGACATGCAAGCCCTCACTTACAATCTTTTACAGGGTCAGCTCACCTATAAGCCATCCAATTAAATGTTTTATGGGGTTAGCTCACCTGTAGGCCCTCACATATAATGTTTTACAGGGTCAGCTCACCTACACGCCCTTGCATATAATGTTTTACAGGGGGTCAGCTCACCTACAGTCCATCACCTACAATCTTTTATAGGGTCAGCTCACCTACAGTCACTCACCTACAATCTTTTGCAGTGTCAGCTCACCTGCAAGCCCTCGCATTAAATTTTTTAGAGGTTCAGCTAACCTGCATGCCCACGCATATAATTTTTTAGAGGGTAAGCTAACCAGCAGGCCTTGACCTACAATCTTTTACAGGGTTAGCTCACCTGCAGGTCCATGCATATAATGTTTTACAAGGTCAGCTCACCTGTAGGCTCTCACCTACAATCTTTTCCAGGCTTAGCTCATCTGCAGGCCCTCACATTTTTTGTTTTATAGGGTCAGATCACATGGGGGCCCTTACCTACAATATTTTACAGAGTCAGCTCTCCTACAGACCTTCACCTACAATCTTTTAGAGGGTCAGCTCACCTACAGGCCCTCGCATATATTTTTTTAGAGGATCAGCTCACCTGCAGGCCATCGCATATAATTTTTTAATGGGGTTAGCTCACCAACAGGCCCTCACCTACAATATTTTACAGGGTCAGATCACCTGCAGGCCCTTGCATATCATGTTTTAGAGGGTCAGCTCACCTACAGGCCCTCACATATAATGTATTATAGGGGGTGCTCACATGCAAGCCCTCACCTACAATCTTTTACAGGGTCAGCTCACCTATAGGCACTCGAATATAATTTTTTATAGGGTCAGCTCACCTGTAGGCCCTCACATAATATGTTTTACAGGGTCAACTCACCTATAGGCCCTTGCATATAATATTTTACAAGGTTAAGTCACCTACAGGCCCTCATCTACAATCTTTTACAGGGTCAGCTCACCTGCAGTCCATCACCTACAATCTTTTGCAGTGTCATCTCACTTGCAGGCCCTTGCATATAATTTTTTTAGAGGGTCAGCTCACCAGCAGGCCCTCACCTAAAATCTTTTATAGGGTCAGCTCACCTGCAGTCCCTCACCTACAATCTTTTGCAGTGTCAGCTCACCTGCAGGCCCTCGCATATAATTTTTTAGAGGGTCAGCAAACCTGCAGGCCCACGCATATAATTTTTTAGAGGGTCAGCTAACCAGCAGGTCTTCACCTACAATCTTTTATAGGGTCAGATAACCTGCAAGCCCTTGCATATAATGTTTTATAGGATCAGATCACCTACAGGCCCTCACCTACAATCTTCAATAGGGTGTGCTCACCTACAGGCCCTCGCATATAATTTTTTTAAAGGTCAGCTCACCAGCAATCTTTTACAGGTCAGCTCACCTACAGTCCCTCGCAAATAATGTTTTACAGGGTCAGCTCAACTACTGGTCCTCACCTACAATCTTTTGTAGGATCAGCTCACCTGCAGGCCCTCGTATATAATGTTTTACAGGGTCAGCTCACCTACAGACCCTAACCTACAATCTTTTACAGGGTTAGCTCACCTGCAGGCCCTCACCTACAATATTTTAGAGGGTCAGCTCATCTACATGCCCTCGCATATAATGTTTCACAGGGTCAGCTCACCTACATGCCCTCGCATATAATGTTTTCCATGGTCAGCTCACCTACAAGACCTCACCAACAATCTTTTAAAAGTTCAGATCACCTGCAGGCCCTCACATATAAATTTTTAAAGGGACAGCTCACCTGCAGGCCCTCATCTACAATCTTTTATAGGGTCAGTTCACCTGCAGGCCCTCACCTACAATCTTTTATAGCGTCAGCTCACCTGCAGGCCCTAGCATATAATATTTTAAAGGTGCAGCTCACCTGTAAGCCCTTGCATATAATGTTTCACAGGGTAATCTCACCTACAGGCCCTCAATTACAATATTTTACAGGGTCAGCTCACCTACAGGCACTCATCGACAATCTTTTACAGTGTCAGATTACCTCACATATAATTTTTTAGAGAGTCAGCTCAACTGCAAGCCCTCGCATATAATTGTTTAGAGGGTCAACTCACCAGCAGGCCCTCACCTACAATCTTTCACAGGGTCAGGTCACCTACAGTCCCAGGAATATAATGTTTTACAGGGTCAACTCACCTGCAGGCCCTCACCTACAATATTTTACAGGGTCAGCTCACCTGCAGGCCATTGCATATAATGTTTTACAGTGTCAGCTCACCTGTAGGCCCTTGCATATAATGTTTTACAGGGTCTGCTCACATATAGGCCTTCACCTACATTCTTTTACAGGGTCAGCTCTCCTGCAGGCCCTCACCTACAATCTTTTAAAGGGTCAGCTCACCTGCAGACCCTTGCATATAACTTTTCTAGAGGGTGAGCTCACCTGCATGCCCCGCCCTCGCATATAATTTTTTAGAGGGTCATCTCCCCAGCAGGCCCTCACCTACAACCTTTTACAGGGTCAGCTTACCTAGAGACCCACACCTACAATCTTTTATAGGTTTAGCTTACCTACAGGCCCTGGGATATAATGTTTTACAGGGTCAGCTCATTTACAGGCCCTCGCATATAATGTTTTAAAGGGTCAGCTCACCTGCAGGCCCTCATCTACAGTCTTTTAAAGGTTCAGCTCACCTGTTGGCGTTCACCAACAATCTTTTATAAAGTAAGCTCACCTGCAGGTTCTCGCATATAATTTTTTAGAGGGTCAGCTCACCTGCAGGCCCTCACCTACAATATTTTATAGGGTTATCTCACCTGTAGGCCCTCATCTACTTACTTTTACAGGGTCAGTCCACCTGTAGGCTCTCACCTGCAATCTTTTAGAGGGTCAGCTCACCTCCATGCGCTCATTTACAATCTTTTACTGGGTCAGCTCACCTGCAGGCCTTCGCATATAATGTATTACTGGGTCAGCTCATCTGCAGGCCCTCACCTACAATCTTTTACAGGGTCAACTCACCTGGAGGCCCTTGCATATAATGTTTTACTGGGTCAGCTCACCTGCAGGCCCTCGCATATAATGTTTTACAGGGTCAGCTCACCTATAGGTTCTCACCTACATTCTTTTAAATGGTCAGCCCACCTACTGGCCCTCACCTACAATCTTTCAGAGGGTTACCTCTCCTGCAGACCCTCACATATAATGTTTTACAGGGCCAGCTTACCTGCATGCCCTCACCTACAATTTTTTACAGGGTCAGCTCACCTACAGTCCCTCGCATATATTGTCTTACTTGTTCAGCTCACTTACAGGGCCTCACCTACAATCTTTTACAGGGTCAGCTCACATGGAGGCCCTCACATATAATTTTTTAGAGGGTCAGCTAACCTACAGGCCCTCACCTACAATCTTTTATAGGTTTAGCTCACCTGAAGGCCCTCGCATATAATGTTTTACAGGGTCAACTCACCTATAGGCTCTCGCATATGATGTTTTACAGGGTCAGCTCACCTGCAGGCCCTCGCATATAATGTTTTACAGGGTCAGCTCATTTGTAGGCCCTCACCTACAATATTTTACAGGATCAGCTCTCCTACAGGCCCTCGCATATAATGTTTTACAGGGTCATCTCACCTACAGGCCCTCGCTTATAATTTTTTATAGGGTCAGCTCACCTGCAGACCCTCACCTACAGTCTTTTACAGGGTCAGCTCACCTGCAGGCCCTCGCATATAATGTTTTACAGGGTCAGCTTACCAGTAGGCCCTTGCATATAATGTTTTATATGGTCAGCTCACCTGCAGGCCCTTACATATAATGTTTTACAGTGTTAGATTATCTGCAGACCCTTACTTACAATCTTTTACAGGGTCAGCTCACCTACAGACCTTCACCTATAATTTTTTGAGGGGTTGCTCACCCACAGGCCCTCACATATAATTTTTTAGATAGTCAGCTCACCAGCAGGCCCTCTCCTACAATCTTTTACAGGGTCAGCCCATCTGCAGTCCCTCGCATATATTGTCTTACTGGGTCAGCTTACTTGCATACCCTCACCTACAATCTTTTACAGGGTCCGCTCACCTGGAGGCCTTTACATATAATGTTTTATACGGTTAGCTCACCTGCAGGCCCTCGCATATAATGTTTTACAGAGTCAGCTCACCTGCAACCCCTCACCTACAATCTTTTATAGGGTCAGCTCACCTGCAGACCCTCACCTACAATCTTTTACAGGGTCTGCTCACTTGCAGGCCCTTGAATATAATGTTTTACAGGGTCATCTCACCAGCAGGCCCTCGCATATAATGTTTTACAGGGTAAGCTTACCTATAGGCCCTCGCATATAATTTTTTGCAGGGTCAGCTCACCTACGGGCCCTTGCATATCATGTTTTGAAGGGTCAACTCACCTGCAGGCCTTCACCTACAATATTTTGCAGGGTCAGCTCACCTGCAGGCCCTCATCTACAATCTTTTACAGGGTCAGCTCACCTACAGGTCCTCGCATATAACATTTTAGAGGGTCAGCTCACCTGCGGGCCCTCACATATAATGTTTTATAGGGTCAGCTCCCCAGCAGGCAATTAATCATAATTTTTCAAGGGTGTATGATACACCCTTTAATACACATAAAGGAGGGCATTGGAGTTTTTTGTAGTTTTTGGTAGCCCTTTCATTTAGTGCATAGGCTTTATGAGTGTAGGAGTCCCACTACCTGAACAATTGTACCACAATGTGAATGAGGCTCTCTTTTTTTATGTGATATACAGGTTGTATCAGAGTGCCTCTTTTTGGCAGCACTTGCACTTTATGTACAAGTTAATATACAGGAAAGAATGTTTCCTCTAAAATCGATTTTATCTTCGGTTTGGTGCGTATTATTGTCAGTCTGTAAAAGTGGCGTACTACTCAGACAACATGGTTCCCAGCAGCGACCTGGGAGTCCACGATGCATTCAGACATCTTCCCAATGCTGTTTCCGAACCATTTCAGTAGTGTTTTCATCAATTTATGACCTTTTCCTATGAACCAGACACCCATCCCTCTTCAGAACAGGGGGTGCCTGGTTTAGTGCTCGGGCATCCCGAGGTGTTCGGCCCGAGCACTTTGGTGCTCGATCAACACTAATAATGAGGGCACTGCAGGGGTTGAGACTGCATGGGGCTCCTTCCTGCAAAAATGATGCCCCTCTGGGCAACTTACTGGCTCATTTGTATACCAAATAAACTGGATTTTCAGAAGATAGAAAACATCTATTGCTGAAACAAAGGCACATTTGTAATTAAGGTACTAAGTGCTATTAGGCTAAGGCTTTACTTCTATAGCGATTATCCTGGTGACAGATTTTCTTTAAAGCATGTTTTACAATATTTTCTAGAAGACAGTGCACAATTAAGCACATGGATAAAAGCTAATATATAACGTAAATTACAGCTAGTGAGTTAGCTTTCTTTTTTGACAAACCTCTGTGGCAATATCTGCAATTCCCACCGAGTTCAGGAAAAGCTACAGTGGATAGAATTAATCCTTAAGAGGAAGTTCTGAGGAAGTTATTTTATGAGACTCTCCAAATAAGTCATAAAATTTCTTCTTTTTGGCTTTAGTATAGTAATGAGGAAACGAGCCAGCGCTCTCCTGGTCTGTCGACTCCAAGAATCATCCCTACACAGATTTTTCCAGGAATTAACCAGAATTACTAATCAATTTCTTAAGCGGACTCATTTAACCCTGTTTGTAATAAAACGTGTTTGGATGTCCAGTTGTAAAAATCTATTAAATATTTTAATCTTAAAAATAAATGTGTGAAGAAACATAGAATATGCAGTACCTTATTGTAATCTCTTATTGCTGACTTCCTAGTGCAACACTCGTAGCAATTCCATAACCAAATCACAGTCCAGCCTCCTATATGAAATGTATTTGTAAAGCCAGTTGAGGCTTTTGTGGCAAACCTGGTGAAAAACAAACACACCATATCACTAACACTACATACCAGCTGTCAAGCATGGTGGTAGAAGGGTAATAATTAGCATCATGTAGTACAATCAGGGAGGCATTTGATTGGCTCCAAATTTATTCTGCAGAAGGACAAAAAAACAAACAAACATACAGCCAATGTAATTAAGAGCTACCTTCAGTGTAAAGAAGAACAAGGAGTCCTGGAAGTGATGATATGTTACTTTACAGAGCCTTGATCTGAGCATCATGGAGTCTGTCTGGGATTACATGAAGAGACAGAAGGAGTTGAGCAAGCCTACACCCACAAAAGCTTTGTGCTTAGTTCTCCAAGATGTTTGAAACAGCCTTCCCGTTGAGTTCCTGCAAAAACTGTGTGCAAGTATACAGTACCTAGAAGAATTGATGCTGTTTTGAAGGCAAGGGGTGGTCACACAGAATATTTAAATTTCTCTTGTTCATTCACTTTGCATTTTGCTACTTGATAAAAAAAATAAACTACTTACACTTCTATTTTTGAAAGCATTCTTACTTTGCAGCATTTTTTCCACACCCAGTTAAAACTTTTGCCCATTGTCCATAGTAAAAATAAATAAAAATATATATAACATAGGTATTATTGATGTTATTCTGATTTATCATCATTGCAGTTTACAGTAAATGTTGCCTTTGTTTTCGCAGTTCCACCTTAACCCCTTAGGGACGCATGACGTACCGGTACGGCATGTTTCCCGAGTCCTTAAGGACCCATGACGTACCGGTACGTCATTAGTTTAAAATAAGATTACGGCACCCCGGGGGTTAATCCGAGCGGGATGCCGGCTGAAATCATTCAGCCGGCATCCTGTCACAACGCGGGGGGGGGGGGGGGGGTCATGTGACCCCCCCCCGTATCGGCGATCGCAGCAAACCGCAGGTCAATTCAGACCTGCGGTTTGCTGCGCTTTTAGCTGATTCTGATCCCCGCGGTCTCTGACCCCGCAGGCGGTGTGGGAGGCGGGCGGTGCGGCAGACGGTGAATAATCGCCTCCCCTTGAATAATCGTTGGTGAACAGTGGTTATACCAGGGTGTCAGCACATTGCTGACACGCTGGTATAAACGGCTGACATCCGTATGGACCGCTGTATGGAAAAGGTTAACAGCTCAGGGAGCACCCTCCCTCTCCCATCAGGGGGCTGCTGTGCCTTTGCAGCCCCCCGATGGGAGAGGTAGAGAGCCCCCAGACAGCCCCCTGACAGTCCCGTCCTTACCCTTCCCCGTCTGCGCAGTTGTGGCTACAACTGAGCAGACGGGGAAGGTTCCCATGGCAACAGGACGCCTTCTCAGGCATCCTGCTGTCCATGGTGCTGAACAGATCTATGCTAAAGGCATAGATCTGTTCAGACAAAGTGTAAGTAGAATACAGTACAGTACCCTATATAGTGTACTGTACTGTATTATACAGATATCAGACCCACTGGATCTTCAAGAACCAAGTGGGTCTGGGTAAAAAAAAATGAAAGAAAATTTGAAAAAAGTTAAGATTTTAAAAAAAAACATTTATCACTGAATAAAAAAATAAAAATGCACTACAGATATTAGGTATCGCCGCGTCCGTAACGACCTGATCTATAAAACGGTCATGTTACTTTCCCCGCAAGGTGAACGCCATAAAAATAAAAAAATAAAAACTATGAGAAAATAGAAATTTTGCCCACCTTACTGACCAGGCCTAATTTTGCAAAACTGACATATCTCACTTTATGTGGTAATAACTTTGGAACGCCTTTATTTATCCAAGTCATTCAGAGATTGTTTTCTCTTGACACATTGTACTTCATGATAGTCATAAATTTGAGTCAAAATATTTCACCTTTATTTATGAAAATATCCCAAATTTACCCAAAAATGTTAAAAATTCGCAATTTTCTAAATTTCTCTGCTTTTAAAACAGAAAGTGATACCTTATAAAATTTTTATTATTTAACATTCCCCATATGTCTACTTTATGTTGGCATCATTTTGGAAATGTCATTTTATTTTTTTAGGACGTTAGAAGGCTTAGAAGTTTAGAAGAAATTCTTTAAATTTTTAAGAAAATTGCCAAAACCCACTTTATAAGGACCAGTTCAGGTCTGAAGTCACTTTGTGGGGCCTACATAGTGGATACCCCCATAAATGACCCCATTGTAGAAACTACACCCCTCAAGGTATTCAAAACCGATTTTACAAACTTTGTTAACCCTTTATGCGTTCCACAAGAATTAAAGGAAAATGGAGATCAAATTTTTAAATTTCACTTTTTTGGCAGATTTTCCATTTTAATCCAATTTTTTCTTTAACAAATTGATGGTTAACAGCCAAACAAAACTCAATATTTATTACCCAGATTCTGCGGTTTACAGAAACACCCCACATGTGGTCATAAACTGCTGTATGGGCACACGGCAGGGCGCAGAAGAAAAGGAACTCCACATGGTTTTTAGATGCCATGTCCCATTTGAAGCCCCCTGATGCACCCTTACAGTAGAAACTCCCAAGAAGTGACCCCATTTTGGAAATTAGGGGATAAGGTGCCAGTTTTATTAGTACTATTTTTGGGTACATATGATTTTTTGATCATTCATTATAACACTTTATGGGGCAAGGTGACTAAAAAATTGGTTGTTTTAGCACAGTTTCTATTTATTTATTTTTACAGCGTTCACCTGAGGGGTTCAGTCAAGTGACATTTTTATAGAGCAGATTGTTACGGACGTGGCGATACCTAATATGTATACTTTTTCTCATTTATTAAAGTTTTACACAATAATAGCATTTTTGAAACAAAAAAATTATGTTTTAATGTGTCCATGTTCTGATAGCTATAGTTTTTTTATTTTTTGAGAGATTTTCTTATGTAGGGGCTCATTTTTTGCGGGATGAGGTGACTGTTTTATTGGTACCATTTTGTGGGACATACGCATTTTTGATCACTTGGTGTTGCACCTTTTGTGATGCAAGGTGACAAAAATGGCTTGTTTTGACACAGTTTATTTTTTTTTTTTACGGTGTTCATCTGAGGGGTTAGCTCATGTGATATTTTTATAGAGCTGGTTTTTACGGATGCGGAAATACCTAAGGCTACTTTCACACTTGCGGCAGTGTGATCCGGCGGGCAGTTCCGTCGTCGGAACTGGCCGCCGTATCCGCCGATCTGCTGCTGCCTGAAAGCATTTGTGAGACGGATCCGGATCCGTCTCACAAATGTATTGCAAGGACGGATCCGTCTCTCCGCTTGTCATGCGGACCGACGGATCCGTCTTGTACATTTTTCGCATTTTTACCGATCTGCGCATGCGCATGCCGGAACGACGGATCCGGCATTCCGGTATTCTGAATGCCGGATCCGGCGCTAATACATTCCTATGGGAAAAAATGCCGGATCCGGCGTTCAGGCATGTCTTCAGTTTTTTTCGCCGGAGAAAAAAACCGTAGCATGCTACGGTTTTCTCTTTTGCCTGATCAGTCAAAACGACTGAATTGAAGACATCCTGATGCAAACTGAACGGATTACTCTCCATTCAGAATGCATGGGGATATGCCTGATCAGTTCTTTTCCGGTATAGAGCCCCTGTGACGGAACTCTATGCCGGAAAAGAAAAACGCTAGTGTGAAAGTACCCTAATATGTATATTTTTTTTCATTTGTTTCACTTTAACACAATAATAGCATTTTTGAAACCAAAAAATGATGTTTTAGTGTCTCCATGTTCTAAGAGCTATAGTTTTTTTATTTTTTAAGAGATTTTCTTATGTAGGGGCTCATTTTTTGCGGGATGAGGTGACGGTTTTATTGGTACCATTTCGTGGGACATACGCATTTTTGATCACTTGGTGTTGCACCTTTTGTGATGCAAAGTGACAAAAATTGCTTGTTTTGACACAGTTATTTTTTTTTTTTTTTTACGGTGTTCACCCGAGGGGTTAGCTCATGTGATATTTTTATAGAGCTGGTTTTTACGGACGCGGCAATACCAAATATGTCTATTTTATTTTTTCTATTTTACATTTTTATTTTTTATTCCTTACTTGGGGACCTTTTTTTTTTTACATGTGAAACTTTTTTTTATTTTATTTTTTTCAACCCTTTATTTTATTTTATTTTACACTTTTCGTCCCCCATAAGGTCATACAAGACCTCTGGGGGACATTTGCGTCACTTTTTCTTTTTTTTTTTTCACTGTTGATTTCTCCTGTAACTGGGGCTGACATAGTAGCCCCAGTTACAGAAGAAATACACCCCCCAGAGAGGCTGTACAGCATGATTATGCGCTGTACAGCCTCAGAGCAGGGCTGATCGAGGTCTCTGAAAGACCTCACAGCTCCTGCACTCTCTGGTCCCGGCGGTCACATGACCGCCGGGCCGGAACAGGAAGCGCACAGCGCTTCCTGCTCTGCATACACAGCGCTCAGTGAGCGCCGTGTCTGCAGCGATCCGGAAGGCAGGGACACCTGGGAACTGTCCCTGCCTTATCTCTGGGTTGCCCTGCTGTCACTGACAGCGGGCAACCCGATCAGCAGCTGCACGATTAGCGTGCAGCTGCTATTTCTGAAAGGACGTTTTAAAACGTGCTTTCAGAAATAGAGGTCCACCCATAGGACGTTTATATCCTATGGGCGGACGTAAAGTGGTTAAATAAAAAAAAAGTATACATATTAGGTATCGACGCGTCCGTATCGACCGGCTCTATAAAATTATCACATGACCTAACCCCTCAGGTGACCACCGTAAAAAAAAAAAAAAAAAAAAAAAAGTGTAAAAAAAGCAATTTTTTTGTCATCTTACGTCACAAAAAGTGTAATAGCAAGCGATCAAAAACTCATATGCACCCCAAAATACTGCCAATCAAACCATCATCTCATGCCGCAAAAAATGAGACCCTACTTAAGATAATTGCCCAAAAACTGAAAAAAACTATGACTCTTAGACTATGGAGACACAAAAACATTTTTTTTGTTTTAAAAATAAAAACATTGTGTAAAACTTACATAAATAAAAAAAATTGTATACATATTAGGTATCGCCATGTCCGTGACAACCTGCTCTATAAAATTACCACATGATCTAACCTGTCAGATGAATGTTGTAAGTAACAAAAAAAAATACCAAAAAAGCTATTTCTTGTTACCTTGCCGCACAAAAAGTGTGATATAGAGCAACCAAAAATCATATGTACCCTAAACTAGTACCCAAAAAACTGCCACCCTATCCTGTAGTTTCTAAAATGGGGTCACTTTTTTGGGAGTTTCTACTCTAGAGGTGCATCAGGGGGGCTTTAAATGGGACATGGTGTAAAAAAAAACAGTCCAGCAAAATCTGCCTTCCAAAAACCGTATGGCATTCCTTTCCTTCTGCGCCCTGCCGTGTGCCCGTACAGCAGTTTACGACCACATATGGGGTGTTTCTGTAAACTACAGAATCGGGGCCATAAATAATGAGTTTTGTTTGGCTGTTAACCGTTGCTTTGTAACTGGAAAAAAAAAATTTAAATGGAAAATCTGCCAAAAAAGTGAAATTTTGAAATTGTATCTCTATTTTCCATTAAATCTTGTGCAACACCTAAAGGGTTAGCAACGTTTGTAAAAATCAGTTTTGAATACCTTGAGGGGTGTAGTTTCTTAGATGGGGTCACTTTTATGGAGTTTCTACTCTAGGGGTGCATCAGGGGGGCTTCAAATGGGACATGGTATCAAAAAAACAGTCCAGCAAAATCTGGCTTCCAAAAACCATACGCCGCACTGTGTGGCCATACAGTAGTTTACGGCCACATATGGGGTGTTTCTGTAAACGGGGCAATAAAGATAGTCTTGTTTGGCTGTTAACCCTTGCTTTGTTAGTGGAAAAAAATGGGTTAAAATTGAAAATTAGGCAAAAAAAAGAAATTCTCAAATTTCATCCCCATTTGCCAATAACTCTTGTGCAACACCTAAAGGGTTAACAAAGTTTGTAAAATCAGTTTTGAATACCTTGAGGGGTGTAGTTTATAGAATGGGGCCATTTTTGGGCGGTTTCTATCATGTAAGCCTCACAAAGTTACTTCAGACCTGTAGTTGTCCCTAAAAGTTGGGTTCAGAAAAAATGTCCCTAAAAATGTCCCTAAAAATCTCAGAATGGCCTGGATAAGTCAAAGTGTTTTAAAGTTATCATCACTTAAAGGGACACTGGTCAGATTTGCAAAAAATGGCCAAGTCCTTAAGGTGAAATAGGGCTGAGTCTTTAAAGGGTTAAAAGTAAAACTCGCACAAAAAAAATGTATTCTCTGACCTGTTAGAAAGGTGCATGATGTAAACTGCAGTAAAGGTAATCTTCTCAGCAGTGACTGTATTTATGAGTTATAAACTCCTTTCTGATGCTGGGTGGTGTGATGTGACCAACAATCTGATCTCCAAATGACACAGGACAGGAAGTCAGTTACTTCTCTATTCATGCCTATAAGGGTCCATTCACACGTCCGCAAGTGTTTTGCGGATCTGCACAACACAGACACCTGCAATGTGCGATCCACAATTTGCGGACCGCACATCGCAGACACTATAATAGAAAATGCCTTTTCTGGTCCGCAATTACGGACAAGAATAGGACATGTTCTATTTTTTTCAGGAACTGAATTGCGGATCCTGAAAAAACGGATGCGGATCTGTTCCAGCCCCATTGAAAGTGAATGGGTCCGCAAATTGCGGAACGAATGTGGACCCAAATTACGGACGTGTGAATGGACCCTAAGACATTTATTTATTTTACACATTTATATAGCGCTGCTATATTCCACAGCTTTACACACATTAGCATCAAGCTGTCCCCAATGGGGCTCACAATCTAGGTTCCCTTTCAGTATGTCTCTGGAGTGTGGGAGGAAACCAGAGTGCCTGAAAGAATCCCAAGCAAACATGGGTAAAACATACAAACTCCATGCAGATGGTGTCCTTGATCGGATTCGAACCTAGGACCCCAGTGCTACAAGGCACCACTGCGAGCCACCAAGGCTCCCATAGGAATACATAGCATCCTCGTCAACACTTAAGATGCTGTGTTATTTGGAAAGTCTGATTGCTGGTCACATGACACAGCCAAGTAGCAGAAGGGAGGGGGTAATTCATGAATACAGACACTGGTAAGAAGATTACATTCACCACAGATTACACCATGCACCTTTCTAGCAGGTCAAAGGATACATTTTTTGTGGGAGTTCTTCTTTAAGGTTAGATCATATATTTTAGTGCATACTGTACATTTCAGTCTATTTAATTCATATGTGTGCTTCTTCCTCATCTTCCTCTCGTTATTTGCTCTCTTCCACTTGACTACTTCCTCCAGCTTACATGTGCCCAAGTGACACGTGACTTTTGAGTTTTTGTGGTCACATGTTGTTTGTGGTCACATCACTGTTGAGGCCTGGGAATGACCGCAGTGGTGTATGTAATCAGGGACAGGACATCACACTTCTAGGATGGGAGTCATGGTGTTGGATTGTAGTGGAGTTGAATAGGTCTGTGCATTTTTTTGTTTCTGTTAAGCACTTTCCTGTCCTAAGGGCTGTATTACACAACAGATTATCTGACCAATTTCTGTCCAATCAAACCAATAATTGGTGTGTATAACAAAAGATCTTTGTGTGTAAATGAACATCTGACCAATGACTGGTCAGAAAATCTGTCAGATAATCTGTTGGTGTATATGCATCCTACTATTTGTTTTGGGGTCGGACAGCTCCTTTAACTTATTCCGTCATATTAATTTTGTGCCCAAGATCCATAACTTCTTTATTTTTCTTTCTATGTGTGAGGGCATGATTTTTTCAGGAGGACTTGTATTTTTCATTTGTATCAATTCGGGGTACATTTTTTGATCGCTTTTTATTTCATTTTTTTTGGTGGGGAATAATATATATTTTTTTACTGCATTCACTGTACAGGTTAAAGGGACTCTGTCACCACTTTCTAACCCCCACTTTTAAAACTATAGTTCTGTCCATGGAGCCCCTGTGATTACAATGGTGTTGTTATATGCGAAATCTGCTGGCTCGTTTTGATAAAAAAAAACTTTTATCTAACCTGTCAATCATGAGGATAAGGTGCCCAGGGCGTTTCTCCTGGTCTGAACATGCCGCCCGCCGCCGCCGCCGTTGGTGCCCAGCTCCTCCTCTGCCTTGAATTAGCGCCGCCTGAATGTGAAGAAATACGCCTCCGGCTCTCCCTCAGTCCCCCCTCCTTTTCTAAGATCCCGCGCGTGCGGCAGTGTTCGCGTTATCGGGAGGTTGAGCGAAATGCGCATGCGCACTTCGCTCAATGAGGCTGAATCGAAAAGTCCGCACGGGCGCATCAGGCACAGGCCTGTGCGCACGCGCGAAATTTTAGAAAAGGAGGGGGGACTGAGGGAGAGCCGGAGGCGTATTTCTTCACATTCAGGCGGCGCTGAAAGGATCAGAGGAGGAGCTGGGCACCAACGGCGGCGGCGGGCGGCATGTTCAGACCAGGAGAAACGCCCTGGGCACCTTATCCTCATGATTGACAGGTTAGATAAAAGGTTTTTTTTATCAAAACGAGCCAGCAGATTTCGCATATAACAACACCATTGTAATCACAGGGGCTCCATGGACAGAACTATAGTTTTAAAAGTGGGGGTTAGAAAGTGGTGACAGAGTCCCTTTAAATTATGTAATAATTGTGTAGTGCGGGTCATTACAATAACAGTATTTTCCCTTTAAGATCAGAGATGTGGTGTGTTAATCAACACTTTCTACTACTAATGTCCTTTTAGGACTATTTACACCACTTTCACTGCTCCTACCTACTTAACTAAGACTTAGCTTTTATTTCATATTATTTAATAGATATGGTGTAGATAACTAATGTTAAAATACTCAGTGGTCACTAGCCAATTGCCTATCCCTTTGGATTACCCTGTCAGGACCGTCATCTGACTGGGTTTAAACGCACTTTCACTACCAGGCTGCGCGCTTGCCTGTATTTATTATTGTTAAGTGCGATTCATTTTATTTCTCTGTGATGGCCTAGTGAACAGCTGCCATAAAATTCAGAGCCTCACGCTGCCCCCCGACATGTTTCGCCGTGTCCCGGCGTCTTCAGGGGTTAGGGCAGAGTGCGGGTCATTACAGACACAGCAATACCAAATATGTGGAAGGGATTTTATTTTTGCTATTCCATTGAAAACCTTTTTTTGGGCGCATAGCAAATGTGGTGCGAATATTCAAAAAGGGTCCAAAAACAGAGCCCGGAAACTATAGACCGGTAAGTTTAACATCCATCGTGGGTAAACTGTTTGAAGGTTTTCTAAGAGATGCTATCTTGGAGGACCTCAATGAAAATAAGCAAATAACGCCATATCAGCATGGCTTCATGAGGGATCGGTCATGTCAAACTAATTTAATCAGTTTCTTTGAGTAGGTAAGTTCTAGATTAGAATACAGTAGAAAATGTTCAGATATTAGACATGTAGTAATTCAATTAGCATAAGTGAAAAAGAGGAATATACGTGCTTCTAAAATTACCTTTATTATTAGATTATGGGTAATAGGACATACCTATTGATACAAAAAATGACACTCACCTAACAATAGCAATATTGTAGATAGATTAGCAGTGATGGTGTAGGTATAAGGCATTAATCTCTGGGGAGGCAAGTATATGGCAAGCTGGGTAGATAATAAATCTATACCTACCCGACCCTAAGGTAATCTGTGCCCAGGGATGCCCCCTAATGGTGGAGGCACGCTGTCCCCGTGCCTTGGCCCTAAACCAGACCCTATTAAAACCCTACATATGTGAAAATACCCAGCAAGTCTATATACACTGCTGAAGGTACTAAATTACTAGAATTTTTGCGACCCCGACGAGTTTCCTCCGCAACTCGCGGCTCATCAGGGGGTGATCACTTGAAAGAATAAAGAGTGGCATGGAACCCACACGACCTAACCCATTGATAATATGGGGAGCTGGACTAGCTTCACAGCGGCGAATCAATGGATGTCGTATATCTGGACTTCTCCAAAGTATTTGACGCTGTACCGCATAAAAGGTTAGTATATAAAATGAGAATGCTCGGACTGGGAGAAAATGTCTGTAAGTGGGTAAGTAACTGGCTGAGTGATAGAAAACAGAGGGTGGTTATTAACGGTACACACTCAGATTGGGTCACTGTCACTAGTGGGGTACCTCAGGGGTCATTATTGGCCCATAGTCTCTTCAGTATATTTATCAATGATCTTGTAGAAGGCTTGCACAGTAAAATATCAATTTTTACAGATGACACTAAACTGTGTAAAGTAATTGAAGAGGACAATATACTGCTACAAATGGATCTGGCTAGATTATAGGCTTGGGCAGAAAAGTGGCAGATGAGGTATAACACTGAAAAATGTAAGGTTATGCACATGGGTAGGAATAATACAAGTCACCTGTACATACTAAATGGTAAAACACTGGGTAAGGGTCCATTCACACGTCCGTTTTTTCTTTCCTGATCTGTTCCGTTTTTTCAGGAACAGATCTGGACCAGATCTGGACCCATTTATTTTCAATGGGTCCTGAAAAAAAACGGACAGCACAATGTCAGATTTTTTTCAGGACCCATTGAAAATGAATGGGTCCAGATCTGGTCCAGATCTGTTCCTGAAAAAACGGAACAGATCAGGAAAGAAACAACGGACGTGTGAATGGACCCTAACACTGACATTGAAAAGGACCTAGGAATTTTAGTGAACAGCAAACTAAGCTGTAAAAACCAGTGTCAGGCAGCTGCTGCCAAGGCCAATAACATAATGGGTTGCATCAAAAGGAGCATAGATGCCCGTGATAAGAACATAGTCCTACCACTTTACAAATTACTGGTCAGACCACACATGGAGTACTGTGTACAGTTCTGGGCTCCAGTGAACAAAGCAGACATAGCAGAGCTGGAGAGGGTCCAGAGGAGGGCAACTAAAGTAATAACTGGAATGGGGCAACTACAGTACCCTGAAAGATTATCAACATTAGGGTTATTCACTTTAGAAAAAAGACGACTGAGGGGAGATCTAATAACTATGTATAAATATATCAGGGGCCAGTACAGAGATCTCTCCCATCATCTATTTATCCCCAGGACTGTGACTGACAAGGGAACACCCTCTGCGTCTGGAGGAAAGAAGGTTTATACATAGTAGAGGATTCTTTACGGTAAGAGCAGTGAGACTATGGAACTCTCTGCCTGAGGAAGTGATGATGGTGAGTTCACTAAAAGACTCACTGAAAAAAGTGGCCTAAACGGGTAAAAATACTCCAAACCCAGACACTGTGGCGTGTCTATAACCAGGGGAGCAATTCCTCCGCATGCGGTCTGCAGACAATGGCAATCCCCAGGAAAAAATGCATACAATGGAGGATGCCGGGGCGGACCGCATGCACCACAAGAACATCTTACACAAAATGATACATTGTGCAGATGAAAAAAATATACATATACAATTCACTGAAAAAAATGCACCAAAATGATACACAACTGACAATACTAGCTAATTCCTCAGGCCGATGTTAAACGCTGAGAACTTTGCCAATATCTTCCAGTCAGGAACATATTGGAGCCCCTCATGCACCACGTCACGGTGTCTCAGCACGCATGGGGTCCTACCACTAAACTGCCCGTGGTGTGTGAACAGGGTCTGAACAGTGCAATTACCTCACAGCCAGGCTCTCACATGCCTCCATAGGGGTATCACCAATGCACTGTGAGGTAGGATAAAGCTGTGAGCCGCACCCACAACAGACCATGTGACACAGAAGCCGCACCCACAACAGACCATGTGACACAGAAGCCGCACCCACAACAGACCATGTGACACAGAAGCCACCAGGTGCAGAAGAATGTTACCAACAAAACAAAGTGGCACATTCCATACACATAAGGACAAAAACTCACTGAAAAAGTGGACTAAACGGGTGATAATGCTCCAAACCCAGACACTATAGCGTGTCTATAACCGGGGGAGCAATTCCTCTGCATGCGGTCGGCAGATAACGGCAATCCCCAGCAAAAAATGCGTACAATGGAGGATGACGGGGCGGACCGCATGCACCACAAGGACATCTTACACAAAATGACACAGCCTGGCTGTGAGTTAATTGCACTGTTCAGACCCTGTTCACACACCACAGGCAGGTTAGTGGTAGGACCCCATGCGTGCTGAGACACCGTGACGTGGTGCATGAGGGGCTCCGATATGTTCCTGACTGGAAGATATTGGCAAATTTCTCAGCTTTTAACATCGGCCTGAGGAATTGGCTAGTATTGTCAGTTGTGTATCATTTTGGTGCATTTTGTTCAGTGAATTGTATATGTATATTTTTTCATCTGCACAATGTATCATTTTGTGTAAGATGTCCTTGTGGTGCATGTGGTCCGCCCCGGCATCCTCCATTGTGCGCATTTTTTGCTGGGGATTGCCGTTGTCTGCGGACCACAGTTTTTGTCTTTGTTTTGTTGGTAACATTCTTTTGCACCCGGTAGCTTCTGTGTCACATGGTCTGTTGTGGGTGCGGCTCACACAGCTTTATTTTACCTTTTTTTCCCCCTTAAGTGGGAAAATTGGCTTCTACCTCACAATATTTTTTTTGCCATCAACTTGCAGGATAACTGAATGGACAAATGTCTTTTTTCGGCCTTATATACTATGTTACTATGTATTCTTTTTTACTTGAAATTTTATTTAATACTTTTTGAAATTTTTTGGACCATTTACTAGTCCCACAAGGGGACTTTAATAGTGATTGCATCTATAATACATTTGCATTGCTAATGCAGCACAAATGTGTTTGACTATCATTGCTATACTGACAGTCACCAGCATGCTACACCAGGGGGGAGCTGCCTTCCAGAAATTTACTGCTGGCAGGCTTAGGTCTTCACTATCTCCGGACCTGCGATGCAAAGGCGTTTGCAGCCTATGATTTAATTCGGCAGCTGCTGATGGGACACAGAGGGAGCTTCCTCCCTGTAAATCACTTACATTCCGTGGTCACTATTGACCGTGGCATCTAAGGCTGGGATAACTGCTCTGTGCAGCGCTTATTCTAGGCTGCCATAAAAAGAAGGTGGCCTAGAATAAAGCCTATTAATGACCCCCGTAAAAAATGTTGTGTCAGCGGTTATAAAAATGTTAAAGGGTCACCAGTGACCTCTCTATCAAATTGTTTACATAGACACATAGCTGTGGTTCACCTGATTAAAACGCTGTTTTTATTTTGTTGATCTGAGGCTCCAGTCCTGAGTTGTGATACTTTTTCTTAATATGCAAATAACACCTTTGGTGCAAATAGGGTATCAGCATTGCTCTTGTTGCACCCAAGCTGCACTCCTTTCTGTGGCCAGCCTTCTGCATGCAATTCACATTTTTATTACTGCCATCACTAGAAAGGACTATCCTTGCCCGCAAAATGGACAAGAATAGGACATGTTCAATCATTTTCGGAACGGACATACAGATGTGGACAGCACATGCATGACATCCGTGCGCTGTCTGTTTTTTGTAGAGCCATAGAAATAAATAGATCCTTGTGCAATCTGCCAAAATTGCGGATCGGACACAGACGCAAAATACGCTTGTGTGCATGAGGCCTGAAGGGCACATTGTTCACTCTAGGTTCACATTAGCTGTAGAGATTGTAGAGATTGAATTACAGTGGTATGTCGCATTCATTTTGCTGCAGTTACTTAATCAAATGGCATTTGATTGTCCTGAATTAGATGAAACATAAAACTGGGTCACAAAGCCATCAACTCTCTATGAATGTGATTCAGCACATTCATGTGATGTGGCTTTGTTATTACATGTGGGGGTTCATGCTTTTCAGTTAATCCACTCTTTATTACAAAACCAAGAAACTCCAAGGTTTTATTTTTCTACTGGCAAGATAGGTATTATTGATAAGGGATGGTAACTGATATCTGTTTATGCCTGAAATGGATTCGTTCTACAAAACAGTTATTGTTCCAGCACTACATAAACTGTTATTTCACTTGACCATTAAAATGTTCCCTGGCATTGGTACTTGTTGACAATTTGTATCTCCATTAAGATTATGAGGTCCCTGGCTGTCTCTGCTCATCTGATATTCAAGAAGGTCCCAGTGTGTCCCTGTGCAGACGTGAAGGGCGTGAATTGTCAACGCCCTTTGCAGCAATGATGTCACACCTTAGGCTGTGATGTCTTCACTTCTGTTCCAAGCTTCTTGCCTGACAGCTGAGTATCAATTTAACCCTTAGATTCTCAGTTATTTCTGCTTTCCAGATTACTTTTAGTAGACTGAAGCTATTGGTTATTATAGCAGCTATTATGTACTACTATTACTAGATGTTTACTCAAATTTGAATGCGCTGTCGTACAGGATATTTTTTTTTCATCTGACTTAGGCCTCTTATGAGATTTGCTCAGAAAGCGTTGTGTGTGCATTGCGGGAAAACCGCGCAAGTAGGCACGCAATTGCAGTCAGTTTTGACTGCGATTGCGTTCGATGTTCAGTTTTTCCCACGCGAGTGCAATGCGTTTTGCACGCACGTAAAAAAAAAAACTGAATGTGGTACCCAGACCCGAACCCAACTTCTTCACTGAAGTTTGGGTTTGGGTTAAATGTTCTATTCCTTTTATTATTTTCCCTTATAACATGGTTATAAGGGAAAATATTAGCATTCTTAATACAGAATGCTTACTAAAATGTGGATTGAGGGGTTATAAAATAAAAAAAAATGAACTCACCTCATCCAATTGATCGTGCAGCTGGCATCATTTTCCTGCTTCTTCTTTCAGGACCTGTGCTGATGTCACCGCGCTCACCACGTGTTGAGCGAGATTACGTCATCAAAGGTCCTTTTGCAGGTCCTGAAAGAAGAAGCAGGAAGACGATGCCGGCTGTGCGATCAATTCGATGAGATGAGTTAATTTTATTTATTTTTTTAACCCCTCAATCCACATTTTAGTAAGCATTCTGCATTAAGAATGCTATTATTTTCCCTTATAACCATGTTATAAGGGAAAATAATACAGTGAATACACTTTAATGGGGTCCGGGATTGCTTTCATCCCTATCATCTCCTAGCAACCATGTGTGAAAATCGCACCGCATCCACACTTGCTTGCAGATGCTTGCGATTTTCACGCATTCCCCATTCATTTCTACTGGGCCTGCATTGCGTGAAAAACGCAGAATATAGAACATGTTGTGATTTTCACGCCGCGCAAAAATGGGTCCGGATTCAGTGCGGGTGCAATGTGTTCACCTAACGCATTGCACCCGCACGGAATTCATGCCCGTGTGAAAGGGGCCTTATACCATCCTAATTTTCATGGTTGATTAATAGAATGCATTCTGTTTTTGATCAGGTATAACAAGAGACTGGGAGTAGTTGGGGGTGTCTGCTTATTGAATTGTAGAGCTATGCATCAGTGGATAGCTGGATGATTGCCCTGCAGGCACTGCAATAGTTCTCATTAGTGGATATCACTTTATATTCCTGAAAGAACAGGGTACCCACACCTCTAGGCTGCCCTAGAAAGACCGATTCTACAGTATTTTATGCTTTATTGTCATGACTTTTGGGAATGTCCTGTATTCAGGGTAACATCTATTGGACATATGTTTTGTGATAGTCTCTCAGGCTACTTTCACATCTGTGTTTTTGCTGGATCCATCATGGTTGCTAGGATAATTCAACCAACTATATTCGTTATGAATGGATCCGGTTGTATTATGACTAAAATAGCCATGACAGATACATCTCTAAAACCATTGTAAGTCAAAGGGTGCCGAATCCGTTTCCTTTTTGTCCAAGAAAATGGATCCGGCACCATTGACTTACATTGTGTTTCATGCAGGATCCTTCTTGCCCCGTGTCCCATGATGCACTAAAAAACACTGCTTGCAACGTTTATCTGTCCGGCATGGGAACGCAACCAAATGGAATGGAATGTATTCTGGTGCATTTCGTTCGGTTCAGTTTTGTCCCTACTGACAACGAATGGGGACAAAACTGAAGCATTTTCCTCCGGTATTGAGATCCTAATACGGATCTCAATAATGGAAAAGAAAAGCGCAGATGTGAAAGTAGCCACAGTTTTTAAAGGGTACCTGAAACCAGGAAGGTGCAGCAACACTTCTCAGAGAGCTCTGCACCTTCGGCTTTCATCGGCTTTGCTTTTCCAGTGTGTGGAGTATAGATCCGTTGAATGTATATGGGATCCATACTGTGATGCACACTGAAAAAGCCAAGCAGAACCAATAAAAGCCGAAAGTGCAGAGCAAAGCACTGCTGCACCTTTGTAGTTTGAGTAAGGGTTTAGGTACCGTACCCCCCTTTAATCCCCACATTTTATGTTCAATATGGTCTACTCTGAAGCCTATATCCTCTATGGAAGTCGTTATGGTGAGGCCACATGTTTCATGTGGGATGTAAGGGAGCAGTGAAGACCAGGCCTCATAGAATTCATGACCCCTTCTGATGCAGCTTGATCTGATGTGGGGAAGTCTTGCAAGGGGTCTGCTATGGTATCTATCTCAGCAGTCATGATATCAGAAGGTTAAGTAGTCAGATGGGGCCTTTAGGGATGAGGGCTAGAGGGTGGTGTGGACGCTGAGTCTCTAACTGCATGGTCAGCCGCCATCTTTGTGTCTCTGCTGGGCCGGGATCTTTACTGAGGTGCCTCCATTTCCCCGCGACTATGGTAGTAGCCGAGGTCTCGCTTTTCCGGCTCAAGTCTGACCCAGTTGGAGATAAGGAGCCCGGAGCAGGCATTGGAGAAACAGAGCAGCTGATTATTGGGGTGTTGGGGTGACTTGGAGGCTTGTGAAGCAGTCACGCAGGAACTAGGCCACGCCTGAGGAGAGCAAGGCCGCATTTCCTCAGAGGAGAAAAAAGTCAGTGAGACGGCGCAAACCCGGCTTGGTGGACCTCTTTCGGGTCATTATGTCTGCGACAACTGTGATGATCGACTGGAGAGGCAAGTGGGATATGATTTAGTCGCTTTAGAGGGAGTAGGTGACAGAGCTTTTTCACACAGCAGCCATCTTCGTCGAGCCGCAGGCCAAGCCCCTCCCCACCTTAATCCTAAGTACTCTACTAAAACATAACTTGGAAAGAATGACATTTATTTGTCAGGTTAGAGGGTTGTCTGATGAAGACATGTCTATAGGGCATGTGAACATCACAGAAGGGGTTCCCTGCTAGGGATCTCACCCTATAAGCCAGAATGTGGAGCTGCTCTGCATGAGCAGTCCTCATTCTGGTTGATGCAGTCCATCTTTAAACTACAAGGACTGCGATTCATTTGAATGGCCATCTTGTAGTACCATATTTTCCCTTCAACGGCTGGTATAGGGGAAAAACCTGGCTAGCCACAGCTTTACCCAGCACAATCAGACAATCCCTTTTTCACACATGGAATCCCACACTATAAACCTGCAAAAAATGTAAAGTACATTGCAAGTGAAAAGTTTTTTAAAAGACATTTGTGCAGCGCAGAGAAAGTCTGCTTTTTTTTTTACTTTTGCTGTAGATTTTTAAAAACAACATGCTCTATATCTAGACTGGCAAAAAATTACTTGCATCTGAACTTGGCATTTAAGGGTTGTCCCCACTGATCACGAGAACAGAGATGTCTACCTTGTAGGGCTCCTAGTGTGAACAGTGGTAGGTCAAGCATGCTCACTGCCATTTTTCTCTGTGGTACTGTAGCTGAGCACTGTACTCGGCTATCTCCGGGGGTCCCAATGAGAAGAATAGCATAGCGGTGTGCATGCATGACCCAACATTTTGTTCATATTGGGGGTCTCTGCAAGGAACAGGCCTCTGTTCTTGCGATCAATGGGGTCCCAGCAGTCGGCCCTGACAATCTAATTGTTATGCTCTATTCTGTAGATAAGGGATAACCTGAAATTACCAGAATACCCTTTTAATTTGCAGGTTCACGTTTGACTTGTCCACGTGGAGCACAGTTTGCGGTTGGTTATGTTGATTGACAAAACTAAAGCATGAGGCATTCTGTAGCTACATGCTCCTAAAATAAAAAATTTGTACTGTATATTATTTTTACATAATCTTAAATGATCTTTCATTTTTACTAGTTGGTATTTAGATTTTTTTTTTAGATCAGTCACAGGTAATCTAAAAGATCAATAGGTAGTATACCTTCCATGTGTAAGTCAACTCACAGGGCGCTCACATACAGCGCAGGTGCAGTTAGTGAAAATCTTTCTGTGGTGCTCAGTGCCTTCTCAGATAAAGTGCAATTATAGCAAAAAATAAATAAATAAGAAATAATGGAAAATAGAGATACAATTTAAAAATTTCACTTTTTTGGCAGATTTTCCATTTTAATAATTTTTTTCCAGCTACAAAGCAAGGGTTAATAGCCAAACCAAACTCAATATTTATGGCGCTGATTCTGTAGTTTACAGAAACACCCCATATGTGGTCCTAAACTGCTGTACGGGGCACACGGCAGGGCGCAGAAGGAAAGGAATGCCATACGGTTTTTGGAAGGTAGATTTTGCTGGACTGTTTTTTTTGACACCATGTCCCATTTGAAGCCCCCCCCCCCCCCCTCCATGTGTAAGTCAACTCACAGGGCGCTCACATGCAACGCAGGTGCAGTTTGTGAAAATCTTTCTGTGGTGCTCAGTGCCTTCTCAGATAAAGTTCAGATATAGCAAAAAAAAAAAATAAAAAAAAAAAAATATATATATATATATATATATACAGTACAGACCAAAAGTTTGGACACACCTTCTCATTCAAAAAGTTTTCTTTAATTTTATGACTATGAAAATTTTAGATTCACACTGAAGGCATCAAAACTATGAATTAACACATGTGGAATTATATACATAACAAAAAAGTGTGAAACAACTGAAAATATGTCATATTCTAGGTTCTTCAAAGTAGCCACCTTTTGCTTTGATTACTTCTTTGCACACTCTTGGCATTCTCTTGTTGAGCTTCAAGAGGTAGTCACCTGAAATGGTTTTCACTTCACAGGTGTGCCCTGTCAGGTTTAATAAGTGGGATTTCTTGCCTTATAAATGGGGTTGGGACCATCAGTTGCGTTGTGGAGAAGTCAGGTGGATACACAGCTGATAGTCCTACTGAATAGACTGTTAGAATTTGTATTATGGCAAGAAAAAAGCAGAAAAGTAAAGAAAAACGAGTGGCCATCATTACTTTAAGAAATGAAGGTCAGTCAGTCTGAAAAATTGGGAAAACTTTGAAAGTGTCCCCAAGTGCAGTCACAAAAACCATCAAGCGCTACAAAGAAACTGGCTCACATGTGGACCGCCCCAGGAAAGGAAGACCAAGAGTCACCTCTGCTGCGGAGGATAAGTTCATCCGAGTCACCAGCTTAAGAAATCGCAGGTTAACAGCAGCTCAGATTAGAGACCAGGTCAATTCCACACAGAGTTCTAGCAGCAGACACATCACTAGAACAACTGTTAAGAGGAGACTGTGTGAATCAGGCCTTCATGGTAAAATATCTGCTAGGAAACCACTGCTAAGGACAGGCAACAAGCAGAAGAGACTTGTTTGGGCTAAAGAACACAAGGGATGGACATTAGACCACTGGAAATCTGTGCTTTGGTCTGATGAGTCCAAATTTGAGATCTTTGGTTCCAACCACCGTGTCTTTGTGCGACGCAGAAAAGGTGAACGGATGGACTCTACATGCCTGGTTCCCACCGTGAAGCATGGAGGAGGTGTGATGGTGTGGGGGTGCTTTGCTGGTGACACTGTTGGGGATTTATTAAAAATTGAAGGCATATTGAACCAGCATGGCTACCACTGCATCTTGCAGCGGCATGCTATTCCATTCGGTTTGCGTTTAGTTGGACCATCATTTCTTTTTCAATGACCCCAAACACACTTCCAGGCTGTGTAAGGGCTATTTGACCATGGAGGAGAGTGATGGGGTGCTGCGTCAGATGACCTGGCCTCCACAGTCACCGGACCTGAACCCTATTGAGATGGTTTGGGGTGAGCTGGACCGCAGAGTGAAGGCAAAAGGGCCAACAAGTGCTAAGCATCTTTGGGAACTCCTTCAAGACTGTTGGAAGACCATTTCAGGTGACTACCTCTTGAAGCTCATCAAGAGAATACCAAGAGTGTGCAAAGCAAAAGGTGGCTTCTTTGAAGAACCTAGAATATGACATATTTTCAGTTGTTTCACACTTTTTGTTATGTATATAATTCCACATGAGTTAATTCATAGTTTTGATGCCTTCAGTGTGAATCTACAATTTTCATAGTCATGAAAATAAAGAAAACTCTTTGAAGGAGGTGTGTCCAAGGTGTGTCCAAACTTTTGGTCTGTACTGTATATATATATATATATATATATATATATATATATAAAAATATATATATTAGTATATACGGCACTCATGATATTAGGTCACAGGTTTATTCTTTTTTACCCATATCCACAATCAAATACATGAAAACTGTGGGCCTTCTAAGATCAAATGATCAGAATAATTTAAAGGGGTTGTCTCACCTCAATAATCAACCTTTAATCAGTTCCTTTTTGCCCTAGGATCGTTTCTTCCATATAGTTCATTTTTCAATTATGCCTCTGTCACCTTTTCTCATTACTCAAATGGCCCCAAATTTCATGCTTGTTTCTAGAGGTTACAGCCACCGCTGTAAAGTTCTCAGTGGTGGCCGCACAGGTGCACAAAAACACTATCAACAGCTTGGCCGGCTTTCACGAGAGTGAGCGCAGTGGTGTACCTCTAATAGAGGCAGACCAGGCAGCTGCTATGGGGCCCATGGAGGAAGGGGGCTCGGCCCTGCAGGAAAGCCCCTCCCACATTTACACTTACATAGTTAGCTGTGAAAACCTAGCTAGCTGTGCAGAAGGACCTGCAATGATGTCATGAGCATGTGATCAGTGCAGCTATACAGAGTAAAGAGTCACTAATTTTACAGCTGAAGGACCTGTGGTGATCTCATCATTATGTGATCAGGGCAGAGAGCTGGAGCTCAGCAGTGGAGAGGAAAATGTAGTGAATCTAAATAGGGAGAAGCTTCTGTGCTGAGCCCAGAGGAGAGGTTAGTGGTGTCCATGGATAGCTCATAACATCCTAATACTAGGAGTTGTAGTTTTTTCCTACTGTATCCCCTCTATGTAATGTTCACTAATTCCCTACAATAACAGTCTGGGCATTGCTGTTGACCCCAATGTACCCAGAGAGGTCCGGCAGGCTGTTCTCTGCTGGAGCTACTGCCAGCAGTGTGAAACAGGCCAAAACTGGTCATGATGAAACTTGTAGTTCTCTTATCACCATTATGATGTTATGCAGCAGCTGAGGTGTATATTAGGCTTTGTTCACATCTTTGCTAGTGACATTCACTGTTTTACTCTGTCATAGGAGCACAACAATGAAAATTATAGTAGTGCCGGATCAGGCACATCTGGTCATGGTGGCCCATTTAAGTTCATTCTATGGGGCCCAATGTTTTTTATGTACGAACCTGAGCGAGCGCAAACATATTCTAGCACATGCGCAGTCACTCCCGGCCCCGACCAGCTCGTCAGTTGTGTCGATAGCGAATATTCTAATTGCGGATTTTTATCGCGAATATTGGCACTTTGAGAATTCACGAATATCTAGAATAAGTGCTATATATTCGTAATCGTGAATATTCTAGATTTTTTCATCAGTACCCATGATCCTTCACTGCTTCTTGCTTCTGGGCCAATGAGGTGGTTGGAATATCTTTGACTTTAGGAGTAGTGTTGATCGAGAATTTGAATTGCAATTTTTTTATTGCGAATTTTCCGATTACCGATATTCGCAATCAAGAAAATAATGACTGGAGATCACAAATTCTCGAATTCGCGAATATATGACGAATATTCGAATATTTCCCCTGCCGCTCATCATTGCTAGCTAGTGCTGAATCTATTCTGCTTCATTATCCCTGAGGCTGTATAATTTCTATTACACTAGCAGTCTTTGGATGGTGCATAGACAGTCAAGGGGCGGGGCTGTATCCTCTCTGCCCTGCTGACTGTGCCTTCAATCTTGTATTTCGGCTCCGCCTACAGCAATCAGGGAACGGAGGTCCTGAGAGCCATAAGTGAGACTGGAAATCACGAGGTAAGACAACCGCTTTAAATGTATTTTGTATTATAGTATGTTATCTTTTACATTATTGTTTTTGTTATGTATTTAAAATTCACAGAAATTTTTGTATAAGATGCATTTACTAATGTTTAGTCTGAATGGGTCCTTGGTAATTGATCACTGACTCCTGGGTGATGCCATGTGACTGGTGTGAGACAGTCTTTGTGCCAGATCATAGAAAAGGAGTTTTGCTATACCCCCAATGTTATACATTTTATTGTGAATATGGGTAAAGGAGAATGAAGTTGAGTGCTGTGTGTATTGTTTCCCCTTTTTTATGGATATTGGAGTGGTTTTCAAATCAGATCTTCTAGTGCTTTAGGGACTTGATCTTTTTTATAACTGCAGTTAGTTCCTATGAAGTATGCAGTATGTCTGCATTTACTCATCACTGTATTTTATAGAGAATGAGTCATAGTTTGAAAATGAAGAAAGCTATATTAAATTGGCCTGTTGGGATTTTTTGGTAGACAAGTCAATATTTTAAAGTGCCTTTTGTAGTTGTGATGGCTAAATCTTGACCTTTTACACTTTCATGTGAAGGTTTTCGTATTTGTATTTAAAGGGGTTGTCTCACTTGAACATGTAGAGGAAGTTAATACAAGCCATTTACTAATGTATTGTTATTGTCCACATTGCTTCCATGGTTACGACCACCCTGCAATTCATCAGCGGTGGTCGTGCTTGCACACTATAGGAAAAAGTGCCAGCCTCTCAGGTGGCCAGAACCATTAGAGCTCACATAGGCTGGTTATTTTTCCTATAGTGTGCAAGCACGGCCACTGCTGCTGGATTACAGGGTGGTTGTAACCATGAAAACGAGCAGTGTATAATGTGATGGAAAAATGTATTCAATCCAGCAAGCAAAGGAGGCAATATGGACAATCACAATACATTAGTAAGTGCCTTAACAGAATGTAATTTTTTTTTTTAGCTCACCCATTATACTCCACAGCTGTGCAGGGATACCCCAGACTGGAGAACAATCACGACTAAACAGCGAGGAAATTCCAGCAAACAGGCCGAGGATAAAATCCAATTTCTTTATTATTGCCTTTTAAAAACCATAGGCTGACCAGACAAGCAAAGGTCTACGCGTTTCGACTGAACGTCTCAATTATGACCATGGATCCAACTAATTTAAGTAGTAACAAGTGGTTGGGAATAATGCATCCAGAAGGAAATGTAGTTGGATTTAAATGAATGGGCAACCAGATAATAGTTGAACCTTGTCCATCAGAGTGCAAGCCATTCTTTGTTAATAACTTTTAATTCTGAGGGTGGTCCTAATCTTGGATCATGGTGAAATTCTTATTTCCCTTTTTTCGCTCCTTACCACAACTGGTAGTGGTGTGTCCAGTGGATTGCCCAGGCAAAAGAGCTGTAATATCCCTCTGATTCTAGCCATTTAACCTACCTTAGGAATTTGTCAAGTTAAGGAGGCTCCTTCTGTCTGTCCATTGGTGCCTCATGAAGGGTGCCAATGGGTTTCCACAACAAGTGGGGCTTGACAGAGGCAAACACCTATTAGGCCATGGCCACATTCTCCCTGTCAAGTCTACACAAATATTATATTACATGTACTATGTGATTATACTATATATTCCAAGTTCATGTAATACGAATAAAAATGACCTATCACCCCAAAATAAACCCTTAAAAATGTTTTTATTTTATTTTATATTTTTAACCCCTTAAGGACTCAGCCCTATTTCACCTTAAGGACTTGGCCATTTTTTGCAAATCTGACCAGTGTCACTTTAAGTGCTGATAACTTTAAAACGCTTTGACTTATCCAGGCCATTCTAAGATTGTTTTTTCATCACATATTGTACTTCATGACACTGGTAAAATGAAGTGCCAAATTTGCCAAAAATTTAAAAAAAATGCAAATTTCCAAGTTTCAATTTTCCTACTTCTATAATACATAGTAATACCTCTAAAAATAGTTATTACTTTACATTCCCCATATGTCTACTTCCTGTTTGGATCATTTTGGGAATGATATTTAATTTTTGGGGGGTGTTACAGCAAATCTTGAAATTTTTCTGAAATTTTCAAAAACCCCATTTCTAGGGACCAGTTCAGGTCTGAAGTCACTTTATGAGTCTTACATAATAGAAACCACCCAAAAATGACCCCATTCTATAAACTACACCCCTCAAGGTATTAAAAACTGATTTTACAAACTTTGTTAACCCTTTAGGTGTTCCACAAGAATGAATGGAAAATAGAGATACAATTTAAAAATTTCACTTTTTTGGCAGATTTTCCATTTTAATATTTTTTTTCCAGTTACAAAGCAAGGGTTAACAGCCAAACCAAACTTAATATTTATGGCCCTGATTCTGTAGTTTACAGAAACACCCCATATGTGGTCCTAAACCGCTGTATGGGCACACGGCAGGGCGCAGAAGGAAAGGAATGCCATACGGTTTTTGGAAGGCAGGTTTTGCTGGACTGGTTTCTTTGACACCATGTCCCATTTCAAGCCTCCCTGATGCACCCCTAGAGTAGACACTCCATAAAAGTGACCCCATCTAAAAAACTACAACCCTCAAGGTATTCAAAACTGATTTTACAAACGTCGTTAACCCTTTAGGTGTTCCACAAGAATTAATGGAAAATAGAGATACAATTTCAAAATGTCACTTTTTTGGCAGATTTTCCATTTTAATATTTCTTTTACTTTTACAAAGTGGCCCCCGCGCATTTAGCCAAGGTGCCTGCTCAATGATTTGGTAAATGGGTCCTTAAGGACTCGGGAAACATGCCGTACCGGTATGTCATGGGTCCTTAAGGGGTTAAATAGTAAAAAAAAAAGTGTGCTACTGCTGAAATTGTACCAAGGTATTACGTTGTTTAAAGAGGTTATCCCATGACTAATGTAAACATTTTAAATCAGACATCATATAGTACATGACAATCTCTTCCTAACAAAGCTAGAACCAGCCCTGTACCTCACATGGGTCCAGAGATCTCCCCATTCATTACTCTGCTAGATTTATATCAAGCTGACAGCTGAAGGGGAGTATCTTTTCTGCTGCAGCTCAGGGGGCGTGTCTCAGCTCTGCCTATCACAGCTCAGTTGAAGGATGAAACGGAGCATGTGCGGCCATCTCAGTGAGCAGGACAAAGAAATAAGAAAAAAACAGAGCAGGTGGAGCTATACAGATATATATTTTTTTTAATAACTCAGTGACAATGCTACATTTTAAATTACATAAAAAATTAGTTACAAAAGTATTCAGATCCAGGTTCTGGTTTGAAGACTGTAGAATATTTTTCATGGGACAACCCCGTTAAGCCACATTGAAAAAAAAATTGTGAAGTTTTTCCTATACCCCATGTAAAAAAAAAAAATATAATAATTTGCATGTACCTCAAAATGGTGACATAAAAAATACAACCAGTCCACCTAAAAACATGTCCTCATACTGCTAGGTTGACAGAAATGTTTTAATTTTATGGGTGACACAAAATGTTTTCAGTCAGCAGAAGTACTACAACATACCAATTTGTATAAATTGTAAATGTACCTGCACATGGAGTAACATAAAAATGTTTCTTTACCACACGGTCTGTGGCATAAGAAAAATGCACAAAAAATTAAGGATTAGTAGGTTTTTCATCCCCCTCCCAAAAAATGATATAAAAAAACTGCAGACCCCAAAGAACTTAAAACATCCTGCTGTTTCACATATGACAAGGCCCGGTCTGCAGTTGCACAGAAATTGTGCTGCTACAGGACAGGTGAGCTTGCTGTCAGAGACAGCCAGACTCAGCATAAAGGAGCCAGAGACGATTTATTACATAAAATAATTAGACTCAGAGACAAATGCAGTATTACAATGAGTGCCATTGACATGTAGAGACCAGAGCATGTCGAAGAGAGTGGTGGACTAATGGAGTGGTGGACGGGAGGATCAAGAACTGAGCAAAATGGAGCAGGCAAGTGAGCTTATCTCCACAGATCTGATGGGGAGTGGGGAGAATTTAAAATCTTTAGAAAAAGCTGGACAAGCCCTTTAAGAAGTTTATAGTATACAATGATGGAATGTCTTGGTGTAAAAGAGGAGAGAGCAAAATGTGCTTCATGCCCACATCCAGTATGTAAACAATGACTTAATGGGCATTTCTAGACTGTGCTTCCTTTACAATTCAGTACAGGAACCAGGTTGAAAAGTGATAAGAAATAAAATAATACACTATTCTGTAGACGGATGCTTCTCATAGCACATTCAATGGCTTAGGCTAGTGATAGATATATTTCTTTTCTGCCTTTCTTTGAATTATGACTTCACCTTGTGCTAACCCACTATAATAAAAAAACAGTAACACATGCTCCTGAAACAGTTCCCAGAGTTATAATCAATGTGAATATTCAGTTACAGCAAGTGAATGTTTAGATTAAAGGGTGCCCCACAGCAAAAAAGTTAAATATGGTCTCAACCGTTGCCGATTGCAATTCACACAGATGGTATACACAGGGTCAGAACACTTATCTGCATCAAGACTAAAGGCCCCTTTACATGGGGCAATGATTGGGAAGGAGCATTGCCCTTTGTAAGAGTACGACCAATTACCCAATGTTTATCGGGTGAAAGCATTGATGTTATGCTCACCTAAATTAGGTACAAACCTGCTGATCGATGGTTTTTATACAGTGATCTGCTGCCTGGAAACAAATAATGTGAATGTTGGAACAAGTGATCACTCTAGTGTTTTATGTAAATGCAGCTTTCAACTCCTGGATCGAGCAGGCAATCATTGGGAAGAAAGGTTTGTTTCCGGTAATTGCCTGCTGTGTCGGCCCATGTAAAGGGACCTTATGGACTATAGCTCTTTTGCTTTGCTTGATAGATCTTTAGAATGGCATTTATAGCCATGTGTATATTAAATTTGTCAATTTCCAATGTACAAACCCCATCTAACAGGGGCTGCAATGTCACAAATAATTGATTTCTTATATAGTTATTCTAGAACAAAATGTACAGAAGTTTTTTTTTACTATACTTTGTACTGACAAATTTCATCTGTGTTGTTCAAAATATTATTAATAATAATAATTAAAACAATAATTTACATTATCTGACAGAATTATTGCAATAATAAATAATAGGCTATCAAAATACACAACAGAGCATGTGTTCAGTGTAAACTCCTCATATGCTTATAAACACTGATTTTCCAAAAGAGATGATTGCATTGCTTTGGGTCCATGTCAAAATCAACTACAACTGTGGCAAACCATTCATAGTCTGAGTTGTTATTTTCTATATTTATTTCCCATTGCTTATGTAACTCTAACCTATTCCACACTGCTGTACACAGATTGCCACCATTCACATCAGTCCTTAACTCCTTAATTTCACCTTCCTGCCCAGGCCATTTTTTGCAAATATGACCATTGTCACTTTAAGTGGTGATAACTTTAAAACGATTTGACTTATCCAGGCCATTTTGAGATAGTTTTTCGTCACATATTGTACTTCATGATGTACTTCTGGTAAAATGAAGTAAAAAAATAATAATTTTTATTTATAAAAAAAATACCAAATTTACCCAATTTCTTTAAAAAATAGCAAATTTTCAAGTTTCAATTTCTCTACTTCTATAATACATAGTAATACCTCCAAAAATAGTTATTACTTTACATTCCCCATGAGTCTACTTCATCTTTAGATCATTTTGGGAATGATATTTTATATTTGGGGATGTTACAAGGCTTAGAAGTATAGAAGCAAATCCTTGAAATTTTTCAGAAATTTGCAAAAACCCAATTTTTAGGGACCAGTTCAGGTCTGAAGTCACTTTGTGAGGCTTACATAATAGAAACCACCCAAAAATGACCCGTTCTAGAAACTACACCCCTCAAGGTATTCTAAACTGATTTTACAAACGTCGTTAACCCTTTAGGTGTTGCACAAGAGTTATTGGCATATGGAGATGAAATTTGAGAATTTCATATGTTTGGCAAATTTTCAATTTTAATCATTTTTTTCCAGTAACAAATCAAGGGTTAACAACCAAACAAAATGCTATATTTATTGCCCCGATTCTGTAGTTTGGAGAAACACCCCATATGTGGCCATAAACTACTGTACGGGCACACGATAGGGCGTAGAGGGAAAGGTGCACCGTATGGTTTCTGGAAGGCCGATTTTGCTGGACTGGTTTATTTACACCATGTCCCATTTAAAGCCCCCCCTGATGCACCCCTAGAGTAGAAACTCCATAAAAGTGACACCATCTAAGAAACTGCACCCCTCAAGGTATTGAAAACTGATTTTACAAGCTTTGTTAACCCTTTAGGTGTTGCATAAGAGTTATTGGCAAATGAGGATGAAATTTGAAAATTGCAATTTTTTTGGCAAATTTTCCATTTTAATCCATTTGTTCCAGTAACAAATCAAGGGTTAACAGCCAAACAAAATGCTATAGTTATTGCAGCGATTCTGTAGTTTGCAGACACACCCCATATGTGGCCGTAAACTACTGTACGGGCACACAGTAGGGCATAGAGAGAAAGGTGCGCCGTATGGTTTTTGGAAGGCCGATTTTGCTGGACTGGTTTATTTACACCATGTCCCACTTGAAGCCCCCCTGATGCACCCCTAGCGTAGAAACTCCATAAAAGTGACCCCATTTTGGAAACTACAGGATAAGGTGTCAGTTTTGTTGGGACTTTTTTTAGGGTACATATTATTTGTGGTTTATCTATATTACATTTTTGTGAGGCAAGGTTACCAGAAATAGAAATTCTCAAATTTTATCCCCATTTGCCAATAACTCTTGTGCAACACCTAAACGGTTAACAAAGTTTGTAAAATCAGTTTTGAATACCTTGAAGGGTATAGTTTCTTAGATGGTGTCACTTTTATGGAAGACTAAAAAAGTCATATTCAGTGAAGCCCACTGTGGAAATCTGGATTCCTGGTTGGCCTAAAATCAGGAATCACGGGCTCAAATCGCTCTGGGGTACGCCAGACAAGTTCACCGGCAGGGGGCTCCGGTGGCTTTAACTGGTGGGCCGGAAAACTAGTACGAGTCCCAGAGCTGCTCGTACTAAGATGGGCCACAGGGTCCGCCACCTTGGGGGCTCATCATCATCGCTAGATGATGATGAGGATGCAGATGACAACAGGAAAGTGGGGTCATCCTCATCCTCACTAGGACTCTCGGACTCAGAAGCAAGCTGGGCGTATGCCTCCTCAGCCGAGAACATCCGGCGGGCCATAGGGGAGTGTGTGTCTGTGTGTGTGCGTGTAAATCTTTATTCAGTGTGGGTTTGTGTGGGACCACGGGTGTTCGCGTACTTATCCCTAAAACTAACAGAAAAAAAATAAAAAGACTAACTAAAAAAAGGGGGAAAAAATCAGCGGTGGGGTGTGCGATGCGCTAACAGTGGCCGGATGCTAAGAGTGCCACAGTCAACGTACGCACACAAAAAAAACTGCCTGCGCCCCAAAAAAGTTGTGGGGGGGCAAGCGGCAGCACAGCTGTGCTGTGGACCCCAGACACCCTATTTAGGGTGATGCAATCAAATTTTTTTTCCCACTAACTTTCCCTTTTATATCCCTGCCTAGCCCATTCTTTCCCTGGCCTTTCCCTAATTACCTGGCTAATCAGATGGGGGGTGCTGGGGCACAGATTGGGTGCTGCGGCACGGATAGGTGCTGGGGCACAGATGGGGTGATGCTTGCTGAGATCCAGATGTGTAGCGGCAGCGCTCCTCTCTCCTCTGCTCCCCGGACACAAAAGGAGGAGGAGAGGAGCGTTGCCAAGATTTGAACGTCCCGCCGCCCGCCCACCTACCAATCAGAGGCAATCCTGGGAGATGATGTCACATCACCTCTCAGGATCGCAGGATGGTGATTGGTGGTGTAATAACACACCACCGATCACCATCCTGTTCCGGGTTATCGGGTCCTCAGAGACCCGAATAACCCGCAAACGCAGCAAACCGCAGGTCTGAATTGACCTGCGGTTTGCTGCGATCGCCTACACTGGGGGGGGTCACAGGACCCCCCGGCGCATTGGTCCCAGGTGCCTGCTCAATGATTTGAGCAGGCACCGGGTTCCGATCAACGCCCGCTGCGCGGCAGTGATCGGAAATACACAGGGAGTCCAGGTACACCCTGTGTCCTTAAGTACCAGGACATCAGGGTGTACCTGAACGCCCTGTGTCCTAAAGAGGTTAGGGTCACAAATTCACAATCTCATTTTCAGTCTTCAGTCTTTGATACACACATTCTAGGACCAGTTTCAATTCAATGCTTTGTTTTTTTTGTTCTTGTGTGAGAAAAAAAAAAGTAGTAGAAAAAACCCAGGCAAACATGCAGTAGTGAGAGCATATAAACTCTATGCAAAAATTTTCCATGGTTGGCTAAGCAAACACTTTCGGGTAGTGGTGCATGAACAGTTCCTACTCCGAAAGCAGAAGCAGAGCTTCTACGCTTGTGCAGCCATTCAGCCAAGCAGGCACAAGATTATTAGGGCCAGCTGAGATGTCAAGTGACATTGGGAGCATCTTCAGCTTCGGGTACAACCCCTCGCAGGTGTAGAACTCTTCACAGCCTCTTCCCTCTGCTCTGAGTGAAAGCTGTAAGAGACCACTCTCATGACCTGGAACTAGTAGGAGACCACTGTCGGGTCCTGGAACAAATTGAAAGGTTTGTCCTGTGACAACAACTTATCCCCTATCTACAGGATAGGGGATACATGTCTGATGGTGTGGGTTTGAAAATCAGAGCTCTGTCTATATATAGATATTTTCTGAGAATTTTGGAAGTATTTTTTTGGGAAAGAAAGACAACCTTATTTGTGCACTTTAAAGACTGGAAAAAATGGCAATGCAGATTGAGGGCTAGGTTTTGGGGAGAATATACATTTAGTCCCTTAAAGGAGCAACAGATTGCTCTGATATACATTTGTTCCCTTAAGGGCTCATGCACACAAAAGTTTTTTGGGTCCGCATCGGATCCCCTTTTTTTGCTAGTTGGATGATTCACTTCAATGGGGCCACAAAAGAGGTGGACAAACACCCGTGTGCTGTCAGCATCCAAATGTCCATTCCACAGCCCCACAACAAAAATAGAACGTCCTATTCTTGTCCTATTCTATACGGACAAGGATAGGAAAGTTCTATTAGTGGCCGGCCATTCAGTTCCACAAAATGCCGACTGCGCACAGCCAGTATCTGTGCTTTGCAGATCTGCAATTTACTGCTCTGGTCATTTCAGGGCGCTTCACAGGGTACGGGCCCCTCTTTTTGTGATCAGTGGGGGTCTCAGTGTCACCACTAATCTAATAGTGATCCCTTATCCTGTGCATAGGGGATAACATAATGTAATCAGAATCTGAGTGCCGCCTTGGGCACCCATGCCATAGGTTCACCACCACTGCCCTAGGAACTACCTAATTTCCCATCACTATCAGTGAAAAAATCTTCATTTGTGTTTCCTCCTTTTACAGATGAAACATTCCTAATTTGGCATTTTACTTTTCCAAAAGGGGGCTGGCCAAGCGTCACCTCTAGCATGCCTACTTTGACCCACAATTCCCCAGTGTAGCATGTGAGACCAGCGCTCACAGTAAGGCCTCTTTCACACTACAGTATGTTGCATTCAGTGTTTTGCGTTCCGTTTTTCACGGATCCGTTGTTCCGTTTTTTGCTTCCGTTGTGGTTCCGTTTCCGTTCCGTTGTTCCGTTCCGTTTTTCCGTATGGCAAATACAGTATACAGTAATTTCATATTAAAAATTGGGCTGGGCATAACATTTTCAATTGATGGTTCCGCAAAAAACGGAACGGATACGGAAGACATACGGATGCATTTCCGTATGTGTTCCGTTTTTTTTGCGGCCCCATTGACTTGAATGGAGCCACGGACTGTGATTCTCAGCCAAATATAGGACATGTTCTATCTTTTCAACGGAACGGAAAAACGGAAATACGGAAACGGAATGCATACGGAACACATTCTGTTTTTTTGCGGAACCATTGAAATGAATGGTTCCGTATACGGACCGTATACGGAACGCAAAAAACGGACCGTATACGGAAAGCAAAAAACTGTAGTGTGAAAGAGGCCTAAAACCGGTGGACGTAACCTTTAGATACCATAGTCTAAAAGAAGGAATGCTATGGGGATAATGAAAATATAATATCTTTTGATAACTGCAAACTGATATAAGTTAATATTAATATTATTAACTTATTGATCTATTTTTGTTAACAAATGACTATATTATTGGGGAAAAAAAACTTTAAGGCTGTTAATGGCTCTGAATAACAAAAAGTTGCACTATGTTTCAGGAACTTATCCAGCCTTGATCTTGTGCGTGTTTGTATCAGGAGGTTGCTATATTGACCAGTCAATCTCCAGCTAGTCAATCTATGAGAAAGTTTGGATACTGAACCAATCAGGTTCTTGTCTTAGCATCCAATGGAATGTAAAACTGCCACTCAGTGATTCCATAAAGTGCCCTGGCAGTGCTTGTGCTTCTGTGTTTTTTGCCTGAATCAAAGACCTGCTTGTTAACCCTATGTGTTTTCTACATGATTTTCCTGGCTTTCTGACAGTGGCTTGTTTCTCATCTGCTGTTTTGGTATGATCCATTTCTCCTGCTTCTGACCCTGCTTGTATACGACTCTTTGAACCCTGGTCATTCAGGTAGGTCTGCTTCTGGCAAGATTACACAAGTTTTCTGCTACCTTACTCCACAGATGTAACCTGGGTCCCTAGCAGCCAAGTCCATTTGGTCTTTTGACAGGCTCTGACAAAGAACCTAGGAGTAATCTTAGCAACCTGAATGGTTAAAGAAGACTGGTAGCAGTTTCTGAGTTTGATGACACTGGTTCAGGGTGGCAACCAAAGTTTTTGCTTACACTTTTTATCTGCAGTCTTGATTCCCTTAGGCTGGTTTTACACGGGCGTTGCGGGAAAAGGTGCGGGTGCGTTGCGGGAACATGCGCGATTTTTCTGCGCGAGTGCAAAACATTGTAATGCGTTTTGCATGCGCATGAGAAAAATCGGCATGTTTGGTACCCAAACCCAAACTCATTCACAGAAGTTCGGGTTTGGGATCAGGGTTGTGTAGATTGTATTATTTTCCCTTATAACATGGTTTTAAGCGCTGGAGGGGTTAAAAAAATAATAATAATTTAACTCACCTTAATCCACTTGCTTGCGCAGCCCGGCTTCTCTTCTGTCGTCTTCTTTGCTGTGTACAGGAAAAGGACCTGTGGTGACGGCACTCCGGTCATCACATGGTCCATCACATGATCTTTTACCATGGTGATGGATCATGTGATGGACCATGTGATGACCAGAGTGACGTCACCACAAGTCCTTTTCCTGTACACAGCAAAGAAGAAGACAGAAGAGAAACCGGGCTGTGTGAGCAAGTGGATTAAGGTGAGTTAAAAAAAAAAAATTTAACCCCTCCAGTGCTATTGTACTATGCATTCTGTATTAAGAATGCTATTATTTTCCTTTATAACCATGTTATAAGGGAAAATAATAATGATCGGGTCTCCATCCCGATCATCTCCTAGCAACTGTGCTTGAAAATCGCACCGCATCCGCACTTGCTTGCGAATGCTTGCGATTTTCACGCAGCCCCATTCACTTCTATGGGGCCTGCGTTGCGTGATAAACACACAATATAGAGCTTGCTGCGATTTTCACGCAACGCATAAGTGATGCGTGAAAATCACCGCTCATGTGCACAGCCCCATAGAAAAAAATCGGTCCGGATTTAGTTCGGGTGCAATGCGTTCACCTCACGCATTGCAAACTACAAATTGGTGTGGTATTAAAAAGCAGGAAGTGCTCAACCCCATATGCAGTGGTGCATCTATACTGGGGGAGCAGATCCTGCACATGTGGCCCGTTGCTAATGGCAATCCCCAGCAAAAATTCATACAATGGAGGATGCCTGCAGCGGACCACAAGTACCACAATGGACATCCTACACAGGATAGCAATTGTGTAGATGTGATAAGCAGTCAAAATAACATAACAAAAACAAAGACAGGTGCACTCTGCGGTCTTACTAACCCTCGTACTGGTGTAAAATTGAGAATTAGCCAACATATCCTGCTTGGAGGACATGTCTGAGCCCGAGCACCGCGCCAAGGTTTCTCAAGTAGCTCGGGAACCTAACGCTAAACCTACCTGGGCTGTATGGGCAATACCAGGAGCCAGTGGCCGAATTACAGGTGCGCAAGGTCCGACTCAAAGCAATCTCCCAGTAACCTCCAGCATGTGACCATGCATACAATGGGAGGAGGCAGAGAGCTCTGAGCCCCACCCAAGACTGGCTGATATAGCCCGGGCCTCACATGTGCACCAGAATGCTGCCTGTGGATGGAAATAAAGGCACATTCAGACTAGGAGTTTCTACACCTCCAAAAATTCTAAATACAAACTACAAATTGGCGTGGTATTAAAAAGCAGGAAGTGCTCAACCCCATATGCAGTGGTGCATCTATACTGGGGGGGCAGATCCTGCACTTGTGGCCCATTGCTAATGGCGATCCCCAGCAAAAATGCATACAATGGAGGATGCCTGCAGCGGACCACAAGTACCACAATGGACATCCTACACAGGATAGCAATTGTGTGGATGTGATAAGCAGTCAAAATAACATAACAAAAACAAAGACAGGTGCACTCTGCACTCTCACGCATTGCACCCGCACGGAAAACTGACCCGTGTGAAAGGGGCCTTAGTCATTTTTAGACCTGCCATGTCCCACTACTATATAGTGCTCCACTGCAAGGGATTAATATGACTGTAGCCAGTGTTGGAGTGAGGTGCCTAGGGCCCACTAGTGGAATTTATTTTGGGGAACCCCTCTACCACTAGCATAAACAGAAATATGACTTGTATATTTTTTTCGGCCTCACGTGCATGGACGTGTGCATTTTAGCACACAATTCAGCATGCAGAACACAACTGTATTGTGCACTGTACAATATCAAAGTGTTTCTCATGAAGTAACTCAATTAGGTAATAATTTAAGGGAAGATTCATCATATCCCTTGGGCCAGAAAAGTGACTTATTGAAAAAAAAAGTTACATGTGCCTCTTTACTCTGCACTCACCACTTTTCCAAAAGGGAGCATGACAAGAGTGGAAAAGGGGTGTAGTCATCAGCAGAGACAAATCTATAGTCATTTACACCAGGTGCAAATAAACACAGAAATCCAAAGGCAGACTGGCCAAAAACCCTACAGGGAATTTTTCCAGTGGGCTGATGCCCATAGGGCCACCCAATCCCTCCTCACTGCCGCTGTCTGGGTACATACTACTGGGGGAACTATAGGGGTCATTATCATAGAAAGTTCAGGGTTGGTAGGGTTGGCTTGGTGTTGTGGCCCACACCTCACTTCCTAAGCCCCCTGCTACATACTAAAGACAATTGGAGAAGAAGAACAGAACATGGCATATTGATGGCCACCACAGAGAGACAGCTTATGGGGAGGTATTTGGTTCTGTGGGATAGTATTCTGTGCTGCACTATGGTATTACTGACCTTGCCAACTTGTCTTGGCCCCATTTACTTGTGTTGCCCCACCTTCTGTCAATTTGAACCCATCTACAACATTGGAGCCACTTTTAAGTTTTTTTCCAGGGCCACTTTAAGTTCCCAGTCTGCCCTTGCAGAAATGTACGGCAGCTCTGAGTTCTTGTAGATTTCTGTTTAGGTGCACAGACTGCAGGCCTGCACCTCGTAATAAAATTAGGCACATCATACAGCAGTGCAGGAGATATCAAGCGTAGAAAGCACCAATCTTGATAAATCTCCCCTTAGTCTGCTATTTACAGTCAGTAGTATGGACAACAGTCACACATGGAAACTCCTTGTCCTAGACTTACCACCCAGTCCCACAGCTAGCCTAAAAGAGTGATCTTGTGATGTCACATCGCTGAGAGTGCCAGGTCCTGCTGCCTAAAGTGTTCCTGTTTATGCCTGTGGTGAGGTGAGTATATATTTTTTACTTGTTGGCATTATTATGAGTTTATAGATGGGGGGTATTGGGGCATTTCATACACAGGGGGAACAATTTTTATTTATTTTTTTACTCCCTGCTTCCATACCAATCATACACCTGAGCACTTTTGTGTAAACGGCAATTGGCCTATTGATTTCAAAAGGGTCCATCTGGCTGTCAAAATGGACAAAAAATAGGACATGTCCTATTTATTGACGACTGCAAAAAATGGCCAAGTGAATGGCCCAATAGTCTGCAATGGTACTGAAAATGGCGGTTGTAAAAAAAATTCAATAATAATCAGTTTTCCATTATTGTGTGAATTAAACTTGTTCATTTTGTTCACAAGTAGGGATGAGCGAACTCGAACTGTATAGTTCGGGTTCGTACCGAATTTTGGGGTGTCCGTGACACGGATCCGAACCCGGACATTTTCGTAAAAGTCCGGGTTCGGGTTCGGTGTTCGTCGCTTTCTTGGCGCTTTTGTGACGCTTTCTTGGCGCTTTTTGAAAGGCTGCAAAGCAGTCAATCAACAAGCGTCGTACTACTTGCCCCAAGAGGCCGTCACAGCCATGCCTACTATTGGCATGGCTGTGATTGGCCAGAGCACCATGTGACCCAGCCTCTATTTAAGCTGGAGTCACATAGCGCCGCCCGTCACTCTGCTCTGATTAGCGTAGGGAGAGGTTGCGGCTGCGACAGTAGGGCGAGATTAGGCAGATTAACTCCTCCAAAGGACTTGATTAATCGATCGATCTGCAGCTGTGCATCATTGAGCTGCTGAAATTCAATTGCTCACTGTTTTTAGGCTGCCCAGACCGTTTGTCAGTCACTTTTTTCTGGGGTGATCGGCGGCCATTTTGTGTCTTGTGCGGTGCTGCGACCAAGTGCATCCAAGCTGCGACCAAGTGCATTTAACCCTCAATGGTGTGGTTGTTTTTTGGCTAAAGCCTACATCAGGGTGAAGCTGTCACACCAAGTGCATTTAACCAGCAATAGTCTGTAAATTTTTTGGCCATATACTAAATCAGGGGCAAGCTGCGCCCGTCACCAAGTGCATTTAACCCTCAGTAGTGTGGTTGGTCAAGCTGTCACACCAAGTGCATTTAACCAGCAATAGTCTGTTCATTTTTTGGCCATATACTACATCAGGGGCAAGCTGCGCCCGTCACCAAGTGCATTTAACCCTCAGTAGTGTGGTTGGTCAAGCTGTCACACCAAGTGCATTTAACCAGCAATAGTCTGTTCATTTTTTGGCCATATATTACATCAGGGGCAAGCTGCGCCCGTCACCAAGTGCATTTAACCCTCAGTAGTGTGGTTGGTCAAGCTGTCACACCAAGTGCATTTAACCAGCAATAGTCTGTTCATTTTTTGGCCATATACTACATCAGGGGCAAGCTGCGCCCGTCACCAAGTGCATTTAACCCTCAGTAGTGTGGTTGGTCAAGCTGTCACACCAAGTGCATTTAACCAGCAATAGTGTGGTTATTTTTTGGCCATATCCCAGTCTAATTCTGTCACTAAATCCATACCGGTCACCCAGCGCCTAAATACTAGGCCTCAAATTTATATCCCGCTAAATCTGTCGTTACCGCTGTACTGTTGTGGCTGGGCAAGTTATTTAGTGTCCGTCAAAGCACATTTTTTGTTCAGGGTTGAAATACAATTCCCAATTTAGCAATTTCATAATTTAGTGGTTTCTGCTATATCAGAGCTATTTGAAATCTATCCCTAAAAGGGTATATAATATTCAAGGTGCATATAGGGTCATTCAGAATAACTTCACACACACGCTACTGTGCATTTCCAAGTCTAATTCTGTTAGTAAATCCATACCGGTCACCCAGCGCCTAAATACTAGGCCTCAAATTTATATCCCGCTGAATTTGAATACAATACATTGGGCCAAATAATATTTTTGTTGTTGTGGTGAACCATAACAATGAGGAAAACATCTAGTAAGGGACGCGGACGTGGACATGGTCGTGGTGGTGTTAGTGGACCCTCTGGTGCTGGGAGAGGACGTGGCCGTTCTGCCACATCCACACGTCCTAGTGTACCAACTACCTCAGGTCCCAGTAGCCGCCAGAATTTACAGCGATATATGGTGGGGCCCAATGCCGTTCTAAGGATGGTAAGGCCTGAGCAGGTACAGGCATTAGTCAATTGGGTGGCCGACAGTGGATCCAGCACGTTCACATTATCTCCCACCCAGTCTTCTGCAGAAAGCGCACAGATGGCGCCTGAAAACCAACCCCATCAGTCTGTCACATCACCCCCATGCATATCAGGGAAACTGTCTGAGCCTCAAGTTATGCAGCAGTCTCTTATGCTGTTTGAAGACTCTGCTGGCAGGGTTTCCCAAGGGCATCCACCTAGCCCTTCTCCAGCGGTGGAAGACATAGACTGCACTGACGCACAACTACTTATGTTTCCTGATGATGAGGACATGGGAATACCACCTCAGCATGTCTCTGATGATGATGAAACACAGGTGCCAACTGCTGCGTCTTTCTGCAGTGTGCAGACTGAACAGGAGGTCAGGGATCAAGACTGGGTGGAAGACGATGCAGGGGACGATGAGGTCCTAGACCCCACATGGAATGAAGGTCGTGCCACTGACTTTCACAGTTCAGAGGAAGAGGCAGTGGTGAGACCGAGCCAACAGCGTAGCAAAAGAGGGAGCAGTGGGCAAAAGCAGAACACCCGCCGCCAAGAGACTCCGCCTGCTACTGACCGCCTCCATCTGGGACCGAGCACCCCAAAGGCAGCTTCATGGAGTTCCCTGGCATGGCACTTCTTCAAACAATGTGCTGACGACAAGACCCGAGTGGTTTGCACGCTGTGCCATCAGAGCCTGAAGCGAGGCATTAACGTTCTGAACCTGAGCACAACCTGCATGACCAGGCACCTGCATGCAAAGCATGAACTGCAGTGGAGTAAACACCTTAAAACCAAGGAAGTCACTCAGGCTCCCCCTGTTACCTCTTCTGCTGCTACCTCTTCTGCTGCTGCCGCTTCGGCCTCTTCTGCTGCTGCCGCCTCGGCCTCTTCCTCCGCCTCTGGAGGAACGTTGGCATCTGCCGCCCAGCAAACAGGGGATGTACCACCAACACCACCACCACCTCCGTCACCAAGCGTCGCAACCATGTCACACGGCAGCGTTCAGCTCTCCATCTCACAAACATTTGAGAGAAAGCGTAAATTCCCACCTAGCCACCCTCGATCCCTGGCCCTGAATGCCAGCATTTTTAAACTACTGGCCTATGAAATGCTGTCATTTAGGCTGGTGGACACAGACAGCTTCAAACAGCTCATGTCGCTTGCTGTCCCACAGTATGTTGTTCCCAGCCGCCACTACTTCTCCAAGAGAGCCGTGCCTTCCCTGCACAACCAAGTATCCGATAAAGTCAAGTGTGCACTGCGCAACGCCATCTGTGGCAAGGTCCACCTAACCACAGATACGTGGACCAGTAAGCACGGCCAGGGACGCTATATCTCCCTAACTGCACACTGGGTAAATGTAGTGGCAGCTGGGCCCCAGGCGGAGAGCTGTTTGGCGCACGTCCTTCCGCCGCCAAGGATCGCAGGGCAACATTCTTTGCCTCCTGTTGCCACCTCCTCCTTCTCGGCTTCCTCCTCCTCTTCTTCCACCTGCTCATCCAGTCAGCCACACACCTTCACCACCAACTTCAGCACAGCCCGGGGTAAACGTCAGCAGGCCATTCTGAAACTCATATGTTTGGGGGACAGGCCCCACACTGCACAGGAGTTGTGGCGGGGTATAGAACAACATACCGACGAGTGGTTGCTGCTGGTGAGCCTCAAGCCCGGCCTGGTGGTGTGTGATAATGGGCGAAATCTCGTTGCAGCTCTGGGACTAGCCAATTTGACGCACATCCCTTGCTTGGCGCATGTGCTGAATTTGGTGGTGCAGAAGTTCATTCACAACTACCCCGACATGTCAGAGCTGCTGCATAAAGTGCGGGCCGTCTGTTCGCGCTTCCGGCGTTCACATCCTGCTGCTGCTCGCCTGTCTGCGCTACAGCGTAACTTCGGCCTTCCCGCTCACTGCCTCATATGCGACGTGCCCACCAGGTGGAACTCCACCTTGCACATGCTGGACAGACTGTGCGAGCAGCAGCAGGCCATAGTGGAGTTTCAGCTGCAGCACGCACGGGTCAGTCGCACTACAGAACAGCACCACTTCACCACCAATGACTGGGCCTCCATGCGAGACCTGTGTGCCCTGTTGCGCTGTTTCGAGTACTCCACCAACATGGCCAGTGGCGATGACGCCGTTATCAGCGTTACAATACCACTTCTATGTCTCCTTGAGAAAACACTTAGGGCGATGATGGAAGAGGAGGTGGCCCAGGAGGAGGAGGAGGAGGAGGAGGAAGAGGGGTCATTTTTAGCACTTTCAGGCCAGTCTCTTCAAAGTGACTCAGAGGGAGGTTTTTTGCAACAGCAGAGGCCAGGTACAAATGTGGCCAGCCAGGGCCCACTACTGGAGGACGAGGAGGACGAGGATGAGGAGGAGGTGGAGGAGGATGAGGATGAAGCATGGTCACAGCGGGGTGGCACCCAACGCAGCTCGGGTCCATCACTGGTGCGTGGCTGGGGGGAAAGGCAGGACGATGACGATATGCCTCCCACAGAGGACAGCTTGTCCTTACCCCTGGGCAGCCTGGCACACATGAGCGACTACATGCTGCAGTGCCTGCGCAACGACAGCAGAGTTGCCCACATTTTAACCTGTGCGGACTACTGGGTTGCCACCCTGCTGGATCCACGCTACAAAGACAATGTGCCCACCTTACTTCCTGCACTGGAGCGTGATAGGAAGATGCGCGAGTACAAGCGCACGTTGGTAGACGCGCTACTGAGAGCATTCCCAAATGTCACAGGGGAACAAGTGGAAGCCCAAGGCCAAGGCAGAGGAGGAGCAAGAGGTCGCCAAGGCAGCTGTGTCACGGCCAGCTCCTCTGAGGGCAGGGTTAGCATGGCAGAGATGTGGAAAACTTTTGTCAACACGCCACAGCTAACTGCACCACCACCTGATACGCAACGTGTTAGCAGGAGGCAACATTTTACTAACATGGTGGAACAGTACATGTGCACACCCCTCCACGTACTGACTGATGGTTCGGCCCCATTCAACTTCTGGGTCTCTAAATTGTCCAAGTGGCCAGAGCTAGCCTTTTATGCCTTGGAGGTGCTGGCCTGCCCGGCGGCCAGCGTTTTGTCTGAACGTGTATTCAGCACGGCAGGGGGCGTCATTACAGACAAACGCAGCCGCCTGTCTACAGCCAATGTGGACAAGCTGACGTTCATAAAAATGAACCAGGCATGGATCCCACAGGACCTGTCCGTCCCTTGTCCAGATTAGACATTAACTACCTCCCCTTAACCATATATTATTGGACTCCAGGGCACTTCCTCATTCAATCCTATTTTTATTTTCATTTTACCATTATATTGCGAGGCTACCCAAAGTTGAATGAACCTCTCCTCTGTCTGGGTGCCAGGGCCTAAATATATGCCAATGGACTGTTCCAATGTTGGGTGACGTGAAGCCTGATTCTCTGCTATGACATGCAGACTAATTCTCTGCTGACATGAAGCCAGATCCTCTGTTACGGGACCTCTCTCCTCTGCCTGGGTGCTGGGCCTAAATATCTGACAATGGACTGTTGCAGTGGTGGCTGACGTGAAGCCTGATTTTCTGCTATGACATGCAGACTGATTCTCTGCTGACATGAAGCCAGATCCTCTGTTACGGGACCTCTCTCCTCTGCCTGGGTGCTGGGCCTAAATATATGCCAATGGACTGTTGCAGTGGTGGCTGACGTGAAGCCTCATTCTCTGCTATGACATGCAGACTAATTCTCTGCTGACATGAAGCCAGATTGTCTGTTACGGGACCTCTCTCCTCTGCCTGGGTGCTGGGCCTAAATTTATGACAATGGACTGTTGCAGTGGTGGCTGACGTGAAGCCTGCTTCTCTGCTATGACATGAAGACTGATTCTCTGCTGACATGAAGCCAGATTGTCTGTTACGGGACCTCTCTCCTCTGCCTGGGTGCTGGGCCTAAATTTATGAAAATGGACTCTTACAGTGGTGGGTGACGTGAAGCCTGATTCTCTGCTATGACATGAAGACTGATTCTCTGCTATGACATGAAGACTGATTCTCTGCTGACATGAAGCCAGATTGTCTGTTACGGGACCTCTCTCCTCTGCCTGGGTGCTGGGCCTAAATTTATGAAAATGGTCTCTTACAGTGGTGGGTGACGTGAAGCCTGATTCTCTGCTATGACATGAAGACTGATTCTCTGCTGACATGAAGCCAGATTGTCTGTTACGGGACCTCTCTCCTCTGCCTGGGTGCTGGGCCTAAATTTATGAAAATGGACTGTTGCAGTGGTGGGTGACGTGAAGCCTGATTCTCTGCTATAATATGAAGACTGATTCTCTGCTGACATGAAGCCAGATCCTCTGTTACGGGACCTCTCTCCTCTGCCTGGGTGCTGGGCCTAAATATCTGACAATGGACTGTTGCATTGGTGGCTGACGTGAAGCCTGATTCTCTGCTATGACATGAAGACTGATTCACTGCTGACATGAAGCCAGATTGTCTGTTACGGGACCTCTCTCCTCTGCCTGGGTGCCGGGGCCTAAATATCTGAGAATGGACTGTTCCAGTGGTGGGTGACGGGAAGCCAGATTCTCTGCTATGGGACCTCTCTCCAATTGATTTTGGTTAATTTTTATTTATTTAATTTTTATTTTAATTCATTTCCCTATCCACATTTGTTTGCAGGGGATTTACCTACATGTTGCTGCCTTTTGCAGCCCTCTAGCCCTTTCCTGGGCTGTTTTACAGCCGTTTTAGTGCCGAAAAGTTCGGGTCCCCATTGACTTCAATGGGGTTCAGGTTCGGGACGAAGTTCGGATCGGGTTCGGATCCCGAACCCGAACATTTTCGGGAAGTTCGGCCGAACTTCTCGAACCCGAACATCCAGGTGTTCGCTCAACTCTATTCACAAGGGAATGGGAAAGAAAGTAAATCTATTGCTTTTTATATTTTTGGCTTTTTATTGCATACACTGTGCAATATAATGTACAGTGTGCAGCTCTCATTAACACTGTCACTATAATACATATAAAATACAGTTTGATTTTTTTATTACATTTTTGGGTGAAAGGGAATATTTTTTTTCTTTGTTTTACTTGTGCCTGTGGATGTGCATGGTGGAAGGCTCGCTCCAGATACATTTGCAGTCTGCTTTTTGCCTACTGTGCCCTGTGAGACCTACCTGCTTCTCTTGCTTCTCCTCCCTCTCTGCTGCTCCGTCTCTCCCTCTGAACTCCCCTCTTCCTCTCTTGTGGGCACCCACGTAACGTCCATCGACACATCATCATCATCTTCACCACCACTGACATTTGAAATCTCGGAGTAGGCAGCAACAGTGGGGACCTCCTTCCTTGGGCTGATCTAGGTACTGTCATCAGACCACTGGGTGGCGGCCATTGCTACCTCCTCTTCCTCATCCGATGTCAAGAATGGCTGCACATCCGGTAAGGTCTTGGAATGGATAGGAAAATAATTCCTATGACTCGAGTGGAGGGGATATGGTGGTGTATTTGGGGGTGCACAGAGCAAGAATGAGCAGAAGCGGAAGGCTGAGTGAGCCACTCAACCAAATCTGGTGCGCCCTTTTAAGTAATAGCACACGCCTTCTCCAACTTCCCACTTAAACTCCTGCCTGGTGCACTTGGCCAACCCATATCACCCCTGTGGAATGGCCTGCCTCTTCCTCTGCCTGTCAATTTCAAAATTATCCTTTCCTAAGTCCCTAGAGAAGAGCAGTATTTGTGGAAGCAGGTACTGTATTTCGCAGGCCTCAATCAATATTTGGTGGAAACAGGTATATCGAACCCCTTAATCAGAATTTTGTGGAAGCAGGTATATCGCAGGCGTCAATCAATATTCGGTGGAAGCAGGTATATCAAACCCCTTAATAAGTATTTTGTGGAAGCAGGTATATCGCATCCCTCAATCAGTATTTTGTGGAAGCATGTATATCAAACCCCTTAAGCAGTATTTTGTGGAAGCAGGTATATCGCAGGCCTTAATCAATATTTGGTATAAACAGGTATATTGAACCCCTTAATCAGTATTTTGTGGAAGCAGATATATAGCAGGCCTTAATCAGTGTTTTGTGGAAGCAGGTATATCAAACCCCTTAATCAGTATTTTGTGGAAGCAGGGATATCGCAGCCCTGAATCAGTATTTTGTGCAAGCAGGAATATCAAACCCCTTAGAAACATAGAAATCACTGTTTTGTGGAAACAGGTATATTGCAGGCCTCAATCAATATTTGGTTGAAGCAGGTATGTCAAAACCCTTAATCATTTTTTTGTGGAAGCAGGTATATCGCACCCATCAATCAATATTTGGTTAAAGTAGGTATATCGAACCCCTTAATCGGTATTTTGTAGAAGCAGGTCTATTACACCTCTCAATTATTTATTTTGCCACAACAGTTATATCACACCACACTGTTTATTTGGGGCAACAGGTATATCGCAGCCCTCAATCAGTATTTTGTGGAAGAAGGTATAACACACCCCTCAATCATTTTATTTTTGGGGACAACAGGTATATCACACCCGTTGCAATTAGTTGTTCCAATACGTTTGTCCCTCTATATAACTTCTTCACAATACAAATGCACTATAATATACTTTCTATGTTAGAAAGTATATTATAAGTATATCACACCTATCGATAGCACACCTATACCAGTCTTTAAAAGGGCTTTTTTGGCCCTATTAGCTAGCCTGTCCCTGCTCCACAAAGCAATCTCTCCCTACACTGGCAAAACACAGAATGTAAAATGGCTGCCAGATCGGGTTCTTTTATAGGGTGGGGGTTTGTCCATCTCAATTGGATATCATGTCCCACCTGATGGATGTGTCATGGGTCAAAGTTCGGCGCAATGCAAAAGAATATGGCTCCGGAGGACATCGCGAATATGAAATGACCACTGGGTGAACTGCAAGGCCATCTCTAATCATCAATGCAGCCCAGGCGAAAGTCAGGAACCTTACGCAGGGTGATTCCCTTCTCTCTAAAAGAGAACCAAAACCCAACACGAAAACATATGGCTTGAATTTCATTACTACATATGGCAGCTATCATAATGTAGTTAGGAATTGTGCCGAAACTAGGAGTGTAAGCCGCTTGGGTGCGTTTCCTGTTCGTTTGCTAGCAGCTATTCGTGAGGTTCCATTCGGAGTTTGGAGTATTCCCTTGTATGCCGTAACAATTGGTGGCAAGCGGTGGGATCGTTCCCACAGCCAGAGGGACAGCTACAGGAAGTAGTGGCGTCGCTAGAGGGGGGCGAGGGGGGGCAATTGCCCCCCCTATGTTGTTCCTTGCCCCCCCGGGTGCCCCCCCGCTGATTCCCCTGAGTGAATACTAATGAGCGCTTCCATTATGGAAGCGCTCATTAGTACCGAAGAACCAGGAAGTGGTGAACGCTCTGTACTCACCACTTCCTGGTCCTCGGCTGTCGGCTGTGCAGGGCTGCGCACAGCGTGAGGTCGCTCTGTGACCTCACGCTGTGCGCGCCAGTTTAGAGCACAGTCGACTGAGGAGGGAGAAAATGGCAGGCGGCGTCCGTCCAGGAGCAGGAGAGGTAAGTGTTTTTTTATTTTATTTTATAAAAAATGTGGCTGCTGGGGGCTAATAGGAGGCATATGGGGCTAATAGGAGGCATATGGGGGCATTTAGACGCATATGGGGCTAATTGGAGGCATATTTGGGGGCTAATTGGAAGCATATTTGGGGGCTAATTGGAGGCATATGGGGGCATTTGGAGGCATATTTGGGGGCTAATTGGAGGCATATTTGGGGGCTAATAGGAGGCATATTTGGGGGCTAAAAGGAGGCATATGGGGCTAATAGGAGGCATATGGGGGCTAATAGGAGGCATATGGAGGCTAATTGGAGGCATATGGGGTCTATGGGGCTAATTGGAGGCATATGGGGGCTAATTGGAGGCATATAGGGGCTAATTGGAGGCATATAGGGGCTAATTGGGGGCTAATAGGAGGCATATGGGGGCTAATTGGTGGCTAATTGGAGGCATATGGGGGCTAATTGGAGGCATATGGGGTCTATGGGGCTAATTGGAGGCATATGGGGGTTAATTGGAGGCATATGGGGGCTAATTGGAGGCATATGGGGGCTAATTGGAGGCATATAGGGGCTAATTGGAGGCATATAGGGGCTAATTGGGGGCTAATAGGAGGCATATGGGGGCTAATTGGAGGCATATGGGGGCTAATTGGAGCCATATGGGGGCTAATTGGAGGCATATGGGGTCTATGGGGCTAATTGGAGGCATATGGGGTTAATTGGAGGCATATGGGGGCTAATTGGGGGCTAATAGGAGGCATATGGGGGCTAATAGGAGGCATATGGGGGCTAATTGAAGGCATATGGGGGCTAATAAGAGGCATAATGGGGGCTAATTAGAGGCATAATGTGGGCTAATGAGGCATAATGTGGGCTAATGAGGCATAATGGGGCTAATATGAAGAATAATGGGGGCTAATGAGGCATAAGGGCTGATATGGGGGCTAATGAGAGGCATAATGAGGGCTAATGAGAGGCATAATGTGTCATCCACAGATGCCCCCATAACAGTGTGTCTTCCACAGATCCACCATAACAGTGCGCCTGTGCACTGACGAGAGACAGAAAGAAGGGGAAAGAATCCGCGGAAGCAAGCAGAGGACGGCACAGCAGACGACTGAATAGCTTCTTTTGTAAGTAAATTGTTTTATTATAAATGTATCCCTGCATACCGCAACTCTCTAGTATTTTGTAATCTTATTTCTATATACTTATTTTGTTTTTGCCCCCCCATTTTTGACTGTGGTATCTTTGTGCCCCCCCTATATATTGTTCCTAGATTCGCCACTGACAGGAAGCATCATTCCCTGGAATTATAATTTGAGGGCAACGCATGTCCCAGTACAGCATCCCTGACAGCAGCAGGATGGAAACAGCAGTGGCATACGATGAGGAAGACCTGGATGGCCAGGATGCATTAAGGAAAGGCATCTGGTACCAGGCCCTGGATAATGTACAATACCATCGAGGCGAGAGTCTCCCCAGTGAAGAGCAGTGATTGCCGAAGCAAGTGGCCCTGCGGATGCCCTTCCTTGGAGAGCAGCCCCTGGAGGAACTGGTGAAGGAACTAGAGCACCGGGTATGGCTGGAGCTATGGCTGGAGGATGCCTACCAGGCGCTCTGGTGGTATATGGCACTGTATATACCCTGAACAGCTGAGCATGACAAGCCAGAGGGAGAGGAGTTTGATGGTCCTGGCTTGTTATGGGAGTCCTTTGCAGAGCCTGACTTCGGGAGCCCTGCACAGTCCAGACTTCAGGACATTTTCTACGAGAGGGAGGCTAGGCAGGATTGGGATGACCCCCATGAGGTAGAGAAAGACCTGGCTCACCTAGCAACCCTGGAGTGGGAACTGGAGCAGGACTACCAAGATCTCTTCCACTCCATTGGAAAGGCTCAGCAGGACAGCAAGAAGTCAGACCCAGGTCCTGGGAGGATATTGTGGATGTTTACTGGGAATAACCCCAGGTGGCCGGTGGAGATGGGACCAAGGTCTCTCCACTGCTCCTGCAGGGAATTGGGAGCCCAGTCTCCATTCCCCAGTGGTAGGCTGAGTACAGGGGGCAGAGACAGTCGGCCCTGTCCCCCAGTGGCAATGGGAGTTATTGGGAATTGGGAGCCCAGTCTCCATTCCCCAGCGGCAGGCTGAGTTACAGGGGGCAGAGAGAGTCGGCCCTGTCCCCCAGTGGCAATGGGAGTTATTGGGAATTGGGAGCCCAGTCTCCATTCCCCAGTGGCAGGCTGAGTTACAGGGGGCAGAGACAGTCGGTCCTGTCCCCCAGCGGCAGAGTGTCCTACAGGGAATAGAGAGCCCAGTCTCCTTTCCCCAGCAACAGGTCACTGTATTGGGAGCGGAGTCAGTCGGTCTCCCTCCCCAGAGGCTGGAAGTATGTATGGGAGAGGAGCTTGTTACCCCCTCTCCCTATTGGCAGTGTGAATTGCAGGGAATTGGGAGCCCAGTCTCCATTCCCCAGTGGCTGGGTGATTTACAGGGAATTGGGAGCCCAGTCTCCATTTCCCAGAGGCCGTGTGATTTATTGGGAATTGAGAGTCCAGTCTCCATTCCCCAGCAGCAGGCTGAGTTACAGGGGGCAGAGACAGTCGGTCCTGTCCCCCAGCAGCAGATTGAGTTGTTGGGAATTGGGAGCCCAGTCTCCATCCCACAGCAACAGAAGGATTTGTTGGGAATTGGGAGCCCAGTCACCATTCCCCAGTGGCAGCTTAACTTACCAGGGAAAGACAGTAAGCCCTACAACCATGCAGATGGGTCCATGGTCTCTGCACTTACAGCACAGGGGGTAGGGACAGTCGGTCCTGTCCCCCAGAAACAGGGCTGTTTAGCCAAAGGGGAGACAGTCAGTCTCCCCCTCCAGCAGCAGAGCTGGGTATCCAAAGAGACAGTCAGTCTCCCCCTCCAACAACCAGGCTCCAACCAGGCTTCTTCCGTGGTAGCGCTGGCACCAGGGCAGAGTACCGCTGATCCCTGCCCACAAAGCAACCTCCACTCCAAGCCAGGGATCAACACAGAGACCGGGAGTACCAGTTACCAACATAACCTTGGTGGACTCACTGGACAGAGACAGGCTACCAAATTCAACAGGTCCAGTATTTGGTTGTGGATGGACTGATAGACTAACTCAGATACCAACCAGCGTGAGGTCAGGTATCTGGTTAGTCTTCCCTGGGAGGGGAAGATGTGTGGCGAAACTAACCTCACCACTGGGTTTTGGAGGGGCCTGTTTGCCAGCCTCTTGCCCCAGGATTATGGGCCCTCTCATCAGCCCATGCTAAACTTTTGAACCCCTGTTCTAATTCGTGCCATTTTGGGATATGTTAAATGTCTATGTTACTGTAATGATTGGGACATTGTATATTTGAATAGTGATGTCTGTCCTATTGTCCCCACGTGTGTATTGGTGATTTCCCTTTGTCCTGAGAGATAATTGACTTACTCCTTGGTTGTCTCCAGGACAGAAGACATTGTGTATTCTCCTGCCTGTGATAATTACATCAACCCATTGTGTAAGGTAATTGTATCACAGGCAGAAGGTAGGATTTTGTGTGGGAGTGTTTTTTTTTTTTTTTTTTAATATAATTTTTTATTTTACTTTTTCTCCCACAATCCAAAAGTAACAGATTGACATCATATCACAATGTACATGAAGATGACTTTGACATAGGAAAAGCATGCTCGGCACGTGTGGGAGTGTTTTACTGTATTGTACGTGTTTATTGGTTGTTTTTACAAAACCCTGTGGGTGGTACTAGTGTGTAACAATGTTATATAAGAACAATAAACGCACAGCTCTGGCTGATCACTGCTTGACCCTCAACACGGAGCCTCATCTCCTTCTTGGGGGGATTCACTGTATGCTGTTAGGGACTGATTGCTAGGAGTGTAAGCCGCTTGGGTGCATTTCCTATTCGTCTGCTAGCAGCTATTCGTGGGGTTCCGTTCGGAGTTTGGAGCGTTTCCTTGTATGCCGTTACAGGAATGCCCTGTTACGACACTGGCACATCCTAAAGAATGACCCAGTAGTAGGAAAGATTCTGCTAATCAAACCACAACTAACCTTCAGACGAGCAAAAACCCTAAAAAAAAACACCTCGCACCAAGCAAACTCAGATCTACAACGGGTAGAAAAAAAGAGATAACGGTTCAAACTCCAGCTATAACAAAACCGTCTGGAAGTTTCAAATGTCACCAACCAAGATATATGTTTTGCCATACTTTGTGTAAATCTACCACTTTAAAAACAAACGGATTGGTGAAATCTTTGGGATCAAAAAACATCTTAACTGTGCTTCCAATAATGTAATTTATCTATTAGAGTGCCCATGTGGTCTCCAGTATGTGGGTCGCACAATTCAGCCTTTACGAAATACACTAAACAAACACAGGTCTAATGTAAAGAAACAATTTCGGTTGCATAGTGTTTCCCGCCATGCCGCAGACTATCACAAAGGCTCATGACGGGAGATGTCCTAGCTTTTTTTATTTATTCCCTGAACCAATACGGCCTCAATGAAGCCTTTGAGATCAATTTGTGAATCTGACAATGTGTATTTATTTACTTATTTATTTGTATATGCACACATAGGTTTCTTTTACCACCAAACGAGTTTTCATATAAACTTATCTATATATATATATGTGGGTATATACTTGTGTGTGTGTGTGTATATATATATATATATATATATATATATATATATATAGATGTGTATGTGTATGCTTTTGTACATGTGTGTGTGTGTATATATATATATATATATATATATATTTTACATGCTTATACTTGTACTTACATGCATATATGTTTTAATTATATTTATTTTAATTTTTTAATTTTAATTCCATATTATTATTATTTAATTATTATTATTATAATTTTTTACATTAATTTATTCTGCCATACCTCATCTATCTTTATATCATTTTTCTTATCGCTTTTTGTTAATTATTTATTTGATATCTACAGCCCACCTGGCACAAATCTATGTATCTACATTTATAATCTATTTTAGTTTATTTTTCCTCCAAGTTAGCCTCCACCTACGAGGGGCAAGCATTCCCCATCACCATGGGAACCATCCCCCGCTATAATGTACTGTCGGCTTGGAGAGGAGGCACATCAGCAGTCATGATATCCCCAGCCTACCCGAGCCGTGTACAAGCGCGCCTTCCTGTAGTTTCCTCCCTAATAGCGTCCCCATCTACATGGGAACGCCTGACAGTTAGAATGCACTTACACGTGATCCTCTTCCCGCAACGCAGGGCCCACATTTTCTATATTAATAAAGTCTTCTGGTTCTTTTTAAGATTTGATGCCCCGATTGAACGATATTTTATCTTGATCACTTAGTTTTTTACAACAATTCCAGCATTTTGACTATCCCTATTCTGACTTGGGCACACCCCCCTGGTTTTTTGGAGCCTTCTACAATAGTATATTTATTTCCATAGCCCATACACCAGTTTGTACGCAGCCTTGACCTGATGATGGGGACCCGTTGATCCCCGAAATGCTTTGTCTCCCATCTTTATTTTTATTTGCAATTGTATACTATTTTATTTTATGTATTTACAACTGAGAAAATAAAAGAAGAAGATTCTCCTATGCTGGTTGTTATGGTTCCTTGCACCAGGAAAAGGTGGAGTTGCATCCGTATAAAACACTGAAAACAATTGCAGACAAAACTGACTGAACTTGCTTGCGAAATGGTGCAAGTTTCACTGAAGGCATCCTGAACGCATCTAGAGTCTATGCGTATCGCTCATTTTAAAGAGGCCTAAAGGTTTACTACTTACTAACAGTTAATGGCTGTGGGCATCTTAAAAAATACAAGTGTTCTGTGGACCTGTGGAAGAAATTTGGTTTTATTAATACTTACCTGTCTGTTTCTCCGCTAATACCATTGTCCCCACTGCACTAACATTGGCCGCCAGCTCTTCCACTCTTGTCCCAACCTGATGTGTGCGCTTCTTTTCCTGTTTAGCTGCATTTATTACTATGTAGCTGAAAAGGAAAAGAAGCACAAACATCTGCCGGTGCGAGTGCGGCAGGGACAACAGCATTAGTGGAACAAGGGACAGTTAAGTATTAATGATACCAAATTTCTTCCACAAGTCCATGGAACACTTGTATTTTTCATGATGCCCGGAGAACCCTTTTAATTTATCTTTATACTGTACAAACTTCTAGTTTGTCAACAGCAATTCAGGTGTGCCTGCTTAGAACATAAGGGGCCATTCACGCAGCTAGAGCGGGTGTCCGCTTGCGGCTTGGTTCTATTCAATAGAGCTAAGCTGCAAGCGGATCCGTGGCATCTAAAGTGAACAACTGTAGCAGAAACCACGTCAGTTTGTGGTATACGCAGCGGATTTTGACAGCATTAAAATCCTATGTGTGTAAGGGGTACAGGCCCTAAGAGTATAGCTTTTTTGCAGTAAGGAAAAGTACAACTCCCAACAGGTCCTGAAGGTCTGTAACTCACAGGGCATGCTGGGAGTTGTAATTTCCAGACGGGAGGACAGTAAAAATGTAGACTTTTTTTCAGTAAATACCTATTTGTTTGGGAGGAGACTGGTCTGGGCACACTTCTCAGCTTGCTTTATTTTAAAGAGATCCTCATTCTTCTCTTCTGTAGCTCTGCCTGTGCCTGCCTGGTTGTCAAATCAACTGAAATACATCCGCCGCGCTCCACACAGACTCAGAAAAAGGGCGGGCGGCAGGGCTGCTCCTGCTCTGCGTGCAGGGTCATCAGTGTGACCATGAACGCACTTAGTAAGAGAACAGATCAGGAGGCGAGTGTCACGGACGTACCAAGACATACAGACGTCGCGACAACAGGGAGTGGCAGGAGATCGGAGAGACTGGCAACACGTGGTTTGATCTGACAGGTTTTCCTTGTGGATCAAAAGGCGTCTGTGTTGTTTCTGGTATAGCCAAAGGCTATATTAATTCTGTTTATGGCCTGTCATCTTTCTAAAAAATAACTTTTATTTTTATATTTAAAATAAACTTGAAAAAAAGTGCTTTTTTTTTCCAAAAAGCCTTTTAGTGACAATAAAATATTCAAAGCACATCAGTGTTATTATTTCTTTTTCTTTTCTTTCTTTTTCACTGGTTACTAGAGATAGTGATATATCAATTCTCTTTATAAACAATATATGTGTTTTCTTCAACCTGTCTTTGTTTTTATATTGAGAATTTTTTTATGGATTATCTTATATTATTCATATAAATCATATACACAGAAAGATATATATTTCTTATTAGTGTGTCTGTTATGATAAGTATTAGTTTTCTTTCTTAATCATATCACCTTGTTGCTTGTTATTTTCATTTGCAACATTAGTATCTGTTGCAAATAAGCATTTCTTGAATCATGTCAGTACCAATGTATCTATTGTGAAGTGTTACTCTGCTAATAATATCACTTGCTCAACAGGACTTCTCACAGCATTCACTGTCTCTATTCCCTTACTCTAGTTAATCTCATATTGTCACCACCAGACATCTGAGAAGCTCTGACAGATGTTCTTCAGAACCTCCTACTTGAGGTTCCTTTTGTTTTGCTTTCGTTTTCTCATCTCGTTAGCCTCTCTCAGCTGTCATGTAGTTACACTGATTGCATCCCTTTAAATCCCTTCCCATACTGCATCACTCTGCGGTTTATACAACTTCCTGGAGTGTGCTGATGCTAGAAGCTGTTTCTACTGCATCCACAAGATAAGTCTGTTTTCTTTATTTCTGTTTGCCGGTGGGCTTGATCCTAGGTGACCCTGACTCCCTCCGTATTAAAGGGGTTCTGCACTTTCAATTAACTGATGATCTATCCTCTGGATAGATCATCAGCTTCTGATCGGCGGGGGTCCGACACCCGGGACCCCCGCCGATCAGCTGTTTGAGAAGGCAGCGGCGCTCCAGCAGCGGCGCTCCAGCAGCGGCGCTCCAGCAGCGCCGCGGCCTTCTCACTGTTTACCGCCAGGCCGCCCGCCCACTGACGTCACGACTTGTATCAACTACAGTGGGCGCGGCTAAGCTCCATTCAAGTGAACAGAGCTTAGCCGCGCCCACTCTAGTTGATACAAGTCGTGACGTCAGTGGGCGGGCGGCCCGGCGGTAAACAGTGAGAAGGCCGCGGCGCTGCTGGAGCGCCGCTGCCTTCTCAAACAGCTGATCGGCGGGGGTCCCGGGTGTCGGACCCCCGCCGATCAGAAGCTGATGATCTATCCAGAGGATAGATCATCAGTTAATTGAAAGTGCAGAACCCCTTTAAGTGTAGGGAGCCGGTGGTCATGTCCCCTCACTATTATAGGGTGTTCAGGTGCATACAGTCGAGGAACAAGGATATGCAATTTTCTACCATAGAGATTTTTGCATAGGCTGAGCAGTAAGGGAGAGAGCTAGGGCTCTTACAGGGCTTACCCTCCTGTTCCTTAGTTTTGGATCAAGTCAGTCGGATCTTCATTTGTGTCTTCTAGTTTTCTGTACACCTTCCGTGACACATATTCTTTTTATCAATCCTCTTTAGGGAGTGTCTGCAGTCTGTTCCCTTGTAGATCACTCATGTACAGAGGCTCTCCCGACATGTTTCGCCACCTGTGTGGTGTCTTCAGGGGTTAGGAGGATCTAACACGAGCACTCAAATTCGGAGATCTTTATGGAGGAGGAAAACCCCCCTCCTTCACGATTGTCCATTAAGAACATTTTGTGTTTATTTTGACTGTGATGCAAAGCCTATCAGACAGATCGCTATGTCTCTTCTCCTATCAGAAGCGCAAGAGCTTTACCTACCTTGTGCTTGCGTTACAACTTTGAGGGAGACATGTTTTAGATCTTTGTTATATTTACTTGCTTGCTTTCTGCGCATGTCTTCGGACTTAGTCCCAGAATAAATCACTATATTCTTTCTTTGCTTTCTGTTCATGTCTTTGGCTTAGTCCCAGAGTAGATCATTAAGTTCTTTCTCTAATTATGCGCATGTACTATATCTTTGTCTATTTCTCCTTATCTATTCAGTGCGCATGTCTTTGGACTTAATTCCTTATCTATCCTATTTATCCTTTCCTATAATATTCTATGTATATAGTTCTATCTTTTTAACCCTATATTCATTTCTGATATTTGGGACATTAGTTTTTATTAAATACTGATGGTATTTTTACCCTAATATTTAGGGTATCTGATTGCAAGATATGCCAATGTCTTTTCAAAATGGTATGCATTTCATTTGTGTACCCATCATAAGTTCCAATGCATCTGATTTTTGTTTCCTTTTCCATTGTATTGGATTCACATTGTCTTCACAGTGGAGATGTCGTCATATACCAGCCACATAGTTTATTTAGACAGGTATATAGACAACATTCTCATCCTGTGGGAAGGAAATTTGTCACTGTTTCAGAAATGTGTTCAAGTTTTAAATAATAATCACATATGCATGAAATATACATATGAGATACAGGAAAATGAATTATATTTCCTGGATCAAAAAATTAAGATGGTAGTTTAAGCACTGATAAATACAGGAAGTCAACATCGACAAACAGTTATCTCCACTGGACAAGCTGACATTCCCCTCTGTTAAAGAGAGGGATTCCAACAGGACAATATTTAAGAGTATGCCAGAATTGCTCAAATGAGGAATCTTTCTTTCAAGAAAGTAAAAATGTATTTGCTAGATTTCAAGAACGAGGCTATCCTAGACAGCCATTGAAAAAGACCTACAATAGGGCCAAAACAACAAAACGTGAGGATCTTTTAGAATCCAAAATAATGGAAAAGGAAACAAAAATCTGATGCATTGGAACTTATGATGGGTACACGAAAGAAATGCATACCATTTTGAAAATACATTTGCATATCTTGCAATCAGATAAGGAACTGAAAACAGTGATTGGCCCAGGCCCAAGTATAACCTATCGTAGAGACAAAAATTTGAAGGACTTTCTGGTACATAGTCACCACTTGGAAAAAATAATACCTTTACAAAAACAGAGGGAACGTATGAGAGGATCAATACCCTGTGGGGATTGTTCCTTTTGTAAATTCATTCTTAAGACAAAGTCTTTTGTAAATCCAAATGATGGAAAAATATATAAGATTAGACAACGTATAACATGTAAAACCCAGGGGGTAATTTATATTGCAAAATGTAGCTGCCCCCAATTATATGTGGGTAAAACTGCACAAGAGCTAAGACGGTGGATATCAGGTCATCTAAGTGCTATTGAAACAAAAAAGGATACATCAATTGCAAGACATGTAAAATACTTTCATGAAAACAATCCCTATAATTGAAAAGGGAAATCTTGGCCTGAGAGGAGGAAATCTAGATAAAAAACGTCTACAAAATGAGTCTCGCTGGATTTGCAAACTGAATACGATGAGTCCTACAGGTTTAAATGAGGGTTTCTCCTACTCAGCTTTTATATAGGAGAATTTACAGGAAATAAGGAAAAAAATGACTATGTTATTGTTAGTTTGGATGTCCCAAAAATAAAAAGCCAAAAATTGCAAAGCCTACTAAAAACCTATATAAATATCAGATAGATAAAACAATAGATAAAATAAAGGGATCATAATAATTTAAGCCTGCACACTTAACTGGTATTAGTAGGACATATAGAAATACAGTGGATAATTGATAAATTATTGACATAAAATAAAAAAGAGTCAATATAGGGTATAATACATTGTTATTTTTATATTAAATGTTAGGGTAAAAATACCATCAGTATTTAATAAAAATGAATGTCCCAAATATCAGAAATGAATATAGGGTTAAAAAGATACATTAAATATTATAGGAAAGGAGCAGAGACTGCGATCTGTCTCTGATAGGCTTTGCATCACAGTCAATATAAACACGAAACGCTCTTAATGCACAATAGTGAAGGAGGAGGGTTTTCCTCCTCCATAAAGATCTGAGAATTTGAGTGCTCGTGTTAAATGCTCCCAACCCCTGAAGACGCCACACACCAACGCCTCTGTTTTGTTGGTTTAAATAAAAAGCACATGAGTGATCTACAAGGGAATGGACTGCAGACGCTGCCTAAAGAGGTTTGATAGAAAGAATATGAGACTAACTAGAGTAAGGGTATTTTCACACTAGCGTTATTCTTTTCCAGTATTGAAATCCGGTAAAGGGTCTCAATACCGGAAAAAAAACACTTCCGTTTTGTCCCAATGCATTCTGAATGGAAAGCAAACCATTCAGTATGCATCAAGATGTCTTCCGTTCCGTCCCTTGTACGGTATTTGACCGGACAAAATATCACAGCATGCTGCGCAATTTTTTTCGGACAAAATCCTGGAACACTACCGCATTTGCCGGATTTGCCATTAATTTCCATTGAAATGTATTAATGCCGGTTTTGGTACTAATGGAACTGCCTGCCAGATTCTTCTAACGCTAGTGTGAAAATACCCTTAGGGTATAGAGACAGTGAATGCTGTGAGAAGTCCTGTTGAGCAAGTGATATTATTAGCAGAGTAACACTTCACAATAGATACATTGGCACTGACTTATGATCCAAGAAGTGTTTTTTTTGCAACAGATACTAATGTTGCAAATGAAAATAACAAGCAACAAGGTGCTATGATTTAGGCCTCGTTCACATCACCATTTATCCTTTCCGTTCTCCGGCTCCGTTGAGGAGCAGGAGAATGGAAAGGACGGAGTCTGCAGATAACTGAGACCTAACTGAGAGTAAAGGAGCCTAAAGACCGCATAGAACAAATCATGTTCCCAGGGTCGGGAAACGCTATGCAACCGAAATGTTTTCTTTACATTAGACCTGTGTTTGTTTAGTGTATTTCGTAAAGGCTGAATTGTGCGACCCAGGTCCTATAGGGCTAGATAGGACTCTAGGTATTCCTGCGTATGAACTCACCTACCTTTGGGGTCTGTTCATACTGGTAGTCAGTCAGGATTTTGGTTAGGGTTTTCACTAGGAGGTGTCCATCTTCCTTTCCTAGTTCTCAGACCTGATTCCCTGTTCCCCCCTTTCCTCCTATGTTCGCCGTGGTGTTTCCCTTCCAGACCAAAGCGTGACATCGGGGCCCACAGTTGAAAAGGGTGGGCCCTGCAGCACTGCAGCAGCCAAACAAGATGAGGAGTGGTGAGATGATCTCAGAGATTATCTGGCCACTTTCTGCACCCTCATGCCCATTGTTGGCCCTGTAGTGAGTGCCTCACTGCTTATTACAGTGACATGCGACACACAGTGGCTATATGATTATCAATATAGGCATGCAGGCAAAGGGCCCACCGATGATTTCACTGGCTCCCCGGTGGGCCAGTCCGAGCCTGACTGTAGCATTAGCCATTGCTCGTTTTCATACTGTGGAGGTGTTCGCTGCACTTCACCTCCACCAATGAGCAGGCAGTTGTTGTAAAGAAACTCTTTCCTCCTGACAATCATCTACTCATAGGTGAAGTGTAAATATGCCTTTAATCTGGGGGATTGGAGACAAGTTTAAAGATAATAAATATATGATCTAGGGTAGTTACGTGCGCATTATTACTTCTTTCTCTAGTGGTCTAGGCTGGTTAAAGATATAATATTGGTCTCATCCTTGGTAGCTAGTGTAGTTAATGAGTTAATTGTCCCATCCCTGGTGGTCAAAATTAAATTGGTAATATTGGTCTCATCCCTGGTGGTCTTAATAAAGTGGCTAATATTGGTCTTGTCCCTGGTCGTCTAAGTTGGTTAACTAGCTAATAGAGACTCTTCCTTGGTGGGCTAGGGTGTTGAGGAGTTTATGGTCCTATATCTTCTATTTTAGGGTAGTTGGTGGTTTAGTTATTCCATCTCTAGTGGTCTAGGATGGTAAAAGGGTAAATGCTGACATACCCGTTGGTCTAAAGCAGTGAAATACTAGTGTACTGAGGGCTGCAGGTCTCTTTTTTTCTCTTTCTGGGTTCTGCCTTAAGTGGCTTTACAGGTATGATTATAATTAGCCAGAATGAAGCTAATCAATCATATGTTATATATCAACTGACATGGATAAAAGAGACAATTTATCAAGACGAATGGTATATAAGACCACGAATGGTATATACTGCATACAACAGTGAGTACAATACACAGCACTGTGAACTATAGAATTAGATCAGATTTATCTAATAATGGATCTCATATATAACTAACCAGAACTGTTTACATATTTGTATTAACTCTATTAAAGTATCGGCATTAAATGGTTGACATATCGCCAAGACTAACTCTTTTACACCACGGACAATAATCATTGTTATATACTCTAGAAATTTGGATATAAAAACGGTTATTTTCAAGTGATATAACGTTTCCACATCTGTGTTCATTCTGTGGTGTAAGATGTATCTTCAATAAGTGACACTATTATTCATTCTGGATCGACCTCGACATTTTGGTATATAGTATATGATAGACTGTCTGCTGTTCCTTGGTAATACATTGGATCATCACAGACCACTTTGTGCTTTTTATAATCTTTGTTTTGTGTTATTTTACCAGTGCTTTTATAAGCTGTATGTGATTGACTCTTGTTTATTAAATTGTGTACTGATATTGCTTCCAGGTGTTGCCAAGTGTATGAGTGCCCATCTATACTGTAATTTTTGCTGAAAAAAATCATCATGGAAGTCTGGTCTCAATGGAAAAGATAAAGAAACAGAACATCTACATCAGAGGACATGTCACTGGATGTAAGAGGTATGTGGCGGTATAACCCTGTATGTTTTGTAGCTCTGTATGTAATGTTTTCCAAGTATGTCTTTAACCCCTTCTACCCCAGGCCAGTTTTTGCAAATCTGACATGTGTCACTTTATGGGGTAATAACTTTGGAACGCTTTTACTTATCCAAGCCATTCTGAGATTGTGTTCTCATGACACATTGTACTTCATGACAGTCATAAATTTGAGTCAATATAGTTCAGTTTTATTTATGAAAAAATCCTAAATTTACCAAAATTTTTGAAAATTTTCAAAATTTCTATTTCTCTGCTTTTAAAACAGAAAGTGATACCTCATAAAAAATGTATAACTTAACATTCCCCATATGTCTAGTTTATGTTTGCATCATTTTGTAAATGTCATTTTATTTTTGGGGGATGTTAGAAGAAGGCTTAGAATTTTAGAAGTAATTCTAAAAAATTTTAAGAAAATTTCCAAAACCCACTTTTTAAGGACCAGTTCAGGTCTGAAGTCACTTTGTGGGGCTTACATAATAGAACCCCCCCCCCCCCCCATAAATCCCTCAAGTTACTCAAAACTGATTTTACAAACTTTGTCAACCCTTTAGGTGTTCCACAAGAATTAAAGGAAAATGGAGATAAAATGTCTAAATTTCACTTTTTTGGCAGATTTTCCTTTTTAATCCATTTTTTTAACACATCGAGGGTTAACAGCCAAACAAAACTCAACATTTATTACCCTGATTCTAAAGTTTACAGAAACATGTGGTCATAAACTGATGTAAGGGCACATGGCAGGGGATGCAGAAGGAAAGGACTGCCACATGGTATTTGGAAGGCAGATTTTGCTGGACTGGTTTTTAGACACCATGTCCCATTTGAAGCCCCCCTGATGCACCGCTACAGTAGAAACTCCCAAATGTGACCACATTTTGGAAACTAGGGGATAAGGTGACAGTTTTATTGGTACTATTTTTGGGTTCATATGATTTTTAATTGCTCTTTTTTTACGTTTTTTGGGAGGCAAGGTAACAAAAAAATGGCAGTTTAGGGATTGTTTTCATTTTTTACAACGTTCATCTGACAGGTTAGATCATGCGCTATTTTTATAGAGCATGTTGTTACGGATGCAGTGATATCAAATATGTCTACTTTCTTTGTTTGTTTGTTTCGGTATTACATAATAAAGCATTTCTGACCCCAAAATTTTTTTTTGTGTCTCCATTTTCTGAAATTTATTTTTTATTTTTCTGCCAATTGTCTTGTGCAGGGGCAAATTTTTTGCAGGAAGAGTTGACGTTTTTATTGGTACCATTTTTGGGTACATATGATTTTTTGATCATTCATTATTACACTTTATGAGGCAAGGTGACCCAAAAAATTGGTAGTTTTGGCACAGTTTGTATTTATCTATTTTTACAGCGTTCACCTGAGGCGTAAGGTCATGTGATATTTTTATAGAGCAGGTCGTTACGGATGTGGCAATACCTAGTATGTATACTTTTTCTTATTTATTTAACTTTTACACAATAATAGCATTTTTGAGAAAAAAAATATGATGTTTTAGTGTCTCCATAGTCTGAGAGCCATAGCTTTTTTATTTTTTGACCGATTATCTTAGATAGGGCTCATTTTTTGCGGGATGAGATGACGGTTTAATTGGTTCTATTTTGGGGGGCATATGACTTTTTGATCGCTTGGTGTTGCACTTTAAATGATGTTAGGTGACCAAAAATGGCACTGTTTTTATGTTATTTTTTTAGGTGTTCACCTGAGGAGTTAGGTCATGTGATATTTTTATAGAGCAGGTTGTTATGGACACGGCGATATCTAACATATCTACTTTTTATTTTTTTTATTTTACTTTAACACAATAATAGCATTTTTGAAGCAAAAAAAAATCATATTTTAGTGTCTCCATTGTCTGAGAGACATAGTTTTTTTTGGGGGCGATTGTCCTAGGTAGGATCTCATTTTTTGTAGGATGAGGTGAAGGTTTGATTGGTACTGTTTTGGGGGCATACTTCTGTTTTGATCGCTTGGTGTTGCAATTTTTAGTGATGTAAGGTGACAAAAAATTGCTTTTTTGGCACAGTTTTTATTTTTATTATTTTACTGTGTTCACCTGAGGGGTTAATTCATGTGATATTTTTATAGAGCTGGTTGTTACGGACACAACGATACCTAATATCTATACTTTTATTTATTTATTTCACTTTAACACCATGAATGCATTTTTGAAACAATGTTTTAGTGTCTCCATGTTCTGAGAGCTATAGTTTTTTTTATTTTTTGGGGCGATTGTCTTAGGTAGGCTCTCATTTTTTGCTGGATGAGGTGAGATTTGATTGGTACCATTTTGGGGGGCATACGTCTTTTTGATTGCTTGGTGTTGCACTTTTTATGATGTAAGGTGACAAAAATGGCTTTTTTATTTAAATTTTTTTACGGTATTTATCGGACGGGTGGATCATGTGATATATTTATAGAGCCGGTCGTTACGGACGGAATGATACCTAATATGTGTGTGTTTTCTTTTTTTTTCTATTTTGTTATATAAAATCAGGAGAAAGGGGCATTTGTTTCTTTTTTTACCTTGAAAGGTATATAAGATGTGGGTGCGTTGTGGTAAAATTCATGATTTTTCAGCGCAAGTGCAATGTTTGCCAAAAAATTGCCATGTTTGGTACCCAGACCCAAACCCGGACTTCATCACTGAAGTTCAGGTTTGGGTTTGGTGTTGTGTAGATTTTATTATTTTCCCTTATAACAGGGTTATAAGGGAAAATAATAGCATTCTTAATACAGAATGCAAAGTAAATTAGGGATGGAGGGGTTAAAAAATAAAATAAAAAGTTAACTTACCTGCTCCATAGCTGCCGGTCTCTGTTCTATCTTCAGGACCTGGCAAAAGACCTGTGGTGACGTCACTGTGCTCATCACATGGTCCAATCACATGGTTCATCACCATGGTGAGGGACCATGTGATTGGACCATGTGATGTGACGTCACCACAGGTCCTTAGCCGGCAGCTCAGCATTACAGAAGAAGACAGAGATCTGCAACTGCGCGATCAAGTGGACTTGTGAGTTCATTTTTTTTATTTTTAACCCCTCCATCACTATTTTACTTTGCATTCTGTGTTCAGAATGCTATTATTTTCCCTTATAACCATGTTATATGGGAAAATAATACAGATTGGGTCCCCAGCCCGATCGCCACCTAGCAACCATGCATGAAAATCGCACTGCATCCGCACTTGCTTGCGGATGCTTGCGATTTTCACGCAGCCCCATTTACTTCTATGGTGCCTGCGTTGCGTGAAAAACGCAGAATATAGAGCATGCTGCGATTTTCATGCAACGCACAAGTAATGCGTGAAAATCACAGCTCACGTGCACAGCCCCATAGAAATGAATGGGTCCGGATTCAGTGCGGGTGCAATGCGTTCACATCACGCATTGCACCCGCGTGGAATACTCGCCCATGTGAAAGGGGCCTTAGTGTATTACACTGAGTCATACACTAATAGGTTGCTTAAGAGACCAAGCCTGAGGCTGGATCTCCTGGGCACCCGTAGAAGGCAGGTCCTGATGCCGTGCAGGGCATTGGGCAGCCTCTGCACAGCATCGGGCTGCCTTCTCACACATCGGGTCCCCGCCACAGCAGTGAGGGGATTCGATGGGCTCCCTCACCCGCCTCAAATCCCTTCTATGTTGCGGTCAGCGCTGATCGTGGCATAGAACTGGTTAATCCGCTGGAATCAGCTTGTACAGCGATGCTGGCGGATACAGCAGGGGACCGGCTATCATGGACTGCCAGACCCCTGCAGTGATTGGGCGCGCACCGATCCGGTGCCTGCCCGATCACCGCAACGTAATAGTACGTCAAAATGCAGGAACGGACCTGCCGCCATGATGTACTATTACGTCATATGTAGGAAGGGATTAAAAGTAGGGATGGGGGGGGCGTGGCCTGACTGCCGGCATGAGAGCACGCACCTGAGAGCGGCTCCGTTCCCTGTACTCAATCCTGATCAATCCTGCCAAGCTGTCTATGCCAAATACCGAGTGGCAAGTGCAGAGGAAAAGAGGGAAGACCAGGCACCCTGATATGGGTCCCAGCAAAGCGCAATCGGCGGCTGAGAAGCTGAAGGAATATGCCCGCCAAGACAACCAGCATGGCGCCGCTGCTCCCGCCACTCCACGCGCGGCTACTCGCGGTCAGGCTGCGCAGCAGTTAGAGCCTGAAGATGCTGGGGAACCAGAAATTACCCTGAAAGCAGTATCGGAGCAGCTTCTAACAGCGATCTCCTCTTGCCAGTCCTCCCTCACGTGTAAGATTGAGGAGGTACGGGTGGATCTGGGCCTGTTGAGACAGGACGTACAGCAGCTGAGGGAGAGGGTGAAGCAGACGGAAGACCGGGTGTCGGCGCTGGAGGATTATACTAGGCCTTTGGACACCAGACTGCAGGAGGTGGAGAGATCAGTGGGGCTATGGCGGCAGAAGTGCGACGACCTGGAGAATCGGTCCCGCCGTAACAACGTGCGGATTCTAGGTATGCCTGAGAGAGCGGAGGGGAGGGATCCTGCTAATTTCCTGGAGGCATGGTTCAAGGCCCAGTTTCCCGATGCCGCGTTCTCGACAGCGTATGCGGTTGAAAGGGCGCATAGAATCCCTGCTAGACCGCCTCCTCCGGGAGCCCCGCCGAGACCTTTACTGGCCCGCATGCTCAACTGGAAGGACCGGGACTTAATCCTCAGCCAGGCAAGATGCAAGGGAGCGTTGACGTGTGATAACGCTAACGTGTCATTATTCCCGGACTTTTCTGCGGAATTGCAGAAGAAGAGGGCCACTTTTGTTTCGGTAAAGAGACGACTCCGCGAATTAAATTTGCAATATTCGATGGCCTACCCAGCTCGTCTCCGTGTGATCGATGGGGATAGACCACTCTTCTTCACTGATCCGAAGGAAGCAGAGGACTGGTTGTCTAGGCGCCCGAGACCGCGCTAGCCGGGACACTGGACTGCGTCGCAAGTATCTTGGGGTACTGTGCTGAGTAACATGGTACCTTACCGCAATGTTCATGTGCCTGTGATAATATGCTTTCCTTTCCACTTGTGTGCCACTGATACACTCAGTTGTTGGGCCTTCTAGGATTGTAATGCTGGACATCGCTGTTCATTAATAGTAGGTGTGGGCCTGGTTACGCACTATATTTTGTTATCTGCTGTTCCTCTTCATAATTACAGCTGTACTACAACATGTACAGGGAATGTCCGGCCACCGGTATGGGCTTGAACAACTTCTTTGCTATACCGGTCCCCGAACACGTTGTCACGAAACTGACGCATTAATGGTTACACTGGATGAATATCTGGTGCTGTTAGTTCACCATATGTTATGTTCTATGTTTCTACGGTTGATTAAGGCATGGGCATCTGTATGTTTATCATGGGCGGAGGAGGCGAGGCGACCACTTGGAACGGGGGGTCATTATGCTAGATTCGACAGGGTGACCCTCATATACACGGGAGATGTATTGATGGCTAAGTCATGGGGTCTTTAACAATGATGTCCTGGAATGTGAGAGGCTTGGGCGCACCGAATAAGAGGATTGCGGTATTTTCGCATGTCAGGAGATACTGCCCTCACATTCTGGGACTTCAGGAAACTCATTTAACACCAGAAACTGGGCACAGAATAGTTAAATCTTGGGTGCAGTGGTCTATACAGGCGTATGGCACCACACATTCTAGAGGTGTAGCGATACTGGTTCGCAGGGGCCTTGTATGGGAGCCGCAACAGACCGTTGTAGACCCTGAGGGGCAATACTTAATGGTGTACGGGTTTATAAATCATGTGCCTTACGTTATTGTTAACCTATACAATCCCCCTCCGGCCAGGGTTTCACTTCTGCAGACGGCGTTGGGATTTGCAGCACAATATCCCTCGGCTCGCTTAATCTGCGCGGGTGATTTTAACATGGTCATGGGGGAGGAGCTAGACAGACACCGCCCACCCGGGATGCAGATAGATGATTCCTCCTCTGTCACTGCGATGTCTAGAATTGCTGCAGAGCTGGGTTGGCTAGACCTCTGGAGACTTAGGAACCCACGGGTGAGAGAATACTCCTGCTTCACCCCCGCTAGGGGCGCATTATCTAGAATCGACTACGTCTTGGGCAACGCTACAGTGTACACAGACCTGATTGATATTACCTATGAGCCGCAGGGCCCTTCAGATCATGCTCCAATAGTAGCGCGTCTGAATGGTACTGGCGCTGTCTCTGGGGGGGGGTAAAGTGCGGATTCATCCTTTTTGGCTCACGCTCTTTACTCAGAATGATAGGATTCCTGACCAACTAGAGGTGTTCTTGGAGATGCAGGGAGATGAGACGGAGGGTTTGTTATTATGGGACACCTTGAAGGCCTACCTGCGGGGCTGCCTGAAGTCCTCCATTTCTTATGTAAAGAAGTGCTCGGCACGTCAGGAGCTTGAACTGCACACCAAATGCAGAGAGGCAGAAGCCACTTTTTGTTTAGATCCCACAGAAGCGAATAGAATTGAGTGGATGGAGAAGGGTCGATCTTATATGCTGCATATTAAAGAGAAAAGCGAGCGCAGGATGTTCTTCATGAAGCAGCAGTCATTCGAGTCTGGGGATAGGGCGGGCAAACTCCTCGCTCAGATTGCAAGAACCAATCAGATGTCCCCCCCTGTTTTGCGCATACTAAACTCTGAGGGACAACTGCTGGAGTCAGTGGAGGGTATTCTAGACACTTTCAGATGCTTCTATCAGTCGCTTTACAGCTCCTCAGCTCAATATACTGATAGGGAGCTGTGTGACTACTTTTCCGAGGTGTCCCACCCTAAAATTAGCGCGGAGGATAGACGGCTGCTGGATGCAGAGATAACACTAGAGGAGATTCAGCTAGCCATTCAGGACCTACCTAAGGGAAAGGCGCCGGGCCCGGATGGGATCCCTGTGGAAGTATATGCTAGATATAGTAATATCCTGGGACCCCAACTCCTTAAATTGTATTCGGAGTCGATTCGACTGCGTTTGTTACCTGACTCCCTGTATGATGCCACCATTGTAGTAATTCTGAAACCGGACAAGGACCCCAATGAGTGTGGGTCTTATAGACCTATCTCATTGCTAAATTTAGACTATAAGATATTGACTAGACTCTTGGCTTCACGCCTAAATAAAGTGGTGACATCCATAGTACATAAAGATCAGGCTGGATTTATGCCAGGCCGGACGACTTCTGATAATATTAGAAGGGCGCAGGTAATAGCACAGGTCGGGGCGGCGGAAGACAGGAGGTGGGCCCTGGCGTCCCTCGACACTGCTAAGGCCTTTGACTCTGTGGAATGGCCCTTCTTGCTGCAGATTTTGAGAGACTTTGGCTTCGGTCCTCAGTTTGTAAGCTGGATTGAAATACTGTATCAGAGACCCAGAGCAAACATACTTGTGAATGGCACTCAGTCTGCCTCCTTTGCGCTTCACAGAGGTACGAGGCAGGGTTGTCCCCTTTCCCCGCTGCTGTTTGCTGTCGTGATTGAGCATCTTGCGCTACGCATTAGACAAGACGAGGCCTTTATGGGGATCTCCAGAGGGAATAGAGTAGAGAAAATAGGGCTTTACGCTGATGATTTGCTCCTGTTTATGGATGAGCCTGAGAGTACCCTCCGGAGGGCGATGGAAGTGATAGAGAGGTTTGGCACTTACTCGGGCTTGCACATAAATTGGACAAAATCTGCTATCATGCCTCTTTGGACACATGACTGGCCCGGAAGGTTGCTTAACCTACCAGTAGTGGATCATTTCAAGTACCTCGGTATTGTGATCACTAGGGATCCCCATGTGTCCGTGGCAAGAAATATAGACCCTATAGAATCTTTATTCATTGATAAATTTAAAACATGGAAGTCTTTGCCGCTTTCGGTAATGGGTAGATTGAATTTGGTCAAAATGGTACTACTTCCGAAGGGTCTTTATCTCCTGTCACACGCATGTGCCCCGGTCCCTAAAGCTTTCTTTGACAGACTGCACAGGATTACAGCGGCTTTTGTCTGGGGGGGAGCTAGGAGGAAGCTTTCCCTGGAAGTTCTACAGAGGTCCAAACTTCATGGTGGATTAGCCCTGCCTGACTTTTTTCTGTATTACTTAGCTAGTCAGCTGAAATACGTAGCGGCATGGGTGGGGCAGGAGGAGTTGCCGGGGCCGGAATACTGGCTGAAAGAATATCTGAGCTTAGCCACTTTATGGCCTGTGTTAGAGTCCCCTAATCTGGTGCCTGGAAGGCTTCTCCCTGCCCATAAGTTAGCCAACCAAATTTGGAGGGCGGCCAAACTTAATTCGTACAAGGGCTTACCGGATGCTGCTCCTCTTTGGGATAATCTCATGTTTCCACATTTAGCGAATTTGGAGGGAGTGGCGGGTTGGAAAGAGCAAGGGATTCGGAACCTGGAGGACTTATATATAGGTGGCGTTCTGAGGTCCTTACAGCAATTACAGGAGAAGTTTGAGATCCCTCATACACACTTCTATAGGTACCTTCAGTTGCGACATGCCCTGACTGCTCAATTTAGAGGGGGGAATAGGAACATCTCTAAGTATCCCTTGATAGGGGTATTAAGGTCACAGGGCCCCAAGGGTGTAATTTCTGTGCTATACACTCACCTTCTGGGAGAACGCATGGCTCTCCAACCTTTGGGGGTAGAGGCAAAGTGGAGAGAATCCATTTCTTCATTTGATGCCGAGGATTGGGAGGAGGCCCTGCTGGTGCCTGCTAGGGTTTCCCCTTCAGTGAACAACAGACTGACCCAGCTATTTATACTCCATAGGAGCTACTTATCTCCTTTAAGGTTATATAGAATGGGAAGGTCTCCTAGCAGCAGATGTCATAGGTGCCAGGAGGAGAGGGCTGATTTTTGGCATTTGATGTGGGGATGCAGCTACATTCGAGCCTTCTGGGATAAGGTTGTGGACGTTCTATCAACAATGGTCCCTGCCCAGCTAGCCATTTGCCCTAAAGTTTGCATCCTGGGAATCTTGGATGAGGAGCAGTGGACGCATCACCAGAGGATATTTTTAGGAGAGGCCTTATTCATGGCTAGGAAGGCAATAGCGCTGAGATGGATGGCTGACAGGCCCCCAACTGTCAATCAATGGAAAGCACTGGTTAATCAAGCCATGGCTATGGAGAAAGTGGTATATGTTCATAGAAGGTGCCCGCAGAAATTTCAAAAGGTATGGGGAGAGTGGTGCTCTTCAACCTTAACCTTGCAACCCATGCACATGCACTCCGTATAGGCAGGGACTGCATGATGCACTTTATGGTGGATACTGAGTATAGATATATTCAATGCCTGCTTAGTGAGCTATGGAACACGACGTTATGCTTATTTGAGTACATTGCTCCTGCTCCTGGTTGCTGCTTTGCCCATATGTGATTTTTATGTAAACACCATGGTACCTGGAGCTCCCCTGCGTGGGCTGCTTCAGGTTTGTTGTTGATGCCTTGATGTATGCCTTTTTTTATTGAAACTTCAATAAAACGAGTTTAAAAACAAAAAAAAAAAAAAAAAGTAGGGATGGAGGGAAGGTGTAAGATTAGGAAATTGGCACTGGGGGGAGGGGCGCTGTTTCAGTTTTCACCTCAGGCAGCAGAAAGGCTAGGTGCACCCCTGCATTTAGCGCATTATTAAATCTGACAAAGAAGACCCTGGACTGTTGAGCAGCTACAATCCTACACCAAACAAGAATGGGACAACATTAATCTCCTAAAACTTCAGCAATCGGCTCTCTTACTTCCCAGATGTTTACAGACAGTTGTTAAAAGAAGTGGGAATGCTACACAATGGTAGACATGGCCTTGTGCCAACGTTTTTGAGATGTGTTGCTGCCATTTTTTCTTCAAGAAATGGTAAAATCTCTCACTGTTTTTATTTACATTTTACACAGCATCCAAACTTTTGGGGAATCCAGGTTATAGTTTCAATGGGCAGCAGACAAGAAAATACAACACTACAGATCAGTGTTTTGGAGGTAACTGCAGATTGGTCAAGCCCACTGACACTGCATGTTTAGCCAATCAGATAATCGCCAAGCTACCTGGACACTTATGGGCATTATGTGATTGGCTGATGAAGATGATATACAATAATCTGTTAGGGACCTGAGGAGCGTGTAAGCAGAGGATGGGAACATATGTCTGGCTATGCATTTGATTATAACAGGTGACCCTTGTGAGACAGTGACAAGTCTCACGCAGGGTAAAGGCAAGGAAGGGGTGGATAGTTCGGTCCACACCCCTATTCCACCACAGGCGAGACCAGCTGGAGGTACTCAGGCTGGCATAAAGCACCTCCCAGGGTGTCAGAAAGGGGGGAGAGTGTTACCTGTGGACAGAGGCCTGGAGGCTCTGTGAGTGTGGTCCAAGCCAGGAGGCCTGAGAGACCACGATTCCCCAAGAGACACTGGACTGGAGACAGTGGGCGTACTGTGCTCTGTACAGCCAGGAGGCTGTGGGACATTGGCTCAGAAAGCCGCATGTGTTCACAGGGTGTGAACAGGGACTTAGGTGAGTCAGGGATCTGTTTGTTTAGTTAGAGCCCAGCCGGGCGAGTGTTTGTTATTTTGTATTATTCTTTATGTTTATGCGGATGTGCTTCAATAAAGCACCGTGTTTGAATCTTAAACTTGGTGTCCTGAAGATATCTGTGAGAATGACCCCCGAAAGAGAGCTGATTCCCTACACCCTATAATTTAATTAATTCATACATGCTAATAATTGTGGATTCCAGCAAAGACTCCTCACATTCAACCTTTTTCATAGGGATAACTTGAACTTGACTAATTATTTTTCCCCCAAAATATCTTTATTAGAAATTTTTGTACGAATAAGACATACATGGTAACATCAAGCAATAGTCCTGTACAGAATATGAAGCTGGTAAAAAAAATATGCAAATAAGATTAGGAAGGGGAACAGGGATAGGGTAATAATTTAGCTGGTCGTTCCTCACGTGCCCAGCAATAACTCTCCAGGAAATGGATTATGGAATGGGTGGGTCAACCACTATCTCTCTTTCTAAGTACCAAGTGATCAAAAAGGTGACTTTTAATAAAAAGTTGCGCAGGCCTAGGGAGCGTTAATATGAAACTTTCCAATATTTCAAAGAAGTTTCTTTTGTTTTTGTCTCTCTGCTGTATCCATCCGGAACAAGTGATCCACACCTGTAAAATTGCATTCTTGCAGCTGCTGCAATTTCCTACAACCCTTGGTGCAAATAAATGTATTAGGATCAAGTTAACCAAATATTGCCTAAGCTGGATTATGAGGCACAAAATTGGTCAAATTAGCTTTTGAAAGTCACAGACCTACGGTAGGCCATGTTTACAAGCAGTAAAAAATATCACCCTGAAAATCCACACTTTGGACACATGTTCATAGAATATATGCCCATCAGAAAACTCCTTTGTGGGGAAATGTAGGATCTATGCGATATTTGTAGTCATTTCTGGTTACATAGCTGAAGGCAGTGTTTTATAGGCAAATTAAACAGAGTTAGGAACTGAGGAGAGATCCATAGTGGGTATGGCTTTAGTCCAACATAGGTGACACATTATTTGACTAATGCATTCTTGAACTGACTTGAAAGGTTATAAAAATTCATGGCACACTTTTTCACAAATGCATTGAGATTTTATTGTATCATCAAGATTGGCAATCCATGTAACCGAAAATAAATGCCTTTTCAAGATTTAAAGTGTAACCATCATGTTTTCATCAAAAAATCAATTCTAGCATATGTTACTGCTGCTGCAGCATTATGCATAAAGCAATCTTTAGTTTCTTCACATACCACTGTTTTCCTTGAGTTTTCCCCTTTAGTTACGGCTGTTTAAACATACAAACAATATGAGGACTGTTGAGGAACGGTTGAGACGTATGCATATATATCCATGCATGCCTGCAAACATGTGCGGGCATGTATGGTATATATGTGCATACATTAGACATAGCATCATGGGACGATGTGCGCAGATGTGCCCAGCATCTGCGCACGTCTGCCCATGGTGATCCCCAGGGGCTCATGTTGGCCCCTGTGGGAAATATGTGTCCCCTGGGAGCCGTGCCCCCTGATAATGTAGGGGCTTGGGCCCCCTGATAATGTAGGGGCTTGTGATGTGCCCCTTATTATCTGTGTCCCCTTATATATATGAATGTGGCCCCTTATATAATCCCCCTTAGAATGTATGATTAATGTATACATGTGTATGGATGTGCCCCAAGCATCAATACACATGTATATTCATATAATGCCCCCTTGTCATATCCCCATGCCATATATAACCACCCCCCCCCCCTACATGGACCCAGATGCATCAATGTGAATGTGGCCCAAGCATTCACATTGATGTATTCTGAGTAAAGGCGCCAGGATGACCGGATAAGGTCCGGTCATTCTGGTGACCTCAAAAGGATTCAAATTCTAATGAATTTGAATCCTTTTGTTCTAATTATCTGCAGCCCTGCTGGAGATAATTAAACATAATAGAGAGAGAGAGGAGACACCTCCGCTCCCTCTATTATGTGCATTCCGGCATCGCAATTACCATTGCGATGTCCGGAATGCCGAGAGCTACAGGCGAGAGATCAAAGGATCTCCCACCTGTCTGCAGCGCGTCCCCGATGTGCGGGCCTGCGCAGTGACGTCATATCACTGTGCCGGCCCACGTGGATGATGGGGGCGCGCGCGCCCCCCTGGTGGGCGGCGCAGCGCGGGAGTGCGGGCGGCCGGGTTTAAATATCCGGCGGCCCGGCACTCAAGAGAAAGGTAGAGTCTGGGCCCCCACATGAGAAGAGGAGCGCAGCCTGCGCTCAGGAGAGGGCCCCCCCGACCGGACCCCCACCTGAAAGGGAGCGCATCCTGCGCTCAGGCCTCCACCGGACCCCTGCCCCGCTCGTTAGGATCGGGACCCCCATCTAAAAGGGCAGCGCATCCTGCGCTCAGCTCCACCGGACCCCTGGACGAACGAGCATATAAACATAAGTATCACCCCCTATTAACCCATATTCCCCTATCCCACCAACGATCCCTGTACCACCTACCCCTGTTAACCCCTATGAACCCCTGGGTTACCCCTACATCCCCTGGTTCCCTGTGTGCCTGCTCGCCCCTGATTAACCCTTTACACTTTGTACCCCTGATGTCCGTGCCCTGTTCCCCTGTCCTGCCTGCCTCTGTAGAGCATGCTTCTGCTCTGCAAACAAATCCTCTGTAGGGCATGCCTCTGCTCTGCAAACAAATCCTTTTAACCCTTCGTCATACCCCGTAGGGACAGTATAGAGCTAGACGGGTGGGTTGTTATACTTGGATGTGTGTATTGTATAGTTAGTTGATGGGAGGAATTGGGAATGTGTAGTGTAGTTTAGGATTGCATATGTGTAGTGCTGTGTATTGTTAGTGTATTGCGTGCTTAGTGTGTAGCTCCTCCTATTTAGGAATATTAATTATCGATATTCGCATAATATTGGTGATTAATATTCCCCCCTTTACATTGGCGAGTCAGGCCCACTGCTTAGATTTTGAAATCTGTGTTTGGTTTTGAGGTTAGAGGTTGGTCATCCTGTGAATTATCAGGCAAGAGAGACGCGGTCAGCGGTCTGAGCGTCTAGGACCTGATAATTCGGACAGGTGACGCGACTCTTCCTTATGGTGTTTGAGGCTAGAGGTCGGTTGTCCTGTGAATTGTCAGGCAAGAGAGATGTGGTCAGCGGTCTGAGGGTCTAGGACCTGATAATTCGGACAGGTAACGCGACTCTTCCTCACAGCACCAAGCGCAGATCAAAATCTTTAGCAGAGAATCTATAATTGTTCTGTGAATTAATATTTTGCTATTTGCTTTACACGGTCACTGCATCGCTCAAGTGATTGCAAGGGAGAAGAGGACACGTGACTGAAGCAGATCCATCTTCATTGGAGCGGCGTACAAGTCCAGCGGGAAACGGGAAGAAGCGATCCGGGAAAATGGACTTCTTCCAAGCAGCTGCTAGGACGAAGAGGTACGGCCCCAAGGAGAAGATGGACACTCAAACGGTGAGTATGGACTTCCCCACACTGCAACACTTGAGCAGACACAGCACATTTAATCCCATCCTCCCCACCACATACAAGTCAGCAGAAATGCTGTGGTCCGATTTGTTGGCACAGGCTTGTAGTTATGACAAGCTTCGTGTGAACAAACGGACGGTGTTGAACAAGGCCACCAAACGGCTTCGGATGCTGGCCGAACTCGTTCATACGTTTGAGGCTAGCATCTGTAAGCCAAAGGAAGTGGCGCTGGTGTCTCAGTCAACAGAGACATTTCCTCCAGCTGTTCACTGCCAGTGCTGTGCCAGTAATTCGGACCAGGTTTCGGCATTACGGACACAGCTGGCGGAGAATGTGCAGTCTACTGTTGACCGAGATGCGCAGGTGGCTAGGATACAGTCACAGTTAGTAGAGCTGCAGAAGCAGAAGGAGGAAATTGAGGCTAAGTTGATCCAGTCTTATACTGAGGTCAAGGCCTTCAAGGAGCAGACTGCCTCTACTAATGTGACGGTAGCCAAATTGAAGGCTCAGGTTGCTGTAAGCTCCCAGATAATGACTGGCATGCAACAGGTCATCACCAAGTTGGTGCCGGCCCTTTCTTTTCCCATAAAGTCAGGGTCGGAATATCCCAAAACTTTGCCCTATGCAGGGCAAATAGGGGGGAGAGTAGTCTGTGACAGGCCAAATCACCAGACCAAGCCTGTCCAGACTAACAGAGATTTTTCCCTGACTTTGGGGAAAAGAAACATCATGAAAAGTGCCTCCCTGAAGATGGAACAATTCAGGGAGCGCGGTTGCAGTGTGGACGGACCTAAGCCACGCCGGGCAAACATTAAATGTTTTGCGTGTGGTGGCTTGGGTCATATAGCGAAGCACTGCAAAACACACAAGACAGAAAGCCCAATCAGGTGCTTCAGGTGTGGGAACAAAGGACACATTGCAAGGAATTGCCCTTGTGCAAGTAATTGCAATGTGTCCAGTGATGGGAGGCAGGTAACAAATGGTGCAGCGGGGTCTAGTCAGCTTGGCCATAAAGGGGTAACCTCTCGGCAGCATCATCAGCTGCTGAGGGGCCAGAGTGGCCAAGCTAGGCTAGGCAACATTTGACACCCCTGTACTATTTGTTACACCGTTTGTTCCCTATACATGTCCATGTTGTGTGTTTTTGTTGTCCATTGTAACGTTCTTTTTGATTTTGATGGTGGTCCTTGTCTATGAGTGTGTTCCACCAGGCTGATTTATGTAGTGTTGTAAGTCCCGTCTGCTGTCTTGTTTCATTCTGTGTCCCCTTGGAGTGGAACAGTGTTGTGCTGTGGATCGAGACGTATAGGTTCGCGAGCAGATAATATCACACGGGAAATCCTGCTGGTCGGGAGAAGGCATAAGGACCTTCTTCATGCAGCACACAAAGGATGATGTGATATTATTCTGGGCAACCAGGGTCTCAGATCGATACGGGTAGCACTGTTGTGCTCAAGGTTTTCGGTAGGGCTGTGTTGCGCTGGGGACTGGGGCGGACAGACAACATTTGTGTAATGTTGTGCTGCGCACTTAATTCTAGTCCGAGCAGGTAGCACAGCTCAGATAGGGATTGGACGCGGAGTGTTTGGCAGCAGAGTGTGGACTGTGTTCTTGTGTTGTGGGGTCCTGGGGAGCCGGGGCATGCCTATGCCGTTGGTTCTGCAGGCCTCCACAAGATGGGATCACAGGGGGAAATCAGCCTGGGTGCACATGAGTGGACAGGGATGCGGTGCCATCAATAACAAGATGGAGCTTTGTCCACAGAACTCCAGTTATCCTAACCTAGTAGGGCGACCATCCTTATCTGTTGGTGCAGAGGGATGTGTAGCAGAGGACGCGGTCCTCTGAAGGTAGGGTGTTCAAACACCAGTGTTGGGATAATGAGGAGTCCTGTGAGACAAAGGGCAGCCCAATACCTTTCTCTACCCATGGGTCAAAGGTATTGGTGCTGGGAATTTTTGTACATTTAACTGCACCGTTAGGGGAGAAATTCCCCTGGGAGCGCCTGGTATTTTCTTCTGCCATAGGTTTTATATGGAGCGGAAGAAAAACACAGGAGAGGCCACGGAAGAGGCCAGCTATTCCCCCTGACACTCTTGAGAGGCTCCAGAGGATCCCACTGGATTTTGGCAACCAAGCGACCTCTGCCTAGAGGTGTTCTAGAGATGGAAGACTGTGCCACAATCCAGCGGGAGCATTATTTAAGGCTCTGGAGGAAGATTTGGAGACGTTCGGGTGGAAGAGCATATCACTTGTTTCACCCAGTGAAACTTCTTCTGGTTCTGGTGATCGTCATCTACAGTCGGAGGGTCAAGGGACTTATTGACCAAAATACACCAGAACCAGACAGAACTTTACAGAACTATCCGGAGGAGGAGGCTCAGGACATAACCAAACATTGTTCCTGTAGCCAAATATTATTGTATGGACACACATTGTTTTCTATGAGGGTTCGGGACGTATAACATGTACTCACATTGTATTGGATTTTGTTTGTCGGTTGATGGTGTACCCATAGACACTCTAGGTACAAATGTGTGACAGCCCAAAACTCGCCCAACGCACTGCGGTGAGCTATCATTTGACTGTACACATTTGTATCCTATAGTCGTTTCCCATTGACACAGGGGTCTACGACCTACCTGTGTCTTTGGAGGTAGAGAGGAATGCCAGGTTGCATGAGTCTCTATGGGTACACACATGTAATGGAATTTGGTGGTGTTGGGAGGGATGTATGACATGTATTTTGTGTGAATGGGGATAAGGTTAGGTCACGATAGGGACAGGCCTCATTTGCCACCTTGAACCCTGGAACGGTGAGGTTCTTAAGGGAGGGGCTGGAGGTGTAGTGTGGCGGAGGTGTTCTCTTTAGTAGAATTTAGGTACTGTGACATCGCCGCTTAAGAGTCTGACCTGCCTTGTAAAGACCTATTAATCTGTCCACGGGAGAACCACACCCTTCAAGATGGAAACGGATATTGGACTGAAGAAAGTTGGGACTGAGACTGTGAGGGTGAACCCGCTCCAGATGCCTTGGAGGCGGGCCATACCTGAAGATCGGCAGAACGACCGAGAGTCTGTGGGGGTGTGGTCACTCCAAAGTGGGGGTGGCCGACACCAAGAGACTGATAAAGAAAGACCAGTTAACCGAGAGAATGTCAAGAAGAAGACTGTGTATCCTGTGGACGGAGGAGTAGGTTACGGTGAAGGGCAGGTCGGAGGAAGCTGGATTAGGGATGTCTAAGTACCTAAAGATCAGTGTGCACTACAGTTCTTCCTGAACTTTCACCATAGATGGGGTTGAAGGGGGGCAAATATATCTCAACCCGTTCCCCCATTATATTGTCGTATTATATTCCGACAACAGGGGGATTGTTGAGGAACGGTTGAGACGTATGCATATATATCCATGCATGCCTGCAAACATGTGCGGGCATGTATGGTATATATGTGCATACATTAGACATAGCATCATGGGACGATGTGCGCAGATGTGCCCAGCATCTGCGCACGTCTGCCCATGGTGATCCCCAGGGGCTCATGTTGGCCCCTGTGGGAAATATGTATCCCCTGGGAGCCGTGCCCCCTGATAATGTAGGGGCTTGGGCCCCCTGATAATGTAGGGGCTTGTGATGTGCCCCTTATTATCTGTGCCCCCTTATATATATGAATGTGGCCCCTTATATAATCCCCCTTAGAATGTATGATTAATGTATACATGTGTATGGATGTGCCCCAAGCATCAATACACATATATAACCCCCCCCCCCCCTACATGGACCCAGCTGCATCAATGTGAATGTGGCCCAAGCATTCACATTGATGTATTCTGAGTAAAGGCGCCAGGATGACCGGATAAGGTCCGGTCATTCTGGTGACCTCAAAAGGATTCAAATTCTAATGAATTTGAATCCTTTTGTTCTAATTATCTGCAGCCCTGCTGGAGATAATTAAACATAATAGAGAGAGAGAGGAGACACCTCCGCTCCCTCTATTATGTGCATTCCGGCATCGCAATTACCATTGCGATGTCCGGAATGCCGAGAGCTACAGGCGGGAGATCAAAGGATCTCCCGCCTGTCTGCAGCGCGTCCCCGATGTGCGGGCCGGCGCAGTGATGTCATATCACTGCGCTGGCCCACGTGGATGATGGGGGCACGCGCGCGCCCCCTGGTGGGCGGCGCAGCGCGGGAGTGCGGGCGGCCGGGTTTAAATATCCGGCGGCCCGGCACTCAAGAGAAAGGTAGAGTCTGGGCCCCCACATGAGAAGAGGAGCGCATCCTGCGCTCAGGAGAGGGCCCCCCCCCGACCAGACCCCCACCTGAAAGGGAGCGCATCCTGCGCTCAGGCCTCCACCGGACCCCTGCCCCGCTCGTTAGGATCGGGACCCCCACCTAAAAGGGCAGCGCATCCTGCGCTCAGCTCCACCGGACCCCTGGACGAACGAGCATATAAACATAAGTATCACCCCCTATTAACCCATATTCCCCTATCCCACCAACGATCCCTGTACCACCTACCCCTGTTAACCCCTATGAACCCCTGGGTTACCCCTACATCCCCTGGTTCCCTGTGTGCCTGCTCTCCCCTGATTAACCCTTTACACTTTGTACCCCTGATGTCCGTGCCCTGTTCCCCTGTCCTGCCTGCCTCTGTAGAGCATGCTTCTGCTCTGCAAACAAATCCTCTGTAGAGCATGCCTCTGCTCTGCAAACAAATCCTTTTAACCCTTCGTCATACCCCGTAGGGACAGTATAGAGCTAGGCGGGTGGGTTGTTATACTTGTATGTGTGTATTGTATAGTTAGTTGATGGGTGGAATTGGGAATGTGTAGTGTAGTTTAGGATTGCATATGTGTAGTGCTGTGTATTGTTAGTGTATTGCGTGCTTAGTGTGTAGTAATAAATACCGTTATATTTGTACCCTTTGTGTAGTGTGTACTTGTTAGCGGTAGCGAGTTAGTAAGGCGCATGCAGTTAGCATTAGTGATTAGTGTAAAGCATAGCGAAAGTATTGTGTTAATTGTTATATAAAGGCATAAATAGGCGGAGTCATCACTAGACGGCTCCTCCTATTTAGGAATATTAATTATTGATATTCGCATAATATTGGTGATTAATATTCCCCCCTTTACAAGGACCTTCTCAAGATGGCTCCTCTGCCAGTTCTCTGAGGCCAAAACTGCATTCCCTCACTTCAAATACACACTTGCTATAGCCAGCAGCTTCCTGACAGCCAATCAGATTGGATTACTGAGAGACACGCCTCTGAAGCCTAATGCAGGCATGCAGTGTGAAGGACCGCCCCTCTGTCTTCTTAGCTGGAGACAGACAAGCCCTAGCAACGGTCTTTTAAGGGAGCAGTGGAAAGGCACATTAATGAAAGCTGTTATAATAAGGTAATTACAGATCTTTTGGCAATCATTGACAGACTAACTCAGGTATACATGCCTAGCTCTAATAAACTAGCAAAACAAATATGGCAGTTACACTTCTAAAGGGTAAAGGGTCTAGATTCAATTATGCAATGTTTTGATCTATAGTAAGACCTTTGTCAAGCTAAATCTGAATATTGAAGTGAAATATGCATATACTGTGAACGTGACCTGTGTCGCTGCCAGTGTGCTGAAATGGCCTTTTTCACTTCAATATTTAATATCCGATTGCTAGAGTACAACCATGGTGATTGCTGCTGATCACTAGAACTAACTGGCAGTGGTAGTAGGAAAGCACCATGCCACAACTGCTGGCAGCGCGGCTCATCTTTCTTTAGAGGCCACATAGTCTTCCCATTGTAGTCAACAGCTGTTCATGTGGCTGTCCCAGAAATGTTTTACTCTGCTTATTGTAGGCCAAGCTTTTATCTAATTGCAGTACAGAAAGAGTCCATGCAAAATGGTCTAACTTTTACACTTTTAAGCTCATTTCTGGATTATTTTGTAGAATTGCTATACTGTAGTTGTTGATATGCCTTGGTGAACAATCAGATAAACTGTACTTTTTTTTTTTACATATGAAAATCTATTTTACAATTAAATCAATTATCGAAAATCATTTCATCAGACATCTAATTTTCTATACCAAAGCAACAAAAGCAAAAATCTGGTCATTACAAATTACTGGAAAGATTCTCTTACTTGACTGTAAGTTTCGCAGAGTGTTCAATACCCAAGTTATCCAAAGACTCTTGTGTATTTCCATATTTTTTACCACATTGTAACATAAGAGCATTTGAGTTTGAGAACAGAACTTATCCCGCCCATAGTGTTTCTTATGACCTTCATAAAAAGAACACATCAGATTTCTGTTTGTCCTAATATTTTAATAGTTATCTTATGGTACTTTTTGCCATCAGCCATTCCAGAGATGCATCACTGAAAACAATAAGGGAACGGTCAAGCCACTTTCATTGAAGGAGGCTGTTGATTTTGACAGAAGACCATACAAGTGCCACGAACAATAATTAGCAAATTGTTATTATTACATTTATTTTCAGTTAGGCCAGGAAAGTGTTCGCTCCACTAAAAGCAGATGTTAAAAGAATTGAAACTGAACATGTGGCCTCAGAGGGGCAAGAAAAATAGATTAAGGAACCTAATGAATAACCATGGAGCTGCCACATATCAAATGCAATTTAATATGAATCTTATTGGCCATCTTTCTGGCTGTGGTTGTTCTGTCTGCTATTTCCCTTAGAGAACAAATTATTAATAATATATTCAGTGTTCACCAGCTAGGCCAGAAAGATATATAGCTTTGGCAATGGATGCCTGTACAGTTTACAGATGACTACAGCAATCCTGGAGGTAGAGCATACATACGTATTCTATAGGAATACTAGCAAAAAAACCTCTGGTGGTTTTGATAGTTAAGTATTTTGATTGTTTCAGTATTGGCCATAATCCGGCTTGTAGCAGAGCCAGATATATAAATTCAACCATTGGGTTGATCTGTTCACTCCCGAGATGATGAACTTGGCAGTTCTCCATCAGGGAGAACTCATAGTGTTTGTTCATTCTGAAGTATTGTTATTGTTCATGCTATTTAAGTTCAATCCACTTGAACTTTTATGCAGAAGTATACCATATGTTTATGCATCCTTTCATGTTTTTTCTATTCTCCATATGCAAACAGTTACAGGTTTTACAAGACATGCTTATATAGTTTTGTTTTCATGTCAAAGAAGCACTATAATTTTTTCAGTATTGAAGTTCACATAGGAAAGGACATTATAATAGTAAATTCTTACAGATATGTCCTTCCTTACTTTTCCTCATGGATCAGTGTATTCCAAGATATGTGGAGCAGGATGACCACCCTAAAAAAAAAATATATATTTTGTGATATTGTATCACAAGATGTCTATCCTTTATATGCCTATCCTATGTGTGTATGGCCACAAAGTAAATGTGTGGTGAATTGCAGTCTCATTGTACACAGTGTTATCTGCACTCTGAGTATTAGGTGGTTCCAGGTGGAGGGCTTGTAAGGCCAAACAATCAAAATAGAAGATTCCACGACATTTAATATAAGCTTATGTCAATAGGTTTTTTGTTTTTTTTACACACAATGAAGTGATGTTTAGAATATTACATATTATAATAGTATATAGCCACTTTTCGGTCTTAGATGACCTTCCTCAGTATATGAAAAGTTATAAATGATATTGCTCCACTGGATCACATAATTATCCAAAAAATGAACACGTATTCCTATCCCATAACCAATGTGATATAGAGTATATAATGACCCAATATGCCAAATTAATAATGTTCTTAATCCTGTAGAAAAGGGTATAAACATCAAAAAGGACAATGAGTGTCTACGGTAAACTGCCAGGAAAAAAACCATATTAATATGTAACTTGATTTACGAACCAATCTCTACCCATGGCTAGACTAAAGCAGGCATAGAATAAATCACAACAGTAACCTAAGTCCTGAATATATAAGTATGAGCCATCAGACATGGAATAATTAAAAGTGGAATACTGAGTCCTGTACATAAGAATGTATTCTTACAAAGAACTATAAGTGTCAGACAGAAAAGATGTGGAAGTGGATATCATAGCAAACAAAAAATCCCTATTCATGTGTGGCTAAATATTATTATAATATATAATATTCTGCACCTCATTTGGTTGTGTGTAAAATAAAGCAAACCTATTGACGCAAGCTTCTAACGAGTGTCTTCTGTTTTCTGAATTGCAGTCGGTCATGGGTTTTCCTAGCATGTCATATTGTGTTTAAATTAGTTTTGTGAGAAATTTGAGTCCTTATCCAAATTCAAGCTAAGTTAAGGGTGGACACCTCTGGACTTCACTTCCAAATTTCCAATTCATACAGCGGTTTCTGACATTTTCAGTGCCGAATCTATCCACCATCTTGTTTCAGAAGTGGCTCCCAGTGCATGCTCATAGTTATGTCTGGAGTAGATGTCATATGGTCACTAGAAAATCTACAATTTATGGGGAAATTGTGTGAAGTGTTCTTGCCTCCACCAGTAGTCTACAACTGGAGTGGGCAAAGTAACTGGGTGGAGTGTCTTGAGTAACTGTTGTGTGGTTGAAGTGGCTGGAGTAACTGTGGAAAAGCTGGACTGGATGGACTAGAATGGAGGTGAAGGTGTGCTATCTGTTTGATGATAATCAGTGTTCACAACCACTGTTTCCTGGCAATGCTCATGCCCCGTTTATGCAGCCTCTAAGCATGTGACACCACATCACTATGTACCTCCTGGGCACATTCATTGTCACAAACCTCCATTTCCACTATGCTGCTGTGGGGCTTCGGATCCCGAATGTTACAAACCTCCATTTCAACTATGCTGCTATGGGGCTCCGGATCCTGAAAGCATGGGTATGAAAGGTCCAGTTTAGTCCAGCGTATCTTTGCAGCTTTAGATCTCTTTCCTTTAGATGGCATGATGATATTCACCCAGCTCTAATTTCTTTTTGTAAATGTAGCTAGCTGAAACACCTCAAATACTCTCTACTGTATAAAACTTATTTCCAAACTTATTGGCCACCCTAAGTATCAAAAATCCAAAGTGCCCCAGACAATAGCCCAAACTATGAAGTATTTATATCATGCTAAATGTGCTGGCTATATGTAATTTTTCTAATCTGTTCACCATGACATGTTCCCCTGAGGAGCTTCCACAGACAGGCTGTGTGGACGGAGCAGCTGTAAAGTGAAAGTAAATATCCCAGCATGCATTGCAGCAAGCATCTTCTGAGAAGTAGTCACATGACATCCCCGCCCACCTCTGTTCCTATAGCGACAAGAACCCCTCAGACTTCTGTACAGACACAGCAATAGAAAGCACACCCCGGTCCTAGCAGTACAGAGAGGTCACTTCACTGGCGGTTGCCGTCTTCAAATGATTGTAGTAAAAAAAAAAAAAATCCTACAGTAAAGAGCTTTATATTGTAAGACCCAGTCCTACATTTTGATGCATAGTATGTCTCTGAAATATAAAAAATTAAGGCACAGTCTAGGTGGCTAGAGTGGAGTGGGCGGCGTGAGTTGCAAACAAATGGTAATATTGTGAAAACTATCAGGACTATGGCTTAGCCGTGGACATTTTTAGTGGCAGCAGGGATAGCTTAGTGTTTTGATATAGGATTTGTGTAGGTGGGCTAGCTTTTGTCAGCTCCCACTCTAGTTTTAAACATTCTGCCATTCATTCCTATGGGACCGATTTTGCCATTCATTTTTTTCGTGAACCATTTGGCAAAATGTTCCACAAAGTAATAGCACACCAATCGGGAATAATCCGCACGTTTCGGTATATTACTGTCTATGTAGTGTAAAAACTGTGGGAGGAGTTAGGGTGGTAAATTTAGCTATAATAAGAATATATATGTGAGATAACTGTAAGTGGTCTTGCCATGCAAGAACACTTAATTATTAGAGAGCACTTCATACTGTTGTTCGGCAGTAGTCAGGGATGCAAGAGCAGACTGATTTCCGGTGAACATAGCGGGTGAGGTTAATGGTGGGTAGTGAGTAGATGTCACATCATCCAATGTCTTGGAAACAGAAGGGGGGGGGAAATAGAGGAGGAAAAGTGTTACGCATTAAGAAGAACTCATTACACCACAGGAACATTCACTGTGAGAGTAATTGATGAACAAAAAAAAATACTTTCAATTTTTCTTTTAGTTTGGCAGCACTGTTAATGGCTAAATATGCTGTGTTGGGTTTCTATGCTACAAATTTCTTTGCAATTCAGTGAATTCTGACTCGATCTGAATCATCTGCATCATTAAGTGTTCTTGCCCCACAGCAGCATAGTGGAAATGGAGGTTTATGACACTCGGGATCCGGAGCCCCACAGCAGCATAGTAGAAATGGAGGTTTGTGACAGTGAATGTGCCCAGAAGGTACATAGTGATGTGGTGTCACACGCTTAGAGGCTGAATAAACGGGGCATGAGCGTTGCCAGGAAACAGTGGTTGCAGTGGTTGCCAGGAAACAACATTGCAATTAAATGTGCTATATAAATAAATAAAAGTTGAAATGCATTTCTCACTCTATCAAGTTTGCCATGTGCACTTTTTAAATTTGATCAATCAATTGGTTAGTGTAATGTTTACTATCTTTACTCTGCCCAGTCCAGCCTTTCCACAGTTGCTTCAGCCACTCCTACCACACAACAGTTACTCAAGCCACTCAACCCAGTTACTCCGCCCACTCCAGTTGTAGACCACTGGTGGAGGTAAGAACACTTCACAGAATTTCTCCATAAATTGTAGCTTTTCTTGTTAAAGAATGCTTTTGTTAGAGCAAAGCAAATGTGAACATGATGTCAGCATATGAACAATTTGCTTCCCAATGTTTGGTTCCATTCAGTATCCTAAAAGTCTCGCTACCAGTTAACTTCATCCACAGTAGCTTTGGAATAAAGGTACATTACCATGGATATGGTAACATGGTGTGTCTCAGACAATCAGACTGTAGTCTACACAAAAAATTTAAGGGGTTATCCAGCCGCTAGTATTGATAGCCTATCATCAGGATAGGTCATCAATATTTGATTGGGGTGGGTTCGAAACTCGGCACCCCGCTCATCAGCTGTTTGATGAGGAGGTGCACTCCATGTGAGTGCTGCTTCCTGTTCATTACTAGTGATGAGAAAGCATCCTAGGCCGAACTGCTGTTCGGCTCGAGCATCGCTATGCTCGGCAGATCTGAGTGCTCGACCGAATAATTTGGGTGCTTGAATACAATTTAATACAATGGAAGTCAGAGGGAGAACCCCAGGCACCCCCTGCTCGGAAGAGAAGAGGGTGTCTGGTTCATAAAAAAAAGTTAGAAATTGATGGAAACCCCATCAAAATGGTTTGGCAACAGCATTAAGAGGATAGCTGGATGTGTCTTAGACTCCTATTATGTACGACATACAATAGACAACCACACAAATGCTATATGCCAAAAGCTAGGTATGTACAAGCCATCAATCTATCCATGAGACAGAGAACAGCCAGTATACCTTACAATGGCAGCCTCATGCACTATGAGATATTCCAAACCAGCTCTCATCTGACTGAGAAACAGTAAACCTCAAACGTATTTTGCATCTGTTGGATGGCTTGGGTGGACCTGCACACCTAGATCAATATCATTAGGGCGACAAAAAGTTTTCTGATTGTCCTAACATAATATTCAATAACCTTTCTATACAGTTTTGTCATGTAAAAACTCATTTGCATAAACTTTGAGGTTTACTGGTTCTCAGTCAGATGAGAGCTGGTTTAGAATATCTCATGGTGCACAAGGCTGCCATTGTAAGGTATGCTAAGTCTGTCATCTGTCTCATGGATAGTTTGATGGCGTGCACTTACCTGGCTTTTGGCATATAAACCTTTGTGTGGTTGTCTATTGTATGTCGTACATAATAGGAGTGTAAGACGCATCCAGCTATCCTTTTAATGCTGTTTCCAAACCATTTTGATGGGGTTTCCATCAATTTCTAACCTTTTTTTATGAACCAGACACCCTCTTCTCTTCCGGGCAGGGGGTGCCTGGGGTTCTCCCTATGACTTCCATTGTGATAAATTGTATTCAAGCACCCGAATTATTCGTCCGAGCTCTCGGATCTTCCGAGCATAGCTCGCTCCGCACTAGTAATGAACAGGAAGCAGCACTCGCATGGAGTGCCTCCTCCTCATCAAACAGCTGATAAGCGGGATGCCGAGTTTCGGACCACCACTGATCAAATATTGATGACCTATCCTGATGATAGGCTATCAATATTAACGGCTGGATAACCATCAATTTCTAACCTTTTTTATGAACCAGACACCCTTTTCTCTTCTGAGCAGGGGGTGCCTGGTTGTCTCCCATTGACTTCCATTATAGTCGGGTGCTTGGCAGAGCATCCGAATATAGCAATGTGTTCGGGCCGAACACCCGAATACTTTGGTGCTCGCTCATCACTATTCATTACATTACACCTCATCTCTTGTGGACCGTGGTGTAGTGTAATCACAATTACTCACTCCAGTTATGGAGCAAGTACTTGTATGACATTGCATTTCTGAGATGAAATACAGTGTAATGAAGGGAGGAGTGCTCTCGATACTCCTCTTCAAACAGCTGATCAGCGAGGGTACCGGGTGTCAGACCCCTGCCGCTCTGATATTGATGACCTATTCTGATGATAGGTCATCAATATTGACTACTAGACAACCCCTTTAAGTAATTTTGAAAATACGATGTTTATAGGATATTTCATCTTTGATGCATTAAATGGAAGACCGCCTAGCGTGTGCTACCTAAGAGGAGAATCCTGCTTTCGCATTTGGTATGGACAGGGTTAAATTCACTTTTGCAGCCAATGACTAGTCTGACAAGTCCTGAAGTGGTACATCACTATTGGGTCACATGCAACAGGTGAGCATGGTCTTTTCCTTAGGGACCACACACTAGTGGGCCAATTTAAGAAGGGAACAAATCTTGGAAAACCCCTTTAAAGAGATTTTTTGGGCCAGTAACTTGATTGGTCATAGCTCATGTGTAGAGAGGGCCCTCGAGACCTGGGAAGCGGAACAAGAGAGTCAAAGGATCAGTGGGGAGAGTTAAGATATATTAAGGGGGTCATTTATTAAGACCGATATTTTAGATGCTGGTCTTAATAACCCCTATAGCTCGTGGTGGATTCGCCAAAGTTATGTAAAGGTGCAGGCCTCTACATAACTTCGGCTTATTCAGCCCCAGTCTAAATGTAAGACAGCTCCCTTGCTGGCTTATATTTAGACCATTTTCTATGCCTAAAACAAGCGTAGAAAACGATGAATAAGACGGTCCTACCGGTCCGACCACTACCCGCCCACACCATGCCCCCTTTTTTTAGACTTGGAGTGAGTGGGGAAAAGTCACACATTGCGGCGTAAATAATCTTTGTGCCAGAAATACGCATAACATAGGCGTATTTCTGAACAGTAAGTGACCCCCTACGTTTTTCAACTTTTGGTTACATTTTATGTAAAGTAAATCTATATGTAACATAGTGAACTTCTTAAAATACTAGGTTTAGAATTGACATCAGATCACAAGTTATATAATTATACTGGCAAACTGTGTGCAACAAAAGTGTCTTATCTGTTAACCAGCTTTCTACAGTTCTTTTATGGATTGTGAAGAAAAGGTTCACATGATTATATTGAAAAAAAAACTAAGCACAGCAAAATGAGATTATTTGTCAATACAGGACAAATCTTTTGCAAAGCATTGCACAAAGAAGCAGTTTTGCACAATCATATAACAAACATTTCAACATTGTCTACAGTTTCCAATAGGTCAGCAGGTGATAATTCCTGCCACCAAGTGCAAATGTCAGGCTAGATGGGAAAGTATATTCACACAGTAAATCTCAGGATAGGTCATCAATATCAGATCAGTGGGGTCTGACTCCTGGCACCCCCTATGATTAGCTGTTTAAAGAGTAGGTGCTGCTTGTGTGAGCGCTGCCTTTTCTTCAAGACTGCCTGCACGTCGTCTCACTTGTAATGGCAGGTACTGGCTACACTGGACTGGGACGAGCACTTGTAATTATACTGCGCGGCAACTACAAGTGAGACGACGTGCAGGTAATCCTGAAGAGGAAGCAGCGCTCGCATGAGTGACGCATCTTCTTCAAACCGCTGATCGGCAGGGCTTCCAAGGGTCAGATCTCCGCCAATCTGATACCGATTACCTATCCTGATAGGTCATCAATATAAGCCCACTGCACAGCCACTTTTGTTGTCTTAACCTTTCTGAATGGAAGTTTATTATCAGCTATTTGGTGCGGCTGAAAACCCAGCAGTCAGCTCATATTGCTGGAGGAAGCTGCATCCAGTCACGTTTTTCCTGCAGCTGCTGCATTACTTGCTGCCTATTCTAATACATTGGCAACCATGAAAATACACAGAGTCCATCCAAACAACAGCTGCCCTGCATTGTGGCCAAAAGAAGATCTCAAGTAGACCATACTCATTTATTGTCAAATCAAATATTTTGAACTGAACTTTCCTTTTTTTATTAAAGTGTACTTCCAACTATGAACTTGATTTCCTATATATTTTATTAAACTGTTACGGAGTTCTAAGTCTTAATTTTCCCTTTATACTGTCTCTGATGTCAATTCTAAAATACTGGTGGCCTGCAGCTGCCATTAGATGGAATTTATGTAACAGATTGTTTAGTAACCTCCATGTAGTACCAACTGTAGACAGACAAAATTGTATTATTTAACTCTTTAGCTCTATTAAAGGAAGAAGTGGGAGTTCTGAATGAGAAACCCTCACCGGTCATAAGAATGAGGGTCCCTCTACTTCAAAATGAAAGGAGTGCTGGTCGAGCATATGCAACCCCACGCCATTCATCTTTATGGGTCTGCCATAGATAGCCAAGCACTGTGCATGCCTTATACCACTTTGACAATATAATTGGGATTTTTTTACCTATCATATTGGCTTTGTTGAGATTGAAATCGTGTCCTATGATATGAAAACAGGTCTGTTACATATATGGAATAGGTTTGACTCTCCATGGACCATTGACATAAATATACCAGATCAGTTATTTTTTTTAAGACCAATCAGCTCTCCTGACATGCCTGTTCAGTTATTGCCTGTATTCCCCTTAAAATAACAATCCTGGCTCATCTTTTTTTTAGAACTCTGTATTGTGATGTTCCTCTGTTATTCATTCAGCAATTTATGAAAAAATGGACAACCAAGCATCACCCTTTCCCTCGTCAATGGGAAGTGTCCTTATCTTGCATAACTCTGTCAGTTGGGAATGGATGCTTTCAGATTGTATAGAGACACACCCACACTATTAACACCCAGTTGTCAATTTATTCATAAATGTCTCAGGCCTCATGCACACGACCGTTGTGTGGATCCGTGTCCGTTCCGTCATTTTTCACAGTTTTAGTGGAGGTCCCATTTATTTCTATGGAGCTGTAAAAAAAAAACAATAGTCCTCAGTTTTTTCTCTGCGTGATTCAGTCCGTCAAAAAAATATTACCTGTCCTATTCTTGTCAGTGGAAAACGGAGGACGGACCAATTCAAGTCAATGGGTCCGTAAAAAAAAATGGATGCACAACTGGTATGTCATCCATGTCAGTTTTTTTTCTACAAGACCTTGGTGCAATAAAATTACACTTTTCATTAACCTTCCTTTTTTTTCCCTGTCAGACAAAAAAAAAAAAAGGAAGACACAAGGAAACACAACTGAAGCAAAATCGGACACGGACCACTGAAGCCAAATCACTGACAGTGAAAAAACACTGTCGTGTGCATGAGGCCTAAGAAGAATAACAGAGGAAGGCCACAATGTACAGTTCTGACAAACATTGCTGCACAATTATTATTTTCATAGGGAATACAGGTAGTCACTAAAAGAGACATGTTAATTGACCTGATAACTCTTTAAAGCAATCAGTGCTTGTGGTTTATTAGATTTCAGACATCATATCCTGAATTGGAGTCACATTTGGCAGGGTTTTTGACCTCAACACAGCTGTAATTTATGGCATTTGTAAAAATTTAAAAAGACTGCCGCTCCACCTATAATTCAGTTGGACATGTTTGCGTCAGTGATGAGCGGCAGGGGCAATATTCGATATTTCACGAATATTTGGGGGAATATTCATCATGAATTTGCGAATTTGCGAATTCGTAATCTCCAGTCATTATTTTCTTGATTGCTAAAATCGGCAATTGGAAAATTTGCGATACCAAATTTGCAATACGAAAATTTGCGATCCAAACTACTCCTAAAGTCAAAGATATTGCAGCCTTCTCATTGGCCCACAAGCAAGAAACAGTGAGGGATCACGAGTACTGAAGAAAAAAATCTAGAATATTCGCAATTACAAAGATATAGCACTATATTCTAGATCAGCAACCTTCCGCACTCCAGCTGTGGCAAAACTACAACTCCCAGCATGCACACCTCCTTGGCTGTTCTCAGAACTCCCAGAGAAGTGAATGGAGCTTGCTGGGAGTCGCAGTTTCACCACAGCTGGAGTGCCGGAGGTTGCTGATCCCTGTTCTAGATATTCATGAATTCTCAAAGTGCCAATATTCGCTAAAAAATTTGCGATTAGAATATTCGCGATCAACACTAGTTTGCGCTAGCGAATATAAAATATATTCCTACCGTATGTTCAAAAAGATAGGTGGACGTTTTCAGTAGTTTGTTGGCTATAAATCAAAGTAACCATAGATCTCATAAACAAGTTCCCCGCAGTGAATACATTACCGTTTAACCAGCAGATGAAAAAAAAAAAGCTATTCTTTTCTACTGTAACTTTATTTACTTATATCGAGCAGGAAAAGCTACAGGTTTTATCTCTATGTTGTGAGACCATTTGCACATTATGATGCTGGAGTCCAGGTTCCAAGAATATGTTACTTTTTTGTTACTAAAAAGCTGTATATATATGCAGCCATAAATGTTTCTAAATGGCATAGTCTGGGCCTTGTTCCTTCCCTCTTCTGATTTCTGTAAATTCACAGTTTCACTCTCCATGCTTCCTGAGTGGACGGACTGTCCCCTGTGTGATATAAGAGCTTTTTTGCGTGCTCTGAGCCAATCAGATGTCATTTCCCATGCTTTATTACAGAAATATGGAGAGAAAATGCAGCTGCATACCCCTCCTCTATCTACTCATCTTCTGTTTAGTGTTTTACACCAGATTCATTTTTAGTGACTGAAAAGCTTTCGAAGCATTTAAAAAGAGCCAGTAGGGAAAGGATAGGTCGTTGGAAGGTGAGGAAGATACAACTTTCCTTTGATAGAATATGTTATAAAGTTTCATGTGTTTATTTGTACTGCTGACTTGGTCACAAAATTAAAATAAATCGCTGAAAACTAATTATTTCAATTGTTGGTAAGTTAATGTTTACATAAATGAAGCATATAAGCTAAAATAATACTAAACAGTATATTGTATCCATACACATAAAGTCTGTTCTAGAGAATGGCACACACAGCAGAGAAAGCAAACCACAGAGGTATCCTGAGAAATAAGCTATAATTTAATAGTGATCAGGCAACGCACACGCAAAAACACAACCCCAGTGATATTGTGCACATAAAAATTCATACTGATGACCAGGAGAGATCACCAAGGTCCTCTAAGAAGATGCCAGTATTGCCAATTCGGCACATAACGCCATGCGGTCTCCAAAGGTCCTGATGCTTTTCCCCAATGCTGCTGGTGCATCAGAGGGGACAATAAAGGATAGAAACCAGTACGGTAATAATGTAAATATTACAGCTCTATTAATACAATCTACCCACAATTAGACCAAATAATGTCCATATGATTAATAATTGGTCATATAAGGTCCAGAAAATGCTTCGCATTTGGTGTTGTAAGACGAGAAACAGTCATCCTATTGTACTGAAGCTGTTTAAATGTTATTTTCCAATGGTCCATGGATTGAGATGGCATACATCTGCTGGATGCCAGCAGCCCCTTCTAATCATTACACTTATCAGTGGTTACCCAGCGTTATTATATCCTATACCATAGATGTATACTTCTTAGTGTTAAGTGAGCTGTAATTTTTACATTATTGCTGTACTGGTTTTGTTTTATGTTTTTTTATTGTCCCCTGTTGCACCAATAGCATTAAAGAAACATTTCAGGACCTTTGGAGACCCCATGAGGTTATGTGCGGAATTCGACATATTGGGATTAAAGAAACATTTCAGGACCTTTGGAGACCCCATGAGGTTATGTGCCGAATTGGACATATTGGGATATTCTCCCAATATGTCCAATTCAGCACATAATCTCATGGGGTCTCCAAAGGTCCTGAAATGTTTCTTTAATGCTATTGGTGCAACAGGGGACAATAAAAAAACATAAAACAAAACCAGTGGTTGGTGAGCTCTCTTAGTCATATTTTACCATCAATTCAAATAATTTGTTTTCAACAATTCTTATTTTGGAAATTTCTGTAGCTATTTTTATAAGTAATATTGGTCACAAAATTACCAGTAACAATAGGTATGCCTAAAACTAAGTTTAGAATTCTATAGAGAAATCGTGCAACAAAGGGAACCATTTTGATACAAACATAATCCATTTTTATTGTAGCACAATCAAATACTATTCTCCCTAAATTGGCTGTCTATTTTGCCATTTAAAGATTTGTGATATTGATGGTCACCAGAGAAGAATTTTCATAAGTCTTAAAAAAAAAAAAAAAAGATTTTATTTCTAGTTATCATTTGTAAAAACCGGTTATTGATACAATCCGTCATTTGTTCAACTGTAGGACATATACTTACTTTCAGTCGTAATTTCAAATTATATGAACGCTATACTGCAGACGGCTGATCTCCTCTGTGGCTCTTCACATGTTGTAAAAGTATGACTCCCAGTATGGCTGTCAATCCTGGGCATAGTTCTGTCACAACAGCTTGAGAGCCACAGGATGGAGACCTACAACAAGTGGATTCTCAACATATTGATGACCAAAATCATTTTTATATGGCCTTTGTGTCACAGTTGATGTGCATTGTGTAGGTAATGTTAAATTGAGCACTCAATGCTTTTCAGAAATGTTAAAACCTGTAAGATGCAAATGAGTTACATTAATGTATTCAGTTTTTATAGCTAAGCTTATAATGAAGTATCCAAAGTTATCACATTCCAGCTAGAAGACCTTGTCCATTTTCATGCAGTTTGGATATTTTTTTTCCTGCTATTTCCTCTCGAGAAAACGTTAAGAGAAGGAGTTATATACAGCAAGGAGCAGATTTATCATAGACCGGTGGCATACACCGGTCTATAATAACCAGGCAAATACCATGTCATAAATTAGGCACAGCACCTGGTAGTTTGTGATTCTGTGCTGATATCTACACCAGAAAACTGGAGTAAAACAGATATGTGGAGGGGGCGCTGCTCCCTCCCTAACCTTGCCATGCCCCTTTTCAGGAAGGTGGTAAAGGCGGCAGAGAAACACTACTTGCGCAAGCATTTTTGCACAAGTGGTGTTGAAAAAGTTGGGAAAATGCAGTTAGTGACTTTTTGATGCCAGAAAACTGGTCTATATTTATGATAAATTAGGCCCTATGAGGGTCAGTTATCAAATTGGTGTAAAGTAAAGCTGGCAGATTCTACTTTTCAGATTCAGATTCTTCCTTTCATTTTCCAAAGGAGCTGTCCAAAATGAAAGGTGGAATCTGATTGGCTGCTATGAGCAACTAAGCTAGTTCTACTTTACACCAGTTTGATTAATGACCCCCTATGTCTTCAGGCAACAATCGTTTCACTCTCCCTTAGGGTATGGGCACTTGTTCAGGAGTGGATTATAAAAGGAGAGAAAGCATAAAAGGACAGATAAGACTTCTCCTCTTTTTGTTAACCCCTTTGTGACCACCAATACTCCTTTTTACAGCGCCACTTGAGAGAGCTGCTCTCCTACTCTAACAGGCTGGACCAGCAGGAGCGCTGATCCGGGCTGTTTAATCTCTTGCATTCCGCGGGTAATACCGCCCGCCGCATGTAAGTGGTGACAAAGGGAGCGGACTCCCTCTGTCTCCCATCGGCACCTATTAAATGTGAACACTGGGTGCCGATGTGTGTAAAGGCTGGCTGGGGCCCCAAGCCTACCTTGAGTTTTTTCCAGCAGGCTGCACCTGTCTGGCTTTTTCCCATTGAAAATACACTTTTCAATGAAAAAAAATTGCAAAAATATAATCTCCCCCACGTTTGGTATCGTCGTGTCCGTTACAACCCACACTACACAAATATCATTTTAATTATCCCCTACGGTGAATGGTGTAAAAAAAAAAAAAAAAAGGCTAAATTGATCATAAAAAAATGTAATAATATTAAAAATCTTAATTTACTCCAAAATGATACAAATGAAAACTACAAATCGTCCCATAAACATCAAGTCCTCACACAACTCCATAAAATGAGAAATTAAAAGGTTAGGGGCTTGGGAAGCGGCGATGTAAAAAAAAAAAAAAGTTTTTTTTTTTTATTGCACAAAACATAAAATGTGGTATCGCTGTAATTGCACTGACCCAAAAACTCAGTGGCAGTATTACCGTTTTTTCCATCTCCCTCCCACAAAGAGTTAGATAAAGTTAATCAGAAAGTTATGTGTACCCCAAATTGACCCCATTAAAAACTACATTTTGTCCTGTAAAAAACAAGGCCTCATACAGCTACATAGATGGAAAAATAAAAAAGGTTATAGCTCTTGGAAGGCGACAATGAAAAAAGGAAGAACAACGCTTGTTCAGTAAGGCCCAAAAAAGGCAGGTCAATAGGGGGTTTATTCAGTCCTGTTTTTTGCTACTAAACAACAGAAAGACACTTTATTGTGTGGCCATACCCTTAGGGTCCACTGCTAGCTTTGGCTAGAAAAACAATCAACAACCGCACCAAACTGCCTTGTGTAAACAAGGTCTAAATGCTTCAGTGAACATATCTGGTATAGATAAACATAGCTGACTCAATAGTTTATGTACAAAATTTTCTAAAAGTGTTATGTATGATGAAACCCAAATGGTTTTGATGTGCCTTGTTAATGTTTGCTTCCTGTAAAGTCAGTTTTCAATTTATTTATTTTTTGGGTTTTTTTGTACTAAAAGTTCAGTTTTGCACTCCACACACAGATACATACACAATTTCACTCTCAGTAATATAATTCAACATTACATGTCCAATTCCTCGGGCTGAAGACAAGCCTTTCGTTCCACATCATTTTTGAAATACAAACACATTCTTATAAATATTATCAAACAGATAAAGCAGAAAAATATAACATATTAAAAGCTTCCAGTATTCCATCATAGGGGCGTCTACACATAGACAAGATATTTTTACAATTAAACAAGGCATTAAAATAATGCCACAATGCTCATTGTTCTCAACTATGTTGTTCTCACATGTAGATGGCTCTTTCTTAGGAGGAAACATGTGTCAATTTAAAGTGTTGACTGAAAAATATCCGGGGAACAGTTTGGAAGAATATTCCAGAATATTGTACAGTACACTCATTTCTGTGATGGAGAAGAGAGATGATGGTCTTCTTGCTTCACATTTTATTTGACATATTTTAATTGTTGATACGCTTGGAATGTCAATCTTCCAGTGAAGTCACATGATGACAGATTAAAAGCTTCTTACATGATGAGGTCCAATTTCATATCACCATAATCGGAAGGTCAGTGAAGTTAGAGGTTGTAGTCTTTCCAAGCTGGAAGTGGATTCTAAAATGTAGGTGAGCATTAAGGATCAGGCACGGTCATAAAATTGACCAAAGACTGTCAAAAGCCTTCTGCTAATATAAGCAGTTAGAAAACGCAATCACATTATCTAGTAATGTCAGTAGTAGTAGTACTTAAGTCTGTGCTTTGCTAGTGTTGCTCTTGTATACAACAAGTGTGACCAGAAAAGGTATAATGCAGATGGGGGCAAAAATTAATCCTAATAGAATATTCTCCGGAGGGTCTAGGAGTTCTTCAGACAAAAGACTGCAATTTTTAAAATGATACATGTGGGCTTTCACAATTGCGTCATGTGCCAATTCATTTGGGAAGGCAATAAAATGTAATTCGGCGTAGAATTCCAAGCATAATTGCAACAAGTTGTATGCGCTGTAGTGGAGAAACAAAAATAATTGGTGACATATTGCAAAACCTTAAAAATAAGTTTCACTTTTTAATGCTATTGACAACTTTGAACGATTATCATTGTAGGCCTCATGCACTTGGCATACAGAGCCATATATCCGTACAACATTGTGTTTTGGAGATAATTTCTCCTAGAAGAACTACCTTTTCACACAGCAGTACTTTAGTCAGTATTTTGCATCAACATTTGTAAGCCAAAACTAGGAATGAGACACAGAAGAGGCACACATCTTTCCATTATACTTTTTCTTCTTCTGGTTTTGGCTTACAAATGCTGATGAAAAATACTGACCAAAATACTGCCAAGTGAAAGTGGCTTAAGCGAGAATAACTCTGTAATTCTTCGTCAGAAGGAGAGCACAGTGTGGCCCCTAAGAATTCTATGGGTGCTGTATTATTCTGTACAGCTTAGAGGTTGTGAGAAACCAAAATACAGCTGAGTGAAGTAGCGAAACTAGAACTGACTGGGCCTCACAGTAACTTTTTAAACGGGCCCTCTACCCTCCAGGAACCCCCTACTCCTGTACAACCCTTACTCCTGTGGCTAGTCACGATAGTGCTCTCAGACCAGGACAGGCAGCCATTCTATCCATTTCCCACATGTATATTCTGTATGTCATGTCATAAGCTGATATGGTTGTATTAAAAAAATCTAAGGGTTTGGATAAAGGTATATACGAGTGATAAAGTTGTGCTCTAAAGGACAATAGGCGCACTGTTAAAAAGTAACCAATAACACCTCTGTCCATTGGATAGCGGCTGAGCTTGCTATTGCAGCTGAGCCCCATTCAATTGAATGGGACTCAGCTGTGCATAGGCCATGTGACTGACGAACATGATGTCACTGTCCTAGGAAGAACCCGCCATGCTCACTGCACCGCTGTGGACTCTTCAAACAGCTGATTGGTAAGGGTGCCAGGAGTCTGACCCTAATCAATCAGATACTGAAGATAGATCATTAGTATAAGGCCTCATGCACACGACCGTTTTTTTTTAAGGTCCGCAAAAACAGGGTCCGTAGGTCCGTGATCCGTTTTTTCGTCCGTGGGTCTTCCTTGATTTTTGGAGGATCCACGGACATGAAAAAAAAGGCCGTGCGGAGCCAAACTACATTGCAAGTCAATGGGGACGGATCCGTTTGACGGTGACACAATATGGTGCAATTGCAAACGGATCCGTCCCCCATTGACTTTCAATGTAAAGTCAGGAGTCCCTTTTATACCATCGGATTGGAGTTTTCTCCAATCTGATGGTATATTTTAACTTGAAGCGTCCCCATCACCATGGGAATGCCTCTATGTTAGAATATACCATCGGATTTGAGTTAGATCATGAAACTCAGATCCGACAGTATATTCTAACACAGAGGCGTTCCCATGGTGATGGGGACGCTTCAGGTTAGAATATGCTCAAATAACTGTGTACATGACTGCAACCTGCTGCCTGGCAGGTGCTGCCAGGCAGCAGGGGGCAGACCCCCCCCTGTATTTAACACATTGGTGGCCAGTGCGGCCGCCCCCCCTCCCTCCCCTGTAGTACTGTAGATTCATTGGTGGCCAGTGGGCCCCCCTCCCACCCCTGTAGTACTGTAGATTCATTGGTGGCCAGTGGGCCCCCCTCCCTCCCCTGTAGTACTGTAGATTTATTGGTGGCCAGTGGCCCCCCCTCCCACCCCTGTAGTACTGTAGATTCATTGGTGGCCAGTGGCCCCGCCCTCCCTCCCCCTCCTAATTAAAATCTCCCCCCTTATCATTGGTGGCAGCGGAGAGTACCGATCGGAGTCCCAGTTTAATCGCTGGGGCTCCGATCGGTAACCATGGCAACCAGGACGCTACTGCAGTCCCGGTTGCCATGGTTACTTAGCAATTTGTAGAAGCATTATACTTACCTGCGAGCTGCGATGTCTGTGTCCGGCCGGGAGCTCATCCTACTGGTAAGTGACAGGTCATTAAGCAATGCGCCGCACTGTCACTTACCAGTAGGAGGAGCTCCCGGCCGGACACAGACATCGCAGCTCGCAGGTAAGTATAATGCTTCTACAAAATGCTAAGTAACAATGGCAACCGGGACTGCAGTAGCGTCCTGGTTGCCATGGTTACCGATCGGAGCCCCAGCGATTAAACTGGGACTCCGATCGGTACTCTCCGCTGCCACCAATGATAGGGGGGAGATTTTAATTAGGAGGGGGAGGGGGGGGGGCCCACTGGCCACCAATGAATCTACAGTACTACAGGGAAGGGAGGGGGGGCCCACTGGCCACCAATGAATCTACAGTACTACAGGGGAGGGAGGGGGGGCCCACTTGCCACCAATGAATCTACAGTACTACAGGGGAGGGAGGGGGGGGCCGGCCGAACTGGCCACCAATGTGTTAACTACAGGGGAGGGAGGGGGGGCGGCTGCACTGGCCACCAATGTGTTAACTACAGGGGAGGGAGTGGGGGGGCGGCCGCACTGGCCACCAATGTGTTAACTACAGGGGAGGGAGGGGGGGCCAGCCGCACTGGCCACCAATGTGTTAAATACGGGGGGGGTCTGCCCCCTGCTGCCTGGCAGCACCTGCCAGGCAGCAGGGGGCAGTCATGTACACAGTTCTTTTAGTATATTCTAACCTGATGCGTCCCCATCACCATGGGAACGCCTCTGTGTTAGAATATACTGTCGGATCTGAGTTTTCACGAAGTGAAAACTCAGCTCTGAAAAAGCTTTTATGCAGACGGATCTGCGGATCCGTCTGTGTAAAAGTAGCCTACTGCCACGGACCACAGACGCGGATGCCAATCTTGTGTGCATCCATCTTTTTTCACGGACCCATTGACTTGAATGGGTCTGTGAACCGTTGTCCATCAGAAAAATAGGACAGGTCATATTTTTTTGACGGACAGGAAACACGGATCACAGATGCAGCTGAAAAACGGTGCATTTTCCGATCTTTCCACGGACCCATTGAAAGTCAATGGGTCCGTGAAAAAAAACCGGAAAACGGCACAACAGCCACGGATGCACACAACGGTCGTGTGCATGAGGCCTAAGGCTGAGTTCACATCACGTTTTCCCATCCGTTTAACATATACAAAAAACGTATACTTAAACAGATGCCTCAGATTGTTGCCATACAGTGGCATCCATTCACCATGGAGTTCCATTGAAAAAAAAAATACCATAGTAAAAAAAAAAAAAATTAAACTTTTTTTGACTGGACTGTGAAGGATACAAGAACGTATCCTTTTTTTTGTAATGTATATGTCACGTATATGTCAAACGGAGGCATAAAATGTGATGTGAACCCACCCTTAGACACTCGGATAACCCCTTTAAAAAAAGCTAAGATTTTAATCCTAACTGACATAGAGTGCTGGCAATTTTCTACTGTCTTAGTCAATATCTTGTGTCTTGAGGTATTGGGCCCACATCTCTGGTGATCAGTTTTCTTGCAGATTGTGAGCACATCTCTATGTTTTTGTTGTAACTGAACTGACAATTACAGATTACTGTGTGACAAGATGTGTAAAAAAAAAAAAAAGGCCCAAACATACACATTGGGGTAATTTACTAAATGTGCCAGAGCTCTGGCATAAAAATGGCTGTACTTGCATTTACCACATTTATTATATGGCAGGGTACTTTTACACTTGGGTTAAACTTTTCCGGTATTGATTTCCATCCATGGGGATCAATACCAGAAATAAATGATCAGTTTTATCCTAATGCATTCTGAATGGAAAGCAATCCGTTCAGTATGCATCAGGATGTTTTCAGTTCAGTCACTGTACGGTTTTTGGACGGAGAAAATACTGCAGTCACTGTACGGTTTTTGGATGGAGAAAATACCGCAGCATGCTGCGGTATTTTCTCCGTCCAAAATTCCGGAACACTTGCTGGAATGCAGGATTCTGCATTATTTTACATTGAAATGCATTAATGCCGGATCCGGCCCAAAGTGTTCCGGAAAAACTGATCCGGCATTAATGCATTTCAATGTAAAATAATGCCGGATCCAGCATTCCGGCAAGTAATTAACGGAAAAAATGTGAAAAAGATAAATACCGGATCTGTTTTTTCCAGATGACAACCGGAGAGACGGATCCGGTATTGCAATGCATTTGTGAGATCGATCCGGATCAGTCTACAAATGGTATCCGTTTGCATACAGATGTGACGGAACTGCCTGCTGGAATCCAGCATTGCAAGCGTGAAAGTACCCTTAAAATGCATCAGCAAAATTTTGGTGTGCAAATTGGGTGCACAGAAAGCCAACCAATAGGTGGTATAAAGTTAGCCCCAAGTGTCTAGACATGCAATCAGCATGATTCACTTTGATGAATTTGTGCATATTTAGACTGTTTAGTCTACATTTACACTGCTTACGTATTAGTAAATCTACTACATTGAGTTAAATATGCATTTGCTTCAGAGACTATACCTGACAATGTGCTCCCAGCTGCACCAGTATTCCTGATTAATGTGAAACATTGAATCATTAAATTCTTTCCAGCACATCTCAACAATTCTGTCGTATTTTACTGCAAATATAGAAAATAAAAACAGTCAGCTTGGGCTTATACCATTGCACCTGGAGGAGCTAAAGATAATGCTCCTGTGTTGACTCAGCACACCTATAGTGTTTCTTGAAGCAATGCTAGTCCTATTGGATTATTGAAATATCCAGTTCCAAAATGGACCAAAATATGACTGATAGGCTACTGAAACATATTGTTTCACTTCCACATTTACACACAATAAACATGTTCATGTCATATTCTGCTTAAAAGGATTGTCCTAAGATGCAGAGGGGTTTCTAGGTTAAAACATTTGGGTCCTGGGCATCTGATGTTTTGTCCCAGGTCCCGAATGTATTGCCTGCCTGATAGATACAACTGTATTGCTGTCCTCAGGATGGCAATACAAATTAATCTAATGTGCTGGAAGAGCTGAAGGACCTGTGATGACATCATAGTCCATGTGATCAGTGCTGAAGGCAGTGGTTGAGGACCTACAATGATGTCACCATCATGTGACTAGTGAAGGAGATGATGGCACTCAGCAGTGAAAAGAAGTCCTGGGGAAGAAGCTGTGGTGAAGTCTGCTACAGAAGGAGAGGTAAGTGAAGGGATAGGCAGAGTAATGTTGGGAGTTGTGGTTATTTAACTGTATGTTAGGGCTGAAGGGAGGGATATTATTTACATGGAACTGTATGTTGGAGTGGGGTGGAGGGATGTTATTTACATGGGATTGTATGTTGGCTGTGGCAGGGTGTTGTTATTTACATGGGACTGTATTTTATAGGGCACTGCAAGGGGCATTATAAATACTGGGGCACTTCAGGATGAGTATTTTAACAGTAGGGGTGATATAAATACTTGGGGCAATTTGGGGACATAATAGGTGTTCTTATTACTACTTGGGGCTTTATAGGAGTGACTTATAGATCTGCCTTATTTTTACTAAGAGCACTTTGGGGGGCCTTATTTCTACTGAGGGGTCTGTAGAGAGCTTTATTACCACTGGGGGAACAATAGGAAGGCCTTATTTTTACTGGGGGATCAGTGAAGGTATTATTGATACTGGATGGCTCTTCTAATAATAAAGGCATTCTTGGGGAGCATTATCACTTTTGGGGGCACTGCAGGGGGCAGTATTACTAATGAGGGCACTATAGAAGGGAATTAATATTGGTGGGACTTGGAGGAGCACTATTACTGTATATCTGTATGGCACTAATATTTCTTTAGTATTTGGGGGTATTGGGGAGCACAGCGAGCAGCAGGATATTAGGACACTTTTGGGATTCAAGGTTGGGGGATGATAATAGACAAGTGAGGAACCGAAGATATCTGTGTATCAAACTCTGCAGAGACGAGGTGCAGCTGAAAGAAGTTATCCAGACCAAATGGAGAAGATGATAACAGCGAAGAACTACATCAGAGGAGACATTACATGGGAGACCCTTGATGCGAGAGGTACGTGCTGCTGTATAGCTGTTTAGCAGGTACAGTAAAATGTCTTCAGTGCTAGAGTATGCGGCGAGGGGGGCAGGGGGTCGACTTAGAGAATTGAGCCACATGCATTGGGGCTTGGGCCCCGGATCTTTTAAGACCCTAGCAATGCCCCCGCCAAGATGTAATCCTATCTCCTATCAACAGGATAGGAGATAAGTCGATGATTAGATTGATGTCCTGTGCCCCCAAATATGAATTCAGCAGTGGTAAAGCATGCCTTCTGTATGGGACTGCTGGAGATAGCTGACTCTGAGTACAGTGTTCAACCAGTTATAATAGTCCCATAGAGAATAATAGCCTGCCAGCACACATGCTCAACCACTGCAATATTCATACAGTGGAACACAGGAACCATTATTTTTAGGGACAACCCCTTTAAAGAAAATTTGACAATTGCTTGTTGTATTATTAAAAAACTTCACATTCTATACTTACGAGTGACATTTATTGGGTACACTGTTGAATTTGGCGTGTTGGCTATTGTCAAATTGAAATTTGACACGTTGTTTGTAGGGTGTGTTACATTCTCCACTGCTGCCATTGAGCTGAAAGCTGTTAAAGAAAAAGTCACTTATTAAAGTATGTCAATAAGCCATCTGGGGGCCTAGTTACTCTGAGCTCGGTTAGGATCATATACCACATATTTAAAATACTAAAATGCATTGTTTGCCTTTGCAACCATTATTAGGCTAATATATCTTAATTAGGGTGGGTTCACACTAGCGTTAGAGATTCCGTAATGGCTTTCAGTTATAACGGAAAATAACGGAATGCCCAGACACAATGCAAAACGGAAGCTGTTTGCTTTCTGTCCTAATAGAAGTCGGATCTGTTTGGGTCCCGTTATGCAAGACGGAAAACAAAATCCTGTCGACAGGACTTTGTTTTCCGTTTTGCATAACGGGACCCAGACGGATAATAAAATAAAATAAAAGTCTATAGGCAGAAGAACGGATCCGTCCTTCCGTCTTATGGATTCCGTTATTTTCTGTTATAGCCATGTTATAACGGAAAGCCATAACGGAATCCCTAACGCTAGTGTGAACCCACCCTTAGTCTTCATTAAACATATCCTATTTATACCTCCACTGCAGATCGCTAGCAATTCATTCCTAACTGCTACAAGGTATAATAAACAAATGGCACAATATAGAGTCATAAGAATAGATGCTCCAGAATTATGACATTGGGAATGCATGTGGTGGCTAAAACGAAACATGTCAGGAGAAGTCAAAGGTCCTCCTTAACAGTGGCATCTTCAAGGTGTTCTTAAAGGGATTGTACGGGTTTAGAGCTCAGGCAAGCCCTCTGATATGAGCATCGTAGTATTTAATGCTCCGATGCTCTCCCTTGCCCTGCGCTGGATCGCTTGTTTGTTTATATTTTTACACTGCTAAGTGGAGGCCTTCGCCTAGCGGGGTTTCCGGTGACGTCACTGGCACTGATGGGGAGCCTTTAGTGCTGCCCTAGCCGTTTTACAGGCTAGGGCAGCACTAAAGCCCGCACATTAGTGATGGTGACATCACTGGGCTCACTGCAAGGTGGAATCCTCTGCCTAGCTTTACCCATGGAGAGCCCTGTACATTACCAGATCTCCAGAAAAAGCCTTTGCCTTGTGCAATTCAGCGCAGGGCAAAGGAGAGCATGCTCCTATGCTCATATCAGAGGGCCTGCCTGGGTGAAAACAAGGATATGTCTGGGTTGAAAAGCTTCAGAGAACCCCTTTAAATATAAGTATTTGGACAACTGTGAGGGCATTTTTAAAATTAAAACTGTTACTATTGGACCTTACTAAAAATTTCTACTGTTTATCTTCTACAGATTTCAGTAAGAAGGATCATAAATGGTAGAGTTACTAAAACCCGAAGGCTGCAAAAGATAAACAAATAAACCAATTGGAAATGTTCAGCCCCAAATAAGTGCAATTCAACTACTTGGTACCTTGAATTACCACTGTAATGTACTGGATCTTTTCTATCTGATTCTAAAACACATTTCCCCTGAACCTCCCAGCCTTCAGTTTTAGAGCATGACCTTGTTTTGACACCTCCTTTCCCGAGCTTTACTTCCTTCCTTTCCATTAATGTATGTGAATGTTCCTGTCACCTCCCCACTCCTGTTACCCCCGCAAGGCTTATTATTATAATTCACCCTTTCCTCTCTCAAAGTTTCTCCACCTTGTAATATTCCATATTCCTCTTGTCGTTTGCAGTTGCACAATTCATTTTTCATAAAGGCCCATTTTTCCTGTGAGGGCATACAGAGTGAATGCCAAAAAGAAACTACGGAGATTTCTTGCAAGGTCTCTCCTTTCCTTTGGCAGGAAAGCAAAGGAAGGCTAAACTCACAAGGGGAGCACCAAGTAAGCCAATGCACTGTTAGGAGCTGTGGAGCATATGTAATGCATTAGTGCCTTTAAAAGAACATAGACAGTGGTCTGTAACATTGCAAACAATCAATGTGGTTTGTATTATCAGCTCCCCTGGTGCAATAGGAAATTAGATTCAAGCAAGGGGAGATCACATCACATTATTATCATGATTATGACTTTCGGTTGATACAGTACAAATTTATATAAATCAGATGAAAACAAAGTATGCACTTTTAAAGCCTGGCTAGTTCCAAAGTGGAAATGTCTAGTGCTAGCATTATAGGATAAAAAAAAAAAAAAAAATAAGCAATTGTGAACACTTTTATTAATGTTAAATGTTAGTAAATTAGGTAACAGTGAAACAATTATGAATTTATGAAACACATTATAGGGGTTGTCCTGAACCTTGATATTAATTGCCTATCTCCAGGATAGTGACATCTCACTCCCAAACCGATCAGCGCCAGAACTACACACCTAAGTCCATTGTGTAGTGGAGGGAGCTGGTAAGTACAGCACATGACCTAGTCCATTATATGATGTAGTCCATTAAAGAGGACCTTTCACTAGTTTAAAAACTAAAAACGAACTTACTAGTATGTCTGGGTGCCGCTCCGTTCGCCCGGTATAGGCTCCGGTGTCTGCAGCTCCCTCTGTTGTACTGGGCGGAGTTTTTGTATTAGGGTTGTCCCTTGCTGCAGCGCTGGCCAATCGTAGCGCACAGCTCATAGCCTGGGAGTCAACCCTAATACAAAAACTCCGCCCAGTACAACAGAGGGAGCTGCAGACACCGGAGCCTATATCGGGCGAACAGAGCGGCGCCCAGGCATACTAGTAAGTGCAGGGGGACCCCTGGGCGCCGCTCTCCCCACTGATATAGATAGTTTTTAGTTTTTAAACTAGTGAATGGTCCTCTTTAAGTTCAGGGGGTGTTTTTATTTAATTTTTTAAATATAGTTGAACAATAACTGATGAGGGATGAAATAAATTGTTTTTCCTCATATTTGGGCTTCAGTAGAAACCAGTATGGCTGGCAAAACTGCATAAAACAAAACTTTTGGCAGTTAGGATTTCATATTTTAGAATCACTGGGGCAGATTAAATAATCATGTCTAATATTTAGATGGTGTAAACCTAGGGGAAAACGTATCAAGTGCGCAGCGCCAGAAAATTGAAGTGATTTTGGCTGATCCTGTTTATGATGCGTTTGCACCATTTACGGGAAAAATTGCATTTACTAAGGAATAGACAGATGTTTTATGGTCAGACATATTTTATCAGCTGGATTTATTATTGCGACTTTTTGACCAAAAAATCTGAAGTCATCCCAAAAAGTCGCAACTGTTCTCCAGTACCCTGGTGGCATACAGACTGTCGGTAACCTCTATAATACATGAAGTAAGGCATTAGATTGAAAGATCCACTGAGATTTATCATAGACTAGTGTTTTAAGCTGGTCTAAAATATCTCCTGTGCTGCCGGAGGATGCTCCAAATCTATGCCGAATCGCAGGCTTCGTCATAAATTAGGTGCATCCTCTAGTAGGTGTTTAAAAAGTTGCAATTAGAAATGAGCGAAGTTTAGAAAAATTAAATTCTGCTGACTGACCCTATCTGGGTATAGGTATATTTTTACAACATATACAGAAAAGTCCTGACAAACAAAATACCAGCTTTACCCAGATACTGATGTATCAGTAAAACATAGCTTTTAATCATCACTCTTAAACTAAATTGGGTGAGCTAAACCAAAAAGGAATTTAAAATAAACATTTCTCTGTCTATATTGGCTATTGTGTGCGTCTTTTGTTACTTTGTGCCAGCAGGGGTGTGCACTCTCCCTTCTACAGGCACTGACAGACTGATAGCATATCACACACTTTCCAGTTGCTGCACTGGTTATAGTGTGAAGCTGAAACTATCTCCCGCAGATCAATATTGCTATAATGCAGATCATTGTTGCTATAATGATGCTAGTGACTGAGCTCAATAAGACTGGTGAACAGAAAATCTAAAACCTAAGGACTGCCCCCCGACATGTTTTGCCAGCTAACCTGGCTTCCTCAGGGGTTTTGGGCAGGGGTTTGATGCTGCCCAAAACCCCTGAGGAAGCCAGGTTAGCTAGTTGGGGGGGGCAGTCTTTAGGTTTTAGATTTTCTGTTCACCAGTCTTATTGAACTCATTCACTGGCATCATTATAGCAACAATATGCTTCCAGTCTTAATTAACACACAGAGTGTCACATCATTATGTACCTGGTCAGTGGCCATGAGGAGGGCTCAGACAGCCCCCTGGGCATCAGCCCACCCAGAAATTTCCTTGTGAAGTTTATGGCCTGTCCTCCCCTGTTTGGGGCACACTGTGATATCAGAACCTGGGTCCACCAGTCCAACGCTGGACATGCTATTGCACTATACTGTCACATTGGTACAATAATAAGACTATATTTGGTGTCAGACAAGTGCCCATCATCTACATTGAACTTTTTACCTTACCAGCTACTGTCATTTAACGAAATGTCAAATTTATTCAAGCACTTTATCATACTGGCATGACACAGTTTTAAGACACTATTCTGATATTATTCTAAGCACTACAATATAATAAACCAGTGTAAGACATTGACAAAAATAGTTACCAGGGTTTGTGATATTTCCCCAAGATTCCTCTCAAATATGTACTAGGCTTCCAAGGAAAGCTGGATGAACTATAAGGAATCCAGGAAAGCTGAGTATCACTAGCAAAGAGTAGTCAGTGAAACATGTTTTGCACTCAGCCGAGCAGTGGTTGTGCTTTTTGGGACTGAATGCAAAATAAATACGTTTATTTTGTGCAACAAAATAAAAAAAAGGGGCGAAGACCTGTTCAGAATAGACTTCTACGTTGCTGTCTCTGACTGCATTTGATCCCATTTTGCTGACTGCTACAAAGCTAATTTCTACAGTCCACACGTTTATGAGATCAGAACACATTGGGGGTCATGCACTAACATTCTACTCCAATTTTTTGGCATAGATAAAAATTGCTAATTTGTTGCAAGTGCCATTTTGCACACAAAAAAATTGCAACTTTGTAGTGTTTTCAAACACCCTTGCCACTTTTCCAAAAAGTGAGTGGGATGCCGTTGGGAAGATGTGGGCCTTGGGTGGGAGCTCTGCAGCTTGACTCATTAAACAACATGTGCGCCAGATTGGTGCTGCACATGACACCATAAGTGTGAAAGCAAAAGATGTAACACATTTCTTAAATGGGTTGTCTGGGTTTTTAAAATTGATGATATATCCTCACGACAGTTCATCATCATCAGATGGGAGAGGGTCCGACACCCGACACCCCCGCCGATCAGCTGTATCAGGAGATGGCACGCACATCCTAGCAGCAGCAGAAAGAGAGAAAGGAGATGGCATGTGCACACTGCGTGTGCCGTCTCCTCATACAGATGATCGGCGGGGGTGCCGGGTGTCGGTCATCAATATTAAAAGCCTGGACAACCCCTTTAAGAGGCATGCACCTTGTGGTGTTTTACTAAAATCAGCATGTGAAATGTTGGTCTTTAGGGTCTTTAGAAAAGAATACAAAAATGATCTGCCACATTACCTATTACATGGGTCTTTAGACTATACACGCTAACAAACATGGGCAAGCAATTTACTTAGTTTTTTTTAGTGGGTTATATAGTCAAGGACTTTGGTTGCTTCTCTCAGCTGAATTTGACAAATGATGCCAAAGTTCAGTATGAAAACCACGGAAATGCAACTCTTCATTAATTTATGTTTTAATATAGTTCTATCCAAGAAATGTATTCCAGCTGCTATTCTAGAAGGCTTCCCTTCATCAAATGCAGCTTTATATCAAAACCCCTTTTGTAGCTCTACAGGAAAAAGGACCCTGTACCTCTGGACGATAACAGGCAAAAATATTATTTTACCAGATAACTTTCCATAATTCATATATTAGCATGGGAAATTACAATAAGCTTGGTTTAAACATGAAGACTCTTCATAAATGGATTATTTTTATATTATTACTGAATGCGTTGATTTAGTAACTGGTATCCTTGATATGTTATGCAGAAGTTCTGCATTAGGGGAATCTACAGAGTCACAAGGCATGCTTCTGGCATCATCAGTCAGCAATGGGGGCTATGATTCAAGTAGTATGGCGCGTGACCGATGAGGCCTCTGTTTTTATTTTTATTTTTTTCAAAAGTTGCAGTGAAGGTAGCAAGCTTGTAGGTTAGATAATATTCTGAGAACTTGGTGTATCCAGTTAGTGCCACTTCCAAACAGATAGTAAACTCTATTTGCAAAGGATAAAGGAGCAAGCAGAAAGTCCCTCCGCTTGTAAAATATTTCCCTATTTTAAAGGGCTTCTGTCAACAGAATAAATCAATGTGTGCATGTCAGCAAAAGCTAGCTGCCTTGGTCTCATTCCCATCTGTGGCTTTATTTCTGAGAAAACTGAGCTTTTAATATACGCAAATGAGCCTCTATGAGCAGCAGGAGTGTGACGGTTACTCCGAGAGGCTCTGTTCTTCGTGCTGCTGCCATACCCCCTGCACTTTGGTTGACAGGACCAAGCAGTGTAAATGTCATTACGACTGGCCCTGACTTCTCCTAGTCTCACACCTTTGCCATGCACTTCAGTACCCTGAGCAGTACAGAGGAGACTTGCCAGCAAACCTCTCTCCTGTAGTACTGTGCTACATACTGAAGGGCACAACAAAGGTGCCAGACTAGGAGAGTGTGTAGAAATTCTCTGCAAACACACAGACAATTATTAATCCCATGTTTTGGATAAGATATTCAAGTTGTTTTGCTGTCTGTCTCACTGCTTCTAAGCAAGGAGAAAGTAAAGGTCTTCAGTAATTCAAATCTCATAAATGATAGATTATCAACTTGAATATTATACACTGAGGTACATATTTCAAGAAGTTTGTAAGTGGATCAATGGAGGTAAGCTTTAGTTGATGATTCTCCATCCACAGGAGAGGCATAGACCATATTGGGTGTGATTTACTTCTCACTTGGAATCACTGAGCATGGAAACTTACTGATTTCACAGATTGCATGAACCCCTTTAAAATCAACCAACACTCTTAAAACATAAATGGCTCATGGGGTTCTGCAACAGTTAGCGAGCCTGGCCTGTCATTGTTTTTAAAAGACAAATGGTGTTACATCTGCTGCGTAAACTATGCTGGTTAAAAAAAAAACATCTGCACAATAGAACTTCCAAGTAATGCAGCAGCTCTCCATGTTACAGGTTCTCAGTTTGCTCAACCCTCTAACCACACAGATCACACAGCCGGCTGCTGAACCCATGATAAGATTTATTACACAAAGTATAAAACTTCTCAGTGATGAGTTATTAATGAGTATTGAAAGCAGTTGAAATGCTAGTAAATGATTCTATAGTACAGGGGTGGCCAACCTGAGGCCCTTCAGCTGTTGTAAAACTACAATTCCCTCCATGCACTGCTGTAGGCGAGGCCTTTTTGTTACTATATACGGTAACAATGACACCACTGCAAACATTAATGTTCTTAACTGAAGCAAGTTCTGAGTTTTTTGTGGGCAAGATAAAATTCCCTTAAAAGGAGTCTGTCACCAGATTATGACCTTATAGACCGCTTACATAGCGCTCTAGCATAGCAGTCTATGATTCTAATGGTACCTTTGATGTTTGCTTGTGAAGTTCCCCCAAGGCAAAAACTGACTTTTATTCAAGGGCTCGCAAGTGCCCAGGGAGGGGTTCACCTCGTTGGAGCCCAGGCTGTTCTGTCTCTTTTCGCCATATCCCCGCCCCAGCCTCTTCCTCTGCCCGCCCAGCTCTTCCTTTGCGTCCTCCTTCTCTGCAGCGAGATCCTGCGCCTGCGCTATCCATTGCTTGGCCGGGGCATGCGCACTGGGGGTGTCTCTGGTCCGCCTCCCCGCCGCTGTTTCTAGCCGTTGGCCGGCGCATGCATAGTAGCTACTGCGATGCTGTGCCCACAATGGGCATCGCAGTGCGCATGCCCCGGCCAAGCAATGGATAGTGCAGGCGCGGGATCTCGCTGCAGAGAATGAGGACGCAAAGGAAGAGCGGGGCGGGCAGAGGAAGAGGCTGGGGCGGGGATATGGCGAAAAGAGGCAGAACAGCCTGGGCTCCAACGAGGTGAACCCCTCCCTGGGCACTTGCGAGCCCTTGAATAAAAGTCAGTTTTTGCCTTGGGGGAACTTCACAAGCAAACATCAAAGGTACCATTAGAATCATAGACTGCTATGCTAGAGCGCTATGTAAGCGGTCTATAAGGTCACAATCTGGTGACAGACTCCCTTTAAATTTTCGCCATTTACAGAAGATCTTTAAGGTAATGTTATCTAAAGGGATCTTAAAGGTATTCAAAACTACAAGGTTCAATATAGGCTCCAGTTTACCATCTCTGGGATAGAAGCTGCCAGTGGGGATTTTGTGTTGTCTTTTCCGTTTCTATGTGTCCTCAGATCATGGGCCCCTGTTCCTCATAAACTCAGACTCAATTATGATATAATTGTTATAGGAAATTACGGCTAATTTAATGTTCTGTAAATTGAGCTGTATTCATATATTCCAGGAATATTCAAGTAGCTGACCTATATAGAGCATGTGTTGGGTGGTTCCCGCTTCACATCAGAAAGAGATTAGTGCGCAACATTTTGGATGAACACTGAAGTTTGAATTGTCCCTTAAAGGGGTTGTCTGAGTCAAATAAAAACTTAGTTGATGTGGATTTTACCAACCTAATGTAGAATATTGAAGCAATTACTGCCTACTCAATGCGAATATCATTCAGCTATATATAGCAACGTGCTAACATTCCTTACTAACTGTGTGCTGTGCGTATATACATGTCCAGTTTTTCCTCCACTTCGGGACACTAGAATATTTAATGGACTAAACAACGGGTCCAACCACGCTTATATTGACTTCATTTGGATCTCTATTGTCCTGACATTTGATACAAAAATCAGAGACAATATCCATAACCTCCATGTGATCATCCCGTCAGGATTTTTATTAATGTGTTTTTCTCCATGTGTTTTTCAGAGGTGATTTAAATACTTTTTTTGGTGCTTTTATTTGTTTTTTTTTTATCTTATATTTTCTTATATAGTGTCTTATGTATTATCATCTCATATAGCAATTAATGCATTCAGGTTGGTATAGTGATACATCAATTTGTTTTATGTATTGGGAATAAATCAATATTTTTAATCTATGTGATCTGTGTCCATTTGACGCCAGATAGTCGTGTGCCCCCAGTCTCCTTTAAGCAACCTGCAATCATATTTTCATCCAGGGGTAGTCGGTGGGTGAGCACCTTATCATTGCTATCTCGATTGGTTGAGCCACTATAATTTAATCCTAATTCTTATTTACTATGAGCATCTTGTAGATGATCTGTATTAAAAGGTCTGTACTATAGTGTACGGGCAACAGTTATTGAAGGTGCATAGATACCTTAAAAGGTTTTTCTGAGACTGGGCGGTACTGTTCCATTTCTGCATAGGTTACCACTAAGACCAATAATTGGCGGAGACGGAGAAGTTTGGTGCTTGACCTGAAATGCTTTGAACAAGCGAGGCTTTTTTTTTTTTTTTTTAACCTATTACAGATTCATCTTAATACCCTTGGGAGCCTTACCAATTGGGAGCCGTAAGATCCAGTGACACCCCCACACACAAATATGTTTTTTTTTTATTTTTTATACATTTTTATATTTATTATTGTAAAGCAACTAGATAGTTACTTGTCCTTTACTGGTCATACTTAATATAACATTACGATGAAAATACAGAAAAAATGCATTTGTGACATAAAAAACGCATGCAAAACGCATCAATATCGCAATGTGCACAATACATATTCCAGTCCGGAGTTTACAATGGACTTGTGGTGATATAAAAGGATGTGATGCACAACAGGGATTTAGCCACTGAGGAAGGGGAGTGAAGTCCCCGAAACGCGTCTGGCGTTAAATCCCTGTCTCGGTTACTAGTCCGGATATGATGAAGACCATCTAAGCTATTTCTTAAATTTGGAGCGCTCCATTTTTCTCTTTCTGCTGCGAGCACGATTACATTTGAATACCGGAACAAAGTTACCAAGTCCCGCGATATCTCTGGAAGAACACGTGATCCACAACAGAGAGCGAGGACGCCAGAAGTAAGTGCGGCAGCGTGGTGTGGAAAGCTGGGGAACGAGAGTGCCGGACACTGGGAGACACCGGTAAGCGACATCTCTCCACAGCATTTGACCACCCAATATATGTAAGCTACGGTGAAAGAGGCACCGAACGCAATACTTTGCGAACTTTGTGGACACCGAGATCTGAATATACAGACTTTTGAATAGAAACCATTATCCGGATGCATATTGCCTTCATTTAAAGGAACATTGTCCCCAATTTACAAATATCACAAGCGGACATTGAAATTGCATTTGACCATCAAGACAGGTTTTATATTATATCTAGGATTTATAGACCAGTGGATTGCTGATTTTATATACAATTTTTAGGGGGATATTTTATTGAAGTAAGAACTCTTGTATACCAAGAGATATTTTTACATTAATGCTATAATTGTTGTGATTGTATGCTAATAAATGCCGATGTTGTGACGCACATAGTGAGTGCCAGTCGCTCATTTACATTTATTTCACTCTATTTTGACTGATTGGGTGATCAGTCTCAGACTAGAGCACCTTTACCACATTGAGAAAGGTGGTGAGCTATCTACTATTACCCATTCTTATTTATACACTAATGTGTATGAGGCGTTCTCAACTCTTCCCAGATAGATAATGTTGGGGAAGAGATGGATCAGGCACATTGAATTTCAGGATATAAACCACCACCAGAGGTGTCTTTGCAATGAGTTTTCCCTCTTTCACAAATACACACCGAGACAAACTGATTATATATGTGAAGTCCAGAGAGATAGCTGTTGACTACTGGATAGACTACGGCCAACAGCTATTGAAAGTGTATACATTAAAAAGGGTTGGTCAAGAATCCCCCCATTTTATTTTTGATAATCCCACCCCACCCACGTGCCCAGACCTGTAAAGAGAACCTTACTTACATGCTTTCTGATGCTGGCTCCCCATTTCTTCTCCTTCAGGCCTGCGATGCTCCACTGGGCTCTCTAACTGAAAACATCTGGTTCGACATTGCCGCAGCCAATCACTGGCCACGGCGGTGACCGACTCCCCTTTACATCATGACAAAAAGTCACATAATGCAAGGGGATCTGGTCACTGCTACGGCCAGTGATTGGCTGCAAGCAATGTCAAACCAGATGCTTTCAGCAAGGGAACCCAACGGAACCTCTCAGGCCTGGAGGAGAAGCTGTAGGGAGCCAGTGCCAGGAGGCAAGTAAGTAAGCTTCCTTTTACAGGTCTGGCCAATTGGGGGGATTTAATCCCCCCCCCCCCCCGACCTCCATTCTTGCACAACCTCTTTGAAGGGGTTTTCTGAGACTGGGCGGTTCCATTTCTGCAGAGATCCCCACTGAGGTCAATAATTCGCCCCACAGCAAGTTACACTTCTGGTCCAGCTGGGATTAGAAGCGGCGGAGACAGAACCTTGGCACTGGACCTGAAATGCTTTTGAAGTTCTGGCCCCCTGACTATTGGTTCCTAGTCTTAATTGTAAATTATGAAAAGTATCATAAACTCAGGAATGGAGCCTCGGATTAACCAAAGGAAAACATCATTTGATTTAAGTGAACTAGAGCTATGTTTCTGTGCAAACAGTTTGATAGGGAGGACATTAGTGACAGATTCCCTTTAAGAGTTCTTTTCATACAGCAGTAATAGATGCCCTATAATATCATCTATGGTGTTCTTCTACATTTCTTGGCCAGTCACTGAGGCCTATTTTTCCCCATATCATTTAAAACCTCATGCAGACAAAACAGCTGCAGAGCATTGATTTTATTGCTCTCGGCATCAATTCCAAGAGAACAGTTGCAGCCAGACTGTGAGGGGCTCCTGAATGCTGCTTGTCCCACTATCTTGTCACTACTGGTGGGTGGGATGTTCTACTGGCAGTGGAGAAACAAGGCTGGCAGCGTCACTGTTTAACACGTGTTCTAGGAGTAATGGCCCTCATGTTTAACTTTACAGATGCAATTTGGTCTCGGGGGGAAAGCACTCTACTTTGTTTCTCTCCAGACCTCATTACTTTTGATATTTACAAGAGTATGAATGAAGTCCAGCTTGTGATTAGGCTTTGTTTTGAAGCTGGAGTTTTGACACATTATTTAGCTGAATGAAGCGGATGAGGCCCTCCTCAAAGGTTTTCTTCTGCTGCGGCCCAACTGCTGAGAACACCATAGTCTCCCTGGATAAAATATAGCTGAAATGAAACATCTTCTTTGACTTTATTGCAACATTTGCAAATGTGTTTCTCCAAGACCCTTCATATGTTTGCAATTACATGTTCCTTTTGGGAAAGTCACTTTACCCTTGCACTTCTCATTTGTTCAGGATCAACATGGCACTTGTATATAGCAATAATGTTTTTTTGATGACTGTATATGCGTGGTGTATAATGTATGGCAGGACATAGCTATTCTTTTGATAAGAAGAAAAATATTTGGTTTATTTTTCAAACTTTAACTTTTATTATGGAGTTTTTTTGGCTTAGCTAAATGTGACCCCAAATTTTTTTTTAAGTCTGTGCTGATAGATTTCTTAATATTTCCTAATTCATCTTAATAGCGCTAAAGCTCTGATTTTTACAGAGCTTTAAAGGAAATGTGTCACCAATTTTTTTTTTTCTGCCAGTTAAAACCAGATAGTAACACATCTCCTTTTTTTATTTCCGGATTGTAGATTTTTTTAATTCTATCTCCTGAACATGATTATGGGGGCAGCCATCTTGCCTGAGCTGTTATTAACAACATTTACAAAGCATAAAAAAATATATAAAAATAGCTTTACGGCAGCCCCATGGGCCAGAGACACAATAGACAGGAGAGGACCTAATTGACTTCTATGGGAGAGTTTTCTAGACATGCTCTGTGACCTGTACAGAGGTCATTGTACAAGGAAAGAATAGATAAGATTTGACAATCCCCTATTGGGAATGGAGGATCCTGTCTTATCTTTACACAGAGGTGATATCATTACAGGCAGGATTAGAATGAGTAATGCAGTAAAGTGATCTGTACAAACCAAAAAGTGTCGACAATTATTAGACATAGTGGCCAGTGGGAAAACTGCCGGATTTTTGGTTTTAGTTTAACTATAAAAAGTGTAATGAAAAATTAAAATTATCATAAAAAAATATTTAAAAATATGTAAAACATAAAAAAGTGATTTAAACAGCAGGTCATTTTCTGATGATGCATTCCTTTTAAAAACCCTGTATAGACATACTTATAAAATTCAATCTACCTGCAGCTACCACTTTAAAGGGGAACCCATCGCAAGTGAATATTCAGTATAACAGATTTTATTCAGTTAAGTTCGATGCTTAGGAGTCCTGGGGGTGGTCCTTCTCCTATTGATTTGTTTGCTATTGTAACTCAGCCCAGTACCAAACACATAGACCAGCACTTTTTCAGACGATAGAAAAATGATTGTGAGCCATGAAGAGAAATAACTAGCCCCTACCATGCAATGTAAAATAATAATAATAGAGCTCCCTTCTGTCCAAGTAGCAGTAGCCCTCATTTGTTAATGCCCCCTTGTCTGCACATGCTAGAACTGTTCATATTTCCAACATGACATCTGAAAGGCAGACTATAGTTGTGGAATATAGTAGCGCTATATAAGTGCATAAAATAAATAAATAAACAAATAGTTAAAGCACATAGTGCAGCTTCTACCTCATGCACCGTACATCACTGTATAGCCCTAGGGTGATCTAAGTTTGATTCAGTTGAACTGCGTGTTGCTGCTGCTGTATAAACGCTATAGTGCACCTGCATAAAAGCAGGCTAAATGCTCCTCGCCAGTAATGTATTTCATGCACATTTTTCAGTAAATTACAACAATAACTAATTAGTGGTCATCGTCTGTCTGTGCCAATTGTACTTCAAAAACATCTCCAGAATCCACCCTTTTCTTACTGTAGAAACGGCCAAATCTCTGATTGTTCTGATTAATCCTCATCTTGATTTCTGCAAGTCATTAGTAATCTGTCTTCCCCTCTCCAAACTCTCCCCTCCCGAGTCTATCTGGAGCACAGCAGCCAGGGCCATCTTTCTCACCAACCATTAAGCCATTACACCAACATCCTCTGCCAGTCACTGGTCACCAATAGAATTTAAATTTAAAGAGGACCTTTCACCTGGATATCTTTAATCTAATTATTATCCTGCCTTAGGCCTCATGCACACGACAGTATTTTTTAGCGGTCCGCAAAAAGGGGTTCCGTTGTTCCGTGATCCGTGTCCGTTTTTGTTTCCGTGTGTCTTCCTTAATTTTTGGAGGATCTCCAGACATGAAGGTAAGTAAAATAAAATCTAAGTCAAGTTTGCCATGCAAATGATAGGAAAAATACAGACGCGGACACGCGGATGACAATCTTGTGTGCCTCCGTGTTTTTTCATGGACCCATTGACTTGAATGGGTCCGCGAACCGTTGTCCGTGAAAAAAATAGGACATATTTTTTTCACGGACTTGAAACACGGATCACGGACGCGGATGACAATAGGTGCATTAGCCGAGTTTTCCACGGACCCATTGAAAGTCAATGGGTCCGCAGAAAATCACGGAAAACGGAACAACGGACATGGGACACAACAACGGTCGTGTGCATGAGGCCTTATAGTGCGGCCCCCACTGATGTCTTGGCACTTTTTTTTTTCTTCGAAAGAACCCTGCTGTGGTCCCCATATCTTTGGGCGCCTCATATGCTAATGAGGCAACTTGGTTATACTAGGCGTGAACTTGTATTTCTCCTTGGCGCGGGTATCTTCTCCCTGCAAAAACCGATCCGTTACAATAATACAACTGCATGCATCTATCACGAACGGATGTATTATCTGTAACATAGCCAAGACGGATCAGTCATGAACTCCATTGAAAGTCAATGGGTGACGGATACGTTTTCTATTGTCCCAGTGAAATGGATCCGTCCCCATTGACTTACATTGTGTGCCCGGACGTATACGTTTGGCTCAGTTTCATCAGACGGACTTCAAAACGCTGCAGGCAGAGTTTTGGTGTCCGCCTCCAGAGCAGAATGGAGACTGATCGGAGGCAAACTGATGCATTCTGAGCGGATCCTTTTCCATTCAGAATGCATTAGGGCAAAACTGATCCATTTTGGACCGCTTGTGAGAGCCCATGACGGATCTCAGAAACGGAAAGCAAAAAAGCGAAAGTAGCCTAAGTGCTGGGAGGCGGGTATATCCCACCCAGATACCTCAGCTGGGTGAGATAACTGAGATCCAGAAAGCTGCAGTCAGTGGCGTACCGCCAATATAGGCAGACCACGCAGCTGCTATGGGGCCCGTGGGAGGGAGGAGTCCAGAGTGCATGAAGGGCCCTGCCCCCTACATCTGCTCTGCAGTTATGTATTTATTATCGCCGGGCCTTCCATCCCTATCTGGGGCTCGTGCAGGCCCTGCTTCCCCAACCCCCCTTCCCCAACCAACTGGTCCTCCTACAAAGCAGCAATTGGGTAAGTTACTGTGGGAGGGCAGTTAGAGTCCTGCACATCTTGTGTCCATGTTGTTTCAGCCCCTCACAGACCTCTGCCCACTGACTATCTCACCTATACTTCATACAGAGCTAAGAAGTTATGTCTCACAGTGACTCCCCCACCCCTCCTCCATCAGTGGCATTTCAAATTTTCCCAATTTTCCCAGCCCTTATCCCCCACGTATGACGTAATGTCTCTGGAGGTTATATGAGTGCCGGAGCGTTATGAGAGGAGCGTCTGATATTGGTCACATATCATGTAAATGTCTCTGGACAGTGCACCGCCCCCATCATTTAGCCCCTCAGATGCCACGATCAATGCAGATCGCGGCACCTGTGAGTGAAGGAAGAGGAATGCAGTTCCCTCTAATAAAAAAAAAATATCCGTAACGGTTTCAAAAGGTTATTTATATATTGTATTTCTTTATTTAATAGCAAATGGGTGTGGCAGAGAAGGAGCCAGGGCTGGGTAATGGGTGGAGTTAGGGGGCCCAATTCTGATTCTGGCTATGGGGCCCAATGATCTTTATGTACGCCCCTGGCTGCAGTGGTTTCATCAAAGTGGAGTTTGCTGAGACAGTTTTGTCTAGATGTTGTTCTGGGCTGGATTTCATGTGGACTGGGAGATAGGTTTGTCAGTGGGATCTGTCAGTCCACACGCTTCCACTACATGTATTGTCTTTTGCCGGAGGTGATCGCAGGTGAGGCCTGATGCTGTAATCAAGGAGGGATAAAACAACCGTCTGTGTATGACTTGGAGGGAAGAAAGGCTGAGGAAGCCTGAGGGGCTCTGTGTGGTCTCAGCCAGGAGGGCTGAGGGGCCATGAGGCTGTGTAAAGCCTGAAGTTTGGGGGCCCAGCGATGCCTACAGAAAGAGGGTCGCACAGTTAGAGGCGGGAGGACTTCTGGACCATCTCCCCCCAAGGGTGCTGGTGTGGTCACAGCCTCAAGGCTGCTGGACCGTATATGGTAGAGGAAGCTGGATATAATGCTGTGTGCGAACGGCTCCCTATAGGTGAGGTAGAGACAACACCTGTATGAGGTAGAGCCCAGACGAGCAGGTGTTTATTTTCGATGTTTATGAGTGTGATGGTGCTGAAGTGCCAAAATAAAGCACCTTTTGTACATGAACCCTGTTGTCAGAGGAGAAGTCTGTGATTGCGACGCTCTCAGAGAGAGCGATCCCTTACACACCCTACCCATGTTCCCCATTCTGCCACTGATCTAATACTAACTACCTCCTATGGTCTCCAAGACTTTGCCAGTTCTCTGCAATGTGCTTCCCCAGAGGACTAGATTAATTCTCATCAGCCACAGTTTTAAGCTCATTTTAAAGACACATCTTTTTAGATAGACCTCTCACTCTTTTTTTATATAACTCTTCTCCTTTTACCCCCTCTACATTATTAATCAAAACCTGATCTCTTCATTCAGCAGTACCTCTGCAACCCATGCAGCCTAATGCCCTTCATATCTTGACATACACAAATACTGGCTGGTGACTAGCTCCTGTGGCTTTGCTTACTGTATACTTCCCTGCTTTATAAATGATGGCTGGACCATTAGGGCTCGTTCACATGATCTTATGTATTTTGCGGTCTGAAAAAAACAGATCCGCAAAAAATACGGATGACATCCGTGTGCATTCTGTATTTTGCGGAACGGAACAGCTGGCCCTCCATGCACACGGAGTAACTTCCGTTTTTTTTGCGGAACCATTGAAAGGAATGGTTCTGCATACGGTCCAGAAAAAAAAACGTAGCTGAAACTGAAAAAAATATGGTCATGTGAATGAGCCCTTATACAAAACAAACCTATCTCCTCACAGATTGAACAGGACCCTCATTCCTCATTCTGGTTTTGCTGTACATGTTCCCTCTCTTTTTGTAAAGTGCTGTGGAATATGATGGCCTCATATAAAGATTATTATTATTATTAATGTACATGAGTAAAACATATGAGAAAATGTTTCCTGTGTTGCACTCTCTTTAGACCGACATTTAGCATTGTCTCTCACTATACCCATCACTCTGCGCCATTACCCTTTTATACAAATCTGATGACATATCCCCTGCAAGCAGAGAACATAGAAGTCAGCATTATATGACAGTGTAGGAAGGATGTCTGTATCACTTTGTCTAGCACACAGAGGATGTAACTATTATTTTCAATTTCAAACATCCTTTCCGTGTCATTCAGACAAATGGGAACATCCTTTTCAAAATAAAATGGGGCCTTGTGCAGATACGATGATCTATTCTTCAGAAACTCAGAAAGAAAGGAGAGCTGTGCAATACCAAGTCATAAAGAAGTGTGATGTTGTCATTCTTCTGGACCATAATTATCTAGTATCTTTTTTTTAATGTATACATATTTCAAGACTCGCATGTTTATTGCCATCAAAGGATGGGTTTTGAGAAGTCCCCTCACCTTCCCAGTTCACCCGGAGATACATGCACTATAGTGTTAATTTAAGATGGTCATTGTTCCGGGATACACAATAGCAGTGTCCCTGCAATCAGTTGCCAAATCATCTGTTCCTGTAATTTCTTTTGCTAACAGCATTGTTCAGATATTCAAGGATAAGCAATATAAAAAACTCAAACTCCCCTCCACCTCCACTCATACATACAAAATTTGTTCTACATTTTCTAATAACGAGTACAATTGCAGACACAACGGTGTTCATTATTGTTTGCTCTTCTATGTACATGGCCCTTCAATGGGATACTGAATGTATAAAGTAAACAGACTTGGCCACAGTCTTTGTAGGATTTTTGGCATGGTGCTGAAACAAAATAGTTCCTCTAAGCCATGCCACTTTGTCTAAGGAAGTACAAGAGTCTAATAAATGTTTTGCCAGGTATGTATACCCCTTTTTGGGTGCAAATTGATCCAAAATTGTAGCACATTTAAATTAGTAAATCTCCAAATTTAAATGGCATCTGTCCATAGATTTGTGACCATGAAACTGGCTGACCTGTTACATGTGTGCTTGGCAGTTGAAGGCATCTGTGTTGGTCCCATGTCCATATGAGCCTTTAGGAGCAATGGGGCCTTGCCATTACACCTAGAGGCTCTGCTCTCTCTGCACTTTGACAGGGCTAGGCACAATGATATTTATACTACTTGGCCCTATCAATCAAAATGGAGAGGGTGCAGCAGTTGCAGAGAGAGCTGAGCCTCTAGGAGTAATGACAACATTACCTTTGCTGTTTCTGGTGTTACAACAAGGGTTGCCAAATGTTCAGAAATTTTTGAACAGTTCGGAAAAATAGGCAACTTTTTCCTGTGTGAAAAAAATAGATGTGTCCGTGATTTTTTTGTGGCTGGTGGTACTAGACTAGATTAATGTGGTGGTAATTATCATCATTTTATAGCACCCAGTAAATGCTGGTAATGAGTTACTATCATTATATTGAGCTATAGACATGTATGACTTAGAATGTTTATTATTCATTATGGTTTTCCAATTTGTCGATATAAAATCTTCACCGTGCATGATTTTGGTATAAGGTAAAAATTCTGGTTGGCAACCATGGTTACAACCTCCTACTGATGATATGAGTGGAGCGGATCAAGACTATACTATAGTAAAATCTATGGCAGCTCTTAGCTGCTGTAGATTTCAGTATTCATTTATGCAAGAAAACTAGTGTAAAAAGATAAATGTCCTGGGCCCACTGGCCTCCCCTCCTCCCCCACCACACCCTTTTTTTAGAAAGTGGTGAGGGTGGCGTATAATCACCAGTTGCAACAAAATTTTGTCACAATGGTGTTTAAAAATTCAGAAATACTGGGTCTGCGACTTTTTTTTTGCAGAGAAAAGTGGAGTAGGGAGATGACAAATCTCCCCCCTTGTCTTCCTACTGTCTGTATATTTTCATATAAATAAGGAGAACCCTCTTTAGTGGTTCTTATCAACGAAAAAATTACAAACCTGAACGTATAATTAACTCACTTAGAGCTATTAAGCTTGGCAGTCCATGGAATATATTTCATCTTGTAGATAATCATGTTTCTAATTTTAAAAACCTTAAAATTATGATATGTATTATTTTGTTTTATTCATCTGCTCCTTATTTGTGAAGTAATTACATTGCCAAGTGAATTTGATTATACTAGAAACTTGAATTTATCATTCTAAAGGGCCTCTAATACCAAATCTGGCATGTTCCGGAGGTTACACTTGATTTGCTTTAGCCCATTCTTAAACCTTTTCAGAAGGTGCATTAGAAAAGCACAGTAAGTACAGTTTAAAAAAAATAGAGATATGTATGGTATTTCTAAGTGGGTAGAGTTTCTAAGTTTTTTAGCAAAACATGTATAATTTGGATGTCAGAACTTTGACATTGCTAATGCTGTTTTGGCATTAAATAATTTGAAAAGGGTATACAGGGCAATCAAGGCACTCTCAATTTGGACCAAATATTTATTTGGACCAAATAGAATTTGCCACAAATTAGACCAAATGGGGCCCGAAATGAATTTAGTAAAATTCACTCACCTCAGTTAAACTGTACAATCTAAAAATGCACCAGATAAATCATAGTGACTGATTCTAGGCAATAAATCTGGTGCACCTCTAGTCTAAATGTATGTCACCTATTAGTTGCCTTACTTCATGCCAGAATTTTACCCCAGAATTCTGGCACATAATGGAGGATTGTGTCACATAAGAAGCCATGTCCCATTTCCCACTAAGCAAAGAAGTGTTTAAAGCCCTTAATAAATCTAGTGCAAGTGTTACGGACAATGATTGTCGAACCACCGTGACAGCCCCTGGATTTGGCTTACGGTTAAACCTAAGGGCATTATTCTGGTGGCTCATTTTTATTCGCTCTTTAACCGCTATACAGGGTTCTGGTCTTTACTCCAGGGAAAACACCAGGTTTCTACCTCCAGGAGCAATCTCTGTATAGTTGGCTGCTGACCCATGAGGGTCAGAGACACTGGTGCATGGCACTGAGGGAACAGGCAAATTCGTAGTCAGAAACAGGCAGATGTCAGGGCAGGCAGAGTGCGTGCAAATATGTAAAACAGTCCAAAGGTCAGGGCAGGTGGCACAGGGACGGTATGGTGAACAGGCACGAGTAAGGTCAGGCAGCAGAGAGTCAGAATCCGGGGAGTAGGCAGAAGTCAGTATGCAGGCAGACAAATGGATTATAGCTCTTTTACAGGCTCTAGCAAGCTAGGCAGACCTAGCAAGATCTAAAAATACCTAAATCTCAGGCAAGGAGTAAGAGAAATAGCACAAATTATATAGCCCAGGCTAATGGGCAATTGGAATCAGCCTAGCAGCAGCGCACAGGGCAAGAGAAGGTTAACCCTTGCAGTGCTGCATATATACAATGAACAAAAGCCCTAATTCACACAGAGGAAGCTGACACCTATGCACATGGGACAGTGGTGGCCATGAACAGCCATTGTACCAAAAAGGATTGGTGTCAGAGTTCTGGCACCAGTAAACCTGCCCCATTATTTTTAAATGGTGAGAACACCCAGATATGAACTGTAACATCTTTCTGGTTCACTAGACAGCCACATTTTGGAGGAGCTGGGTTAGTGTAGTGATTAAAAGATACACACATCTCTTAGGGCCCCTTAGCAAAACCTAGTATGTATCGCCTGCTCCATCCAGTCTCCTTGTACTTATGCGTCATATACTCACAGGTAACATGGAACACAAAATACTGCTTCCCAGATTTCTGCCAAATTTGTGATTTTTTTTTTATTAAGTGGAAGACATTTTTAACTGAAAAAAATGTAATAAAAAAAAAGAAAATTTGCCCTCCGTGTATGCCAGAAAATGTAGAACAGGTGCTTTATAAATAAATTGATACTGAACACCAATGTATTTACAATAAACAACTGTTATAAACACACTGATAAATATGCCTTCACACAGTATATAATAAAACTGTCTGCCTGAGCTACCACTAGGGGGAGCTCAGTGCATAGGAATTTATGCAGTTGAATGGAAGCTGTATATCATTTCTTTGCGCTGAGCTCTTTCAAGTGGTGGTTGCCAGAAAAAGCTGTAAATATATGTTTTGGAGAAGGACTTCAGTGCTGACCCTCCCTTTAGGCCCCATAGCAGTTGCATGTCCTGCCTCCATAGTAAGGATGCCTATATCTACACTGATATTTCCTTGAGGGATCCTTCACATGGGCCGATTATCTGGACTATTGTTGGAAAAAAACATTCCTACAGCTGCTCATTCTTTACAATTGCTGCTGGTCACCGTTTGTCAGGTGATCTATGATTTATGCATCACCTAACACTGTTTGTTGACAGCACACCACACTGTGTATACAGAAATATGCTGCCGACAAACAATCTGTGTGAGGATACATTGGTCACAGTAAAATATAGAGATGGTAAATGTTACATGAAAATGCAGCTCACACAAGCGAGCAATGATCCAGAATGAACAGTTTATTGCCCTGTGTATCAGCCCATGTGAATAGGCCCAAAGGCTATATTCACAAGTAGTTGAAACTTGCAGATTTTAACATGTTTTACCTGTAAAGACAAAGGCTGCAGGCTGTGTGAGTTCCGCAATTTGCGGAAAGGAACGGGCTGCTCACAAAACGGACAAGAATAGGACACGTTCTATGTTTTTTTTTTCTTTGCGGGGCCACGGAACGGAGCAACGGATGCAAACAGCACACGGCCCTATTGAAGTGAAAGGGTCCGTATCAGAGCTGCCAAAAATGCAGCTCGGATCCGGACTAAAACAACCGTTGTGTGCACGAGGCCTTATTTGGACTGACATTCTTCTGTTTGGCCACAAGATGCCGCTGTTTCCTAAACACAGCTACAGACTGCATATATTTCCATGTTCATGAGTGATGGAGTTACATAGAGCCTGGACAGGAAAAGAAAGGATGCAGCCATCTTAGAGGAAGCTGAGACTGAGCAACTGTGTCAGCAGAGGATCCGACGGCATCCAGGTGTGAGAGCATCCCTCAGTGACCAGAGCAACAGCTAAGTGAAGCTGATCGTTTCCAAGACCCTGATCCTGACCAGAGGAGCGAGGATTGCTTCCAGGAATGCTGATGTGAGCTGAGGAGCAAAGCTACATACACTGCGGTACCGCATGCTTGTTGGAGAGGCATTTGTTTGGTTCAGAGTCACCAGCAGAGGCAGAGCAGACCCGGGTCGGTAAGATCGTGCACGCACCTAATTACAGTGTTGGCACCTTGAGACTGAAACCAGGCCTGTAGTTAGTTAGATAGGGTCTCTGTTTGCATCAGGCCACAACTGTTGATATTGTTCATTGCAAGGACTCCATCGAAGGGCGCCACGCTGTGCAGCAAAAGGGTCTCAGCCTTCTGCTAGGTGTATGTAAATCTATTGGAGGTTTCCAGCATTTGTGGTTGTGTTCATTACCACGTTTATGTAAAATTCTGTTATGGCAAAAGCTGGTGTTGGGATTGCTTTCCTTGTTCATTACTTCTTTGTATCCTGGGGAGCCCACTTCGGTACACCATCTACATAGGTAATCTTCCTCGTTTGGACCTTCACCTGATTGTGAGATCTCTCAGTAAAGTACAATGTAAACATGTTGCAGCTCAGGACTTCATTTAGGCTAGGGGTACATGATGACACTGTCAGATTATTTTTTGCGCCTCGTGCTGTGATCCTATTCATTTCTATGGGATCACTGCTACTCTGCAATCCAGCTGTAGCCGTGCAGCCCTAGCCTTATAAAGAGAATTCAACAATTTCTGTCTTCAAAACACTGTCTGCTAGCTAATGCTCATTCCAGGTTTCACCAGTCTACATTCTGAATGGCTTTTCTTTTATCATACTTGAAGTATTTATTTGATGGTTTGTGTTTGTTAATTCTGCTATTTTTATGCAATTTTTGAAATGATTCGTTGCTTAATTATTGGTGGTTTTATACCTACCGGTATACAATGCATGTGTGCTAAATTCTTGTATTTTTATTGACCATTGTACAGAATGGTGATGAATAAATTACACAAAGACCACATTTTTTGTGTCCTGGCAATCTGTATTTCACTCTCTTAGCTGTTTTTGACCTTAATACTACCCTTAGCCCTTACCTTTTCATGCTAAATTTGTATTCAAGGTTTTCCTTAGGGTTATTGTTTTTGGCTCGTCACCACCATCATTTTGACCTTCATACCTTTTCTTTGGCTCTTTTCAATGTCTGCAACATTTTCATCTGTAGTGTCCATCTAAGGTTCCCTTTCAGAGTATTTCCAGATGGAAAACGTGGAAATATGGATGCTACTGAATGGCATCTGACCCCCATGGCCACATAAAAAAAAATATATATATATACACCGCATACTTTTATACAGTAAAAGTCAGTGTTCCTTTATGATACTAGCCTGATGGGGGCCAAAATAACAGTCTTTTGACCTAATTTGGGTAAATGGGGACCTATGGGTGCATTTAACATATGCACAGTAAATAGTCACTGCAGACGCAATGTGAAAAGACAGTACTGATAATCTGCTGTTTAGAGGGGTAAAAATAATTTTATCTGAGCGAGTTAGGGAGAGTTAGGAAACTGAATATCCTGGTTTCTTCATATGCAATCTATGGGAGACATCATAACAGCTAGCCTTACCGGCTACATCAGATAGAACTGAGAGATGGAACCTGAAGAGGGAAATCTCTGCTCAAAAATGCCAGCTACAAGTCAAATAATGGCCAAAGGTACATTAATTACTTATGTACACACCTGGCAGGTGTACCTGGACTACGCCTATGTTTTAAGTGGCAAGACCAGGTGCTGCTCAGCAATTAGCGGTAACTGTGGCTTAAACAGCACATTTAATAGTACCCTAACAAATGCTAATCAAATAATTATTTAAAGGGTATTCTTTTTTAATGTACTGGTATCCCCAAAATGCTAGTTTTCCTGTATACTGTGTGGGGGCTGTATACTGTGTGGGGTCTGCATACTGTGTGGTGGTCTGTATACTGTGTGGTGGGCTGTATACTGTGTGGGGGCTGTATACTGTGTGTGGGCCTGTATACTGTGGGGGGGCCTGTATACTGTGGGGTGGCCTGTATACTGTGGGGTGGCCTGTATACTGTGGGGGGCCTGTATACTGTGTGGGGGCCTGTATACTGTGGGGGGCTGTATAGTGTGGGGGGCCTGTATACTGTGGGGGGCCTGTATACCGTGTGGGGGCCTGTATACTGTGGGGGGCTGTATAGTGTGGGGGGGGCCTGTATAGTGGGGGGCTGTATAGTGGGGGGGGGGCTATACTGCTGTACTGTATACTGTGGGGATCTGTATAATGTATACCGAGGGTGCGGTATAGTGTGGAGTGCTATACTGCTGTACTGTATAGTGTGGGGGGCTGTATCGTGTATTGTTTGGGGTGCTGTATACTGTGAGGTGTTGTATACTGTGGGGTGCTGTATACTGTGGGCTGCTATACTGCTCTACTATATACTGTTGGGTCTGTATAGTGTGGGGTGCTAAACTGCATACTGTGTGGTGCTGTATACTATAGGGTGCTATATTGCATACTGTGGGTTGCTGTATACTATAGGGTGCTATACTGCATACTGTGGGGGGCTGGGGTGCACTGTAACACTAGGGTGAGCCGAGCCCTGGTCTTCTTCCTGCAGAGCGGTGCCCACTTCCAGCCTGAGCCCAGAGCACTGATCCTGAGCCGCTGGAGTCTTCAGAACTGGAAGTATTTACAGTCATTCACTGTACTCTACCAGGTGTGTGGATTACATAGTTGTGGGAAGGCGGGATCCAGGGGGCCCAAGTAAATTTTTGCCCAGGGTCCAATCAATATTAAAGACGGCCCTGGCTACTGTTAATATGTAAGAAGAAACATAGGGGGTCATTTATTAGGTTCAGTGATTTAGACACCGGTCTTAATCCCCAAGCGCTTGCGGCAGATGCGCCTATGTTATGAACAGGCACAGGCCATTACTATGTCAGCTCCCTTGCTGGCGTAGTTTAAGACCATTTTTCACACTAAAACTGGGGTGGAAAATGATGAATGAGACGGACCCTCTTCCCTGCCCATGCCATAACCCCTTTTTCTGCCACCTCAGAAAAGTGGTGTGAGCAGGGGAAAGTCAAAGATTTTGCTGCAAAACCACTTTACGACAAAATCTGCAACAAATAACTATAATAAATGACCCCCCATAGTGCATATGTCTATAGAGAAGCAACCAATCCTTAGTGCATTATGCGAAGTGTAACAAAAGGGGTGGGTTAGGCTACGTTCACATCTCCAGCCGAAACTCGCCACTCATCCTGGAGAGCGGTCAGATCCCCGCCAGACCCCATTATATCATCTGGGGTCCGTTGGTGAACGGTAGTATCCAGCACTGCTGAGTCAGGTAAACTTGAGCAGGCTGCTCTCAGCCAGAACAGCCTGCCCGGTCTGATCAAATGGAGATGCGAATGTAGCCTTAGTTAAACTACCGGCGGCTGCCTTCTTCAGGCGTCTTATACAGGAGCAGACAAACAAATACAAATTAACATAAAATGAACACACACTTATCCCCTAAACATTCAGCTGAGATATAGCCTGAGATCTGCAGGGGCACTGATTGTGTGTAAAGATCTAAGCCTATGTTGGCAGGATGCCCATACTAACTTCTCCATGCACCTCCCGTTGAGATGTCTGTGAGCAGACCTTTTGCAGGTGCAGTTGGGGACCATTTACAAACCAAATCGTGACAGAAAATATGTTGTGTTTTTTATGGAAGCCATGTCTGTTTACAGAGGACCCATCACCTCTACAGATATGTCTGTTTAAAGGGGCTGTCCGGGTTCAGAGCTGAACCTGGACATACCCTTATTTTCACCCAGGCAGACCCCTGAGGCTAGCATCGGAGTATCTCATGTTCCGATGTGCTCCCTTGCCCTGCGCTAAATCGTGCAGGGCAAGGTCTCTTTTTTTTTATATAACACGCCCGGCATTGCGTTCGGTGACGTCACCGGCTCTGATGGGTGGGCTTTAGTGCTGCTCTAGCCATTTTACTGGACAGCACTAAATCTCGCCCATCAGTGCCGGTGACATCACCGGGCTTCTTTGCAGCCCCATGGAGAGCTCCGGTACGCCACCGGATCTCCAAAAGTTGCTTTTGCCCTGCGCCATTTAGCGCAGGGCAAAGGAGAGCATCGGAGCATGATCTGCTCCGATGCTCAAGTCAGGGGGGCTGCCGGGGTGAAAATGGAGGTTCAGCTCTGAACCCGGACAACCCCTTTAAGTAAATAATTGCACTCCCTTTAAATAACACAAGGGCATCCATTCTTGTGGCTCTATGTTGTACCATGCCTCTATAATTCCTGCTACAAGTTTATCAATAAAGGTACAGCTGGGTGTTACCACTTGGGAGTGTGTCTCTGCACAGTCTGACACAGCTCAATCAGTGCGGCCAGAGTCAGACTGTGCAGCATGACCCCCTAACTGGTAACACCCAATTGGACCTTTATTTATAAACTTCTAGGAGGAATAATAGAGGTAAGGCACAACATACATTTAGAAGAATAGATTCAGCAAAATGACATGGAGAATGCAACTAGTTACAAAAACAGTCCTGTCAGGAGAGATGACAGGCCCTCTTTAAGGCCGCTTTCATACAAGCGTATTTGCAATTCGTATATAGTCCAGATCTAATGTAATGGAATCCGCTGCTAATATTAATGAATGGAGCTATTCACATGGGCGATTAACTTCTGTCAGTATTTGAAATCCGCAGCATGTCCGAGTTTTGTGCGGATTTGTTTCCAAATACGCACATTACAATCTGTGCAGTGCATAAATAATGAAGGAAGGAAGTAATATGCATGTAAATCCTAATGAAATCCTGAAGCAATCCTTATGATAATATTGATGGTGTATCATCAGGATCCTGAGCCAGAATACTGATGGATTTCAATACGCTCGTCTGAAAGTGGCCTAACTTTTTTACTGTTCTCATTACATAGTTTCTGTCTTATGTTGCTGCACTATGGCACTGTACTGCACTATAGGTTCAATAAAATCAAAGACAGGGAGAGCGTAGGGCTGTTATCCCCCCTCCATCGCCTTGCCAGTTCAATACAGACTTATAGCACAATTTCATAAGCCTTTTCAGATATTATTTTTTTTCAAATTTCACACGCCATTCAGGTTGTTCCATTGTCATACCGGATAATGGTATTTTGGAAAAAGTACAAGCTTTCCCAAATGAATCAGGGACCCACCCCAATTCTTTTTTTATGTGGCTACAGGCCACTTATATGGACACATTAAAACCATGTGTGCACCCCTTTACGTACCTCAGCCTGAGGTTTGCTCAAGGTTTAGAACTTGTGCCATTTAAAGTTCACTTTTTTAACTCATGCACAAAACCGTATGTATTTTGTGGTCCGCAAAACACGGATCCGCATTAAAATACGGATGACGTCCATGTGCATTCCATATTTTGCAGAACGGAACAGCTGGCCCCTAATAGAACAGTCCTATCCTTATCCATAATGTGGACAATGATAGAACACATTCTATAATTTTGCGGAATGGACATACGGAAAAGGAATGCACACGGAGTAGAGATGAGCGAATCGAAGCTGATAAAAATGAATTTGATCTGAATTTCAGGAAAAATTTGATTCGCATCGTGGTAACGAATCGCATTTTTTCTTAAAATTGATGCTGCATGTGTGTGGACATGGAGCAAGGAACTCTGGGAAGGCGGGATTACCCATAAAGCCAGGCATGCAGCCAATCAGCAGCCAGCCAGCCTTGTGATGTCACAGCCCTATAAATAGTCTCAGTCATCTTGGATTCTGCCAATTTCCAGTGTACTTAGTGCAGGGAGTGAGAAGTCAGCAAGCGCTAGGGACAGTGCTATAAAAAACATCATTGTGCTAAAAAACGATTTTCAAGTGCAGGGAAAGACTATTCAAGGTGTAGGGAAAGGATACAGAGGAATCATTCCACTTCCACAGCATTTATGTTGAACAGGGTTCAGTAGGGGAGTTTATAGCCTAGGTAATAGGAATAATCCTATTACACCTTGCTGCACTGACTGGGGACCCAAATTGCCATTATACAGCTCTATAATTCCAGCAAACCATTCTTGTTATTGGGGTGTTACAGCCATTAACAGGATTTATTACAAGGAAATATTTCTACGTCTTATTTACCCTTGTGCGGTGCAGTTATATGTTCTAAAGCATTTTTTGGCTTGTATTAGTGGGAAAAAGAGGGCTTATTAGCCGTTGTGTGGTGAAATAAAATCACCTAATCGGCTGTGTGGCAGTTTTCTGTTAAGCCGCCGGAAGAGGTGAACATGGCCATATGTAGAATTTGTTGGCAGAAAGTGAAGCGTGGCCAGGGTGTCAATGTTGGCACCATGGTCCTGCATCAACATATGCACCATAAAGTGGCCTGGGAGAACCGTGCACTCATCCAACGGCACAGAAGCTGAACGTGCTCCTGTCCAAGTTGCTGGTGCTGCAGTCCCTCGCTTTCCAAGTGGTGGACTCTGCACCTTTCAGAGAACTGATTGCTTGTGCCGAGCCGAGGTGGAGAGTCCCAAGCCGTCATTTCTTTGCCAAAAAGGCAGTACCAGCCCTGCACACACATGTAGAACAGAAGGTGGGCCAGTCCTTGAGCCTGTCGGTGTCTGCCAAAGTGCATGGCAGCGCTGATGTGTGGTGCTGTAACTACGATCAGGGACAATACATGTCTTTTACGGCCCACTGGGTGAATGTGGTTCCTGCACAGCCACACCAGCAACTTGGCCAGGTGATGCCGCTTCCGCCTCCACGTTCTCATGCCGTTGGTCCTGCGACAATGTCCGCCTCTGCATCTTCCCCCGTGTCCTCAGCCTCCACTGCAGGAACAATTCACAGTACCCCTCCAGCATACCACATGTGCAGGGCACGGCGGTGCCATGCCGTTCTGCACCTCGTTTGCCTTGGCAAATGGAGTCACATAGCTAGGGGAGAAAATGCGCCGTGCCCTTCATTAAAAAATCGAATCCTAGCTTTCTCCACGACAACTTTAAAATCGGAACCATGGTGACCGACAACGGGAAGAACATGGTGTCAGCACTGAGTCAAGGATTGCTGAGCCATGTGCCCTGCATGCCACTTGCGTTCAATCTGGTTGTCAAGCGGTTCCTGAAGTCTTCCACCCATCTGCAAAATGGCCAGGAAACTTTGCATGCACTTCAGCCACTTGTACACTGCAAGGCACATCCTCCTTGAGCTTCAGCGGCAGAATGGCATCCCCCAACATAAGCTGATATGCGTTTCCACCCGTTGGAATTCCACCCTCCATATGTTGGACCGACTATGCAAACAGATAAAGGCCATAAATGATTTCTTGATGATGCAAAAGACAGGAGTACTCCCCTGTGTAAATTCGATGTCAGCCAGTGGCAGCTCATGCGTGATACCTGCCATTTGCTCAGGCCCTTTGAGGAGGCCACGTTATTTATCAGTTGCCAGGACTACAGGATGAACAATGTCATTCCACTGCTTCATGTCCTGGAACAGAAGCTGGTAAATCTGGCTGGTCAAGGGACTGGAGACGTGGCGCCTACATCTCATGGTCACATGAGCCCTGTGGTAGCTGAATTGGAGGAGGAAGAGGAGGACATTGGAGCACAAGCAATGTGTAGGGAATCTGGTGTTTTTTATACACAGGTGACAGAAGAGGAGGAGCTGGAGCAGCCAGAGGAACAAGAGGGAGATGAGGAAAACGAGGCAGATTACCCAGGCACACCGTGGCAGTATGCAGTGGAGATGGAGGCAGGGAGTCCCTCCGAGTCACTTACGCAAATTGTCCGCTGCATGCTCACTTGCTTGCTTAGTGACAGCCGAATTGTCACCATTCGGCAGAGAAATGACTTCTGGCTCTCCACTTTGCTGGACCCTCGCTACCGGTCCAAAATGGATTCCTTTTTTTTTATACCCGCTGAGAGGGAGGACGAACTGAACTATTTTAGAGACATTTTATGAATTCAGTTGGCCGCTGCCTATCTGTGCCATTGTCCACCCTCTTGCAGGTCTGACCAGAAGGGCCCTCTGCGCTCATGTTCCACTGCCTGGCTGCTGGGGAGGGGTGGGGTGGCAGGAACAGTACCAGCTTCATCAGCAGCAGCCTGAGTCTAGATTCGCTGATGAGATCTTTTTTCACCCACATAGTGAAGGAACTACTCACCAGCAGCTAGACATAGAGTAGAACCTGAACCAGCAGGTGGTGGCATACTTGGAGTACACCCTGCCAGCCGTCATTGAAGATCCGCTGGACTACTGGGCAGCCAAACTGGATTTGTGGCCGCAACTGGCAGAGTTTGCCCTGGAAAAGCTGTCCTGCCCGGCCAGTAGTGTGGTATCAGAGCGGGTGTTTAGTGCAGCGGGGGCCATAGTTACCCCAAGAAGAATTTGCCTGTCCAACTAAAATGTGGAGAGACTGACTTTTGTCAAGATGAATCAGGCGTGGATCAGCCAGGATTTCCACCCTGATGTATAAGACTAGATCATCCATGATATCACACCAACACTTTGACAAAAGAGTCCAGTTTCTTCTGGCTACCTGCCTCAGCTACTAATCTGATGCTGCCATCCGCCTGATGCCACACATCTGATGCCAAGTGCTCCTTCTTACACCCACCATCTTCAGCAAGTACTGGTATAGCCACCCACCTCCCCACTCTGTCACCGGGTCATTCTGTGGTCTCCTGATGCTACTGCCACCTCCACACTCTGTCATTGTGCCACTCTCCCCACTTCATGACTGGGCCACTATTTTGCCTTTCGGCCTGGCTGACATCATTTATTTGACCCTTCTTCTGATCTGTCAGAAGGAAGGAAAAATGAGACGCACAACGGATCCTGTCTGTGTAGCAGCTGTAAGGCCTGTATGGTCGCATCAGAATTGGCTTGTGATTTGGTAGCCAAAAGCAGGAGCGGGTACAAAACACAGAAGACATGCAAATATTCCATTCATGTATCATCTCTGTTTTGGATCCATTCCTGTTTTTTTTGGCATTAGCAATACTGATGGATTACTGATCAAATTCTGACCGAGTGAAGGCGGATGCTCAACAGACAGGATCCGTTTTTTGTGGGTTATTGTTCTGACGGATCAGAGGAAGGGATAAATAATCAGTGACGTCAACACAAACTTTCTGCTGACACCCTCTCCACTGTCAGGGGGGCTCTACTTGTATAAGCGTTTAATAGAACAGGTTCTGTAGACATCTATGTGGAATCAGCTGACGATGGTGTAAAAGGAGTGCGCTTCTTCTTGACGCTAACATTGACATGTAAGGCTGAGTTCATACATGAGTTATTTGGTCAGTTTTGGCCCCGTGACTGCCCTAATAATTGAAGTGTGCAGTGATTCTAAGAGCTAAGCCTGTCATCTGCATGTCATACAGACTCACAGTATTGTTTCACTACCACAGCAGACTCCCTATCTGTGTTAGGCCTATTGCACACGACCGTATGGCTTTTTCAGTGTTTTGCGGTCCGTTTTTCATGGATCCGTTGTTCCGTTTTTTGTTTCCGTTGTGTTTCCGTTTCTGTTCCGTTTTTCCGTTCCGTTTTTCCGTATGGCATATACAGTATACAGTAATTACATAGATAAAATTGGGCTGGGCATAACATTTTCAATAGATGGTTCCGGAAAAAACGGAATGGAAACGGAAGACATACGGATGCATTTCCGTATGTGTTCCGTTTTTTTGCGGATCCATTGACTTGACTGGAGCCACGGACTGTGATTTGCGGGCAATAATAGGACATGTTCTATGTTAAAACGGAACGGAAATACGGAAACGGAATGCATACGGAGTACATTCATGTTTTTTTTGCGGAACCATTGAAATGAATGGTTCCATATACGGACCGTATACGGAACGCAAAAAACGGCCAGTAAACGGGAAAAAAAAACGGCCGTGTGCAATAGGCCTTACTGCAAGGCACAGTGTTCTACACCCCTATAAAGGCTCTCTGCAGCCAGGAAATAGCCATTTTTTAATGCAACTCGCAGCGAATAAATTTGGATCGAACCAAATTTTTTCCGAAAATTCGGTGAACCAGCCGAATCGAATTTTTTAAAAATTCGCTCATCTCTAACACGGAGTAACGTCTGTTCTTTTTGCGGACCCATTGAAATGAATGGTTCCGAATGCGGTCCGCAAAACGGAAAGGGCACGGAAAGAATGCATGAGGCCTTAGAGTGGAAACTACTTACAGCAGCTTATATAGGTACCTAGAGAATATTCACCTGGTGGCTTTGTCACTTTCTATCTTAATTTAGCTTCTTTATATCCCGGTTGATAGACTCTGTTTTAAAAGCAAATGATGCCCCATTATACAGGGATATAGGTAGAGAGGTGCAACTGGGGCTTATGCCTTGCATGCCCCGTGCCTGGTGGGGGGTGCCAACAAGTCACTTTTGCTTGGACAGGGTATTTGAATATAGGAATAGGGCAACAAACTGCCCTGGCTGGAAAAGTCTAATTCTGTTTCTGCCATTTTATGTCTGCTACCCAGGGGTGCACCTATACTTTCTGCTGCCTGAGGCGAAAACTGAAACAACATGCCCCCCCCTTCCTAATGCCAATTTCTTAACCTAACCCCTTCCCTTTAGCCCTTCTCCCTTCGGCTGTCCCCCCTCTTGCCCCTACCTAGCACTGCCTGAGGCGATCGCCTCACCTGGTCTCATTGGTGGTGCTGTTACCTAAACTGTTGTGGTTCATGGAGAATTACAACTTGATGCTAATATTAAGTGGTGCATGATATACTTTTTTATAGCTTCTTTCTAGGATCATATGGATTAACAGGTAATTCGAAACCACAATACAGTAAAACCTTCCCTTATCTTGTTATCTGGTGGGTTCAACAATTTTTATTTTTTTTTACATTGAAGATTATAGTTGTGATAATAAAGTAAAAGTATATGGAATGTAATAATATAGTAATAGTTTTCAATACCATACAGTGTAGAAAATATGGCTCTGTACACTATGCCTTTTTTGCCATTCTGTCAAAAATGTGCCTAGTTTTAATGACAGGACTATTCTTGCCCTTTAAAATACTGAAACTCAAACAGAAACATGAAGGATCCCATTATAAGCAGCCTATTATTATACGTGAAACCATGACACTAGTGTGAACAGAGCCTAATACATTCCCATCCTATTTATTAGATCCACGCTGCCTCTGTAAAACATGCAATATGATGGCGATGAGTGAAAATATAAATATTCAGAGAGGGCTCACCTGTATAATCAATGATGGCGATGAGCAATAATAAAATACTACACCTGAGGCGTCTGACCCTCAAAGACTTGTAGGCTGAAGGTACACCTAGACTTTTGTAGCACTTTTAACTGATTTTGACAGTGTAATCCAAATTGACTTATACAATCTTATTCACTGCAGCGTTCACTCTACAGATAACAATCAATGAAATTGCTATGGCGTGTTGTGGGCATGCTGTGGTTACTGTGCTGCAGTATGGGTGCAGCGGGCTCTAAACTAATGAAGATCGCAGCTGCATGGCACCTTCAATATCAAGCCGCGCCGTGTGGGCGCACGCTTACATTTACTGATCAGCAGAAAGTTGTAGGCATTTGTATTTCTTTACAGAGTCGATCTATCAATCACTGCACAGTTCGGGAAGGCACTGAGCAACTTTTCATTAAATCTAATAGGGTGTTTTTTTATTTTTTATTCATTAAATTCATTTTTACAAGGGCTTTTTTGGGGTGGTATTTTACTTGTTCCTTTAGAGAAGGCTATGAGAAAACACCTGAAAAAAAAACACTACATGCAGAACATATGGTGATTTGAAAAAAAAAATGCAGTGACCAAAGTTGCTTGAAAACTGTCTTAAAATACCACTACAAAATACGCATTGTTTGTAGGGAATTTCCTTTGGGCCCACATGTAACATCTGACAGCAGAATTTTTTGGATTTTTTGGTCCAAAAACAAATGCAGACAAAATAAATACAATATATATATTTTTTTAACGTAGTGTGAAACCACCCATATATCTCAAACGTAAGACTCCTCCAAATGTTGCTTTGGAGGAAACATAACCCTACACGACTGAACAGGGCTGCAAGCACAAGACAGGACCATAGAAATGTCATGCACTCATCCATGTATTGTACACAAGTTCATGCAAACAAGAAAACATGGTCTTCAAACAGCTGTAATGAGAAGCAGCTCTGTGATTCTTTTGCAAGAGGTTACCAGCTTGAGAGAACAAGAAAGCCGCTTCCTACAAGAAAAATCCCCTGGAGCAAGAATGACACTTTCCAATAGTGCAACACTTTTTTTTTCTCTAAACCATATAATATGGTGCTTACCTTCTCCAGCAGCAGAAGTGTTAATCACAGGATAATAGTGGCATGAGACTCGTTTGAATGGCAGCTCTTTTTTGGAGAAAGTTGCTTGTTTCAAGGTGAAGTATTACAATGGAAGAAGGCTGCAACATGCTTGTGTAAGACAATGCATAGCAATGCAAAGATGCTTCCCTAAAGTTTTGCACTTAGATATTTTTTTTTTCTAGAAACTGACTCTCAAGGAAGTAACGCAAAAAAAAAAAAAAGAAAGTAAAGGTTACGCTAAACAGATGTGCTGACCAATCTATGTCTAAATGAAAGAGGAGACATAGCGGGACAAACAAGCTTACCCCAAGTGAACAGACACAGCGTGCTTGTGAGCATGCACAGAATCGTACTCTCCATCCTCTCGCTGAGCTTTTATTAAAACAGCACAAGCAGCTGAGTGGGAATTAAGCGAGAACAGGATTTCAGGAAGCGGAGCCTTTTCCTGCACAAATACAGAATTTGTGTAAATAATGAGATTACTCAGCACAGCCTTAGAAACAGACCTCCCACCGGGAGACCCGTCACTGAACATATATGACGTGACGTGCAAAGCAAAAAAAAAAAAAAAAAGGGGGTTTTCTGCACCAGGCGTTTATAACAGTTCAACGTAACCTTGTCGGATACTGTCATGGCTTCGCCTCGCCATCTGTGTTAAATATTAGGGAGCAGAGAGGCCGATTTATCAAAGTCTTATGCCTGAGCCAAACCAGTACAAACAGATTTATCTAATCATCTGTTTCCTAAACAAGTCCGGGATGGTTTGTATCAATTCAGATATCCCATTCTGTACATTTGGTAAAGCAAAAAATAATGGTAGATCTGCTGTGGTTCCCTGGATTCAGGTTGTGTGGCCATTGTCTTATCAATTTCTTGGTTTAACCAGACTTTTTAGGTGCAAGCTGCTGTCTGAGAGGTAATTGTGAGAGATTTTGTAATTTAGGGCTCATGCACACAAAAGTATTTTCTTTCTGTGTTTGCTTTATTTATTTTTTGCGGACCGTATGCGGTCCGCAAAAAAAACCTGTGTAAATTCAGTTTCCGTATGTCCGTTCTGCAAATAAATAGAACATGTCCTATTATTGTCCGCATTATGGACAAGGATAGTACTGTTCTATTAGGGGCAAGCTGTTCCGTTCTACAAAATACGGAATGCACACAGACGTCATCCGTATTTTTTGCAGATCTGTTTTTTTCGGACCACAAAGTACATACGGTCGTGTGCATGAGCCCTTAGCCTGTGGAGTTTGATTTGATTCCATGATGGCAGTTCAAAGGGGAATATATGCATATGAGCCTCTGGGATGAATAGGGGGCATTGCCATTGCAGAGAGATCTGAGCCTATTGCTCCTAGAGGTTCATTTGCATATATTAAGACTTAGTATATAGTATTAAGGACATTTGAACATGGGACCAACACAGATGCCTTCAGCTGCCAAGTGCAAATGTAACAGGTCAGCCAGTGTCATAGGTGCAAATCTGCTGACAAATGCCCGTTAAGCAATTGCACCTCACCAGCATTCCCATTACAAACTGAAGTCCTCCTGTCGATCCTTTTTTAGACATTCCAGATCCTACAGCGACTTAGATAAATCTGGTAGATGGCAAGGAGGACACCGGCATTGCAAATGTGACAAAGTTATATGCAGTCAAGTTCAGGATGTCCAGTGCTTTCTACACAGATACCAACATCATCAACTGTGATCAGAGCGAGCTCCATGGATTCCTAAGGCCCCTTTCACACGGGCGAGTTTTCCGTGCGGGTGCGATGCGTGCGGTGAACGCATTGCACCCGCACTGAATCCTGACCCATTCATTTCTATGGGGCTGTGCACACGAGCGGTGATTTTCACGCATCACTTGTGCGTTGCGTGAAAATCGCAGCATGCTCCTCTTTGTGCGTTTTTCACGTAACGCAGGCCCTATAGAAATGAATGGGGTTGCGTGAAAATCGCATGCATCCGCAAGCAAGTGCGGATGCGGTGTGATTTTCACGCATGGGTTCTAGGTGACAGTCTATTCACTGTATTATTTTCCCTTATAACATGGTTATAAGGGAAAATAATAGCATTCTGAATACAGAATGCTTTGTATAATAGTGCTGGAGGGGTTAAAAATAATAAAAAAAAGTTAACTCACCTTCTCCTCTTGTTAGCGCAGATGCCGGTCTGTTCTTTATCTGTGGGCTAAAGGACCTTTGATGACGTCAGATCACATGCTCCATCACCATGGTGATGGACCATGTGATTGGAGCATGTGATCTGACGTCACCTCAGGTCATTCAGTCCACAGCTAAAGAACAGAGTGGAATCTGCGCGAACAAGAGGAGAAGGTGAGTTAACTTTTTTATTATTTTTAACCCTTCCAGCACTATTATACAAAGCATTCTGTAGTCAGAATGCTATTATTTTCCCTTATAACCATGTTATAAGGGAAAATAATACAATCTTCAGAACATCAATCCCAAGCCCGAACTTCTGTGAAGAAGTTCGGGTCTGGGTACCAAACATGCGCGATTTTTCTCACGCAAGTGCAAAACGCATGACAATGTTTTGCACTCGCGCAGAAAAATCGCGCATTTTCCCGCAACGCACCCGCCTCTTATCCGGGCAAAAAACATGACGCCCGTGTGAAAGAGGCCTTAGTTCCACAGATTCTACTAGATGGTGAGTCTTCTTGTTTTCAGGCTTGGTCACAAAATGTGTCTGATATTGGACTAGCTAAATATAATAAATCAGACGTGGTGTTCCCAAGTGGTTCTCAATCCCAGCCAACAGAATTTATGAGAACATTAGTAAAGTGTTACGTGTTATATGTAAGTAAGGTCTTGGATAATTCCCCAGGTAGTTCTCAATCCCAGCCTGAGATAATCAGTTTGGTTGGACCATAGGCTACATTATTCTAAAGGCTTTATTAGACATTCAGATTAGCAGGCAACTGTCCGGAGAGAAGTGTGTCTTTCTGGTAATCCTGTTGCTTGTTAGTGGAGGATACCACTGCTATTACATGCAGCGATCTCCTCCACAGTATAGGGAGTAGTGATCGCTTATGCCATCTCTTTTCCCCATACTGATAACTGTTTGCCAGCAGCAGATTGTAATTACACAGCACAATCTGTCGCCGGCAAATTATGATTTTAAACCTGATGATTCCAGTTGCGCGATGAATGAGCTCATGAATGCTGATGAATTGGGTAAACGGAGACAATATAACACTGCCAGATCATCGCTAGCAAGCGTTACTACATTTGCTCGTTAGCGATGATCTGGCAGACTATCTGTCTTCCTAACATAGGCTTAAGACTCAGATGGTATGTATGGTTTGGGCATGCATTTTACTTCAGAAGTGAATAAAAATTTATATAGTAACAAAATTATTGTCACGTGGTTCCTAATGTTTTCTGAATTGGTGATGGTAGATAAGGAGAAGCGATTGGATAAGGGTGATTATAAGCCTAAAGTAGCTAAAACATCTGGTAACTGGCCTTTTCAGTGTTAGCGGGTTTTCTAAATAGTAAAAAACTAGAGGTCTGTACAGAACATTTTTGTGTACTAATACCATATGCTTTGCTTACAAACTAAATGGGTTACGGCATAGTGCCTGCAAGTCAATACTTTTGTTGTTGTTTAGCTTTGCCCCAGAGATTGGTTGGGCATTAAAATCAATGGATGAGTGGATCTAGCCAATGATTTTTCCATGTACTTCCTTTCTGCCTCCTCAGGGAGCAAGCTGACCGGGAGCAAGCTGGCTTTTCGACAAGGTTTTTTTGTAGATTCTTTATCTTATGCAAATTTAGGCATGAGTATCCATTCGCTGGAATTCTCACTCCATGTTACATATTATGCCAGAATAGCTGATCCAGGCAGGACTGAGGACACTAGAGATTGTGGCAGAGATTTGCATCGGCTTTGTCACTATCCCAAGGCAGAGGTGCTCACTAATGATTTTATAACACCTTTTATATCCTACAAATTATTTATTCAGCGGTTGTTTTGCAGGTAGTGTTAAAATGGTCAAGTACATATATGCAGGATGTGGTTCAGGACAAAGTGAGTTCCTTTGTGGGTTGGATTCCTAAGTATGAGACCAGCTTTGGTTCTGTTACACATTATCTGAATGTTCTGTTATTTGTCAATATTTGCTGGTGCACTTTCACTATTTCATGGTTCTTTTTGTGTTCTGCTCTCAGCTGACTAGATGAAGGGTCCATCAGCGATGCTAACCTTTTTAGGAATTACCAACATGGTCCTTCACCTTCCTGCTGACCAGTTGTCCTGCTTATTGTCTCTTACAGATTCTTGTTGCTCATGAAAAATTTAAGCCGCTACAGTTCCTGTTAGGCTTATTGAAGTTTGTGTGTAATATAAGCCACTCACTCACTAATCACCGTCAGTTTGCGTAAAGTTCCTCATTTTGTCCACCTGACATAAGGACGATCTGTGAGTATGGCAGGTTTTTCTTACAGGCTACAACAATATTTTTCAGAAGGCAGAAATTGACAACATTGAAATGGAAATACATATTATAAATGTATACATACTCGCATTCACAGACACCTCTGGTGACAATAGTTTCAGGGCCATTTTAGACTCCTCATGGGTCACATTAGCATAGCCAGAATCGTGGTTTTTACAATGGTTTTAGAAAAATTGTATCTTACTTAAAGAGGACCTTTCACCACTCCTGACATGCCTGTTTTAATAGCTTTATGCATTCCACATGTAATAACAATTCTGGAACATTTATTCTTATGTCTCTATGTTGTGCCATTCTTTTATTATTTCTACTAGAAGTTATTAATTAATTTTTAGCAGTCTGCAGTAAGGGTACAGAGGGGTGGTAACAGGTTGGGTGTGTGTACCTGCACAGTCTAACAATGGCAGCACTGATTGGATAGAGTAAGTCTGTGCAGGTACAACCCCCAACTGGTTGTACCCTTACTGCAGACTGCTAGCAATTCATTCATAACTTCTAGTTGCTATGTTCCTTAAGCCAATTATTGAACAGCATGGCAGGGAAGCCCCTGCCATTAAAGGAGATTTCCAGTTTTTTGGGACAGACCCATCCACCCCACTTTACCTGTACCCTGCTAGAGGGTACCCGCTCCGTCAGTCCCTTTCTGACATTGATGTACTCTGGTCCCCACTTGTAAACTTCCAGTTTGACGGGGGTCACGTGCGCTGTTGCCGCCATTGACTGGTCTCATCAGTGACGTGTCCCCCATGAGTCACATTTTAATTGACAAATTTTACAGTTCAGTATCATAAGAAGCTTTACTGTCTGCATAGTATGTTTATTATAAATCTTAAAGGCATTGTTCCATGAAGAGTTATTAACCGAAATCTATCTGTGTAGCACGACCTGTTTGCACTTTTTCTAATTTCTCTGTCCTGCTCACTGAGATGGAAGCACAGTCTCAGTTCCATCCTTTAGCTGCCACCAGCTGCAGTAGAAAGGACACACCCCCTGAGAGTGCACACTAAATCTAGCAAAGCAATAAGAGCAATGAATGGCTCTGGATCCATGTCAGGTACAGAGCTGGTTCCAAGTTTATTAGAAAGAGATTGCCATGAACTACAGTACAGACCAAAAGTTTGGACACACCTTCTCATTCAAAGAGTTTTCTTTATTTTCATGACTATGAAAATTGTAGATTCACACTGAAGGCATCAAAACTATGAATTAACACATGTGGAATTATATACATAACAAAAAAGTGTGAAACAACTGAAAATATGTCATATTCTAGGTTCTTCAAAGTAGCCACCTTTTGCTTTGATTACTGCTTTGCACACTCTTGGCATTCTCTTGATGAGCTTCAAGAGGTAGTCACCTGAAATGGTTTTCACTTCACAGGTGTGCCTTGTCAGGTTTAATAAGTGGGATTTCTTGCCTTATAAATGGGGTTGGGACCATCAGTTGCGTTGTGGAGAAGTCAGGTGGATACACAGCTGATAGTCCTACTGAATAGACTATTAGAATTTGTATTATGGCAAGAAAAAAGCAGCTAAGTAAAGAAAAACGAGTGGCCATCATTACTTTAAGAAATGAAGGTCAGTCAGTCCGAAAAATTGGGAAAACTTTGAAAGTGTCCCCTAGTGCAGTCACAAAAACCATCAAGCGCTACAAAGAAACTGGCTCACATGCGGACCGCCCCAGGAAAGGAAGACCAAGAGTCACCTCTGCTGCGGAGGATAAGTTCATCCGAGTCACCAGCCTCAGAAATCGCAGGTTAACAGCAGCTCAGATTAGAGACCAGGTCAATGCCACACAGAGTTCTAGCAGCAGACACATCTCTAGAACAACTGTTAAGAGGAGACTGTGTGAATCAGGCCTTCATGGTAGAATATCTGTTAGGAAACCACTGCTAAGAACAGGCAACAAGCAGAAGAGACTTGTTTGGGCTAAAGAACACAAGGAATGGACATTAGACCAGTGGAAATCTGTGCTTTGGTCTGATAAGTCCAAATTTGAGATCTTTGGTTCCAACCACCGTATCTTTGTGCGACGCAGAAAAGGTGAATGAATGGACTCTACATGCCTGGTTCCCACCGTGAAGCATGGAGGAGGAGGTGTGATGGTGTGGGGGTGCTTTGCTGGTGACACTGTTGGGGATTTATTCAAAATTGAAGGCATACTGAACCAGCATGGCTACCACAGCATCTTGCAGCGGAATGCTATTCCATCCGGTTTGCGTTTAGTTGGACCATCATTTATTTTTCAACAGGACAATGACCTCAAACACACCTCCAGGCTGTGTAAGGGCTATTTGACCATTAGGAGAGTTATGGGGTGCTGCGCCAGATGACAGTCACTGGACCTGAACCCAATCAAGATTGTTTGGGGTAAGCTGGACCGCAGAGTGAAGGCAAAAGGGCCAACAAGTGCTAAGCATCTCTAAGAACTCCTTCAAGACTGTTGGAAGACCATTTCAGGTGACTACCTCTTTAAGCTCATCAAGAGAATGCCAAGAGTGTGCAAAGCAGTAATCAAAGCAAAAGGTGGCTACTTTGAAGAACCTAGACTATGACATATTTTCAGTTGTTTCACACTTTTTTGTTATGTATATAATTCCACATGTGTCACTTCATAGTTTTGATGCCTTCAGTGTGAATCTACAATTTTCATAGTCATGAAAATAAAGAAAACTCTTTGAATGAGAAGGTGTGTCCAAACTTTTGGTGTGTACTGTATATGATATCAGATTTAATTTTTTACATTAATCATGTGATAACCCGTTTAATATAATTAATAGAGGCTTAAAGGGATTCTCCTGGAATAAAGATGTTTTCTCTAATGCTGGCGGCCTGTCTATGTAAATAGGAGACTGATATTCAGCGAGCCACAAGGCAGAGTGGAGAGGATAGGAGTGGTTGTAGTAGTTACTCATGGCAGCAGTACTTTCACTATCTTGCTCCTCTGGGGCCGTGGAGTAATGGGAAGGGCGCAACTTTTCCTCCCATTGAGGCACACCCTGGACTTGGGATCTCCTGTCTGGTGTTGGTTGGGGTGCCTTTTGTGGTGAGGAATTGAGAGGTGTAAGACAGGGTTCCTTGAAGCATGGAGGCAATGATGAGACAGATTTAACGGCAGAACAGTTCTTTACTTGCATATAAGGTTTCTAAAGAGCATCTGCAGTTCAGATTTGGACAAGCAGATCTTTCACAGTTTTTCAGTGTCATAGAACTGCAAAGATAGTTAACAGGCCAGGATCTTTCTCTGAAGCAATTTTCCTCTCTCTTTGCTTTTCTATCTCACACTTAAGCATTCAGAAATAGTGTTGATTGCAAATATTCTAATCGCAAATTTTCATCACGAATATTGGCACTTCGAGAATTCGTGAATATCTAGAATATAGTGCTATATCTGCATAATTGCGAATATTCTAGATTTTTTTAAATCAGTACCTATGATCCCTCACTGTTTCTTGTTTGTGGGCTGAGAAGGCTGCAATATCTTTTACTTTAGGAATTTGAATATTGCCCCTGCCGCTCATCACTATTCAGAAATAGGAAGGCAACACTTCTCACTTTCTCTATGCAATGCAACCCTGGGGGCCCACATCTCATTGACAGACAAAGTTCTGTTTTCTTCTCAGGTTGCTGTAATCACAGTAAACGGTTCCACAATATGCTCAGTGAGATGTAGGCCTTAGCAGATCATTCAATATTAATTTCCATAAATAGGCGTATTTTTAGTCTTAATGCCACATATGTCGATTTATATAGGCTCACCAGCAAGGTTTATGTATTTGATGTGTTTTGGTGTTATCTCAATACCTTCCTCAGGAGTATGATACCACGGAGAAAGGTGTTGAGATAACACCGAAACACATTTGGGAGTATTCATATGGCAGTCTACTTCATTGTTCAACAATTGATTTATCTCCATTAAGAGAAATACAGGGATGCTGCAGAGCTTTACATAGCTAAAAGAAAGAGACCACTATGACCAACAGCCAGCTGCTGGAGAGTAGGATACGCACGGACAGACAGGCCGCAGATAATCGTTTAAGCAATCAAAGACACGAGCGATTACAAGTGAATGTTCTAGCAGACAACTAGTATTTAAATGAAAGGATTATCGTGTAAATATATTTTTTCCTGATTGTACAATCGTTGATACGCCTGCCTACACAGGGCTGTCTATCATCAAGAAGGTACAGGAGGCACATGCTGCATATTTACAATACAATTCATTAGCAACAAATGATGATTGTACTTGTTTGCACCAACAATTTCACAGATGTTGAACAATTGTTTTTGATCAGATCACTCAATCGTTAGAAACATTTGCATGCCACGATTCTCCTACATCTTCCATCGCTTGCGTTTGAATCGTAACAATTATGTAATCATCTATATACAGATTAAAGGGGTTATTCAATGGGTAAAACATGCCCCTCAAATAGATAATACTTACCCTGTTCCCCGACACCCACGTAGCTGCTGCTTCCCATCGCGCGGATCAAAACATCTGGCAACGAGGGAAGGTGATAGGGTCTATCAGCCAATAGAAGAACGCGACGGGTGTGAGATGGGGAAACAGATCTCATTGTTGAACACTGTTTGTATGGATTAAATTAAATGGTCTGGACTGACGTTCTGCTGTTTGGCCACAAGATGCTGCCATTACCTAGGCACAGCTGACTGACTGCATATACATATCACCATTAAGGATGAGCGAACCCGAACTGTATATTTCGGGTTCGTACCGAATTTTGGGGTGTCCGTGACACGGACCCGAACCCGGACATTTTCGTAAAAGTTCTGGTTCGGTGTTCGTCGCTTTCTTGGCGCTTTTTGAAAGGCTGCAAAGCAGCCAATCAACAAGCGTCATACTACTTGCCCCAAGAGGCCGTCACAGCCATGCCTACTATTGGCATGGCTGTGATTGGCCAGAGCACCATGTGACCCAGCCTCTATTTAAGCTGGAGTCACATAGCGCCGCCCGTCACTCTGCTCTGATTAGCGTAGGGAGAGGTTGCAGCTGCGACAGTAGGGCGAGATTAGGCTGATTAACTCCTCCAAAAGACTCCATCCAGTGATCGATCTGCAGCTGTGGATCATTGAGCTGCTGATACTCAATTGCTCACTGTTTTTAGGCTGCCCAGACCGTTTGTCAGTCACTTTTTTCTGGGGTTAAAACAACAATAAAAACGTCAGTCCTGTATCCTAGCACGGACAGATTACTTGCGCTGCTGCTGGTTCCGGAGTAGTGTGGTAGGTGTATCACACTGGAAATGCAGGTAATGAAAGTTTTTGGAACCGCGCTGCTCTGGACTATAATCTCCGATCAGTAGTGGATGGTGCCGGGCTCCAACACCTTTCCTTTCCACCCAGAAAAGGTCCAATCTCCCACAGATGGTTTCCTCTATAGGGTTCAAGGAAATTGATACAATAGTGAAGCACCCTTTGGCTTGATGTTCTTAAAAGGTTTTATTTACTGGGCAGAAACCAGACGTTTGTATCTATTGATATATGCCTTTTGTTGATCGACTCTTGTGAGTACAATAAAACCTTTTAAGAACATCAAGCCAAAGGGTGCTTCACTATTGTATCAATTTCCTTGAACCCTATAGAGGAAACCATCTGTGGGAGATTGGACCTTTTCTGGATGGAAAGGAAAGGTGTTGGAGCCCGGCACCATCCACTACTGACCGGAGATTATAGTCCAGAGCAGCGCGGTTCCAAAAACTTTCATTACTTTTTTCTGGGGTGATCGGCGGCCATTTTGTGTCTTGTGGTGCGCCAGCACAAGCTGCGACCAAGTGCATTTAACCCTCAATGGTGTGGTTGTTTTTTGGCTAAAGCCTACATCAGGGTGAAGCTGTCACACCAAGTGTATTTAACCAGCAATAGTCTGTTTATTTTTTGGCCATATACTACATCAGGGGCAAGCTGCGCCTGTCACCAAGTGCATTTAACCCTCAATGGTGTGGTTGTTTTTTGGCTAAAGCCTACATCAGGGTGAAGCTGTCACACCAAGTGCATTTAACCAGCAATAGTCTGTTTATTTTTTGGCCATATACTACATCAGGGGCAAGCTGCGCCTGTCACCAAGTGCATTTAACCCTCAATGGTGTGGTTGTTTTTTGGCTAAAGCCTACATCAGGGTGAAGCTGTCACACCAAGTGCATTTAACCAGCTATAGTCTGTTTATTTTTTGGCCATATACTACATCAGGGGCAAGCTGCGCCTGTCACCAAGTGCATTTTACCCTCAGTAGTGTGGTTGGTCAAGCTGTCACACCAAGTGCATTTAACCAGCAATAGTCTGTTTATTTTTTGGCCATATACTACATCAGGTGCAAGCTGCGCCTGTCACCAAGTGCATTTAACCCTCAGTAGTGTGGTTGGTCAAGCTGTCACACCAAGTGCATTTAACCAACAATAGTCTGTTTATTTTTTGGCCATATACTACATCAGGGGCAAGCTGCGCCTGTCACCAAGTGCATTTAACCCTCAGTAGTGTGGTTGGTCAAGCTGTCACACCAAGTGCATTTAACCATCAATAGTGTGGTTATTTTTTGGCCATATCCCAGTCTAATTCTGTCAGTAAATCAATACCTGTCACCCAGCGCCTAAATACTAGGCCTCAAATTTATATCCCGCTAAATCTGTCGTTACTGCTGTACTGTTGTAGCTGGGCAAGTTATTTAGTGTCCGTCAAAGCACATTTTTTGTTCTGGGTTGAAATACAATTCCCAATTTAGCAATTTCCTAATTTAGTGGTTTCTGCTGTATCAGGCCTACTTTAAATACATCCCTAAAAGGGTATATAATATTCAAGGTGCACATAGGGTCATTCAGAATAACTTCACACACACGCTACTGTGCATTTCCAAGTCTAATTCTGTCAGTAAATCTATACCTGTCACCCAGCGCCTAAATACTAGGCCTCAAATTTATATCCCGCTAAAACTGTCGTTACTGCTGTACTGTTGTGGCTGGGCAAGTTATTTAGTGTCCGTCAAAGCACATTTTTTGTTCTGGGTTGAAATACAATTCCCAATTTAGCAATTTCATAATTTAGTGGTTTCTGCTGTATCAGAGCTATTTGAAATCTATCCCTAAAAGGGTATATAATATTCAGGGTGCACATAGGGCCATTCTGAATAACTGCACACACACGCTACTGTGCATTTCCAAGTCTAATTCTGTCAGCAAACCCATACCTGTCAACCAGCGCCTAAATACTAGGCCTCAAATTTATATTCAGCTGAATTTGAATACAATACATTGGGCCAAATAATATTTTTGTTGTTGTGGTGAACGATAACAATGAGGAAAACATCTAGTAAGGGACGCGGACGTGGACATGGTCGTGGTGGTGTTAGTGGACCCTCTGGTGCTGGGAGAGGACGTGGCCGTTCTGCCACATCCACACGTCCTAGTGTACCAACTACCTCAGGTCCCAGTAGCCGCCAGAATTTACAGCGATATATGGTGGGGCCCAATGCCGTTCTAAGGATGGTAAGGCCTGAGCAGGTACAGGCATTAGTCAATTGGGTGGCCGACAGTGGATCCAGCATGTTCACATTATCTCCCACCCAGTCTTCTGCAGAAAGCGCACAGATGGCGCCTGAAAACCAACCCCATCAGTCTGTCACATCACCCCCATGCATACCAGGGAAACTGTCTGAGCCTCAAGTTATGCAGCAGTCTCTTATGCTGTTTGAAGACTCCGCTGGCAGGGTTTCCCAAGGGCTTCCACCTAGCCCTTCCCCAGCGGTGAAAGACATAGAATGCACTGACGCACAACCACTTATGTTTCCTGATGATGAGGACATGGGAATACCACCTCAGCATGTCTCTGATGATGACGAAACACAGGTGCCAACTGCTGCGTCTTTCTGCAGTGTGCAGACTGAACAGGAGGTCAGGGATCAAGACTGGGTGGAAGACGATGCAGGGGACAATGAGGTCCTAGACCCCACATGGAATGAAGGTCGTGCCACTGACTTTCACAGTTCGGAGGAAGAGTCAGTGGTGAGACCGAGCCAACAGCGTAGCAAAAGAGGGAGCAGTGGGCAAAAGCAGAACACCCGCCGCCAAGAGACTCCGCCTGCTACTGACCGCCGCCATCTTGGACCGAGCACCCCAAAGGCAGCTTCAAGGAGTTCCCTGGCATGGCACTTCTTCAAACAATGTGCTGACGACAGAACCCGAGTGGTTTGCACGCTGTGCCATCAGAGCCTGAAGCGAGGCATTAACCTTAAAAACAAGGAAGTCGCTCAGGCTCCCCCTGCTACCTCTTCTGCTGCTGCCGCCTCGGCCTCTTCTGCTGCTGCCGCCTCGGCCTCTTCCTCCGCCTCTGGAGGAACGTTGGCACCTGCCGCCCAGCAAACAGGGGATGTACCACCAACACCACCACCACCTCCGTCACCAAGCGTCTCAACCATGTCACACGGCAGCGTTCAGCTCTCCATCTCACAAACATTTGAGAGAAAGCGTAAATTCCCACCTAGCCACCCTCGATCCCTGGCCCTGAATGCCAGCATTTCTAAACTAGCCTATGAAATGCTGTCATTTAAGCTGGTGGACACAGACAGCTTCAAACAGCTCATGTCGCTTGCTGTCCCACAGTATGTTGTTCCCAGCCGCCACTACTTCTCCAAGAGAGCCGTGCCTTCCCTGCACAACCAAGTATCCGATAAAATCAAGTGTGCACTGCGCAACGCCATCTGTAGCAAGGTCCACCTAACCACAGATACGTGGACCAGTAAGCACGGCCAGGGACGCTATATCTCCCTAACTGCACACTGGGTAAATATAGTGGCAGCTGGGCCCCAGGCAGAGAGCTGTTTGGCGCACGTCCTTCCGCCGCCAAGGATCGCAGGGCAACATGCTTTGCCTCCTGTTGCCACCTCCTCCTTCTCGGCTTCCTCCTCCTCTTCTTCCACCTGCTCATCCAGTCAGCCACACACCTTCACCACCAACTTCAGCACAGCCCGGGGTAAACGTCAGCAGGCCATTCTGAAACTCATATGTTTGGGGGACAGGCCCCACACCGCACAGGAGTTGTGGCGGGGTATAGAACAACAGACCGACGAGTGGTTGCTGCCGGTGAGCCTCAAGCCCGGCCTGGTGGTGTGTGATAATGGGCGAAATCTCGTTGCAGCTCTGGGACTAGCCGGTTTGACGCACATCCCTTGCCTGGCGCATGTGCTGAATTTGGTGGTGCAGAAGTTCATTCACAACTACCCCGACATGTCAGAGCTGCTGCATAAAGTGCGGGCCGTCTGTTCGCGCTTCCGGCGTTCACATCCTGCCGCTGCTCGCCTGTCTGTGCTACAGCGTAACTTCGGCCTTCCCGCTCACCGCCTCATATGCGACGTGCCCACCAGGTGGAACTCCACCTTGCACATGCTGGACAGACTGTGCGAGCAGCAGCAGGCCATAGTGGAGTTTCAGCTGCAGCACGCACGGGTCAGTCGCATTGCGGAACAGCACCACTTCACCACCAATGACTGGGCCTCCATGCAAGACCTGTGTGCCCTGTTGCGCTGTTTCGAGTACTCCACCAACATGGCCACTGGCGATGACGCCGTTATCAGCGTTACAATACCACTTCTATGTCTCCTTGAGAAAACACTTAGGGCGATGATGGAAGAGGAGGTGGCCCAGGAGGAGGAGGAGGAAGAGGGGTCATTTTTAGCACTTTCAGGCCAGTCTCTTCGAAGTGACTCAGAGGGAGGTTTTTTGCAACAGCAGAGGCCAGGTACAAATGTGGCCAGCCAGGGCCCACTACTGGAGGACGAGGAGGACGAGGATGAGGAGGAGGAGGAGGAGGATGAGGATGAAGCATGGTCACAGCGAGGTGGCACCCAACGCAGCTCGGGCCCATCACTGGTGCGTGGCTGGGGGGAAAGGTAGGACGATGACGATACGCCTCCCACAGAGGACAGCTTGTCCTTACCCCTGGGCAGCCTGGCACACATGAGCGACTACATGCTGCAGTGCCTGCGCAACGACAGCAGAGTTGCCCACATTTTAACGTGTGCGGACTACTGGGTTGCCACCCTGCTGGATCCACGCTACAAAGACAATGTGCCCACCTTACTTCCTGCACTGGAGCGTGATAGGAAGATGCGCGAGTACAAGCGCACGTTGGTAGACTCGCTTCTTAGAGCATTCCCAAATGTCACAGGGGAACAAGTGGAAGCCCAAGGCCAAGGTAGAGGAGGAGCAAGAGGTCGCCAAGGCAGCTGTGTCACGGCCAGCTCCTCTAAGGGCAGGGTTAGCATGGCAGAGATGTGGAAAAGTTTTGTCAACACGCCACAGCTAACTGCACCACCACCTGATACGCAACGTGTTAGCAGGAGGTAACATTTCACTAACATGGTGGAACAGTACGTGTGCACACCCCTCCACGTACTGACTGATGGTTCGGCCCCATTCAACTTCTGGGTCTCTAAATTTTCCACGTGGCCAGAGCTAGCCTTTTATGCCTTGGAGGTGCTGGCCTGCCCGGCGGCCAGCGTTTTGTCTGAACGTGTATTCAGCACGGCAGGGGGCGTCATTACAGACAAACGTAGCCGCCTGTCTACAGCCAATGTGGACAAGCTGACGTTCATAAAAATGAACCAGGCATGGATCCCACAGGACCTGTCCGTCCCTTGTCCAGATTAGACATTAACTACCTCCCCTTAACCATATATTATTGTACTCCAGGGCACTTCCTCATTCAATCCTATTTTTATTTTCATTTTACCATTATATTGCGAGGCTACCCAAAGTTGAATGAACCTCTCCTCTGTCTGGACTGTTCCAATGTTGGGTGACGTGAAGCCTGATTCTCTGCTATGACATGCAGACTAATTCTCTGCTGACATTAAGCCAGATTCTCTGTTACGGGACCTCTCTCCTCTGCCTGGGTGCTGGGCCTAAATTTATGAAAATGGACTGTTACAGTGGTGGGTGACGTGAAGCCTGATTCTCTGCTATGACATGAAGACTGATTCTCTGCTGACATGAAGCCAGATTCTCTGTTACGGGACCTCTCTCCTCTGCCTGGGTGCTGGGCCTAAATATCTGACAATGGACTGTTGCAGTGGTGGGTGACGTGAAGCCTGATTCTCTGCTATGATATGAAGACTGATTCTCTGCTGACATGAAGCCAGATTGTCTGTTACGGGACCTCTCTCCTCTGCCTGGGTGCTGGGCCTAAATTTATGAAAATGGACTCTTACAGTGGTGGGTGACGTGAAGCCTGATTCTCTGCTATGACATGAAGACTGATTCTCTGCTGACATGAAGCCAGATTGTCTGTTACGGGACCTCTCTCCTCTGCCTGGGTGCTGGGCCTAAATATATGACAATGGACTGTTGCATTGGTGGCTGACGTGAAGCCTGATTCTCTGCTATGATATGAAGACTGATTCTCTGCTGACATGAAGCCAGATTGTCTGTTACGGGACCTCTCTCCTCTGCCTGGGTGCTGGGCCTAAATTTATGAAAATGGACTGTTACAGTGGTGGGTGACGTGAAGCCTGATTCTCTGCTATGACATGAAGACTGATTCTCTGCTTACATGAAGCCAGATTGTCTGTTACGGGACCTCTCTCCTCTGCCTGGGTGCTGGGCCTAAATTTATGAAAATGGACTCTTACAGTGGTGGGTGACGTGAAGCCTGATTCTCTGCTATGATATGAAGACTGATTCTCTGCTGACATGAAGCCAGATTGTCTGTTACGGGACCTCTCTCCTCTGCCTGGGTGCTGGGCCTAAATTTATGAAAATGGAATGTTGCAGTGGTGGGTGACGTGAAGCCTGATTCTCTGCTATGATATGAAGACTGATTCTCTGCTGACATGAAGCCAGATTCTGTGTTACGGAACCTCTCTCCTCTGCCTGGGTGCTTGGCCTAAATATATAACAATGGACTGTTGCAGTGGTGGCTGACGTGAAGCCTGATTCTCTGCTATGACATGCAGACTGATTCTCTGCTGACATGAAGACAGATTCTCTGTTACGGGACCTCTCTCCTCTGCTTGGGCGCCGGGGCCTAAATATCTGAGAATGGACTGTTCCAGTGGTGGGTGACGTGAAGCCAGATTCTCTGCTATGTGACCTCTCTCCAATTGATTTTGGTTAATTTTTATTTATTTAATTTTTATTTTAATTAATTTCCCTATCCACATTTGTTTGCAGGGGATTTACCTACATGTTGCTGCCTTTTGCAGCCCTCTAGCCCTTTCCTGGGCTGTTTTACAGCCTTTTTAGTGCCGAAAAGTTCGGGTCCCCATTGACTTCAATGGGGTTCGGGTTCGGGACGAAGTTCGGATCGGGTTCGGATCCCGAACCCGAACATTTTCGGGAAGTTCTGCCGAACTTCTCGAACCCGAACATCCAGGTGTCCGCTCAACTCTAATCACCATATTCATGAGAGGATGAGTTGCCAGGCTGAAGGAGAAAGAGGAAGTCGCCATATTGGAAGGACACAGAGACACAGAGAAAAGCGAATCCATTCACATCCAAGCATGGGATCAACATTTTGCGACCAAAACTACAGTCAAGTTAAGATGATCGCTGTTCAGGACCCAGATTCTGCCCAGGGGACAGAGGGCTTCTGCCAGGAGTGTTGATGTGAGCTGAGGAACAAACTACCTGCTCTGCGGTACCGCATGTTTGTTGAATAGACTGCTTGTTCGGTTCGGAGTCATCAGCGGAGACAGAGCAGACCCGGGTCGGTAAGATCGTGCACACACCTCATTGCAATATTGGCGCCTAGAGAGTAGACCAGGCCTCTGTAGTTAGCTAGTTAGGGTCTCTGTTTCGTGTGTCAGGCCAAAAAGTGTTTCTGCTGTTCAGAAAAGGACTCCATAATAAAAAGAGACATTTCACAGTTGAAGGGGTTCTCCAGGCTTAACCTTTTTTTTGGGATTGAAAGCTAATCTGTGGAGGAAAGATTATTTTGCACATACTTACCTTCCACAGCGCAGCTGGTTCCAAGATCTCCCACCCGGTCACGTGACTGCTCCTGTCGGGCTTTCTTGTCTTCCGATAAGTTTCATTTTTTCTTCTCTTCCCGTCTTTTCTTCCTTTCTTGTGCAGGAGACGGATCATCATGAATGACGTCACCGCCTCCAGCAAAGGAAAGCTCCGCCCGGACGTCCTCACTTACAACACAAGCACACTATGCTGAAGCCGGCAGCTCTCTGCAGTGTACTGACTCCTGCACAGCGTGATGTAAGCGCTGTGTGGGAGTGACAGCATAGCAATCAGCCACAGAGGCTGATCGCTATGCTGTGCATGTCCGTGGGGACACTTACACTTTGGATGGCAAACAGGGGGCACTGGATGGCACAATGGGGGCAATGGATGCACAAAGGGGCACTGGATGGCACAAGGGGACACTGGATGGCACAAGGGGGCACTGGATGGCACAATAGGGGCAATGGATGTCACAAGAGGGCAATAGGTGGCACAAGGGGGCACTGGATGGCATACAGGGGCACTGGACGGCAAACATGGGGCACTGGATGACACAAGGGGGCAATTGATGTCACAATGGGGGCATTGGATGGCAAACAGGGGAACTGGATGGAAAACAGGGGAACTGGATGGCAAACAGGGACACTGGACGGCAAACAGGAGGCACTGGATGGCACAATGGGGACAATGGATGACACAAGGGGGCAATGTACGGCACAAAGGAGCACTGGATGGCACAAAGGAGCACTGGATGGCACAATGGGGCACGGGATGGCACAATGGGGCACGGGATGGCACAAGGGGGCAATGGATGTCACAAGGGGGCAATGGATGTCACAATGGGGGCAATGGATGGCAAACAGGGGAACTGGATGGCAAACAGGGGCACTGGATGGCAAACAAGGGGCACTGGACGGCAAACAGAGGATATTGGATGACTCAATGAGGGCACTGGATGGCACAAGGGGGCACTGGATGGCAAATGGGGGCATTAGATGGCAAATAGGGGCACTGGATGACACAATGAGGGCATTGGATGGCACAAGGGGGAACTGGATGGCACAAGGGGGCAATGGATTGCAGAATGGGGCACTTTGGATGGCAAACAGGGGGCACTAGATGGCAAACAGGGGGCACTGGATGGCACAATGAGGGCACTGGATGGCACAAGGGGGGCAATGGATGGCAGAATGGGGGTACTGTGGACGTCACTGTTATGGGGGCACTGTTGATGTCACTGTTATGGGGGCGCTGTAGATGTCACTGTTATGGATGCACTGTGGATGTCACTGTTATGGACGCACTGTGGATGTCACTGTTATGGGGGCACTGTGGACGTCACTGTTATGGGGGAACTGTAGACATAACTGTAATGGGGGAGCTGTTGACGTCACTGTTAAGGGGTCGCTGTTGATGTCACTGTTATGGGGGAACTGTGGATGTCACTGTTATGGGGGCACTGTGGATGTCACTGTTATGGGGGCACTGTGGATGTCACTGTTATGGGGGCACCATGGACGTCACTGTTATAGGAGCCCTGTGGATGTGTCTGTTATGGGCGCTTAGTATAAGTGATAGGGCTCGTGCACAGAACTGTTTCGGTTGCGGATCCACTAAATAAGGTTACTGTCTGTGTGCAGTCCCATTGAGTTCTATGGGTTTTTGATCTGCATTATGAGGACTAGAATAGGACATGTTCTATATATTGCATAACTGACATACAGATGTGGAAAGCACATGTACGTCATCAGTGTGTTTTTTACATCCTTATGTCAGTTCCAGTAAAGACAGAATATGTCCTATTCTGGTCTTCAAAATGAGGACCTCAAATCCATAGAACTCAATGGGACTGCAAAAAATGTGGATCGCAAAATGGATACGGTTGTGTGCATAATGGTTTAGATACACAGCTCAGCAGGTTTTATAATACAAAATGGAATTAGATACACAGTTCAGCAGGCTGTATCATAGAAGATGGGATTAGATACACACTTCAGCAGGCAATATTGCACACAACAGGCTGTGTATCAGGCACACATACATGTTAGGATTAGATACAGATGTGTTTGGACGTGCTTGCCGATTCCATTTGTTTATCACACTCTGGAGATTGCGAGGAACGAGCTTGTGAACAGTCAGTGATGAGTTTAGATACACAGCTCAGCAGGCTGTATCACACAGGATAGGATTAGATACAGATGTGTTTGGGTGTGCTTGCTGCTTCTAGCCGTTTATTACACTCTGGAGATGGTGAGGGAAGAGCCTGTGGACGGTCAGTAATGGGATTTAGACACTGGGTGAGAAGTAGAATCCTGTCTGTGTACAGAAAGATGGACACAGAAGTTGTAGTGGGTGCATGCAGAGCAGAGTGGGGGCGTGGCCAGCCTGTGACTCATCTCTGTGCAGTGCAGCCAGGCTTGTGTATCAATAAAGTTATGTATTCAACAAAACAAGAAGGGAAGAAAGTAAACAGATCTGCCAGGATAATGTGATGTCTTCTAGGGGGGAAGAAAAGCCCGGACATGAAAAACAGGTATTGGAGGCATATGTATGCATGGTGAGGGGTGTTAGGAGCACATAAAAATAATTTTGATTTTGGGACTGGACAACCTCTTTAACCACTTCAGCCCCGCTAGCTGAAACCCCCTTCATGACCAGAGCACTTTTTACACTTCTGCACTACACTCCTTTCACCGTTTATCGCTCGGTCATGCAACTTACCACCCAAATGAATTTTACCTCCTTTTCTTCTCACTAATAGAGCTTTCATTTGGTGGTATTTTATTGCTGCTGACATATTTACTTTTTTTGTTATTAATCAAAATGTAACGATTTTTTTGCAAAAAAATGACATTTTTCACTTTCAGCTGTAAAATTTTGCAAAAAAAACTACATCCATATATAAATTTTTCGCCAAATTTATTGTTCTACATGTCTTTGATGAAAAAAAAATGTTTGGGCAAAAAAAAAATGGTTTGGGTAAAAGTTATAGCGTTTACACACAAAAATGTGAATTTCCGCTTTTTGAAACAGCTCTGACTTTCTGAGCACCTGTCATGATTCCTGAGGTTCTACAATGCCCACACAGTAGAAAAACCCCACAAATGACCCCATTTCGGAAAGTAGACACCCTAAGGTATTCGCTGATGGGCATAGTGAGTTCATAGAACTTTTTATTTTTTGTCACAAGTTAGCGGAAAATGATGATGATTTTTTTTATTTTTTTTTCTTACCAAGTCTCATATTCCACTAACTTGCGACAAAAAATAAAATTTTCTAGGAACTCACCATGCCCCTCACAGAATACCTTGGGGTGTCTTCTTTCCAAAATGGGGTCACTTGTGGGGTAGTTATACTGCCCTGGCAATTTAGGGGCCCATATGTGTGAGAAGAACTTTGCAATCAAAATCTGTAAAAAATGACCGGTGAAATCCGAAAGGTGCACTTTGGAATATGTGCCCCTTTGCTCACCTTGGCATCAAAAAAGTGTCACATATCTGGTATCGCCGTACTCAGGAGAAGTTGGGGAATGTGTTTTGGGGTGTCATTTTACATATACCCATGCTGGGTGAGAGAAATATCTTGGCAAAAGACAACTTTTCCCATTTTTTTATACAAAGTTGGCATTTGACCAAGATATTTTTCTCACCCAGCATGGGTATATGTAAAATGACACCCCAAAACACATTCCCCAACTTCTCCTGAGTACGGTGATACCAGATGTGTCACACTTTTTTGCTGCCAAGGTGGGCAAAGGGGCACATATTCCAAAGTGCACCTTTCGGGTTTCGCCGGTCATTTTTTATACATTTTGATTGCAAGGTACTTCTCACACATTTGGGCCCCTAAATTGCCAGGGCAGTATAACTACGCCACAAGTGACCCCATTTTGGAAAGAAGACACCCCAAGGTATTCCGTGAGGGGCATGGCGAGTTCCTAGAATTTATTTATTTTTGTCACAAGTTAGCGGAAAATGATGATTTTTTTTTTTTCCTCTTTTTTCCTTACAAAGTCTCATATTCCACTAACTTGCGACAAAAAATAAAAAATTCTAGGAACTCGCCATGCCCCTCACGGAATACCTTGGGGTGACTTCTTTCCAAAATGGAGTCACTTGTGGCGTAGTTATACTGCCCTGGCAATTTAGGGGCCCATATGTGTGAGAAGTACTTTGCAATCAAAATGTGTAAAAAATGGCCTGCGAAATCCGAAAGGTGCACTTTGGAATATGTGCCCCTTTGCCCACCTTGGCATCAAAAAAGTGTCACACATCTGGTATCGCCGTACTCAGGAGAAGTTGGGGCATGTGTTTTGGGGTGTCATTTTACATATACCCATGCTGGGTGAGAGAAATATCTTGGCAAAAGACAACTTTTCCCATTTTTTTTATACAAAGTTGGCATTTGACCAAGATATTTCTCTCACCCAGTATGGGTATATGTAAAATGACACCCCAAAACACATTCCCCAACTTCTCCTGAGTACGGCGATACCAGATGTGTCACACTTTTTTGCAGCCTAGTTGCGCAAAGGTGCCCAAATTCCTTTTAGGAGGGCATTTTTAGACATTTGGATCCCAGACTTCTTCTCACGCTTTAGGGCCCCTAAAAAGCCAGGGCAGTATAAATACCCCACATGTGACCCCACTTTGGAAAGAAGACACCCCAAGGTATTCAATGAGGGGCCTGGCGAGTTCATAGAATTTTTATTTTTTTGCATAAGTTAGCGGAAATTGATTTTTTTTTGTTTTTTTCTCACAAAGTCTCACTTTCCGCTAACTTAGGACAAAAATTTCAATCTTTCATGGACTCAATATGCCCCTCAGCGAATACCTTGGGGGGTCTTCTTTCCGAAATGGGGTCACATGTGGGGTATTTATACTGCCCTGGCTTTTTAGGGGCCCTAAAGCGTGAGAAGAAGTCTGGAATACAAATGTCTAAAAATGTTTACGCATTTGGATTCCGTGAGGGGTATGGCGAGTTCATGTGAGATTTTATTTTTTGACACAAGTTAGTGGAATATGAGACTTTGTAAGAAAAAACAAAAAAAATATATATATATTTCCGCTAACTTGAGCCAAAAAAATGTCTGAATGGAGCCTTACAGGGGGGGTGATCAATGACAGGGGGGTGATCAATGACAGGGGGGTGATCACCCATATAGACTCCCTGATCACCTCCATCATTGATCACCCCCCTGGTAAGGCTCCATTCAGACGTCCGTATGATTTTTACGGATCCATGGATACATGGATCGGATCCGCAAAACACATGCGGACGTCTGAATGGAGCCTTACAGGGGGGTGATCAATGACAGGGGGTGATCAGGGAGTGTATATGGGTGATCACCCCCTGTCATTGATCACCCCCCTGGTAAGGCTCTATTCAGACGTCCGCATGATTTTTACGGATCCATGGATACATGGATCGGATCCTGCAAAACACATGTGGACGTCTGAATGGAGCCTTACAGGGGGGTGATCAATGACAGGGGGTGATCAGGGAGTGTATATGGGTGATCAACCCCTGTCATTGATCACCCCCTGTAAGGCTCCATTCAGACGTCCGCATGATTTTTACGGATCCATGGATACATGGATCGGATCCGCAAAACACATGCGGACGTCTGAATGGAGCCTTACAGGGGGGTGATCAATGACAGGGGGTGATCAGGGAGTGTATATGGGTGATCACCCCCTGTCATTGATCACCCCCCTGGTAAGGCTCCATTCAGACGTCCGCATGATTTTTATGGATCCATGGATACATGGATCGGATCCGCAAAACACATGCGGACGTCTGAATGGAGCCTTACAGGGGAGTGATCAATGACAGGGGGTGATCAGGGAGTGTATATGGGTGATCACCCCCTGTCATTGATCACCCCCTGTAAGGCTCCATTCAGACGTCCGCATGATTTTTACGGATCCATGGATACATGGATCGGATCCGCAAAACACATGCGGATGTCTGAATGGAGCCTTACAGGGGGGTGATCAATGACAGGGGGTGATCAGGGAGTGTATATGGGTGATCACCCCCTGTCATTGATCACCCCCCTGGTAAGGCTCCATTCAGACGTCCGCATGATTTTTACGGATCCATGGATACATGGATCGGATCCGCAAAACACATGCGGACGTCTGAATGGAGCCTTACAGGGGGGTGATCAATGACAGGGGGTGATCAGGGAGTGTATATGGGTGATCACCCCCTGTCATTGATCACCCCCTGTAAGGCTCCATTCAGACGTCCGCATGATTTTTACGGATCCATGGATCGGATCCGCAAAACACATGCGGACGTCTGAATGGAGCCTTACAGGGGGGTGATCAATGACAGGGGGTGATCAGGGAGTGTATATGGGATGATCACCCCCCTGTAAGGCTCCATTCAGACGTCCGCATGTGTTTTGCGGATCCAATCCTTGTATCCATGGATCCGTAAAAATCATACGGACGTCTGAATGGAGCCTTGCAGGGGGGTGATCAATGACAGGGGGGTGATCAATGACAGGGGGTGATCAGGGAATCTATATGGGTGATCACCCGCCTGTCATTGATCACCCCCCTGTAAGGCTCCATTCAGACGTCCGCATGTGTTTTGCGGATCCGATCCATGTATCCATGGATCCGTGAAAATCATACGGACGTCTGAATGGAGCCTTGCAGGGGGGTGATCAATGACAGGGGGTGATCAGGGAATCTATATGGGTGATCACCCGCCTGTCATTGATCACCCCCCTGTAAGGCTCCATTCAGACGTCCGTATGTGTTTTGCGGATCCGATCCATGTATCTGTGGATCCGTAAAAATCATACGGACGTCTGAACGGAGCCTGACAGGGGGGTGATCAATGACAGGGGGGTGATCAATGACAGGGGGGGTGATCAGGGAGTTTATATGGGGTGATCAGGGGTTTATAAGGGGTTAATAAGTGACGGGGGGTGTAGTGTAGTGTTTGGTGCGACTTCACTGACCTACCTGTGTCCTCTGGTGGTCGATCCTAACAAAAGGGACCACCAGAGGACCAGGTAGTAGGTCTATTAGACGCTGTTATCAAAACAGCGTCTAATATACCTTTAGGGGTTAAAAAAAATCACATCTCCAGCCTGCCAGCGAGCGATCGCCGCTGGCAGGCTGGAGATCCACTCGCTTACCTTCTGTTCCTGTGAGCGCGCGCGCCTGCGTGCGCGCGTTCACAGGAAATCTCGGGTATCGCGAGATGACGCGCCGATGCGTCCAGGAGGAACAAATCAACCACCTCCCGGACGCATCGGCGCGTTAGGCGGTCGGGAGGTGGTTAAGAGCTGATAGACGTCTCACCGGCTGTCACGATTCTATAGGGATAGTGCAGCCCTAAGCTCCACCCACTGAACTATTCCTACCTACTTGCACGGTCCGTCCTAACCGACGGTGCACAACTGTATGGCAGTCTCTAGCTTAAGTACATGCAGGGGTCTACCGGGAGGGAACAAGGTGGGAGAAAACAAAAGACTAAGACAGAAACTTAAGCTACCAGGCTGGGTAGTAACCAAACAAGCAAATAACCAACCATAAGGAAAACCAGAATAAAATGGAAGCCGAAGTCAAGTACCAGGAGGTCACGTCAGTACAAAGGAATAACACAGGATCAAGGTCAAAATACAAGTTAAGGTCAGGAACCAGGAGGTCACGTTAATACAAAGGGATAAAGCAGGATCAAGAATCAAATACAACTAAGACAATATCCGCATCGCACATTTCAAAATATATAAGCAGAAAACATATAAATCAAAAAACGAAATATTAAATACACTACTATCCCTCTTATTGCAGCGAGTCATCTTTGATTTGCTGTTTTGAAAAAAAAAATAATAATACTTAAAAAGCATAATCTCATATTCCCTATTCATTCCTTTCGGCTGGAGCGTACCTAATGTATGTATCCAATATGCCTCCCTACGTAATAGAAGATCTTTGATACTACCACCTCTTGTAGGTCTCTTTACTTGTTCCAATACCTGGAACCTCAATTGGGAAATGGAGTGCTGGAATTTATGGAAATGGAACGGTAAGGGAAGTAACAGGTTGCCTGTACGAATATTAGATTTATGCTTGCAGATGCGATCTTTAACTGGTTGCCTTGTTTCCCCCAAGTATGCCAAGCCACAGGGGCACCTTATTAAATAGATCATGTTAGTGGAATTACAAGTAAAATAACCTTTAATTTTAAAGGTCTTCCCTGTATGAGGATGGTGGAAAACCTCTACTTTGATCTCATGGGAGCACTGTAAACAAGGGTTTTTTGGATTACCTATTGTTCTTTGCCTAGGAATTGTTGCCATAGAACCGATATCTGCATGAACCAGCTTATCACGATAGCTGGCACTTTGTTTATTACTAGTGTTGAGCGTGAATATTCGAATTGCAAATTTTTTTCTCGAATATCGTAACTTCGAGATTTCGCGAATATTTAGAATATAGTTCTATATATTCGCAAAATCGAATATTCATTTTTTTTTTATTGTTATATTTTTTTCTTTCCCACTTCCCTAAAGTTGTTCTTACCTGTCCTTAGGATTCCTGGCTTCCTGGCTGCTCCAGTCAGTGCCCGTTGCCGCTTCTGCCGACTTCCGTGCTCATGGAGCGTCCCCATCACTATGGGAACGTCTCCATATACTAGAATGTACTGTCGGCTTTGAGAATTACGTTGACATCGCAATTCGATTAATTCAAGTTATAATAATCGAATTGCGATTTCAACTTGGACCTGGTTTACTATGGTTGGCTTGGTAGAATTAGCGAATATGACGAATGTATTCGTCATATTCCACAAAACGAAAATAACAAAGTATTCTCCATCTTCGTTTTAGCTACCTATTCATCAACTTCGCTAATTCTAGCAATCATATAGGAAAGTTTACTATAGAGACAGCTGAGTTTAATTCGCTATGCGATTATATTACTTTGCTTTTTTTTTATAAATAGAATAATTATAATAATTATCAGGTATTATAATTATTCTATTTATTTAAAAAAAAGCAAAGTAATATAATCGCATAGCGAATTAAACTTAGCTGTCTCTATAGTAAACTTTCCTATATGATTTCTAGAATTAGCGAAGTTGATGAATAGGTAGCTAAAACGAAGATGGAGAATACTTCGTTATCTTCATTTTGTGGAATATGACGAATACATTCGTCATATTCGCTAATTCTACCAAGCCAACCATAGTAAACCAGGTCCATGTTGAAATCGCAATTCGATTATTATAACTTGAATTAATCGAATTGCGATTTCAACTTAGCACTGCTATATTCCCTATTAGGCTAGAATTAACGAATATGGAATATAGCAGTACTAAGTTGAAATCGCCATGCGATTAATTCGAGTTATATTAATCGCATTGCGATTTCATCTTGATGCTGCTGCTGTGTCTCTAATGGAATGGGTCTAGAATTAACAAACTTAACTGATATTGAATCTAGCAGTGATAATTTTTAATCACAATGTGATAATATTTGCTATTATTATTAACCACATTGTGAATCCAACTTTTATAATGCACTATTCTGACATACAGTACTATATTTGTTTTATTAGTTAATTCTACCAATACCACCTATAGCAAAATCTGGAAATTGCAATGCAATAAAAATGAGTTGCATTTTGAATTCAACACTATTGCTAAAATATTCGTATTGCTTGTATTGTTATAGTTAACAAGTGACCACTACATCTTATGCGTTAAATGTCCACCATCGGTATTACTGACGGTCACGGACATTAGCCGTGGGTTTATGCAGCCACACAAAGCAGGTGGCCACGGCGCCCGCATAAGGATTGATCTATGTTTAATTATTCTGCTGGATGAAGTATAGCTACGTCATTGGGTGGGTAAGCGGTAAATGATTATGGCACAAATTGAAGTGGTTACATCACACTACAATGTCTGTAACATGTATGTATGGATAGCAGACAAATGTCTCTCATATGCACATCGCACCTCTATTTACGTGCTACACACTGTATATCCCACGCTATAAAACCCACACCAACCCCACCAACCCCCTTAAACCCTCCACCACCTTAAACCCCCCTCCATCTCCTCACTCACACACAGTTTATGAGAAGTAATGATTGACCTCCAGTATTTCAGTATTCACTGGTTCATTTACCATAACCCAGGGTGCACCACGTAGAGGTGAACCAGCTGTACACCCCATACCGTACCGTCAATTCACACCTCTCCTTAGATGACCATTGGCCAATACCCCATTGCTCATACCTCACACACATGCAATTTAAATACAATGGAATGTTATAACGGTAACCTAAAATCAAATTTTTTCCATTTCTAGACATAATTTTTATTTATTTTTTTGATGACATGATCACATTAAGTACAAATACTTGTATTTTAATAGTTTTGGATTACATGTATGCATGTTGTACAAGGTCTGTGATTGGACCTGGTCCCGTCACGCGTGCTGCTAAGAGCGCCACAGTCCGCAGTATTCGGTTTAAATTGTGGCACACACATGACCACGAAAAGAAAATAGTCATAGTTAATAAGTGGTTCGACCATAAGCAGCGCCATGTCTATTACCCTGTTTCCATGTAACGGCGGTTGCATGAAATTATTACTTTGGCCCAGACTAAATTGTCCGTACTGTAACCACATTGGTTACAATAAAACAAAACACAACAAATTTTATAGAACAATAAAGTTTTATGAAACAATCTTTAAATAAAGAAAAATATTATGAACATAAATAACTAAAGCCCCAAAAAACAAATGAAAAAAAAATTAAGGTAATTTTTATTTTTACTTTTGGAGCAGTCCATCCAGGGCCTTTTGGTTGGCCTCCTCTGCTAGGGTCAGCTCATCCCTCATCCTTCTCATCAGCTGCACCCTCAACTTCTTCATTCTTTCACGCTGCTCCCGCTGCACTTTTTTAATCTCTTTCAATAAATTGTTTATCGCTGTAAAAGTAAAGGAAATATACATTTTAAATGTACTTTAAAAGACAATCATTGTTTGGTGTATAAAGCAGATAAAGTCCTGTCTGACCCATAAAGAAGTACATCTTTGACTTAAAAAGATTAAAATAGACAAATTGCCAGGACCCGATGGCATACACCCCCGTATCCTAAGGGAATTAAGTAATGTCATAGCCAGACCCTTATTTCTGATATTTGCGGACTCTATACTGACAGTGGATGTCCCACAGGATTGGCGCATGGCAAATGTGGTGCCAATATTTAAAAAGGGTCCAAAAACAGAGCTTGGAAACTATAGGCCGGTAAACTGTTGTTAGTAAACTGTTTGAAGTTTTTTTGAGAAATGCTATCTTAGAGCATCTCAACGGAAATAAGCAAATAACGCCATATCAGCATGGCTTCGTGAGGGATCGGTCATGCCAAACTAAATTAATCAGTTTCTATGAGGAGGTAAGTTCTAGACTTGACAACGGCGAATCAATAGATATCGTATATATGGACTTCTCCAAAGCATTTGACACTGTACCACATAAAAGGTTAGTATATAAAATGAGAATGCTCGGACTGGGAGAAAACGTCTGTAAGTGGGTAAGTAACTGGCTCAGTGATAGAAAACAGAGGGTGGTTATTAGTGGTACACACTCAGATTGGGTCACTGTCACTAATGGAGTACCTCAGGGGTCAGTATTGGGCCCTATTCTCTTCAATATATTTATTAATGATCTTGTAGAAGGCTTGCATAGTAAAGTATCAATTTTTGCAGATGAAAATAAACTGTGTAAAGTAATTAACAATGAAGAGGACATAATACTGTATATATATATTTATATATACATACTACAGAGTATAATCTTCTGCTACAGAGGGATCTGGATAGATTCAAGGCTTGGGCAGATAAGTGGCAGATGAGGTTTAACACTCACAAATGTAAAGTTATGCACATGGGAAGGAATAATGCAAGTCACCCGTATATACTAAATGGTAAAACACTCGGTAACACTGACATGGAAAAGGACCTAGGAATTTTAATAAACAGCAAACTAAGCTGCAAAAAACAGTGTCAGGTAGCTGCTGCCAAGGCCAATAAGATAATGGGTTGCATCAAAAGGGGCATAGATGCCCGTGATAAGAACATAGTCCTACCACTTTACAAATCGCTAGTCAGACCGCACATGGAGTACTGTGTACAGTTTTGGGCTCCTGTGAACAAGGCAGACATAGCAGAGCTGGAGAGGGTCCAGAGGAGGGCAACTAAAGTAATAAATGGAATGGGGCAACTACAGAACCCTGAAAGATTAGCAACATTAGGGTTATTCACTTCAGAAAAAAGACGACTGAGGGGAGATCTAATTACTATGTATAAATATATCAGGGTTCAGTACAGAGATCACTCCCATCATCTGTTTATCCCCAGGACTGTGAGAATGGGACATCCTCTGCGTCTGGAGGAACTAAGGTTTGTACACAAACATAGAAGAGGATTCTTTACGGTAAGAGCAGTGAGACTATGGAACTCTTTGCCTGAGGAGGTGGTGATGGTGAGTTTATTAAAAGAGTTCAAGAGGGGCCTGGATGTATTTCTGGAGCGTAATAATATTACAAGCTATAGCTACTCGAGAGATCCATGGAATTATTGATATTGCCTGATTGGAGTCAGGAAATAATTTTGGTGAAAATTGGCTTCTACCTCACAGTTTTTTTTTGCCTTCCTCTGGATCAACTTGCAGGATAACAGGCCGAACTGGATGGACAGATGTATTTTTTCAGCCTTATGTACTATGTTACTATGTTAATCCATTATATATTGGTTTAGTTAGGATTAATAATAGTTATTTAGAGTTTAGGGTTATGGACTTAGGCTACTTTCACACTTGCGGCAGTGTGATCCGGCGGGCAGTTCTGTCGTTGGAACTGCCCACCGGATCCGCCGATCTGCCGCTGACTGAAAGCATTTGTGAGACGGATCCGGATGTGGATCCGTCTCACAAATGCATTGCAAGGACGGATCCGTCTCTCCACTTGTCATGCGGACCGACGGATCCGTCTTGTAAATTTTTTCACATTTTTACCAATCTGCGCATGCGCATCCTGGAACGACAGATCTGGCATTCTGAATGCCGGATCCTGCGCTAATACATTCCTATGGGAAAAAATGCCGGATCCGGCGTTCAGGCAAGTCTTCAGTTTTTTTTGCCAGAGAGAAAACCGTAGCATGCTGCTGTTTTCTCTTTTGCCTGATCAGTCAAAACGACTGAACTGAAGACGTCCTGATGCAAACTGAACGGATTACTCTCCATTCAGAATGCATGGGGATAAAACTGATCAGTTCTTTTCTGGTATAGAGCCCCTGTAACGGAACTCTATGCCGGAGAAGAAAAATGCAAGTGTGAAAGTACTGTCATGCCCCACTCTGACGATGTGCGGAGGTCGGCCAGGATAGCAGCACGAAGTTAGTGTTTGTTTTGGTGCCGTGCTGGATCCGCCTCTCATCAGGTGCACTGGGTGGAGTCATTAGTTTAAATGGCACTCCAGCCAAGTGATCTGAGCAGATTATACTAATCATTGTGGTCTGGGAAGCTAGAAGGGAAGGTCGGCTGTCTGTTCCTGCTCTGGAAGATAAGTGTCGTTTCTAGTTTGGTTGTTTTGTGTCATCTTTCCCATCCAGGTTCTGTGCGGGCAGGCTGCTCCTATTTCCCCACTTTACCATCTCAGGGAATTCAGGGTTTTGTCAGCCCAAGCTGGAGGACACATCACACCTACCTTCAAGGTCTGTATGTGGGCTGAGCAGTGCAGGGAAAGAGGTCAGGGATTAGCTAGGAGGTGACCCTTCCCCTGTCTCTCGTCCAGAACCTGGTTGGTGCGTTATCTGTTATTCGGAGTGCACGCCCGCCGTGACATTATAATCCGCCATATTGTGACTGCCATTACTCAGCGCTTTTGTGATGGTGTGAATTGATGCACTGGTTGACCGCATGCAGGGTTTATCCCTAGAGGTTGCGAATCTGCGTAGTTCGGTCACACAGTGTCAGAGGGTTCTGGCATCAGGTACAGGTCAAATTGGTGGGCAGCCTAAAGTCGCTCTTCCCGAGAAATTTACAGGGGGTATGGATGATTTTTTCCGCTTTAAAGAGTCATGCAAATTGTACTTTCGACTGCGTCCATTTTCGTCAGGTAATGAAGATCAGAGGGTTGGTATCATCATGTCTTTGCTTAAAGGGGACGCGCAATCCTGGGCTTTTTCTCTGCCGCCCGGTTCTCTGGCCCTCCGGTCGGTGGAGGAATTTTTCAAAGCCCTGGGATTGATTTATGATGACCCAGATCGGGTCTTGATGGCAGAATCGAAATTGCATAACCTACTACAGGGTAAACATACTGCAGAGGGTTACTGCAAAGAGTTTACGAGGTGGGCTACTGAGTCGGGGTGGAACGACCCCACCTTACGTAGTCAGTTTTGTCAGGGGTTATCTGAAAGGTTGAAGGATGCCCTGGCTTTTCATGAGTATCCTGATACTCTAGAGAATGCAATGTCTTTGGCAATACGGTTGGATAGACGTATCAGAGAGAGGTGTAAGGGTCCCTCCGTGCAGGGGATCCCTCCTGCGTGTGGTTTTGTGTCACCTACTGCCCAGGGTGATATTACTTATAACCCTGGGGTAGGGGAGGAACCCATGCAGTTAGGTCAGATATCTTGCCATTCTGATAGTAGAGACTTTAGAAAGGTGCACAATCTATGTTACTATTGTGGAAAGAGGGGTCATTTTATTTTTTCTTGTCCTTATGTTAAACCACAGGTGGAAGAGAAAAAGAAAAAAGAAAAAAAAACTTCCCTCACAATTGGTGGAGCAGACAGGTATGCAAGCTCCCTGCAGTTCCCGTTTTCTCCTTTCAGCTATGGTGGCGCTAGAGTCAAAAGATGTGTTTGTTGATGTATTCCTTGATTGTGGTGCTGGGGTAAACCTAATTGACTTTCTTTTTCTTCAAAACCTAGAACTAAGTACTTGCACGTTAGAGAACGAGATTCGTGTTTTTGCAATTGATTCTTCCCCTCTTTCTCAAAGGAGCCTTACTCACATTGTTCATGGGATTCATTTAAGGGTGGGTGATTCACATGCTGAAATTATTTCTTGTTTTGTCATGAAGGATTTGCCAGCTCCTATAGTTTTGGGGTTGCCATGGTTGACTAGACATAACCCAATTATAGACTGGCAAGCGAGACAAATTATTGGTTGGAGCGATTTTTGTTCAGATAATTGTCTTGGCACTTCTATCTCTGGTGTGTCCATTACGGCTTTACCTCAGTATCTCTCGGATTTTGCGGATGTCTTTTCGGAGGGTGGGGCTCAGGAATTGCCCCCTCATCGAGACTATGATTGTCCAGTGAATCTCATTCCGGGGGCTAAGTTGCCAAAGTCTCGGCTTTACAACCTCTCTCAACCCGAAAGAGAGGTCATGCGAAAGTGGCAGTAGGTTTGTTCTTTGTGAAGAAAAAAGATGGATCGCTGAGACCGTGTTTGGATTTCCGGGAATTAAACCGTATTACAGTCCGGGATCCATATCCCCTGCCTTTGATCTCTGATCTTTTTGATCAGATTGTTGGAGCCAAGGTCTTCTCCAAGTTGGATTTGAGAGGAGCATGCAATCTGATCAGGATCAAGGAGGGGGATAAGTAGAAAACGCACGAGGGTCATTTTGAGAACCTGGTAATTTATTTTGGGTTGACGAACGTGCCAACAGTATTTCAGCGATTTGTCAATGACATTTTTCATCACTTGGTGGGGAGGTTCGTAGTAGTTTACCTGGATGACATTTTAATTTATTCTCCTGATCTAAAGACCCATCAGGATCATGTGAGACAGGTTTTGACGATCCTTCGGGAGAATAAGTTATATGCCAAATTGGAGAAATGTTTGTTTGCGGTGCAAGAGCTTCCATTCTTGGGATACATGCTTTCTGATTCCGGTTTTCGTATGGACCCCGAAAAGGTCCGGGCGGTTCTGGAGTGGGATGGACCAGAGAATCAGAAAGCTTTGATGCGGTTCTTGGGGTTTGAGAATTATTATAGAAAATGTATTTCGAATTATTCTACCCTAGTCAAACCTCTTACTGATATGACCAAGAAGGGCGCCGATGTCTCTGTCTGGTCGGATGAGGCATTGCAGGCCTTTTCAGTTATTAAGGAGCGTTTTGCGTCCGCTCCCATTCTGGTGCAGCCGGATGTGTCTCAGCCATTCGTGGTGGAGGTCGATGCATCAGAGGTGGGGGTTGGGGCGGTGCTGTCACAGGGTTCATCTCCTGGCAAGTGGGTCCCGTGTGCCTTCTTCTCCAAGAAGCTCTCGGTCGCCGAGGGGAATTATGATGTTGGGGATAGGGAGTTGTTGGCTATCAAGCTGGCCTTTGAGGAATGGCGTCACTGGTTAAAGGGGGCGTCTCACCCCGTTACGGTGTATACAGACCATAAGAATTTGGCTTACCTGCAATCTGCCAAGCGTCTGAACCCTAGGCAGGCCAGATGGTCGCTGTTTTTTACCAGGTTCAATTTCGTGGTTACCTTTCGCCCAGGGGTCAAGAACGTCAAGGCAGATGCCTTGTCTCGCAGCTTCCCTGAGGGAGGTGATTCAGAAGATCCGGAGCCGATTTTGGCGGATGGGGTGGTGGTCTCCGCTCTGTACCCTGAATTGGAGATGGAGGTGTTGGGAGCCCAGGAGGGGGCTCCTGGTTCTTGTCCCCCAGGGATGTTGTTTGTTCCTGAGGGCCTACGATACAAGGTGTTCAAGGAACATCACGATACTGTTCTCGCTGGACATCCTGGTGGTAAGTCCACCTGTGATCTGGTGTCCCAGAGGTTCTGGTGGCCAGGGTTACGTAAGAGCATTGAGAATTACGTGACAGCTTGGGAAACCTGCGCTCGGTCAAAGGTTGCTCATACTCGACCGCCTGGTTTACTTCTTCCATTGTCTATTCCATCTCGTCCTTGGACGCATTTGTCTATGGACTTTATTACGGACCTGCCGAGTTCCTCCGGGAGAACAGTAATTTTGGTGGTAGTCGACCATTTCAGTAAAATGGCTCACTTTATACCACTAACGAGTCTGCCTAACGCTAAGACTCTTGCGCAGATTTTTGTAGATAATATTGTGAAATTGCACGGTATTCCTTTGGATGTGGTCTCTGATAGGGGCACGCAGTTTGTCTCCAGGTTTTGGAGGGCGTTCTGCTCTCGGCTTGGCATTCAACTTTCATTCTCTTCGGCTTTTCATCCGCAGTCGAATGGTCAGACGGAGCGTACTAATCAAAACCTGGAGACCTACTTGAGGTGCTTTGTGGCTGAGAATCAGCAGGACTGGTCCTCATTCTTGTCCTTAGCAGAATTTGCGTTGAATAACCATAGGCAGGAGTCCACGGGTAAGTCGCCATTTTTTGGCGCATACGGTTTCCATCCTCAGTTTGGTACCTTTTCTGGGTCTGGTTCCTCCGGGATGCCAGAGCAGGAGAGATTCTCTTCTGCCTTGTCCTCTATCTGGCGGAGGATTCAAGGGAATTTGGAGAGGATGGGTGAGAGGTATAAACGTATGGCTGACAAGAGACGTATGACTGGTCCGGACCTGTGTCTGGGTGATCTGGTGTGGTTGTCCACTAAGAATATCAAGTTGAGAGTGCCATCTTGGAAACTGGGTCCAAGATTTATTGGTCCGTATAAAATTTCTGCGGTGATCAATCCTGTGGCGTTTCGGCTGGATCTTCCGCAGACTTGGGGGATCCATGATGTCTTCCACAGGTCTTTACAAAAAAATACGTGAAACCGGTGGAACCATCGCCATTGCCTCCTCCTCCTGTTCTAGTCGAGGCAAACTTGGAGTTCGAGATCTCCAGGATTCTCGACTCGAGAGTTCTTCAGGGTTCCCTTCAGTACCTGGTACACTGGAGGCGATACGGTCCTGAGGAGAGGATGTGGGTTCCGGTGTCAGATGTCAACGCCAGCCGACTGGTGAGGGCCTTTCATAGGTCCCATCCGGATAAGGTTGGTCCGGGGTGTCCGAAGGTCACCCGTAGAAGGGGGGGGGTTCTGTCATGCCCCACTCTGACAATGTGTGGAGGTCGGCCAGGATAGCAGCACAAAGTTAGTGTTTGTTTTGGTGCCGTGCTGGATCCGCCTCTCATCAGGTGCACTAGGTGGATCTGCAAAAAAAAAGGGGGTCAGTCAGCATTTCCCAGTGCGCAGGTGCACGCTGCCATGGCAAAGACCTAGAGGAAAGAAAGAGACAATGCAGCAGCACTCTGCAAATCAGACAAAGTACAACAATGCTTACAAAAATTATTGTGCTAATACTTCGCTTATTTATAAAAGCAAGATGCTTGGACAATGCATTTTGTACAAAACCATCTAAGCCCGTCTGCCGAACGTCAAGGCGATCTCTGTTAGACAGGTCCTAACACTAAATACTACCTGTTATGCGCCATAATGACCGCCATAAAATTCAGGGAGTGTTGGACCCACATGCATGTTGGATCCACTCTGTCTTTTTCCATTTTTTGTGCCAAAATGGCCTCCATTGCAAGGGACGCAGGTACCAACATGCATGCTGAGCCCACTCTATACCCTTCCTGGTGCTAGACAGCTTCCAATGAATGTAGTGAGAGCAGGCTAAGAAAAATGGAAAAAGACAGAGTGGATCCAACATGCATGTGGGTTTAACACTCCCTCAATTTTATTGCGGTCATTATGGCGCATAACAGGTAGTATTTAGTGTTAGGACCCGTCTAACAGAGATCGCCTTGACGTTCGGCAGACGGGCTTAGATGGTTTTGTACAAAATGCATTGTCCAAGCATCTCGCTTTTATAAATAAGCGAAGTATTAGCACAATAATTTTTGTAAGCATTGTTGTACTTTTCTGATTTGCAGAGTGCTGCTGCATTGTCTCTTTCTTTCCTCTAGGTCTTTGCCATGGCAGCGTGCACCTGCGCACTGGGAGGTGCTGACTGACCCCCTTTTTTTTGCAGATTTACAATGCTGGAGATGTGGCACTCCAACGAGTCGTGCACTCCTGATTAGCCTGTCTGCCCCATAGGCTGATTTTAATTACTTTCAGTATAAAGCTGTAGCCTGCTCTCACTACATTCATTGGAAGCTGTCTAGCACCAGGAAGGGTATAGAGTGGGCTCAGCATGCATGTTGGTACCTGCATCCCTTGCAATGGAGGCCATTTTGGCACAAAAAATTGAAAAAGACAGAGTGGATCCAACATGCATGTGGGTCCAACACTCCCTGAATTTTATGGCGGTCATTATGGTGCATAACAGGTAGTATTTAGTGTTAGGACCCGTCTAACAGAGATCGTCTTGACGTTCGGCAGACGGGCTCAGATGGTTTTGTACAAAATGCATTCTCCAAGCATCTCGCTTTTTATAAATAAGCGTAGTATTAGCACAATAATTTTTGTAAGCATTGTTGTACTTTGTCTGATTTGCAGAGTGCTGGTGCATTGTCTCTTTCTTTCCTCTAGGTCTTTGCCATGGCAGCGTGCACCTGCGCACTGGGAGGTGCTGACTGACCCCCTTTTTTTTGCAGATTTACAATGCTGGAGATGTGGCACTCCAGCGAGTCGTGCACTCCTGATTAACCTGTCTGCCCCATAGGCTGATTTTAATTACTTTCAGTATAAAGCTGTAGCCTGCTCTCACTACATTCATTGGAAGCTGTCTAGCACCAGGAAGGGTATAGAGTGGGCTCAGCATGCATGTTGGTACCTGCATCCCTTGCAATGGAGGCCATTTTGGCACAAAAAATTGAAAAAGACAGAGTGGATCCAACATGCATGTAGGTCCAACACTCCCTGAATTTTATGGCGGTCATTATGGTGCATAACAGGTAGTATTTAGTGTTAGGACCCGTCTAACAGAGATCGCCTTGACGTTCGGCAGACGGGCTTAGATGGTTTTGTACAAAATGCATTGTCCAAGCATCTCGCTTTTATAAATAAGCGTAGTATTAGCACAATAATTTTTGTAAGCATTGTTGTACTTTGTCTGATTTGCAGAGTGCTGCTGCATTGTCTCTTTCTTTCCTCTGTGCACTGGGTGGAGTCATTAGTTTAAATGGCACTCCAGCCAAGTGATCTGAGCGGATTATACTAAACATTGTGGTCTGGGAAGCTAGGAGGGAAGGTTGGCTGTTCTGTCCTGCTCTGGAAGATAAGTGTCATTTCTAGTTTGGTTGTTTTGTGTCATCTTTCCCATCCAGGTTCTGTGCGAGCAGGCTGCTCCTATTTCCCTACTTCACATCTCAGGGAATTCAGGGTTTTGTCAGCCCAGGCTGGAGGACACATCACACCTACCTTCAAGGTCTGTATGTGGGCTGAGCAGTGCAGGGAAAGAGGTCAGGGATTAGCTAGGAGGTGACCCTTCCCCTGTCTCTCGTCCAGAGCCTGGTTGGTGCGTTATCTGTTATTCGGAGTGCACGCCCGCCGTGACAAGTACTCTTAGTAGTTAAGTTAATGCTTTCTTTGTAGATTAATTACGTTATAGTGTTCATGTTTTATATTACTGTTGTGTGTTGTACGTTTTTTGTTGACAGTTTCATAGTTTTTACACCATTTTTTAGATAATTATTAATATGGTTTTGTGCACTTTTTTTTTCAGTCTAAGAAAAATGTTATATATTGGATGCTTGTTACATCTAATATTAAACAGTATGCCTCATTCAGATACTTTACGGAAATCAGTACACCAGTAACATCAGCTAGCTGTAAAAAAACTTTTTACGTGGATTTAATTAGGGTCCTGGGTTTTGGACTAAGTGCCACTGCCCAGACAGATATAGTGGCACAGGTCACTCCTGTACTCCATCAAGCCTTTTTTAATAAAGTTTGGATTAAAAATGCTGTTCTTTTCAAGTGTGGACAGGAGATGTGAAAACTGAACATGCAGAGAAATGAGCATGGTCTCTGACAGACCCTAAAGAGTGGTGATATACTCATATTTTTGCTACACTTCTTGGAGTCAACGCAAAGTATGGGACTTTATATTATGTAATATTTGAAGTCTGAATAACAATTAGAGGTTGAACTTGAACTTGTTTATTATTGCTTTCTTAAATTAAATCTGCCTGTGGTGAAGACTAAACTGACACCTGTATGTGTGTGGGGAAATTTTTTAAATTAAAACATCAACAGAATATATTTACCCTCCTGGCAGGGGGTGGTCACCACCTCGTCTTCTTCCTCCTCCTCATCCTCCTGGACCTCAACTGCCTCAGGTGGGCTATGGGCCTGATGCCCTGATGGTCCTGCCTGCTCCTCTTTCTGTTCCTCATCCTCCGTCATCGCCTTCTCTTCCACCACCTTCTTCTTATTAGAGCGCTTAACACGCACTTTTGAAAGAGGCACCCCTGTAATGACTACATTTTTCAAAAATACCAAGATAAACAAGCAAAGCAAAAAAAAAAGGTAATGTTACACAAATTAATCTATGGTGGGATCTGGATGGCATAATGATTATCCCTATGTTTGATTTCACATGATTTGGTGTTAGATGTAACTATGAATGAAGTCTTTCAGATGGTTTACAGTTGAGTATGTTAATAGCTAGGATGAGGTAGCGGGGGGTATTGGTTCGCAAGGTACTGTTGCAGGGTTATTGAAATGAGGTGGACCAAGTCAACTGTTTTGACATTGGATAAGGGTTTACATCATATATCTGTATCTCGCTGTGAGTGTATGTATATATTTTAAAGGGATAATCAGCAATGTGTCCCAGCATTTACTAAATCCGTGCTGGAGAACTTTTAGGCAGAAGAGAAAACCAACTAAATTATTTATTGCAAATTTCCAACGTTACCATTGTACCAGAATACCAGTATAGTCTGTCTTCCACACAATTATCATTTTGCTGTAACAGCTGCCTACATTTAATATGCTGACTGTGCTGTTAATAGTGTGCCTGCGAAGCTGTATGGTAGGAAATGTCTAAAGCCGATTAGTACGCCTTACACATTTTCAAGGGTATGCGGCCCACAGAGAGGGCTCTGAGTGCTGCCTCTAGCACCTGTTCCATCGGTTCAACACCGCTGAACTAAGTAATCAGTTGTAAAGGGATAGAAATACTTATTTGCATAACTGAAGACATAAATAACAATAGGTGGGTGATAGAAAATTATGTAAGCATCATACCTGGACAGTTTTGTCTCTGACCTCTGTGATGAGGTCCATCCGATGCCTTTTTAGGTTGGACCATTTTTTAAGATAAGAATCTTTGGAATGCCTCTTTCCATTTTTCATCCAAAGAATTTGGGCTATTTTGCGTATAATTCCCCTCTTCTCTGTCCGGAACGTAGGTCGTCATAAACTTTTTCCAACAATGTCTGCCAGATAACAATTAAAGGATGTAATCACAAAGTTGTAAAATACAATTATTAGTAATTATAGTCATCTCAACCATAAAAAATAAAAATTAATATGAAAATGGTAAAACAGTAGATATTTATATAGTGCCCTATGGAACTATATGAAAGTAAAGTAAAAATAAAAACATGTTTATTCAAAGAAAATATAAGAATTTAAGTCCACAGTAGATGCCACTTTAACATTCACTTTCAACAACGGCCTCCCATTTAACAGTGACCTTGACAGAGTCCGCCCTTTTAACAGTGACTTGAACAGTGGCTGTCCCTTTAAGAGTGACTAGTAACAGTGGCCGCCCCTTTAAGAGTTACTTGAACAGTGGCCGCACCTTTCAAGTGACTTGAACAGTGGCTGCCCCTTTAAGAGTGAGCTGAACAGTGCCCTCCCCTTTAACAGTGACTTTGACAAAGACCTCCCCTTTGACAGTGACCAGAACAGTAGCTGCCCCTTTAAGAGTGACTTGAACAATGACCGCCCCTTTAAGATTTACTTGAACAGTGGCCGCACCTTTCCAGTGACTTGAACAGTGGCTGCCGCTTTAAGAGTGAGTTGAACAGTGCCCCCCCCCCCTTTAACAGTGACTTGAACAACACTGACATACGTAGAATTACTACTTACAGTGATGATATATTCGAGCTCTTCACGATCGTAATTGCTCTTTGCCATTGTCGTCTGTACAGTAGAATCTGTCTCTCTCCACTCTCCTTGCGATCCAAAGACAGGCAAGCACGTCCAGACGCACGCTCACGATTATGTAAATTACGTATAATCGAGATAACAAACTAAACATAGTAGACTGTATAGGCAGGCAAATTTCATATTGGTACCTTCGCAAACGAATGAAAATTAAAGTTGTATTCACGTAAGAATGAAACGTAATACTGTAATATGGTGTTAGGCTAACTTTTGTGGAGCATTAGACATAAAAAGATAAATCGCCTTACTCGATAATTACGTAGTTGTCATTATCGCGTAATGCGATTGTAACTTAAATTGAGAAAGATTATTTCGTCATAGTAAACCAGGTCCAAGTTGAAATAGCAGTGCGATTAATTCAAGTTATAATAATCGAATTTCGATTTCAGCTTAGCACTGCTATAGTCCATATTAGGCTAGAATTAACGAATATGGAATATAGCAGTGTTAAGTTGAAATCGAAATTCGAATATTATAACTTGAATTAATCGCATTGCGATTTCAACTTGGACCTGGTTTAGTTGAGACCCAGCAGCAGCATCAAGTTGAAATCGCAATGCGATTAATATAACTCGAAGTAATCGCATGGCGATTTCAACTTCGTACTGCTATATTCCATATTCGTTAATTCTAGCCTAATATGGAATATAGCAGTGCTAAGTTGAAATCGCAATTCGATTAATTCAAGTAATAATAATCGAATTGCGATTTCAACTTGGACCTGGTTTACTATGGTTGGCTTGGTAGAATTAGCGAATATGACGAATGTATTCGTCATATTCCACAAAACGAAGATAGCGAAGTATTCTCCATCTTCGTTTTAGCTACCTATTCATCAACTTTGCTAATTCTAGCAATCAAATAGGAAAGTTTACTATAGAGACAGCTAAGTTTAATTCGCTATGCAATTATATTGCTTTGCTTTTTTTTTTATTTTTATAAATAGAATCATTATAATAATCAAGTATTTAACTATTCAGTTTAAAAAAAAAATAGCAAAGTAATATAATCGCATAGCGAATTAAACGTAGCTGTCTCTATAGTCAACTTTCCTATTTGATTGCTAGAATTAGCGAAGTTGATGAATAGGTAGCTAAAACGAAGATGGAGAATACTTCGTTATCTTCGTTTTGAGAAATATGACGAATACATTCGTCATCTTCGCTAATTCTAGATATCAAACCAATAGGAAAGTACTAAAATCGTAATACGCGATTATTTAAATCGCATATTATTTGCGATAAATGAAATAATTACGAATATTCGATTTCGACGAATATAATACGAATATTCAATCGAATATTCGTGAAATATCGCTCAATCGAATATGGCACCTCCCGCTCATCACTATTTATTACAGATCAAGGTGGGGGCTTTTAAACTCAGATACCTGTGGATATGCTTTATTCAACAATGACCAATGTTTACGTACAATTTGGTCAAGTTTCTTGTTGAAAGGGGGAAATGTATGTAAAAAAGGAATGCGAGGGTCCCTATTACTCCTGTTTACATGTGTGGGAGTTGTAATTGCCTTTTCCAGGACCTGTGAGGGATAACCCCTTAATTCAAACCTTTGCAAGATCTCATGAATCCTACGTTCCTGTAATTACGGATCAGAGACAAATCTTTTAACCCTTTGTATTTGTGACTTTGGAATCGCTTTTTTTTTAAGATAAAGGGTGTGCACTTGCATAATGCAGTATGCCATTCCTATCTGTTTCTTTTCTGTGCAGATTGGTATGCAAATTACCCTCTTCATCCTTGATCACCACCCTGTCAAGGAAACTTACTTTGGTTTGATCATATGTCAAAATAAATTTCAATTCAACAAATACCTCATTCAAGCGGTTAAAGAAGTCCAAGAGGGACTCGAGTGGCCCCGCCCACACAAAAAACACATCATCTATATACCTTTTCCACACCCAAAGCGTGTTTTTGATAACACAAATAATTGTATACATGGTTTTCTTCAAACGATGACATAAAAGTGTTTGCGTAGGGCAGGGCCACATTCGTGCCCATCGCAGTCCCCCGACACTGAAGGTAAAAAACATCTCCAAACATCTCCTAAAAAAGTAATTTTCAAGCAAAATGAGGTGTAACAATTCCAGTAAAAAATCCTTTTGTATATCTGTGTACGTACTAGATTGTAACAAACGCGAGACTGCCTCGATACCCACACTGTGAATCATTGAGGTATAGAGGCTGAGTACGTCAACTGTGACAAGCCAACTCTCTTTTGGGATCTTTTTTGTTTCTTGAATTGTTGTGGTTTTTTTAGCAGCGGTGTCAGCACTTTCTCCAGGACAATGGCTAGTGGTGACAAAATGGAAGTCACTGACGCCACTATTGGTCATCCTGGTGAGTCTACAAGGGTCTTATGCACCTTATGGAGTAAATAAAAAAACAGAGTAACCGGTGATTGATTTATTAAAAACTCACTCATGTTTTTATCAATTACTTCCAAAGATGCATAATGATGGACAACAGTAGATCTTTTATTCTTGATCTTATTTATTATATATATACAGTACAGACCAAAAGTTTGGACACACCTTCTCATTCAAAGAGTTTTCTTTATTTTCATGACTATGAAAATTGTAGATTCACACTGAAGGCATCAAAACTATGAATTAACACATGTGGAATTATATACATAACAAAAAAGTGTGAAACAACTGAAAATATGTCATATTCTAGGTTCTTCAAAGTAGCCACCTTTTGCTTTGATTACTGCTTTGCACACTCTTGTCATTCTCTTGATGAGCTTCAAGAGGTAGTCACCTGAAATGGTTTTCACTTCACAGGTGTGCCCTGTCAGGTTTAATAAGTGGGATTTCTTGCCTTATAAATGGGGTTGGAACCATCAGTTGCGTTGTGGAGAAGTCAGGTGGACACACAGCTGATAGTCCTACTGAATAGACTGTTAGAATTTGTATTATGGCAAGAAAAAAGCAGCTAAGTAAAGAAAAACGAGTGGCCATCGTTACTTTAAGAAATGAAGGGCAGTCAGTCCGAAAAATTGGGAAATCTTTGAAAGTGTCCCCAAGTGCAGTCACAAAAACCATCAAGCGCTACAAAGAAACTGGCTCACACGCAGACCGCCCCAGGAAAGGAAGACCAAGAGTCACCTCTGCTGCGGAGGATAAGTTCATCCAAGTCACCAGCCTCACAAATCGCAGGTTAACAGCAGCTCAGATTAGAGACCAGGTCAATGCCACACAGAGTTCTAGCAGCAGACACATCTCTAGAACAACTGTTAAGAGGAGACTGTGTGAATCAGGCCTTTATGGTAGAATATCTGCTAGGAAACCACTGCTAAGGACATGCAACAAGCAGAAGAGACTTGTTTGGGCTAAAGAACACAAGGAATGGACATTAGACCAGTGGAAATCTGTGCATTGGTCTGATGACACCAAATTTGAGATCTTTGGTTCCAACCACCGTGTCTTTGTGTGACGCAGAAAAGGTGAACGGATGGACTCTACATGCCTGGTTCCCACAGTGAAGCATGGAGGAGGAGGTGTGATGGTGTGGGGGGTGCTTTGCTGGTGACACTGTTGGGGATTTTTTCAAAATTGAAGGCATACTGAACCAGCATGGCTACCACAGCATCTTGCAGCGGCATGCTATTCCATCCAGTTTGCGTTTAGTTGGACCATCATTTATTTTTCAACAGGACAATGACCCCAAACACACCTCCAAGCTGTGTAAGGGCTATTTGACCATGAAGGAGAGTGATGGGGTGCTGCACCAGATGACCTGGCCTCCACAGTCACCGGACCTGAACCCAATCGAGATGGTTTGGTGTGAGCTGGACCGCAGAGTGAAGGCAAAAGGGCCAACAAGTGCTAAGCATCTCTGGAAACTCCTTCAAGACTGTTGGAAGACCATTTCAGGTGACTACCTCTTGAAGCTAATCAAGAGAATGCTAAGAGTGTGCAAAGCAGTAATCAAAGCAAAAGGTGGCTACTTTGAAGAACCTAAAATATGACATATTTTCAGTTGTTTCACACTTTTTTTGTTATGTATATAATTCCACATGTGTTAATTCATAGTTGTGATGCCTTCAGTGTGAATCTACAATTTTCATAGTCATGAAAATAAAGAAAACTCTTTGAATGAGAAGGTGTGTCCAAACCTTTGGTCTGTACTGTATATATATATAGATATAAAAAAAGCAAAAAGGTCAGCAGCACTCTATAGGTATGCCAGGTGCAATTCCAAATTCAGTGATGTTTATTTACACCCCAAAGCAATGCAGCATTTCAGCTCTCTCAATGGAGCCTTTGTCAAGCTAATGAACATAGTGCTCTCAACATATTTAAATAAGTGAATCTCATCAATATGACATAATTACTCCTATTATACCCTAATTTACAAATATGGGTATAAAACATGATTAAAAATGTAATTACAGTGTATTAATGCACATAAATCACAATAGTGTTTACATAGTGTACATGATTACAGAGGAAAATTGATCCCACATCCATATTTCAATGTTACATTCATAATTATCACTAATTACCAAATAAAGTGCATCTGTGCGAAAGTTATAAATCAATTAGAAAAATTTAAAAAGAAGACAAGCCCACGTCATGAACTCTCATACATGTGATCCAATCTTGTCGCCCCTTGTCGAGTACTGCGCAGGCGCCGGTATGCATCCTAAAACCGCGAGAGTCCCCGAACTCCCACGCATGCGCACCGCACGCCCGCATCAAGTGTTTCTGCGCAGGTGCCGGTGTGTGTCCCAGGACCGCGAGATCTCCCCATATCCCACGCATGTGCACTACGCGCCCGCATCAGATACATCAATTTCAGTGGCTGTCAGCCACTGCGCATGACCAGAGGATCGGGATCCAATATTGTTGTCACTCCGTGACCATGGTAACCATACTCATATGCAGCACAGAGGGAACAGATGTCACACATAGCCGGTTGATGTCTACAGTCATACACACGTTGGGTATTAGCCCAAATGTATGATCTCCATCGTAATAGGAAAACTAAGGCGAGTCGTCACCCACATTCCCAACCACTACACCCCTGGCATCATATGACAAATTATGGGGATAGTGTGTGGTCGTGGATGCTTCACACTGGCGCATGCAACAGATTTCTGGGTGCAAGAGCCTGTGCGGAACAGAGGACCGGGGCACCTCAGTGTCACCTGTCCCCCGCTCCCTTACCCACCAATCACTACACGTCCCCTCTGCCCCATTTACAAACACTGCAGTACCACTAAGTTGAAATTGAATAAACATATCAGTCTCAAATCCCCTAATTCTCTGGTCATTTGCATATCTCTTACATAAAAAAATAGGAATATAAGGAGAAAAAGATAACGATCACATGGAGATTTCATGTTGGGCGATGACCTCTAAATCAAGACAATGTTCTCCATCAAGATAATGTGAAAAAAAGAGAGAACAACAATAAATGAGGAGCACCAATCCTAACATATACACTCTCAGATACGAGGCAAGGACCCCACTGGTCCTTGATTATATCACCCTGAAATCAACGTTTAATCCATGAGGTTTTAAGGTTCGTAACTGAAATATCCAATAAAGTTCCCGTTGTTTCAGGATCACTGACCTGTCACCTAACCGCCGTGGCATGGCGACTTGGTCAATGACCCTAAAACGTAAATCCCTCTCAGTGTGTTTTGCTTCCGTGAAGTGTTTGGACACTGGTAAGTCTAGTCTCTTTTTCCTAATAGTATATCTATGGTGGTTCAATCTTGTCTTAACGTCCCATGTGGTTTCACCTACATAAAAGAGATGACAGGGGCATTCCAACAAGTAAACAACATAGGAGGAATCACAGGTCAAGTAGTGTTTGATCATGTATTCTTCCCCTGTCTGTGGATGTGTGAAAGTCGCACCCCTTAACATCAATGGGCAATTCACACATCCATAGCAGGGAAAACAACCTTTTTTGGATGCACCACAGTATGTACTGAACGAAACCTTATCTGTACTGATGTCTGCCCGCACTAATTGATCTTTAATGTTGCATGTGCGTCTATATGACATCATTGGAGGATTGGCCAACTCGGGGATATGTCTGAAGTTACTGCCCAATATGGGCCAATGTCCCTTCAGAATACCACCGATCTTATCACTCAGGGGTGAAAACCGTGTAACAAAGGGGATACGTTTAATGTCTTCTACCTTAGTTATCTCTTTTTCCAATAAGGTCTTTCTGGATTGTCTCATGGCCCTCACTGTATGTTGTTGTACAAGTTTCTTGGGATAACCTCTCTTAATAAATTTTTGGCCCATTGTTGTAAGCCTATCCACAACTTCCTCATCCCCTTGTACTATCCTCCTGACTCTGAGTAACTGGCTGTATGGTAATGACCTAACCATGCTCCTAGGATGACAGCTGTCATATCTAAGCAGTGTGTTTTTATCCGTCACCTTAGTGAATAGGTCAGTGTGTAGCTGGTCACCCGATCTACTCACTGTCACATCCAGGAATTGAATTTCTGTTTCAGAGGCAACAAGTGTAAACTTGACCTCTGGATCAATATCATTGAGGAAATCACCAAACCGGTGTAACTCCTCAATGGAGCCTGTCCACAACAGGAAGATGTCGTCTATGTAACGCCACCACCCCGAAACTAGTCTGAAGTGGTGGCTAACATAGACGTACATCTCCTCTAGATGTGTCATGAAGATGTTAGCATAATTTGGCGCTACATTTGAGCCCATTGCGGTCCCACGTAATTGAATAAAATACTCATCCTGAAATAAAAAGTAGTTACAAGTGAGCACAATCTCTAAGAGTGTAATCAGAAACTCTCTACACTTCATAGAGTAGGATGAGTCAACTAAACATTCTCTCAACGCATCAAGCCCCCTGACATGTGAAATAGATGTATATAAGCTGACTACATCAAATGATGCCAAGATGACATGTGCTGGAAGTTGTACCTTGCTGTCCCTGATTTAGGAAGTGTGTCGTATCTCTCATATATGATTTGGCCCTCAGAACATATGGTGATAAAATTCTATCCAAGAAAATGGCAATCTGAGAGAAAAGGGAACCAATGCCCGATACTATGGGGCGGCCTGGTGGGGAGACAAGTGACTTGTGGCTTTTTGGTAACATATATATCACCGGAGTTCTTGGCCGTTCCACATAAAGAAAGGAGTGCAATTTATCATCAATTACACTCTCTTCCTTAGCGGAATCCAGAACCGTACGAATTTTCCTCAGGAATTCAAACTTAGGGTCACCTGGTAGCCTACGGTATACGTTTTCGTCATTCAATTGACGATAAACTTCATCCACATAGTCAGTTGTATCCATAACAACTACCGCTCCACCCTTGTCTGCCGGTTTAATGGTCAGACAAGGGTTATTAGAGAGTTCCTTCAGGGCATTGGTCTGATCCAATGTCATATTTCTTTTTACACACATTCCATCAGACATTTTTAAGGCCTCGAAATCCAGTCTGACTGCATTCACAAAAGTGTCAAGGGCAACATGATTAACAGCTGGTGTAAAATCACTTTTTAAATGTAACTGAACATTATCAAGGGTGAGTTCTGAACCACTAGTAGGCCCAGCTGAAACAGCTCCAGTGGATTGCTTATCAAACCAAATCTTTAACTTTATGGCTTTAAAAAATCTATGCAAGTCAAGCTCTAATTGGAACCAATCAATATTCCTGAATGGGCAGAATGACAGTCCTCTTTCTAAGACAGACATTTGTATGGGGGTCAATACAGTAGATGATATATTTACCACTGTTGTCTCTTCCACATGGTTCTTTGTGGTTTCATCTGTCTTCCTCTTTCGCCAATTCTGTTGCCTCCTACCACCTCGTCTGGTCCGGTGGGATCCGGACCCAGGCCTAAAAAAGGAGTAGTCGAGGTAGATGCATTATTAATGGATGTTGTAACTACATCCAAGGGGCTGTCCATTTCTGGAGCTATTGAATTGTCCCTTCGGTTAGAGAGTCCCATTCCTTTGTTCCTGGGGGAAGACCGTTCCATTTTCTTAAAACCCTTTTTAACATTTCTCTGTTCTCCCTGCCAACAGTATACAAATCCAGTGGTATAGTCCTCCATATCCCTCTGCCATTTTTTCCTTTTCGTTGACTGCAGATCATACTTCAGTTTCTCAAAATGTGCATTGCAATTGCTGAGATATTTTTCTAAATCCTCTGGAGTTAATAATGACCTCAATTTCCCCTCTGTTTGTTCCAGACATGATCTCAGATTATGGATCTCTTTTTGTAGATATTCCACATTTAACAGGATGATGTCTAGAGAATATTTGTTCGAGATCTGCGCAAAACGCGTGCAAAAATCCATATTGTTAGGAAAAAAATCAGGTCTCAAAATCGAGCGCATACCCCTCGGGATCCGATGCGCATAGTGATATTCACTGAGAGTAATTACATGTAAATCCAGATTAATCAATCTTTTGGAATAAAGTTCATACCTCTTCTTGAGGTCCAATATGGATGGAGTTGATAAAAAGGTGACATCTCTCACGGTACCTTGCAGGATACGTGCCTCATCCTCCTGTGTATATAAAAAGACCTCCGGGTGTGAACATCCTGTGGCTTGATCCATGATGAAATGAGATTAAAGGTGCTTTGCTGGTTAGTCCAAATACAAAAAAGCAAAAAGGTCAGCAGCGCGCCAAGGTTTCTCAAGTAGCTCGGGGACCTAACACTCACCTACCTGTGCCATATGGGCATTACCAGGAGCCAGTGGGCAAATTACAGGAGCATGAGGCCGACTCACAAACAACTCACTAATTACCTTCAGCATGTAACCATGCTAGCAATGGGAGGAGGGAGGAGTCTGCGAGTCCCATTCAAGACTGGCTGATATGGCCCAGGCCTCACAGGTGCACCTAAATGTAGCCTGTAGATGGAAAGCAGGCACATTTAAAATGGAGTTTATACACCTCCAGGCATCTCTATGAATACAAACTGAAAAGAATGGCGTGGTATTAAACAAGCAGGAAGTGCTCAAACCCACATGCAGTTGTGCATATATATAGGGGAGCAAATCCTGCACTTGTGGCCCGTTGCTAATGACGATCCCCAGCAAAAATGCATACAGTGGAGGATGCCCGCAGCAAACCACAAGTACCACAATAGACATCCTACACAAGATAGCAATTATGTGGATGTGATCTAGCAATATAACAAAATAATAGCAAAGACAGGTGCACTCTGCGGTCTTACTAAACCCTCAAACTGATTTTAAAATTGAGAGATTAGCCAACATGTCCTACGGTGTAGGACAAGTCTGAGCCCAAGCACCGCGCCAAGGTTTCTCAAGTAGCTCGGGGACCTAACACTCGCCTACCTGTGCCATATGGGCATCACCAGGAGCCAGTGGGCATGAGGCCGACTCACAAACAACTCACTAGTTACCTCCAGCATGTAACCATGCTCCTGGTAATGCCCATTTATGGTATTTCACATTATCAGGCTGGCATTGTCATTCTACCCATTCGCCCCTAGGTGGTGCTGGACCACACTTATTATAGCTTTGGGTGTGTCTAGCTTAGAGCAGAATGTTATGTTAGAGTCAGAGTGAGAGAGGAGAAGCAAGTTCATGGAGGAGAGAAACAGGCCTAAATCAACATGTAGCTGTTTTTCTTTCCTCTGGGCCCTGATCAAGCCTGGAGAAGACAACCACAGCAACCAAGCACCAGACAGTGAGGGTTATAGCTGAATCTAGCTTATGGACCTTATCAGCACAAGTGCCTGAGAGCAACTTTCCAAGTGCCGGGACACGAATGGATAATTAGTGCGCAGAATTGTCCTTATTCACTAGAAGCCTTCCGGGATATAGTGGAAAACCTAATCCTTTTTAGGAGAGCATCCTGCAAATAATGTAACATATGACTGATGCCTGCCACGAGGGTGAATGCCCTTATTGGATATCTCAAGATAAGCAATAACTAGCATATTTAGTACCAGAGTGCTATAGATTAAGTTTAGGACTATTATAAGAAGTCTTGCCTGTAAAGTGTCAATCCTAAAGAGAAAACTCCTAAACTGACAATTGCCTAAACCAGATAAGTGGAATACAATTGAACTTATTTCTGAGTCATCACTTATGCCATATGAATGCACATTATTGATGGACTGTAACATCTGCCTTGAGACTATAGGTTTAAAGGGACACTGACAGGCCCAACAAGCATATTTAGGTATCTATATGACAGTACAGGTCTTATAAGGGGTATTAAAATCATCTAAGTATCCCCCCTGTCCACATTCTAAATACAGTAAACTGAAGTTTTATAACTTGCTTGAACCGTCTTCAATCTGCCCAAGGGGCGGCGTTTCACCTCCACTTGCGCCCAGCCAGCCGCTCCCAACTGCCGTTTTGAAGCGCCGCCCAGCTCATCAATATTCACTTTGCTGGGCGGCTTCTGCTGTCCCCACTCTGAAGCGCTGCGCTGAACAGTGCCCGGCGCATGCGCCGGATATTGTGAAGTCCGGTACAGTAAGCGCCGCCCAGCTCATCAATATTCACTTCGCTGGGCGGCTACTACTGTCCCCGACTTCACAAGTGCAGGGCACTGTTCAGCGCAGCGCTTCAGAGCGGGGACAGCAGAAGCCGCCCAGCAAAGTGAATATTGATGAGCTGGGCGGCGCTTCAAAACGGCAGTTGGGAGCGGCTGGCTGGGCGCAAGTGGAGGTGAAACGCCGCCCCTTGGGCAGATTGAAGACGGTTTAAGCAAGTTATAAAACTTCAGTTTACTGTATTTAGAATGTGGACAGGGGGGATACTTAGATAATTTTAATACCCCTTATAAGACCTGTACTGTCATATAGATACCTAAATATGCTTGTTGGGCCTGTCAGTGTCCCTTTAAGTAAATGTTCAATTGTTTTACAACTGACTCGTCATTCCTACTACTACACTCAACACTTGCACCTTATGGTGCTGGCATCACGAACACAGGGGCCCGGCCACCAAAGTACCTTAAACACCTACACCATCAAGGGCACCTCAACTTCCATCTTGCTGGTGTTCCCTGCAATAGAGTGCCCCAGAGGATTTAGTGCTGTCTTCCCATCCACTGCACTGCCGGCCCAGGGAGGCTCTGCTAACCGTGAGTACATGAACTACCACCCCCATCGGCCCACCTTGAGCCTCACATGTTTACCCTGTGGTCCGGCTTATTGCACTTCTCTTCAGCATTCCATCCTGAGACAAATGGACAAACTGAAAGGGTCAACCAGGTTTTGGAGCAGTTTTTGTTGTGCTTTGTATTTGATTGTCAAAATAAATGGAAAAAATTCTTGTCACTAGTAGAGTTTGCTATCAACAACCACGAGCGCTCCTCTAGTGGATTCTTGAATTTCTATTGGAATTATGGGTTTAATCCATGTTTTTCTTCAGTGTCTGAGTTTAGCTCTTCGAGTCCTGCGATGGATGCCATCATGAATGATCTATGCTTGAAAGAGCCTGGAAAAAGCCCAAAGCATCTAGTGTGACCAAGCCTATAGGAAATGTTCCCTGGGTCCAAATATTGTTCTAGGGTAACTTGTATGGCTTTCTTCTAAGAATTTGCCCCTTAGAGTCCCATCTGGTAAACTTGCTCCGAAATTTATTGGCCCATATAAGACCACCTCTATTATTAATCCGGTATCTTTTGCTCTTCAGTTGCCATCCTCCTTCAGGATACATAATGTTTAGCTTTTAGCTGTTGAGGCTAGGCCATAAGTATTAAATTCCTGGAAAAAAATCTCTTGAAGGGAATCTGTCACCAGTGACCTCCCTATCTAGCTGCCTGCATAGACACATAAATTGCAACACCCAGAAGGAAAAGTTGTGAAATAATGGAAATTACAAAAAAAAATTAACAAAATATTTAAAAAAACCTTTGATTTATTCAGTATCTAGTATGAATGCCACGTGCAGAAATACATGCACTTACACACTTTGGCATGCTATTAATGAGGTTAATAATGGTTGTTTGAGGAATGTTTTGCCACACTGACTGCACTTGGGCACGCAAATCAAGATCTGCTGGCAGTTTCATTTTCAATGGCCGACCAATGATATCCTAGATGTGCTTGATGGAAGACAAGTCCAGAGACACTGCAGACCTTGGTAGCATGTTTAGGGCCCACAGACTGATGTTGTCCTGTTGAAAAACAACTTCTGGGATGCTTTTGAGAAATGGCTGTACCACTCGAATTTGCGATCTCTATAGATTATTTTTTTCAATGCAAAATATCGGCAATATAATTCTCGCGTATGCGCATGTGCAAATGCACTATACAGTACCCAAATGCACTATAAAGAAAGTATATTGGTATATAACACCCCGCTTCAATCAGTTTTTTTGGGGGGGGACTGGTATATCACACCAGTAAAAATGATTTGCCCCAATAACGCTTGTCCCTCTATATACCTGCAGTATCGCAGCAGAACCGCACACAACTGCCGCACAATACAAATGCACTATAATATACTTTCTAACATAGAAAGTATATTATAACATTGTACAAGGAAGGAAATCCATTAGAATATACATAAAGATAAAATGTAATCTTTAATAATGTTACTATGAGGGTCCATTCACACTGAGGGTCCATTCACACGTCCGTAAGTGTTTTGTGGATCTGCAAAACACGGACACCGGCAATGTGCATTCCGCAATTTGGGGACCGCACATCGCTGGCACTATAATAGAAAATGCCTAATCTTGTCTGCAATTGCGGACAAGAATAGGACATGTTCTATTTTTTTGCGGAAACGGAACCACGGATGCGGAAGTGCGGATGCGGACAGCACATTCCGGCCCCATTAAAAATGAGAGGGTCTGCACCCATTCTGCAAAATTGCGGAACGGATGCGGACCCATTTTGCAGACATGTGAATGGAAAAGATAATAACAGGTACTCAGCGGCACTAAATCAGGTGCTCGGCGGCACCAAATCAGAAACCATATGTCCTACCACAATCCGGGGGTTTCCGGTGCACATCCATGAATCCCAGAGGGAAAGCAAAAAACATCTATCCCTGGACTAGATGATGATGTGGTATTGAAGGACAGGGTGGGCAAGGAACTGTTCCTGATATTGCCCTACAGGGGGGTGCTATTCTGGCCCTGATAGCCTACCCACAGACCACCCGCCCTGATAAGAGCGACCCCGCCCGGAACCTTACCCTATACAAAAATGGCCCTAGTAAGCCCCTGACTTCCAGGTGATCACTATATAGATGTGTTTTTGACTCATTATAAAAGTATATTATAAGTATATCGCACCCCTCTGTGTATCACACCTATCGATAGCACACCTATACCATTCCTTAAAAAGACTTTTGTGGCCCTATTAGCTAGCGTTTGGTGTCCCTAACAGTCTGTCCCTGCTCCACACAGCAACCTCTCCCTACACTGGCAAAACACTTAATGTAAAATGGCAGCCAGATCAGGTTTATTTATAAGGTAGGGGGTATGTCTACGTGCAGAAACGTCTCAATTGGCTGTCCTGTACCACCTGATGGATGTGTCAAGGGTCAAAGTTCTTCACAATGTAAAAGAATATGGCGGGCGCGAATATCTCCATACGTTAGCATGTTCGGCGAATTGCGAACACGCAAAGTTCGCCGCAAAACGACTGCCGGGGCGAACCACAAGGCCATCTCTACTGTACATTATGCCACCATAATCCCAGGAGTAGGACCAGTGTGATGTTCCCTTGCGAAGACCTCTTCATGGCATTGTCAGGTGGTCTCCAGACCAATCTCCAGCTATAATTGCGCCTGAGACAAAAGCAGGACTCATCACTTAAGAGCATAGACCTCCATCCCAGCCTCCATTGCCGTCTTGCTGTGCACCATGATAATCTCTGAGAGTGGTGGCGGAAAGTCAGTGGAACACCTGTTGCAGGACATTGGGATACAAGCCAGAAATCCAGCTAACGCCTTTGGAGGGTTTGTGTAGACATTTGCTGCTCTAGGCTTGGGATATGACATTCAATTTTAGAATGAATCAAAACACACTATTCTTCTAATCAGATGATCCATCTGTACAGAGTTTTGCCTCTGTGCACCTCTTGCTGCTGTTGTCCCAACCTTGCAGTGTTGAACAGTGATGACATCTCGGTCTAGGTGTGTAGTGATGAGTTTGAGACAAGTGCCAATAACTGGCACATCGATGAACTGGAGGCATTGCACAATCATCTAACACAACTTGATCTGATTTTTTAAGGTTTCATCTGGCTTGAAAACTTTGCTATCAATCTGGATTTTATGCCCCTCCCACATGCCACATATTGGAGCTAGGCGCTTGAAAATATGATCATATGCAACTGCAACTGCTACTTCCTCAAATTGCAAAACTTTATGGATTGTCCTTCTCAGAGCTTCAATTTCCATGTTGAGGAGTTTATGCTCTACAGCTATTGAAAGTGTATGGCCTCTTTTAAAAGATTGTGATAACAGATTTGGCCCTTTCATCTAATATAAATATAGAAATAATACATTTTTGTGTAATATGATATTTCTAGTAAAGAAAGAGTTAATCTTCAATATATCCTTTTAGTGTGTGTGTTGGAAGGAAAGCAATTTCCCGAATCTGTCCGGACACAGACATGTACATATGACCGGTGATCAGGCATTTCCTTTGCTTGAGAGCCATTAACAAGGGAAGGGCACAGTTTCTGAACATTAGGAATATGATGACAATGACAAACATTTGTAATGTGCTTTTCTGAGAGGGACTCAGAGCACAGGGATAGTTGTGTGGCTAGGGTGACTCCCTGGGAAGTCAGTGGTTGCCACATAGGCACTCCACCCCAACACAAAGGTGTTTGCAAGCAAATTTGGATCCTTAGATTCTCATTACATCAGAGATAAGCTTGAAGTTTGCATTGAAGGCCCATACTGTAGGTTATCAGCTATGATACTGTATATACTGAGAGAGATCAAGACCATTTTGTTATGTTGGGCTTTTCCTTTTTGAGATGGATTTGCATGTACTAATTTCTTACACCATGTGCAATACTGAGTTAGGCCTCATGCACACGACCGTTGTGTGCATCCGTGGCCGTTGTGCCGTTTTCAGTTTTTTTTCACGGACCCATTGACTTTCAATGGGTCCGTGGAAAAATCGGAAAATGCACCGTTTGGCAGCCGCATCCGTGATCCGTGTTTCCTGGCCGTGAAAAAAATATGACCTGTCCTATTTTTTTCACGGCCAACGGTTCACGGACCTATTCAAGTCAATGGGTCCGTGAAAAATCACGGATGCACACAAGATTGTCATCCGTGTCCGTGATCCGTGTCCGTTTTTTCCTATCATTTCAATGGCAAACTTGACTTAGATTTTTTTTTCATTTTTGATGTCCGTGGATCCTCCAAAAAACAAGGAAGACCCACGGACGAAAAAACGGTCACGGATCACGGACCTACGGACCCCGTTTTTGCGGACCGTGAAAAAATACTGTCGTGTGCATGAGGCCTAAGGGAGAGTTCAAATCACCATTATTTTCTGTTCTTCTGATTCGTCAAAAAAACTGAAAAGTAAAGTAAAAAAAAAAATCTTGAGGGACCATCTTATAAAAAAATTGAATCATGTGCATCAGATGTGAACTTGTGGGGCTGGTGACTGCCATACACTTCTCCCACTTGTCCAAGGCTGTTTTTAATTAGTATATAATAAAACTGGTTCCTGCCTATCTTGAGCTTGTAGGCCTAAGCCAAAGAGGAAGGCCTTATGTCTTATATTGTATAGGTATATGTACACTGTGTAACATCCAGAAATTTCTGTGTCTCTGAAAAAATAGATGTGTTTTCATATTTTGTTTTATTTTTTTGTTTTGAGGCTGGTGGTTCTGAAGTAGGTTATTTTAGTGGTAATTTTCATCATTTTACTACTCACAATAAATGCTGGTAATGATTTCTTATCAGTATATTCAGCAATAGCCATGGTATCATAATCGTTATCATTCATTATGGTTTTTCATTTTGTCTTAAAAATGTTGGCTGTCTGTGAATTTTAAAATGGTTGTTCAGAAAACAGGAAAATTCTGGTTGGTAACACTGGTAGTCAAGGATCCCATTCAAGTGAAGTTGCATTCTTGTGGCATGTGGGCTCACACAATTTGATCAAAATGTTGGCAAATGACCTCACATTTTTAGGTATAGTAACTATAGTAGCAATGCAGGTAAAAATATAAAAAATATTATATGCTTGCGAATATAGTATCTTGTGTCTGATTTTGTATTGCAACTCCTGTCTATTTATTTCACTTATCACTTATATAAGGAATACACAGCATTCCATGGTGTTTGTTCCCAAGAAGGATCCTATTCTAGATAATGTAATAAAAATACTCAACGTATATATGTGCAGTAACAAAAAGTTTCTGTGATTGGCTTAGGTGGTCACTTGCAAGCAAAAACTATCAGAGAGGACCATCAGAGCACCAGGACTGGATGGCCAGGAAACAAGAGGTGAGCTTTTTTTGCAGCCAATTTATTATTTTTTTCTCATAGCTGGATAACTCCCTTCCAAAATTAATTTACTGTATATCTGTCACATACCATACAATAGTTGTCTAATATGGCTGTAATCACACATGTAGTTTTTGGCATAGTTTTTTGAGACAAACACAGGAGTTAAGATGCAAAGAAGTAGAAGAATCATTCTTTCCCTCATACAGTTGCAAATCTTTATTCATACGTACTTCTTTATTCATTACATAGTGGAATGTGTTGAGAACAATAAAACATAAAAATTTAAATCAATGTAAATCAAAATTAATATCCCATGTAGGTCTGGATTTGAAATGATACTCAAAATCAAAGTGGAAAATCTAATTTCAGACAGATCCAACGTCAGTGGAAATGCCTCAAGAGAAGGAAATGAGGCTCAGTAGGGTGTGTGGCCTCCATGTGCCTATATAACCTCCCTACAACTTCTGGGCATGCTCCTGATGAGGCGGTGGATGTTCTCCCGAGGGATTTCCTCCCAGACTTGGATTAAAGCTTTAGTCAACTCCTGGACAGTCTGTAATGCAACATGGCGTTGGTGGATGGAACGAGACATAATGTCCCAGATATGCTTGATTGAATTCAGGTCTGGGGAATGGGCAGGCTAGTCCATAGTATCAATGCTTTCGTCATGCAGGAACTGCTGACACACTTCAGCCACATGAGGCCTAGCATTGTCATGCTTCAGAAGGAACCCAGGGCCCACTGCAACTGCATTTGGTCTCACAATGGGTCTGAGGATCTCACCCGGGTACCTAATGGCAGTCAGGGTACCTCTGGCTAGCACATGGAGAGCTGTGCGGCCCTCCATGAAATACCTCCCCTGTCTTGCTAATTGCAGAGAGATTGATTCATAATTAGGGATGAGCGAACCCGAACTGTTCGTACCGAATTTTGGGGTGTCCGTGACACGGACCCGAACATTTTCGTAAATGTCCGGCTTCGGGGTTCGTCGCTCTCTTGGCGCTTTTTGAAAGGCTGCAAAGCAGCCAATCAACAAGCGTCATACTACTTGCCCCAAGAGGCCGTCACAGCCATGCCTACTATTGGCATGGCTGTGATTGGCCAGTGCAGCATGTGACCCAGCCTCTATTTAAGCTGGAGTCACGTCACTCTGCTCTGATCAGTGTAGGGAGAGGTTGCAGCTGCGACTGTTAGGGCGAGATTAGGCAGTGATTAACTCCTCAAAAACACTTAAGTCAGTGATCGATCTACAGCTGTGGATCATTGAACTGCTGCTCTTCAATTGCTCACTGTTTTTAGGCTGCCCAGAGCGTTTTTCAGTCACTTTTTTCTGGGTTGATCGGCGGCCATTTTGTGTCTTGTGGTGCGCCAGCACAAGCTGCCACCAAGTCCATTTAACCATCAATAGTGTGGTTATTTTTTTGCTATATCCTACATCAGGGGCAAGCTGCCACCAAGTCCATTTAACCATCAATAGTGTGGTTATTTTTTTGCTATATCCTACATCAGGGGCAAGCTGCCACCAAGTCCATTTAACCATCAATAGTGTGGTTATTTTTTTGCTATATCCTACATTAGGGGCAAGCTGCCACCAAGTCCATTTAACCGTCAATAGTGTGGTTATTTTTTTGCTATATCCTACATCAGGGGCAAGCTGCCACCAAGTCCATTTAACCATCAATAGTGTGGTTATTATTTTGCTATATCCTACATCAGGGGCAAGCTGCCACCAAGTCCATTTAACCGTCAATAGTGTGGTTATTTTTTTGCTATATCCTACATCAGGGGCTTGGCTGTGCTTGCTATTTTATTGAGGGGTGAAACACAATTGCCAAAATAGCAGTACTCTAAATCTGGTGTTTCAGCTGTGGCCAGCCAATTGTAATACTGTCTGCTGTCTAGCAAAGGATATATTTTTGTTCTGGGTTGAAATACAATTCCCAACTTAGGCTACTTTCACACTAGCGTTCATGGGTCCGTTCGTGAGCTCCGTTTGAAGGAGCTCACGAGCGGACCCAAACGCCTCCGTCCAGCCCTGATACAGTCTGAATGGAGCGGATCCGCTCAGACTGCATCAGTCTGGCGGCGTTCAGCCTCCGCTCCGCTCGCCTCCGCACGGACAGGCGGACAGCTGAACGCTGTCCGCCTGGCCGTGCGGAGGCGAGCGGATCCGTTCAGACTTACAATGTAAGTCAATGGGAACGGATCCGCTTGAAGATGTCACCCTATGGCTCAATCTTCAAGCGGATCCGTCCCCCATTGACTTTACATTGAAAGTCTGAACGGATCCGCTCAGGCTGCTTTCACACTTAGAATTTTTTCTAAGTTATTAATGCAGACGGATCCGTACTGAACGGAGCCTCCGTCTGCATTAATATGATCGGATCCATTCAGAACGGATCCGATCAAGCGCAAGTATGAAAGTAGCCTTAGCAATTCCCTAAATTAGTGGTTTCTGCTATATCAGGCCTACTTTAAATCTATCCATAAAAGGGTATTTTAGATTCAAGGTGCTGATAGGGTCTTCCACAATAACTTCACACGCTACCGTGCATTTCAAAGTCTAATTCTGTCCGTAAACGTATACCTGTCACCCAGTGCCTAAATAATAGGCCTCGAATTTATATTCAGCTAAATCTGTGTTTATTGCTGAGGCTGGTCAATTCATTTAGTGTCCGCCAAAGCTAAATTTTTGTTCTGGGTTGAAATACAATTCCCAACTTAGCAATTCCCTAAATTAGTGGTTTCTGCTGTATCAGGCCTACTTTAAATCTATCCATAAAAGGGTATATTAGATTCAAGGTGCTGATAGGGTCATCCACAATAACTTCACACGCTACCGTGCATTTCCAAGTCTAATTCTGTCCGTAAACGTATACCTGTCACCCAGCGCCTAAATAATAGGCCCCAAATTTATATTCAGCTAAATCTGTGGTTATTGCTGTGCCTGTATTAGTGTAATACGGTACCTAAATAGATAGCCAGATAGTGTTAGGTGTCTGTAAAACAAGGCCTGAATTTGAATTCAATACATTGGGCCAAATAATATTTTTCTTATTGTGGTGAACGGTAACAATGAGGAAAACATCTAGTAAGGGACGCGGACATGGTCGTGGTGGTGTTAGTGGACCCTCTGGTGCTGGGAGAGGACGTGGCCGTTCTGCCACAGCCACACGTCCTAGTGTACCAACTACCTCAGGTCCCAGTAGCCGCCAGAATTTACAGCGATATTTGGTGAGGCCCAATGCCGTTCTAAGGATGGTAAGGCCTGAGCAGGTACAGGCATTAGTCAATTGGGTGGCCGACAGTGGATCCAGCACGTTCACATTATCTCCCACCCAGTCTTCTGCAGAAAGCGCACAGATGGTGCCTGAAAACCAAGCCCATCAGTCTGTCACATCACCCCCATGCATACCAGGGAAACTGTCTGAGCCTCAAGTTATGCAGCAGTCTCTTATGCTGTTTGAAGACTCTGCTGGCAGGGTTTCCCAAGGGCATCCACCTAGCCCTTCCCCAGCGGTGGAAGACATAGAATGCACTGACGCACAACCACTTATGTTTCCTGATGATTAGGACATGGGAATACCACCTCAGCATGTCTCTGATGATGACGAAACACAGGTGCCAACTGCTGCGTCTTTCTGCAGTGTGCAGACTGAACAGGAGGTCAGGGATCAAGACTGGGTGGAAGACGATGCAGGGGATGATGAGGTCCTAGACCCGACATGGAATGAAGGTCGTGCCACTGACTTTCACAGTTCGGAGGAGAGGCAGTAGTGAGACCGAGCCAACAGCGTAGCAAAAGAGGGAGCAGTGGGCAAAAGCAGAACACCCGCCGCCAAGAGACTCCGCCTGCTACTGACCGCCGCCATCTGGGACCGAGCACCCCAAAGGCAGCTTCAAGGAGTTCCCTGGCATGGCACTTCTTCAAACAATGTGCTGATGACAAGACCCGAGTGGTTTGCACGCTCTGCCATCAGAGCCTGAAGCGAGGCATTAACGTTCTGAACCTGAGCACAACCTGCATGACCAGGCACCTGCATGCAAAGCATGAACTGCAGTGGAGTAAAAACCTTAAAAACAAGGAAGTCAGTCAGGCTCCCCCTGCTACCTCTTCTGCTGCTGCCGCCTCGGCCTCTTCTGCTGCTGCCGCCTCGGCCTCCTCCTCCGCCTCTGGAGGAACGTTGGCACCTGCCGCCCAGCAAACAGGGGATGTACCACCAACACCACCACCACCTCCGTCACCAAGCATCTCAACCATGTCACACGGCAGCGTTCAGCTCTCCATCTCACAAACATTTGAGAGAAAGCGTAAATTCACACCTAGCCACCCTCGATCCCTGGCCCTGAATGCCAGCATTTCTAAACTACTGGCCTATGAAATGCTGTCATTTAGGCTGGTGGACACAGACAGCTTCAAGCAGCTCATGTCGCTTGCTGTCCCACAGTATGTTGTTCCCAGCCGGCACTACTTCTCCAAGAGAGCCGTGCCTTCCCTGCACAACCAAGTATCCGATAAAATCAAGTGTGCACTGCGCAACGCCTTCTGTGGCAAGGTCCACCTAACCACAGATACGTGGACAATTAAGCACGGCCAGGGACCCTATATCTCCTTAACTGCACACTGGGTAAATGTAGTGGCGGCTGGGCCCCAGGTGGAGAGCTGTTTGGCGCACGTCCTTCCGCCGCCAAGGATCACAGGGCAACATTCTTTGCCTCCTGTTGCCTCCACCTCCTTCTCGGCTTCCTCCTCCTCTTCTTCCACCTGCTCATCCAGTCAGCCACACACCTTCACCACCAACTTCAGCACAGCCCGGTGTAAATGTCAGCAGGCCATTCTGAAACTCATATGTTTGGGGGACAGGCCCCACACCGCACAGGAGTTGTGGCAGGGTATAGAACAACAGACCGACGAGTGGTTGCTGCCGATGAGCCTCAAGCCCGGCCTGGTGGTGTGCGATAATGGGCGAAATCTCGTTGCAGCTCTGGGACTAGCCGGTTTGACGCACATCCCTTGCCTGGCGCATGTGCTGAATTTGGTGGTGCAGAAGTTCATTCACAACTACCCCGACATGTCAGAGCTGCTGCATAATTTGGCCTTCCCGCTCACCGCCTCATATGCGACGTGCCCACCAGGTGGAACTCCACCTTGCACATGCTGGACAGACTGTGCGAGCAGCAGCAGGCCATAGTGGAGTTTCAGCTGCAGCACGCACGGGTCAGTCGCACTGCGGAACAGCACCACTTCACCACCAATGACTGGGCCTCCATGCGAGACCTGTGTGCCCTGTTGCGCTGTTTCGAGTACTCCACCAACATGGCCAGTGGCGATGACGCCGTTATCAGCGTTACAATACTACTTCTATGTCTCCTTGAGAAAACACATAGGGCGATGATGGAAGAGGAGGTGGCCCAGGTGGAGGAGGAAGAGGGGTCATTTTTAGCACTTTCAGGCCAGTCTCTTCGAAGTGACTCAGATGGAGGTTTTTTGCAACAGCAGAGGCCAGGTACAAATGTGGCCAGCCAGGGCCCACTACTGGAGGACGAGGAGGATGAGGATGACGAGGAAGTGGAGGAGGATGAGGATGAAGCATGGTCACAGCGGGGTGGCACCCAACGCAGCTCGGGCCCATCACTGGTGCGTGGCTGGGGGGAAACGCAGGACGATGACGATACGCCTCCCACAGAGGACAGCTTGTCCTTACCTCTGAGCAGCCTGGCACACATGAGCGACTACATGCTGCAGTGCCTGCGCAACGACAGCAGAGTTGCCCACATTTTAACGTGTGCGGACTACTGGGTTGCCACCCTGCTGGATCCACGGTACAAAGACAATGTGCCCACCTTACTTCCTGCACTGGAGCATGATAGGAAGATGCGCGAGTACAAGCGCACGTTGGTAGACGCACTACTGAGAGCATTCACAAATGTCACAGGGGAACAAGTGGAAGCCCAAGGCCAAGGCAGAGGAGGAGCAAGAGGTCGCCAACGCAGCTGTGTCACGGCCAGCTCCTCTGAGGGCAGGGTTAGCATGGCAGAGATGTGGAAAAGTTTTGTCAACACGTCACAGCTAACTGCACCACCACCTGATACGGAAGGTGTTAGCAGGAGGCAACATTTCACTAACATGGTGGAACAGTACGTGTGCACACCCCTCCACGTACTGACTGATGGTTCGGCCCCATTCAACTTCTGGGTCTCTAAATTGTCCACGTGGCCAGAGCTAGCCTTTTATGCCTTGGAGGTGCTGGCCTGCCCGGCGGCCAGCGTTTTGTCTGAACGTGTATTCAGCAAGGCAGGGGGCGTCATTACAGACAAACGCAGCCGCCTGTCTACAGCCAATATGGACAAGCTGATGTTCATAAAAATGAACCAGGCATGGATCCCACAGGACCTGTCCATCCCTTGTGCATATTAGACATTAACTACCTCCCCTTAACCATATATTATTGTACTCCAGGGCACTTCCTCTTTCAATCCTATTTTTATTTTCATTTTACCATTATATTGCGGGGCAACTCAAAGTTAAATGAACCTCTCCTCTGTCTGGGTGCCGGAGCCTAAATATATGACATCGGACTGTTCTAGTGGTGGGTGACGTGAAGCCTGATTCTCTGCTATGACATGAAGACTGAGTCTCTGCTGACACGAAGCCTGAATCTCTGTTATGGGACCTCTCTCCTCTGCCTGGGTGCCGGGGCCTAAATATATGACAATGGACTGTTCCAGTGTTGGGTGACGTGAAGCCTGATTCTCTGCTATGACATGAAGACTGATTCTCTGCTGACATGAAGCCTGAATCTCTGTTATGGGACCTCTCTCCTCTGCCTGGGTGCCGGGGCCTAAATTAATGACAATGGACTGTTCCAGTGGTGGGTGACGTGAAGCCTGATTCTCTGCTATGACATGAAGACTGAGTCTCTGCTGACACGAAGCCTGAATCTCTGTTATGGGACCTCTCTCCTCTGCCTGGGTGCCGGGACCTAAATATATGACAATGGACTGTTCCAGTGTTGGGTGACGTGAAGCCTGATTCTTTGCTATGACATGAAGACTGATTCTCTGCTGACATGAACCCTGAATCTCTGTTATGGGACCTCTCTCCTCTGCCTGGGTGCCGGGGGCCTAAATATATGACAATGGACTGTTCCAGTGTTGGGTGACGTGAAGCCTGATTCTCTGCTATGACATGAAGACTGATTCTCTGCTGACATGAAGCCTGAATCTCTGTTATGGGACCTCTCTCCTCTGTCTGGGTTCCGGGCCCTAAATATATGACAATGGACTGTTCCAGTGTTGGGTGACGTGAAGCCTGATTCTCTGCTATGACATGAAGACTGATTCTCTGCTATGGGACCTCTCTCCAATTGATATTGGTTAATTTTTATTTATTTTATTTTTATTTTTATTAATTTCCCTATCCACATTTGTTTGCAGGGGATTTAACTACATTTTGCTGCCTTCTGCAGCCCTCTAGCCCTTTCCTGGGCTGTTTTACAGCCTTTTTAGTGCCGAAAAGTTCGGGTCCCTATTGACTTCAATGGGGTTCGGGTTCGGGACGCAGTTCGGGTCGGGTTCGGATCCTGAACCTGAACATTTCCGGGAAGTTCGGCCGAACTTCTCGAACCCGAACATCCAGGTGTTCACTCAACTCTATTCATAATCAGTGTTGCTTCATAACTGGACAGATTGATTTTACTGAAGTGTGATTGACTTGGAGTGACATTGTGTTGTTTAAATGTTCCCTTTATTCTTTTGAGCAGTTATAAAGCACTATAGAAAAAAATATTGCAGAATAAGGCTCCATTCACACGTCCGCAATGTGTTTTGCAGATACACGGAGCCACGGATCCAAAAAACACGGAGAGCGGCAGTGTGCGTTCCGCATTTTGCAGACCGCACATTGCCGGCACTAATAGAATATGCCTGTTCTTGTCCGCAATTGTGGACAAGAATAGGACATGTTCTATTTTTTTGCGGAAACGGAAGCACGGATGCGGAAGTGCAGATCCGCAAATGTGGATGCGGACAGCACATTCCGGCCCCATTGAAAATAAATGGGTCTGCGGAACGGATGCGGGTCCATTTTGCGGACGTGTGAATGGACCCTAAAGGTTTATATGACAACTACCAGGGATCAATTCCTCCATAATGGCCTGGACTACACACCCAGCCTTGATCACATTCATATTTATGCAATATATGGTATAGTGCTTCAATGCCTTCATATAGCGCTGCCCCTTCATGGTAACATAGGCGTGCGCACGGGGTGTGCCGGGTGTGCCTGGGCACACCCCAAATCATCACCTCCGTGCTGCACTGCCATCTGTCAACTCCTGATGCGATCCTTCACATAGGCTTCAGGCTAGTGGTCTGAAGCCTATGAGACAGTAAAGCGCTAGAATGGATTTGCTCTCGGGAGGTATGATGTCGGGAAAGAGGCGGAGTCTCATCATACAGGGGGCGGAGCCTCAAGATATGCAGGAAATTCAACAGAGCAGGAGAGAGGAGCAGAAGCTACAGGTCAGTTAGGCCTCTTTCACACTTGCGTTGTCCGGATCCGGCGTGTACTCCACTTGCCGGAATTACACGCCGGATCCGGAAAGACGCAAGTGTACTGATAGCATTTCAAGACGGATCCGTCGCGGCTCCCGGGGCGCTCCAGAGTGACGTCAGAGCGCCCCATGCGCATGGATGACGTGCCATGCGATCACGTCATCCATGTGCGTGGGGCCCCCTGACGTCACTCTGGAGCGCCCCGGGAGCTGCACGGACGATAAGTATGCTGCTCCCCGCTTCCCACTACACTTTACCATGGCTGCCAGGACTTTAGCGTCTTGGCAGCCATGGTAACCATTCAGAAAAAGCTAAACGTCGGATCCGGCAATGCACCGAAACGACGTTTAGCTTAAGGCCGGATCCGGATCAATGCCTTTGAATAGGCATTAATTCCGGATCCGGCCTTGCGGCAAGTCTTCAGGATTTTTGGCCGGAGCAAAAAGCGCAGCATGCTGCGGTATTTTCTCCGGCCAAAAAACGTTCCGTTCCGGAACTGAAGACATCCTGATGCATCCTGAACGGATTTCACTCCATTCAGAATGCATTAGGATAAAACTGATCAGGATTCTTCCGGCATAGAGCCCCGAAGACGGAACTCTATGCCGGAAGAAAAGAACGCAAGTGTGAAAGAGCCCTTATGTGTACTTGGGGGGCTTTTTGCAGGGGCTGAAGGGAGGAGGAATAATCCTTGTACTGGAGACTATATGTTAGAGGGGTCTGAAGAGAGGGGGGTGAAGTGATATTATTTACATGGGGACTGTATGCTGGAGGAGCTAAAGGCAGAGAGAGTGATGTATTTTACATGGGACTGTATGCTGAAGGGGCTGAAGGCAGGAGGGGTGATATTATTTTACATGGGGACTGTATGCTGGAAGGGCTGAAGGTGGGGCGTGATGTATTTTACATGGGATTGTATGCTGAAGGGGCTCAAGGCAGGCAGCGAAGAGAGGAAGGGTGATATTATTTACATGGGACTGTATGTTGGAGGGGCTAAAGGCAAGGAGTGATGTATTTTACATGGGACTGTATGCTGGAGGGGCTGAAGAGCGCCATAATTATTACTATTAGGGTCCATTCACACGTCCGTAGTGTTTTGCGGATCCGCAATACACCTGGCCGGCACCCCCATAGAACAGCCTATTTTTGTCCACAGCTGCGGACAAGAATAGGACATGTTCTATTTTTTTCCAGAGCCACGGACCGGAAGTTCGGCAGCCCGCTACACAGAGGGGCCAGTATATATCATAATTATACAGAGAGCATTATACTTATGGGCACTACGGGTGGAGGGGTGGTCTGTTATCTGAGGATAATAGTAAAGTGAGAAATCTAAACATTTTTCTATGAAACTCTGCAGAGACTCGTCTGAAAGAAGGTATCATGGCGGTCTTATCTCCGAATGAAGACGTTGAGGAAAGTCTACATCACAGGAGACGTCACTGGATGTAACAGGTATGTGCTGCTGTACTCTACATATAATGGTAAACACTATACAGTAATGTCTATCCACATATCTGTTTGGGGGGTGGCTATAGGATTTTGCCCACACTGCCGAAACCTGGCCCCAGACTTCAGGTCACACTGTACGTGTTCTGAATTCTGGGGCCTCACACCCATCTACTACATTATATGTACTCAGAGTTACCACTGTGTCATCTGTGGTGTTACATAGGACTGCAGGTGACATCTGCTACATTATTTGTACTCAGTTATCACTGTTTCATCTGTGGTGTTACATAGGACTGTAGGTTACATGTACTGCATTATTTGTAAAAAGGGGCGTGGTCCTCAAGGACCTGATCTTTTCTGACTGGGAAAGAGCAGGCCGGAGTACCTCGGGAACTGGAGGCGCCCGGATCGTCCCTGGCCAACACTTTCCAGGTGTGCTCCTCCATACTGGAAAGAAGGGACGGTCCCAAAAAAAGTGCAGAGTGTGTAACAGGAGGGGGATATGGAAGGACACCACCACTCAGTGTGACATGTGCCCCGATCATCCGGGCCTCTGCATCAGGGATTACCAGACTTCCATGGAGTACTCAATTTATAATTCCCTTTCCCAATTTTAATTCCATTTAGCCACTGACAATCGAAAAAAAACTATGGTTCTCAGACTTGAGACACTAAAACAAAAACTTTTTTTTTTTTTTATATTATTTTGTAGAACTAAAATAAATAAAAAAGTAGACATACTAGGTATCGCCGCGTCCGTAAGAATCTTCTCTATAAAAATACCCCATGACCTAACCCTTCAAATGAACACGGTCAAATAAATAATTAAAAAAACGGTGCTAAAAAGGTATTTTTTTGTCACCTTACATCACAAAAAGTGTAATAGCAAGCGATCAAAAAGTCATATGCCCCCCAAAATAGTGCCAACAAAACTGTCCTCTCACCCTGCAAAAAATTGGTTCCTACCTAAGATAATCAGCTAAAAACAAAAAAAAACCTCTGCCTTGTACCATCTTGTGGAGGAGAACATGGTCAGCTCATGGCAATTGTCATTGTCTGGCATGGTGCACGGCACCATGGACACCTGGAACAGCTGTTAGGGCATGGACAGTACATGTCTTTCACCACCACCCTGGGCTTGTTTTTCACAGCAGGGCAGCACCATAGCAAGAAGGCCATGTCCTATTGACGCTTCTGCAATTGTGTCTTGTTCCCACACCAGGCGCTTATCAACCGCCACGTCCTCCACAATGTAAATCCTTCCATCCGCAACAGAAGCAGGTTAGAGCATTGCCTCCACTTTACCTCCCTCCTATCATATGCGTAAAACAGTAGTGTTTTCATGCTGTATTAGAGCTGTTAAGCCTGGGCAATAGTAGCTACACAGCCAATAAGTTGATAAAGTGAATCAAGCAACAAACATCCTGCTGGCTGTCTCCCCGCCAACTCCAACTGGCTGTACTCCATTTGGGGGAAATAACACATGCTCTGTGGCTTGCAGAGGGTACCTGATATGTCCTGACATTTCAGCTAGTCTTATGTGGAAAGAACACCCTCCTTGACTTTCAGTGACCGGATTGTCGCTGGAATTTCTACTTGATTTCTTCATGCACCGCAGGAGGGAGTATGTGTTGTTTTGAGGTCAGACAATGGCAACTCATCAGAGACACGTGTTGCATACTCAGGCCCTTCTAAGTAGCCACCAAATTTATCCGTAGGGACAACTGTGACATGAACAATGTCTTCCCCCTGATTTTTATCTGAAAGCAGATGCTCATGCTGATGCAACAAGGGACAGTTTCTGCATCTTGCTGGCCATCCTGTAGCTGTTGGCGATCCACATGGACAAAGTCCCACAGAAGAGGAAATGGAGGAAGAGGATAAGGAGCTCTAGGAGGAGGCTGATGATGATGACACTGGCCATGACGAGCAATCATCAAAGTATGAGGTGAAGCTTGAAATAACTGGTTCCTCGGGCAAGCTGTATGCTTGCTTGCTTGCTTAAATACTGACAGACGAATCGTTAACAGTCTGATGTTTACTGGATAGCCATGATTTTAGACCCTCACCATACAAGCAAAATTGGGGAATGTTTTCCTGTTGCCAAAAGGGATACCAAATTGCTGTATTACTGGTATACACTGTGTATGCAGCTTGCCACTGCTTTCTGCAAGCAAGCGGCTACTTCCCCTCTACTAGTTCAGTATTATGAACATGATGAGTAGTTTTTTTCATGTGCTGCGCCAGAATGACATACTGTAAGTCATCATACATAGACGTACCGCCTGAACAGCCTGGTTCAGTCCTACCTGGACTGTAGCCTTTCTCAGGAATATACCTATTCTCTGACCCCACTGGACTTTTGGGCAGATAGATGCTGCTGTCTTGTGCAGTGCAGCAGGTGGCATCAAAGTTACCCTCCACCAGTGTACAAAATATAACATTTATAATCCAAAATTACCATAAGACAATAAATTATTTATTTCATCATCATATTAAAAACATAGAAAAGAGTCCACAAAACATTGGTGAAACAAATAAGTGAGGGACCACTGAAAAAGCCAGCCAGCGGGATACTTGCTACTTTATGTACTTGAGCAACTGCTCGCCCATGCCGATCAGCTTCAACACAGTGTGGCAACACTTGACACGTCATAGGAAGGAGGGTTAGTGCAAATGACCCCGTGCCCTGCTGCTGTTGGGGACTGTGTCGGGATGCTGCCTCACTGCTGCCAGAATATTACTCAGTGGGCTGTGAAAGATGTGTACTATTCCTGCCCGTAAGAGCTGTTTCAGTTGTCCACTATGGCATGAACCTTGCCGCGCAGTGAGAATTGCAGGGAGCGGTCCACGTTCTCCACCACATGAGTACAAGGGAGGGATGGCTTTTTGGGAAAAATAATGCCGGATAGGAATCTTCCAGTAAGGCTGAGCACACACCATTAGAGGAAGTAGACTCCACTAAATGGTACGGCAGCAACTGGGCCAAGTGGGAATTGCTGGGCACGTGGAGTTGTTTCCAGGCCACACATTCCGTTATTGATGGGTGACAATGGAGAGGAAGGGGAGTCTGGGTGGGAGAAGTGGAAAGGGATGATGATGATATGAAATATACCATACTGCCCATGAATGTTTCCTGGCTGCCACAAGGGGGATCGGGAGAAGGAGGGAACTCCTGCTGCAGTGGCTGGCTGCCACTACTGTTTGCCCATGGGAAGAGGTGATGCTGTGTCATCTGGTTTAATAGGGCTGTGGTGCCAACGTTGTGTTTGCCTGCTCATGTCTTATTTTGCTTATGCACTGCTTGCACAAGGCAATGCCTTTGTCTTCCGGCAGCATGGAGAAAAAATACCAGGTGGGAGATTTTCGCACAGCAAAGGTAAAGGCAGCTGAGCTCAGCTTACCTATGGCATGTTTTGGGCCTTGCGGCATTATCAGATACAGAATAAGACCTGGTACTGGCTGTTTTTGGGAGATACATCACCTCTGCTTTTTATTGCTGCTACCATCACCCTCCTCCTCTGATGCTGCCTCCTCTGCACGCCGATCTGGCTCCCAGGTCCAGTCCAGCACACAAGTCCTCGCCCTCCCTTCTGATTCTTTCAGACTGTGGGATATCATGGTGGGTTCTCTGGCCCCCAGTCTCTGCTATGCCCCAACTGCCACTTTTGCTGCCCCCAATGCCAATACCTTGGCTACTGGTGCCACTACTAGCACCATCCAACTCTTCTATGACTGGGGTCTGCAGCCTCCTCTTCCACCTCCATAGCGTACAAACATTGACTGCTCTCACGCAAGTCATCAACAGGGAGACTCTCTTGGCTATCTGCTATAGAATTTTATTGCCACTTCCTAGGAAAAAGGAAGGTTTTCCAATATGAAGGGACATTAAAGACTGAGAGGACTCCACTGAAAGCCTTCTTTGGGGTTGCAAGGAGGAGCAGGAGGTGTGTTGTGACTCATGGCTCCAGTGCAGGGTGTTAGACTCCGAAGTCACCCCCACATTATCCTCCTGTGACTGAGAAGGGTGAACCATCCAATCCACAATCTCATCCTCTTTCTCTATAACTACTGTATAATGTTTCTCCTTTCTGAAGCAATCAGGGACAACTGTGGCCTACTACTACTACTACTACTTATACTTCTGGTCGGATAACTGGTGTTGCTACTACCCACATTCTGGCTGTGGGTCTTTCATTTGGAACCCTTCTGTAGCCCTGACATATTTGGACCTCTCAGATAATATTGGGCACTACCCTGAGTATTGGTGTAGTAATGATGTATATGCCGGTTTGAATATATTTAACAACCCTAAAAAAAACTGACACAGAGTGGAGACAGAAATTAAAGTACAAGGCCTGAATTCATTATCACTCACAGGGAAATAGTTGCCCTAGCCTGTACTGATATGCTGATTTAATTAAATTCCCCAAAAAATGTTAACCCCCCAAAAAATGTTAAATTTCAACCATGTGGAAATAGAATAAACAGAAACAGATTTTTGAAGCCTTATGCTTAATTCCACATTATCACTCACAGGTAAGTAGTTGTGTATTGGTGTACTAATCACCTATATGCTGATTTAATTAAATTGAACAAATTACAAGTCCCCAAAAATCTAAATTCCAACCATGTGGAAATAGAATAAACAGAAACAGACGATTGAGGACAAATACTAGCCCTATCCCTAACCTGTATATTGGTGTACTGATCACCTATATGATGGTCTAATTAAATAGTCCCAAAACAAATACAATTCCAACCGTGTGGATATAAAATAAACAAACAAAGATGATTGAGGGCCAGGCCTGACGCTCAATTTCATGTTAACACTCACACTAAATTGTTGCCCTAGCCTCTTTATTGCTATACTGATCACCTATATGCTGGATTGATTACATTCAATAACCCACCTCCCCCCCAAAAAAAATGGAACTATGTGTGTGTGTGGTTATCATAAATTAATTTGCCCTAATATTTCCTTCTCAATCACTGATGTACTGTATACAGTTTTCAAACTGAAACAAAAAAAACACACACACAATTTTTTTTTTTCTATATGTGAGATGACCTGACACAGAGTTCTCACTGGTATTCTATCAATGGTAGAACATGTGTTCTTCGATTTTTGCTTATCCCCCACCCCCAAAAAAGGCAATTCTGTGAAAATTGGAAAAGGATGTTCTTGCAGGTAGCTGCTTTTGAGGTTTGCAGCTGCTGCAGTTCTTCTAGGATGCACAGCCAGTCACATGTCCTCTCGTCTCCCTGGTTGACAGCTTCCCTGCTTGTCCCAATTCTACACACACAATTCTTCTTCTTTGTAATTATAGCCTTTTCTTTCACTCTCCCTGTTAGTAGAATACAGGTTTGATTGATTTTTCACTGTCCCTGACTCACTGATAAAGAACGTTTTTCTGACATACAGTGTAAGGTCCCTTTCACACGGGTGAGTATTCCACGCGGGTGCAAGGCGTAAGGTGAACACATTGCACCCGCACTAAATCCTGACCCATTCATTTCAATTGGGCTGTGTACATGAGCGATGTTTTTCACGCATCGCTTGAGCATTGATCGAAAATCGCAGCATTTTCTATATTCTGCTTTTTCACGCAACGCAGGCCCCATAAAAATGAACGGGGCTGTGTGAAAATCTCATTGCATCCGCAAGCAAGTTCGGATGCAGTACGATTTTCCCGCATGGTTGCTAAGGAGACGAGGGATGAGCGACCCGGGACCCCATTTACTTTATTAGAATAGCATTCTTTAATACAGAATGGAGTGAAAATTGATTTGTCAATCTGGGAGAAAACAGTGCGTTCGCACCTCTCCCCAAGTACTGCTCAAAGCGTAAGTCAGGAAGGCCAGTAACATAATAAAACTAAACTTTTAATATTACTAAGTAAAAATCCTCAAGAAAACAAAACCCCTACAAACATAAACACACAAACAGATACAGGACCTTAGACCATGCTCTACAGTGGTGAAGCAAGGTCACATGACCTCAGGTCCGTACGCCAGAATCTCCTAAACTGAATCTCCTAAACTGATTTTGGACCTTTCCTTTGGAAAAGGAAAGGTCTTAGCGGTTTTGGTAGATATTCAACGATGTTTACAATGAACGAAATGCCAGTAGAAAAGGAAATTACTTTGATCCTGCAAGCTCAATACCCAATATCTATTCTGGAGATGAAGCTACGGCCATGAGCTTGTCAGGTAAACAGTCTTTGAAGTGGACAAGTCTCAGGGAGTAAAAACTAACCCTGTTGTGCCCTACTTGACCTATTGGACCCTAGTAGCATCCTAACACGGGGTCCGTGCCCCGCAAGGGGTGGCCCTGTCTGGAACCTCACCCTGATCTAGGATCCCCTGGAAAGCCCTACCGGAGGTTGTGCCCGGAGGCTAAAGAGCAGGTACCTGATCAGGTGCTGGAAAACTGAGTGTATTCAAATCGTCATAATACATACATGTGTCCCAACACGTTTCATCAAGAGAACGTATTGAACTATATCTATATAAGAAAGCCCAATGATTCAACAGGGGACACGGGGCTTAAAGCTAAACTAGCTGCACCTACTGAAGGGCATACAACGTAACTCCACAGTGTAACCTGAAATATATATGGAAAAATAAAGTCCTTTAACCTTACGTTCACCTCGATAATTGTGAGGGACCATCTGCCTTTCCTGGATATTTCTATTTCTTGGTATGGTAGTGGCGGCCTACAGACCTCTATCTATCGTAAACCAACGGCGACAAACTCCCTGCTCAGACGGGATAGCTGTGATCCCACCCCACTCAAACGGGGTATACCCATAGGACAATATCTAAGAGTGAGACGTAACTGCTCAGAGCAGGGGGGGTTTAAACACTAGGCAGATGAACTGAGAAGACGCTTCCGGGAATGGGGCTATCCGGATAAGACACTGAGACTGGCCTATGATAGGGCTTGGGGACAAACACTCCTACACTCCACCACGAGTCCGGAGATCGAACCGCAAAAGACCATACGGGTTGTAGGAACCTTTGACGGCGTACAAAATGAGGGACATACTAGGTAGAAACTGGGACACCCTACTGATGGACCCAGACTTGGCTGAGGTACTCAGCCCTCACCCCTCAGTGACGTTTAAGAGAGGTACTAACCTCAGAGACCAGCTGGTACATAGTCATTATAGTCCGCCTTAGAGACAACAGACATGGCTAGACAGACCAGTCACAGGTTGTTTTAAATGCTGCCACTGTAGCTTCTGTAGGTTTTTGGTATAAGGCAAATCTTTTGCATTAGACTCTGCGGGTAATGCCCACCAGATACGTAATTTCATCAATTGCCACACCGCGGGTGTAATTTATCTCCTCACCTGCGAGTGCGGCAAACGTTATGTGGGTAAGACCCACAGGGAACTATGCAAGCGCATGGGCTAACACATTGGCGACATATGGAATAGTGATGAGCGGCAGGGGTCATATTCGAATTTGCGATATTTCGCGAATATTTTTGTAGAATATTCGTTGAATATTTGCAAATTCGAATATTCGTTATATACTACGATTTTTTTTTACTCGAAAAATCGGCAAGGTAATGATTGTGTAATATGCAAATTTTCATAATTCGAATTTTCGGATTCAAATTTTTTATTGCGAATTTTTCAACTTACAACTATTAGACAAAGAAGATTATAGCACTATATTAGCTAAATTGCTCTATATTCGATTTTTTTTTCCGAATATTCGCTATATTGCTATAACTTAGTTTTTTCGAATATTCGTAATATTCTAAAACAAGAATATATAGCAATATAGCGAATATTCGAAAAAACGAATATAGAGCAATTTAGCTAATATAGTGCTATAATCTCAGATGAGAAAAAAATTACAACTATTAGACAAAGAAGATTATAGCACTATATTAGCTAAATTGCTCTATATTAGTTTTTTTTCGAATATTCGCTATATTGCTATAACTTAGTTTTTTCGAATATTCGTAATATTCTAAAACAAGAATATATAGCAATATAGCGAATATTCGAAAAAAACTAATATAGAGCAAAATTCGCAAACACTACTACTCCTAAAGTCAAGTATATTGCAGCCTTCTTATTGGCCCACAAGCTAGAAGCAGGGAGGGATCATGTGTACTGATTTAAAAAAAAAATTGAATAAAAAAAATAAAATAAAAAAAAATAAAAAGGGGGGGAAACGAATATTCGAAATTACGAATATATATTCGCGAATTTTTGAAGTACCTATATTCGCGATAAAAATTCGAAATTCGAATATTCGTGATCAACACTAATATGGAACAACAGGGATACCCCCATTGCAAGACACGTACAGATCACCCATGGTGGCCGTAGTTCATCCTTCAACGAGAATGCTGGTGGATTTTTAAACTTAACCCCCTCTAATCCCTACGGCCTGAACGAGCAATTACAGTTCAGGTGCTTTTTGTGACTCTTGAAACCTTCATACAACTTATCTTTAACCCCCTCCCTTCTTTTCTGGGTAGTAGGGGGTGATTGTTACCCCTTAGCTATGGATAGCGGGATATTTTCTGGAGTGTTCCCCCTCTGGCGGGTGTGTTTTTAATCCTGCCTCTAATGTCCCTTCTCTTTTTCTTAGACTAGGGGTGTGTCTTACTGTCCCCCTCAGGGCTTTCAGAATGCGGTGCACAGTCGTGGCCAAAAGTTTTGAGAATTACATAAATATTGGAAAAGTTGCTGCTTAAGTTTTTATAATAGCAATTTGCATATACTCCAGAATCTTATGAAGAGTGATCAGATGAATTGCATAGTCCTTCTTTGCCATGAAAATTAACTTAATCCCCAAAAAAACTTTCCACTGCATTTCATTGCTGTCATTAAAGGACCTGCTGAGATCATTTCAGTAATCATCTTGTTAACTCAGGTGAGAATGTTGACGAGCACAAGGCTGGAGATCATTATGTCAGGCTGATTGGGTCAAAATGGCAGACTTGACCTGTTATAAGGAGGGTGATGCTTAAAATCATTGTTCTTCCATTGTTAACCATGCTGACCTGCAAAGAAACGCGTGCAGCCATCATTGCGTTGCATAAAAATGGCTTCACAGGCAAGGATATTGTTCGCTACTAAGATTGCACCTCAATCAACAATTTATAGGATCATCAAGAACTTCAAGGAAAGAGGTTCAATTCTTGTTAAGAAGGCTTCAGGGCGTCCAAGAAAGTCCAGCAAGCGCCAGGATCGTCTCCTAAAGAGGATTCAGCTGCGGGATCGGAGTGCCACCAGTGCAGAGCTTGCTCAGGAATGGCAGCAGGCAGGTGTGAGCGCATCTGCACGCACGGTGAGGCGAAGACTTTTGGAAGATGGCCTGGTGTCAAGAAGGGCAGCAAAGAAGCCACTTCTCTCCCAAAAAAAAACATCAGGGACCGATTAATCTTCTGCAGAAAATATGGTGAATGGACTGCTGAGGACTGGGGCAAAGTCATATTCTCCGATGAAGCCTCTGATTGTTTGTGGCATCAGGAAAAAGGCTTGTCCGGAGAAGAAAAGGTGAGCGCTACCATCAGTCCTGTGTCATGCCAACAGTAAAGCATCCTGAGACCATTCATGTGTGGGGTTGCTTCTCATCCAAGGGAGTGGGCTCACTCACAATTTTGCCCAAAAACACAGCCATGAATAAAGAATGGTACCAAAACACCCTCCAATAGCAACTTCTTCCAACAATCCAACAACAGTTTGGTGAAGGACAATGCATTTTCTAGCACGATGTAGCACCGTGCCATAAGGCAAAAGTGATAACTAAATGGCTCGGGGACCAAAACATTGACATTTTGGTTCCACGGCCTGGAAACTCCCCAGATCTAAATCCCATTGAGAACTTGTGGTCAATCCTCAAGAGGCGGGTGGACAAACAAAAACCCACTAATTCTGACAAACTCCAAGAAGTGATTATGAAAGAATGGGTTTCTATCAGTCAGGAATTGGCCCAGAAGTTGAATGAGAGCATGCCCAGTCGAATTGCAGAGGTCCTGAAAAAGAAGGGCCAACACTGCAAATACTGACTCTTTGCATAAATGTCACATAATTGTCGATAAAAGCCTTTGAAACGTATGAAGTGCGTGTAATTATATTTCACTACATCACAGAAACAACTGAAACAAAGATCTAAAAGCAGTTTAGCAGCAAACTTTGTGAAAACTAATATTTGTGTCATTCTCAAAACTTTTGGCCACGACTGTAGGTGTTGTAGCTGTATGCAGTGGCCTGACTATTAGCTCCACCCCCTTATTTGAATGCACTTTTGTTAAGCGCTATTTGGACTTCACCAATCAGTTGTAGTGTGCAGGCCTCGGTGGCGCCGTAACACATTATGTCACGGAGGCCTCCCCAGGTACTGTCAGTCCCTACCTCTGCTGGCTGTATGCCTCTGTGCGTGCGCACGCACTGACTCTGGTTAGATGTACGCTGGATCACTTGATGCGGGATGGTCACGTGAGCCGTCTGCGTCTCGCGCACGCGCAGAGACCAGCCTTCCTCTTCAAATGTAGTAATGGTGCTGCAAAACCAAATGCCTTAATTGGGACACGCTTACCTTTCGTGCCCCTCTCCCTGGATATCTGCCATACGCTTCCCAGGAGTGTCTATAGTAAGTGTCATTTTGTTTGTTCTTGCCACGTTTTTTAGGATTGGTATCCTGACGGGGTCAATCTTTATTTTTCCATATATACGTTTCAGGTTAAACTGCGGAGTTACGCCATACGCCATTCAGCAGGTGCATCTAGTTTAGCTTTACACCCTGTGCCCCCTGATGATTCATGGGGCTTTCTTATATAGATATAGTTTGATACGTTCTCTTGATGAAACGCGTTGGGACACATGAATGTATCATGACGATTTGAATACACTCATTTTTCCAGCACCCGATCAGGTACCCGCTCTTTAGCCTCCGGGCACAACCTCTGGTAGGGCTTTCCAGGGGATCCTAAATCAGGGTAAGGTTCCGGACAGGGCCCCCCCTTGCGGGGCACTGACCCCGTGTTAGGAGGCTACTAGGGTCCAATAGGTCAAGTAGGGTGCAACAGGGTTAGTTTTTCCTCCCTGAGACTTCCCCACTTCAAAGAGCATTTACCTGACAAGCTCATAGCCGAAGCTTCATCTCCAGAATGGATATCGGGTATTGAGCTTGCAGGATCAAAGTAACTTTCCTTTCTACTGGCATTTCATTCATTGCAAACAGCGTTGATTATCTACCGAAACTGGTAAGACCTTTCCTTTTTACTTGAAAAGGTAGGTTTCCAGATCCAAAATCAGTTTAGGGGATTCTGACGTACGGACCTGAGGTCATGTGACCTTGCTTCTCCGCTGTAGATCATAGTCTGAGGTCCTGTATCTGTTTGTGTGTTTATGTTTGTAGGGGTTTTTGTTTTCTTGAAGATTTTTACTTAGTAATATTAAAAGTTTAGTTTTATTATGTTACTGGCCCTCCTTTGACTTTCTGTATTTAATACAGAATGCAATGTCAAATGTCAATTGAGGGTTAAAAAATAATAAAAACATTACTCACCTCATCCACTTGATTGCGCAGTCGGGATCCTCTTCTTTGTTATTCTTGAAGGACCTGCCAAAGAACCTTTGCTGACATCATCGCGCTCACCAAGTGGTCCTTCTATCTTTATTCAACAGGATGTGGTGAGCGCAGTGACGTCAGCGAAGGTCCTTTTGCAGGTCCTTCCAGAAGAACAAAGAAGAGGATCCCGGCTGCGCGATCAAGTGTTTGAGGTGAGTAATGTATTTATAATTTTTTAACCCTCAATTGACATTTGACTTTGCATTCTGTATTAAAGAATGCTATTATTTTCCATTATAACCATGGTATAATGGAAAATAATAAAATCTATAGAACAACAAACCCGAACTTCAGTGAAGAAGTCCGGGTTCGTGTCTGGGTACCACATTCAGTTTTTTCCCACGCTTTGCACTCACGCAGAAAAAACTGAGCATTGGAACGCAATTGCAGGCAAAACTGACTGAAATTACATGCCTACTCGTGCGGGTCTCCCGAAATGCACTCTGAACGCTTCCGGCCCTCACCCGCGACGCCCCTGTGAAAGAAACCTAAGACCCAACTACCCTCATTCACAATCCAGCACAGAATTGTGTTCTGCTCGTCCTTGTCTGCTGCAGCAATGATTGGCTCTTCCAGGCTGTCTGTCAGCCTGGGAGCCAATTAGGGCACTTCCTCTGAGGGTAATGTGAGAACCTTTCTTCTTCCTCCTTCGTGCTTTTTTCCTTAAAATAACGGTACATGCTGTTTTAGTGGATTCGTCCAAAATTAACCTAAAAAGATTCGGGGCTCGTCTGCTGTCCGAAAAATAGCCAAGTTCAGACTGAACCGTGTTAGTTTCAAACTGGTTCGCTTTTAAAACATGCTGTTTTTCGTCATCAACCATACCTTTACCCATAGCTATATATATCAGAGTCGCTCTGAGATTATTTGCTATTGCTGTCATTAAGTTAAAGGGGTATTCCCATCTAAATGATCACTGTTAAATTTGTTAATGATTTGACAGTGATCATTTTTGTAAATACATTTAATTACCCAATTCCCACTCTTTTTGAGAAAATAAGTCCCCTCTTACCTGATTGTTGTCTTTCGTCTCCCCTGGTTACGGCCACCTCTCCTGTCGAATCCCGCCGGGCCGCGCTTGCACAGAAGACTGAAGATTTTCTCCCCGCCGGGCCGCGCAATGTCCTGAACGCGCACGCCGCTGCACATGCGCCATGATGACTTCTTCCTGGCCAGTATAGTAGAGAGCCGCGAACTCACACGCCCGCTCTGTACTATACAGGCCAGGAATAAGTCATCATGGCGCCTGCACGGCGGCGTGCGCGTTCAAGACATTGCGCGGCCCAGCCAGAAGAAAATCTTCAGTCTTCTGCGCAAGCGCGGCCCGGCCGGGAGAAGAATCCAGGAAGTGAACTTCGCGCTCAACAAGGGTAATCCCCAGGATTTCTCACCCACTGTCTCCTTCCCTCTTACCTTGTTGAGTTAAGTCCTCAGGGAAAAGGTGCACTCACTATTTTTACCATTCTGTCATTCAGTTTGTTCATGTTTATTGTACTTGCTTTTGTTTTATATTATGTATGTAAACTCTTGTAATGGTGGTCTAAAATAAATGTTCTTAATAATTATTATTTTACTGGGGTGGAAGCAGCATACATATATTATTGTACACACACATAAGTATACCAGCAAAACAGCAATGTTTATGGTCAAATGGTGTCTGCCACACTTGCAGCATTTAATGCCAAAACCAAGGCTCAATCTAAAAAAGAGGAAAAGTACCGTCTTTAAAGATATTCCATGTACATATATGGAGCACTAATCAGAAACAAGCTCACTCCTGAACATTGGCCTAAATGGATCCTAATTGCAAAAAGCAAACAAAAGCAAACAATCTACAATTTTAATGAAAACTGCAGAATATGCAAAAGACAATAAAAAATAATTACATAAAAGCAAGGAGATATAAATTAAGATAATTGAGTGGTTTAGCACAATTTCCACTAGAGTCTCATTATGTAAAGTATGTGGACTTAATTATAGGTGGAGTTACCCTTGGAAATTTCTTAAGTGTAAAATTCACAGAGTAAGAATAAGATAAACTTGCATCACACAATTGTCTGAAATTTGAAATGGCTACATGCCCAGTCTCCTTACAGTTGTCCAGGGTAAACTTTGTGTACTTGGACCAGACCCTTGTAGAGCAAAGAAGAAGTTTTATTTGGCTTCTGGAAATTTGCTTTCATACGGGAATACAGTCTATTAGGCAGTGTCTACATAAACTATAAACTTTTTTTTTTGTTTTGGAGTACAATGTTACTGGAGAGGATTTATCTAACAAGATTACTAGATCGAATAAAGTACTGTACATTGGCTTTTAATTGGGATCCTGTGGGTGCAAATTCACATAAGCTACAGTATATGTTCTTTATCAGTACCTAACCACTAGTAATGTTTAAAGGCTGTGGACACCTTTTAGGGCATTTTTTTTAATTATTGCATTCTATTTATCTTGGGCTAGGGCTTACTGCTAGATCTGTAGCCCTTATCTTTACTTTGCTAACTGCGAAGCAACACTCATTTAAGCCATATTCTTGTCAGTTTGATAAAGATTTTGCATATATGATTGTTTATGAGCTGTCAGGGAACTGGGGATAAGGGCTACAGTTCGAGCCACTGAGTACTGAGGGGATGGAACAGTCCGCAGATACAGTAAAACTGAAGGCAGTAGTAGATAAACCTGAAAACTTTTAATAAACATCAACTGGAACAGTTTTTTATCATATGGAGAATACAAGAATAAAAAGTAAAATTGACTCCAAATATGTTCATAGCCATTAAAGCTGCCCATAGATATAATGATAATAAATTTGCAGATTAAAAAAAAGGTTGAAACAAACTCATCAGTTGCTACCCTTATGTTCTTGCTTTAAAATGTTTCTCTTTCTGTGGAGGAAAATGTATCAGTCATAGAATTTCATTCAATGTTGCCGAAAAAATACAAAAAGGGCAACAGGCATGAATAGAACATTTGTGGAATCATAGCTATAGCTTTTCTTTGGAACCCTGGGGGCCCATATCTTTTTCTGTCAGGTACCTTTAGGTTTTGCTCACACTGCTTTTTAGCACTTCGCTGGGGTTTCTGTTTGGGTGAGTATACATTTTAATCAGAGCCGGACTGGCCATAAACCCTAGAGGGAAATTTCTGAGTGGACCGACGCCCAGAAAGCTGCCTGAGCCTTCCTCATGGCCGCCAGCTACGTACAAAATGGTCTGATGCTCTCATCATTAATGTAGAAGCATCAGGTACTTATGCACCTGACCTATGGCTGTGGGTGACATTTTGAATTCAATTGTATCACCATTCAGTTGAATACAGTTCTGGAATGTATTGGATAACACTGATATAATGCTGTCAGTGTTATCCAATACATTCTAGAAGTGTAAGGGTTACATAGCATAATAAATCAATATAATGCTATGCGACCCCGGCAGTGCTAGGAGTTCAGGACGGGAGCTGTCTTAGGGTACTTTCACACTTGCGGCAGAGGATTCCGCCAGGCAATCCGGATGCAGGCAATCCGGATGCAAACTGATAGCATTTGTCAGACAGATCCGGATGCTGATCCGTCTGGCAAATGCATTGCAAAACTGGATCCGTCTCTCCCGGAATTCATTTTTCTTTGCATTTTTAAAGGTCTGCACATGCACTGACGAAGGACAGCGTACTGTTCGAAATGCGTAGATAGGAATTTTAGTACCCACGACTCACCGTAGTGTGTATAGTGATGTCACTATCCGCGCAAGGTATGAAGCATACACTCGGCATCGCGCCACCGGCCGGGGCGTGAGCCTTAATCTAGTTATCCTAGCCTGACATCCAGCACCACGTCTGCTCATACTTAAGAGGAGGGAATAGACACGGAGGAAGCACCAAGGAACGGGTAATTAAAATTAACAATAACATCCGCCTGAGTATCAGTTGATCCGTTTTTTTTCCGGTATTGAGCTCCTGTGACGGAACTCAGTACCGGAAAACAAAAATGCTATTGGGAAAGTACCCTTACACGTGCTCCGAGTATGGAGTATAAAACTCGCTCATCTGAAAGCAGCCAATGTTGATTGTAGAGCAACTTTTTGCTAATTAATATACCTGCTCTGACCCATAATCAACCATATTTTCAGTAGATCTTAAAAAATGGATCTGAATGCAAATTTCATTTCTATCAGGCTACATTTTTTGCCATTGAATTATTTATCTTATTGAAAAAATGTTGATTGGCAATGACTATTGTCATGTGTAATATTTACCCTGTTTTATGCTAATCTGACATTTGTACAGAATTTCTGTACCGCTGATGGTTTCCTCTTTTTGAAAAGAAGCATATTCATGACGTGGTTTTTACATTATTGTTGTTATTATTATACCAAATCTAAACTTGTTACTATGTGTGTCATATATTAAACTCTATAATTAACCAACTATACAAGCCCATATAATGTATTTAACAGAGATTGACATACTGATAGGAATAAAGTAGAGTGTTGTAAAGATCAGGTCGCAAACTCGAGCTGACCTTTTGAAAAAAGTCCTCACCCTTCTGACATCGCTTCACTCTTGATAACTCCCTTTAATGCTATCAATGTTATGTTAAGCCCTGCCTAGTGCTAATGGCCCTCATAGAAAAAATTACTTGTGAAGGGTGGAGGTTAACTGATTGCTATTTTTGAGGGTGGAGAAAGGAAGCTAGTGGGATTTTATTTACATTTTCCTACAAAACTTTCTTCCTTCTCGTCTCTTTATCACAGCGGTCAGCCCCTTCAAGCTCTATGACTAAAGGCCAGCACGGCTTCCTCCACTCCCTTCTTTTGTGGAACTCTGATTAAACACTTGTGTGTTACAGTAACCCTTTGTGTACAGTAAACCTTCAAAAGATTTTTTTTTTTAAAGGATTTAAAAAAAATTGGGACATTCTTAGCTAATGTCAGGAAAAGGCTTCATCCACTCCACCAGTGGGGAGCGTTTACAGGTACATATTTCTGAGCAATTTCTAAAAAGCGAGACCAATATCTAAATGTCTAAATTCATGTGTGTAATGACCCATTAATCTGATACAAATATGTGTCCCCTTTCAGAAAACTGATTTGACCTGCTTGATATTATATGTGGCACTAAAAATGAGCCAATTGCACAGAATTTAATTTTGCCGAAACGGTCGAACAATTAGATTCTGGCCCAAATTGATTCTGTCTGAATCGAAAGTGCTCTAATTGGCCTAAAATTTTGTATATGACTAGATATTATATTTTATTCTCTCATTTAAAAAAAAAAAAAATTCAACTTTTTTCTTTATCTCTCTTGCTGATCTCTACTCACTCATCTCTCTAGGCCACTATAAGAGCTTTGTGACAGAGACATGATAGCACCTAGAAAAGTCGTATACATAAAATTTGGCCCACCATGCTGTGCACAGCTTATATCCCTGTCTTTCTTGTAAAGTATAAACTCCCTATAGCATTTGGCACCAGGTATAGAGATAGATTGGCAAACGATGTACAGTGTTTGGTTACTTGTTATTCATTTTTTTGAGTTGGTGTCAGATGCCTGTGCAATTAATAAATGTGTCAGGACCCCAGGAATGTAACATTTTGCCTAAATATGTCTTGTATATAGTTGCTACCTGATATGGTTTCTGTTATTTCACTGTACATGGGCACTGGAACTTTTTCCCTACATATGTTTTTTTTTTTTTTTTTAAGGGGTTTTGCCATCACAGAAAATGGGGGCATATCACTAAGATACACGGAGAACGGAGCGGGGAAGGTAGTGGAGGGTGCACTGCGCATGTACAGCCGGCCTCCATTCATTTCTATGGGGCCGCCGAAAATATAGTCCTATAGAAATGAATTGGAGCGGGGGCCGCGCATACACGGTGCGCTCCCATTCACTTCTATGGGAGCAATGGGAGCAGTGCTTGTTGGTGGTCAGACCCGGGGAAAACCCGAGGTCCTCCAGCCACAACTCTCCCCGCTCCGTTGTAGTCATAGGGGAGGATCCCAGAGGTGGGACCCACACCTGTCAGACAATAGGGGAATATCCTAGCGATATGCCCACATTGTCTGTGATGGGAATACCCCTTTAATGTCAGCATTTGGGTAAGTATAATGTATTGAATAACTTTCTTTTTTTTTGTGGGGGCGGATAGCAATTGCATCAACAGCTTTACAATTGTTTTTTTTTTTGCAGGATGAGTTTTAACTTTCAGAGATACCCTATTTGCAGGGGCATAACTACCACCCAGTGGAGTAGCATGTGGGAGGCTGGGGGATGGTTGCATCGGGCTTAAAATTGCAAGGGGGCACCCGGCAAGGTTCCCTTAAAGTTTACGCCTCTACAGTGCCCCGGCATCGCCACAGGCCAACCCCCAGACTTAAAGTCACAACGTCTGTTATGCGTTCTAGGGCCACCCACCTCGACAATGCACACAATTTTCACTGTCTACATCGCCACGGTGGGTGGCCATCTCCTCCCTCTTGCCACAATGCTGCTACCAGAAGAGGAGAGGGACATAACACGGCAAGAAGAAGGAGGTGGCACCAGTTTGGAACCCCACACAGAACTAGAGGTGACATCTGGTATATTATCTGTACTCACAGAGTTATCACTGTGTTATCTGTGGTGTTACATAGGACTGCAGGTAACATCTACAATATCATCTGTACTCAAAGTTATCACTGTGTTATCTGTGGTGTTACATAGGACTACAGGTAGCATCTACTACATTATCACTGTTATCTGTGATGTTGCAGACAATGACAATGACAAGACATGACAAACATGTACAGTCATAAATAACATTGCAAAAAACAAGTCAACAATTAAAACAAGAGGAATGAGGGCGCTGCTCACAAGAGCTTACCGTCTATAAGGAGATGGAGGTGACATAGAGGGTAACAAGTACTTGTTATGTACAATAGTCTCCACAGTAGGAGCCAGTTTCCAGCTGATATAATTATAAGGACTGCAGATAGGTAAAAAGGAGCATGCCCACAAGTTAGGGTACTTTCACACTAGCGTTTTTCTTTTCCGGCATAGAGTTCCATCACAGGGGCTCTATACCGGAAAAGAACTGATCTCCGTGGAGAGTAATCCGTTCAGTTTGCATCAGGATGTCTTCAGTTCAGTCGTTTTGACTGATCAGGCAAAAGAGAAAACCGTAGCATGCTACGGTTTTCTCTCCGGCGAAAAAAACTGAAGACTTGCCTGAATGCCGGATCCAGCATTTTTTCCTGTAGGAATGTATTAGCGCCGGATCCGGCATTCAGAATACCGGAATGCCGGATCCGTCGTTCCGGCATGCGCATGCGCAGATCAGTAAAAATGAGAAAAATGTACAAGACGGATCCGTCGGTCCGCATGACAAGCGGAGAGACGGATCCGTCCTTGCAATGCATTTGTGAGACGGATCCGCATCCGGATCCGTCTCACAAATGCTTTCAGTCAGCAGCAGATCGGCGGATCCGGCGGCCAGTTCCGACGACGGATCACACTGCCGCAAGTGTGGAAGTAGCCTTAGGGTGTGCAATACTTGGCTTGCCCAGGGCACTGGCAACCCATGCTATGCCACTGCTACCACCACAGCAGCTATAGCAGCTTCAATAGGGCCCAGAGCAGGAAAAATTATGTACTTTCAGTGCCCACCACCTATATCCTACAGTGGCACAGGCACAGTAGACTGACTGTCTTGTGTCAATCACTGCACACAGGTATGGGAGGAGGGGGGGGGGACTGTATTGGCAACCAAGCTCAGCACTGGAGAGAGGTAAGTGGTGGTGAATGACCTGAGTGAAGTCATCATGATGTGACCAGTGCAGAAAGAGAGCTGAGCAGTGCATAGGAGAAATGGTGAGGGGCCAGAGCTTCTGTGTTGTGAATGGATGAAAGGTAGGTGGTTTTGCAGCATCCCACTACACGTGTGTGGGCACTACTTAAAAGCACTTTTTGCTCTAAAAACTGTATTATGCTGTATTATGTGACTTTGTATTAAAGGGATTCTGTCATCAGAATTTAGGCCTATAACCTAAACATATGGCGAGGTCCCTACTAATACACAGAAACCTAAAGTAGCCTGTGGCTCGATAATCATATAAAACAGGTTTATATAACCTGTCACTCACGTCAGAAATGTGTCCAAGGGGACGTCTCATGGTGCAGGGTGCCCGGCTGCAGCCATCTCCTTTCAGTGCCCAGCGCCGCCTTCTGAATCGAAATCACCGCCCTCTTTTTCATTAGATCCACCTACCTCAGTTCATCGCCGCCTCTCTAACGTCCGCTCTCCTCAGCCAGATCCCACGCGTGCGCACTAGGTATCACCTGAATTGAATAAGATCTGAAGGGAGTGTCTGAAGAAATGCAGCCTGCGCGATCCGAACCTCCGAACAGCTTTCCACCCGGCTGTAGGAGGTTGGATGACTTTAATAGGGCGGCCAAGGCAGGTTCGAGCGAAGTGCGCCGGCCGGCGCATGCGCACTTCGCATAACGAGGCCGCTGCCAGGAGTCCGCACGGACGCATCAGGTAATACCTAGTGTGCATGCGCAGGATCTGGCTGAGGAGAACGGACGTTAGAGAGGCGGCAATGAACTGAGGTAGGCAGATCTAATGAAAAGGAGGGCAGCGATTTCGACTCAGAAGGCGGCGCTGGGCACCGAAAGGAGATGGCTGCAGCCGGGCACCCTACATCATGAGACGTCCCCTTGGACACATTTCTGACGTGAGTGACAGGTTATATAAACCTGTTTTATATGATTATAGAGCCACAGGCGCATTTGATAAGGTCACTTTAGGATTCTGTGTATTAGTAGGGACCTCGCCATATGTTTAGGTTATAGGCCTAAATTCTGATGACAGAATCCCTTTTATGTATCTGCAAAATCCCTGTTACCAGGCAGATTAGGTGTAATTTATACATCCCACCACTAGATGGGGATAAAACTTAGGTATTATATATATATCTAGGTCAGGCCTAGTTAGTCAGTGGAATTCAGGGTTGAGAATGGATCAGAGTCTAGAGCAGATCTGAGTAGATCAGATTAGATTAGTGGGAGAGAATCCAGGGAGGCCTTCTGCTAACCGTGAGTAAACTGATGACCTGTGTATTATAATTTGGCCCCTCATCGGTCCACCGTGCACCTCACGTGTTGCCCCTGCGCTACTGGCTGGCTGCAGTTTCTCTTCCTCTATAAGTTATCAAATACTAGGAGTTGTGGTACTTTCATTATTCTCACTCCCTGTAATGTCCTCCGATACCCAATAACAACAGTCTGGTTTTTCTGAGAGTTGTAGTTATCTCTTTTTACATCCCTGTCCCTATAATGTCTACCGATGCCCCATAATAACAGTCTGGACAAGCTGGGAGTTGTGGTTCTCTCCTCTTATACCCCTCTCCCTACAATGTCTACTGATGCTCTGCAATAACAGTCTGGTCAAGCTGAGAGTTGTAGTTCTCTCCTCGTATCTCTTTCCATGTAATGTTCACTGATGCCCTATAATAACAGTCTGGACATTCAGGGAAAATACAGATATAACAAAAAGGTCAGTCCTGTGTCCCAACACGGACAATTACTTGCGCTGCTGCTGGTCCCGGAATAATGTGGTAGGTTTCACACTGGTAAAGTCAAGTCAATAGGTTTTGGAACCGCGCTGCTGGACACTATGTGTTCCGGTCACGAGTGGATGGTACAAGGGTGTCAGCCCCTCTCCTCAATACCAAGGAATATTGGGAGAATACTGGGAGGATCGTATTCCTTGGTATTGAGGAGAGGGGCTGACACCCTTGTACCATCCACTCGTGACCGGAACACATAGTGTCCAGCAGCGCGGTTCCAAAACCTATTGACTGGACATTCAGGGAGTTGTAGTTCTCTCCTCATATTACTCTGTAATGTCTACTGATGCCATTTAATAAAAGCCTCGACATGCTGGGAGCTGTAGTTTTCTCCTCTTATACCCTTTTCCCTCTAATGTCTACTGATACCCTATAATAACTGTCTGGAAATGCTAGAAGTTGTAGTTCTTCTCTCATCATATCCCTTTTCATGTAATGACCACTGATGCCATATAATAACAGTCTGGATATGCTGAGAATTGTAGTTCTATACTCTTATACCCTCCTCCCTATAATTTCTACTGATGCCCTATGATAACAGTCTGTAGTTGTATGTCCCTGTAATGTCCTCTGATAGCCCATAATCACATCCTAGAAATGCTGGGAGTCACCGGTGTGGCATGTGACCTGGTGGAGGCAGAACCCAGCAGTGAGGGATCAGGTAAGTATGATCACCATCGCGGGTGTAGACACGAGGTAATCCAGCGCCTTATGTGGCAGGTGACTGCTTGGCTTGTGGGAAGGTTAGTTTGAACATCCTTTTTTAGTTTTATTTTCTTTAATGCATTCACTGTGTGAGATAATAATGTGTTACTTTTATAGTACGGGTCATTATGGTTACATAGTTAATATGGTTCAAAAAAGTCAATCAAGTTCAACCAAGGGATAGGTAGGGATGTGAATTTTAGAAAAGGGGTCTGGGTTCCATAATCATTAATGCTGTTTAATTTTAAGAATTCATCTAAGCCTTTTTTTTTTTATTGTCCACTGTTCCTTCTTTGACCACCTCCCGATGTAGACTACGCCACACATTTAAAGTTCTTACAGTAAAGAAGCTTTGATGTCTCTGGAGACATCTTTTTCTTCTCCATTCGGAGGCAGTGCCCCCTTGTCTTTTAAGAGGAATTTACATGGAAAAACTTTTCACCATATTTTTTGTCCGTCCCATTTATATATTTGTATAGGTTAATCATGTCCCCCTTAGACATCTCTTCTCAACACTAAATAGATTTAATTATTTTAATCTTTCCTCACAAATAAGACCCCCCCCCATGCTCCTTATCAGTTTAGTTACTCTCCTTTGTACTCTGTCCATTTCCAGAGCATCCTTTCTATGGATTGGTGCCTAGAACTGAACTGCATATTCCAGATGAGGCCACACTAACGCTTTGTAAAGTTGTAATATTAGTCTATGCCTAGCAGCTGATTGACATTGTATGCTGTTATTCAATCTACCATCTGTAAGGACACCCAAATCCTCTACAAATGAGTCTCTCGGTGTAACTCTCTCTAGGACATAAGATGCACTTAGATTATTACTACCAAGATGCATAACTTTACATTTATCCGCATAAAACCTCATTTGCCAAGTTGATGCCCAATCACTCAGAGTGTTCAAGTCAGCTTGCAGTTTATCGACTTCTTCCCTAGACTGTACAGTACTACAAAGCTTAGTGTCATCTGCAAAAATAGAAATGGTTCTAATAATCCCAGCGACCAGCACTGAACCTTTGGGTACATCACTTATTGTAACCAGGGACCACCCTGAATCATTGAAATCATTGGAATCATTTAGATAGGAATCAGTCAGAATAGGAATCATTGACCACAACTCTCTGGACATAGTCCATCGCCTGGTTGCGGTGTTTCTTTCTTTAATTAGCTTTTTCTCATGATACTGCATTTTGAAAGGAAAACAATTTTTACTTGGGAATCGTTTTTTTTTTTTACTCACTATAAGCTTTATTAAGCATTTTATAAAATTCCACTAAGGGATTTGAGCATGATATCTTATGATCACTTCTATAACACATTGCTACATTTTTGCATTTGCAATTTATACTTTGCTGTTTGCTCTGCTTGTGTGTTGCAGTGTACTGTATGTTAAATAGACAGGCCCACTTGTTGTATGGTGAATGTGAAATATGTTTGCCCCCTCCCACCCTCCCCAGTGCTAATGGTATATTTGGATGGACATTGCATTCACCACTACTAAACATCCAGAAGAATACCTCACCACATACCTATCACTTCTAGTAACTCCTCTAATGTACTGTAGATGTTCTCTTTCCTCGTCTTCTCCATTGGGAGCAGACCATAATGACTAAAGCCACACAGACATCTTAGTTTCCTCACTTTTTCAACATCCTTCCCCTCCTGGTGCACCAACAGTGTCATCCTACTGCTACCCCCAATACTGTGCCTGCTATATAATATACTCCTGAAATAACAGTGTCTTACAAAGAGTACCAAATACTAATAATGCTCCCAAACTTCCCACCAATTATAATACTGTCCTAGGGTGCACTCATTAATAGTATCCTATACAGTGATAATGCTCCCTGAAAGTGTCCCTGTTAGTAGTTGTGCCCAGCAATAATGCATTCCCACTGTACCACCTGTAATAATTATGTCCCCTAAAGTGCCCAAAATAGTAATAAGATACAAGTAGTTTAACCAGTAGTTAAAATAGGCCCCTCTATACTGCCTCTAGTAGTAATAAGGCCCCTTGTAATCCCAGTAGTTATACTGTCCGCAGAAGTGACAGAAAAAAAAATCATCTGAGTACTGTACTTTGCTTCAATCTCAAACAGCAGTCTGTGTTCCAGCTTCACAACGTGCCGGCGCAGACAGCAACTATGAAGATATTACGTTGCCTGCATCCTGGGACATGACATCATTGGAACTGCCTGAGACCCGGCACAGGCGGTCGCAACAATGTCATCACTTCTTGACTGCATGTGCTTCCCCATAGGACTCAGGCCTAGCAGTCTTGGCCTGCGAGAGTTAACAGCAGGGCCAGGAACCATTGATTCCCATCCCCTGCCACACTATTCAAATGTATCCCCGTCCTGAGAATGGCGATACAGTTGTATCTGCAGCGGCAACTAGTTTTAGGGCCTGGCGCAGCCCACCCAGGCACTGGCCCATTTGGCTTTTACCAACATTGCCTTTGCTAGAAATATCACCTTTCTGAAACTTCGTCTTGTCTTATGAATTTACAATGGCATTCACATGATCCTAATTTAACATCTGGTATCAGTTAAATAGAAAGTCCATGAGTGTTTTCAGGAAATGCCAAGACTTATTTATTACACATTAGGCCAGGAAACATTTAGTGGTCTATACATACATTATCCATTACAGAATGTAAAACTGGCCAAATATTAGTAAATGAGAAGGAAAGCAGTAAACACGGTTTGGTTATTATGCATTCACTTACAAAGATATTGTCAATTTTTGTTGTTTTTAACTTTCAAGGGGTTGTGCCAAAATTAAAGGGGTTTTGCCTCTGGGACCCTCACCTACAACTAAAACGAAGCGGGGAGAGTTTTGGCTGGAGGACCCTTGGTTTTCCCCACCAACAAGCACCTCTGGCCACCCGTACTTATAATGAGAACAGAGCGGGGAAATGAACGGAGAGCGCACTGCACATGGGCAGCCGCCCTCCATTCCTTTCTATGGGGCCGCCGAAAATAGCCGAGGACTGGCTCAGCTATTTCCGTCTGCCCCATAGAAACTAATAGGAGTAGGGGGCGCGCGTGCATGGTGCGCTCCCATCCACTTTTATGGGAGCAGCGCTTGGTGGTGGACGGACCCCCGGAAATCCAGAGTCCTCCAGTAACAGCTCTCTCTGCTCCGTTCTGGTTGTAGGTGCGGGTCCCCCATTATCTGAAATGTTAGCACAACAACAAAAATTGACAATATCTTTGTAAGTAAATACATAATAACCAAACCGTGTCTACTGCTTTCCTTTTTTCAATGATACGCCGCGCCGCGATGAGAGGGAGGAGGGGCTAGGGGCCGGCATCTGCTTTTATAATGACAGCAGGGCCCGTGTAGTGACTGTATTCTACTACACGGGCCCCGCTCACTGTATATAATTGTATCTGTAATTGTAGGCATTGTTAATATATACAAATTCTGGGTAATCAGCGCCTGTATTACGGTACTTACAAGCGCTCGGTAGCAGAGAGGAGGGAGGAGGCGGGCCGGGAGGACGGGTTCTGGCAACGTGAGTCACTACGTCAGGCGCTTGCACCGCCCACTTTATGAATGAAGCAGGCGGCGTGGGCGCATGACGTAGTGACTCACACTGCCAGCGCCCGGCCTGCCTCCTCCCTCCTCTCTGCTACGAGCGCTTGTAAGTACCATAATACAGGCGCTGATTACCCAGAATTTTTATACATTAACAATGCCTACAATTACAGATACGATTATATACAGTGAGCAGGGCCTGTGTAGTAGAATACAGTCACTGCACGGGCCCCGCTGTCATTATAAAACCAGATGCGACCCCCACCCCCTGTATTGGGGGTCATTCACACTACAGGGACACTGTTATGGAGGGGATCTGTGGATGACACATAGCATAAGATGCTATATATGTGTCCTCCACAGATCCCCATAACAGTGCCATCCAGAGACCCCAATAAGAGCCATCCAGAGATCCCCATAACAGTGTCACCCACAGATCCCCCATAACAGTGTCACCCACAGATCCCCTCTAACTGTGTCACCCACAGATCCCTCCTAACAGTGTCACCCACAGATCCCCCCTAACAGTGTCACCCACAGATCCCCCCTAACAGTGTCACCCACAGATCCCCCCTAACAGTGTCACCCACAGATCCCCCACAACAGTGTCACCCACAGATCCCCCACAACAGTGTCACCCACAGATCCCCCACAACAGTGTCACCCACAGATCCCCCACAACAGTGTCACCCACAGATTCCCCACAAGTGTCACCCCCAGATCCCCCACAACAGTGTCACCCACAGATTCCCCACAAGTGTCACCCCCAGATCCCCCACAACAGTGTCACCCACAGATTCCCCACAACAGTGTCACCCCCAGATCCTCCACAACAGTGTCCTCAACAGATCCCCCATAATGGTGTCATCCACAGACCACCATTAGTTCAAAACCCAACAAAAGCACACCTTTTGATTCATTTATTTTTCTTTCTTATTTTCCTCCTCAAAAACCTAGGTGCGTCTTATGGGCAGATGCGTCTTATAGGGCAAAAAATACAGTAATATTGCCCCCATTGTATGTGATAGGAATACCCCTTTAAACTCTGTGACCTGTGCACAGGTCACTGTGCAGGGTGCGGGAGCAGGTAAGCTGTGACCATCACATATTGGGAATCGTGGTAATTAGTGTGAATGGTGGTTCCTGTTTATCTCTGTATGGGCTCATGCACATGACCGCATGTATTTTGCAGTCCACAAAAAAATTGATCTGCAAAAAATACGGATGACCTCTGTGTGCATTCCGTATGTTGCGGAACGGAACAGCTGGCCCCTAATAGAACAATACTATCCTTGCCAGTAATGCGGACAATAATAGGACATGTTCTATTTTTTTTGCAGAACGGAAATACGGACATACGGAAACGGAATGCACACGGAGTAAATTCCATTTTTTGGGTGGATCCATTGAAATAAATGGTTCTGCATAGGTTCCACAAAAAAAACGAGACGGACATGGAAAGAAAATACGTTTGTGTGCATGAGCTGTATGTCATATAGGTCATTGCAATCCTGTCTGTAATGATAATGAGATGACTACTTAAAATTGATATTTACAGGGCATTCCAGCATATTATTAGGCTTAGTGACCAGTGTGAAAAATGATTATCTTTATATAGGTAGTGGCATGGGAAATAAAAAATAATTTAGAAACAATATCTAACAAATATTTTAACATGAAAACCCGATTTTAAACAATAGGCAATTTTCAGATAGCACATTCCCTTTAAAATGTTAGGAGCATAACGAGAGAACATATGGGGCCATAGACATTGAGATGAATGGAGTTGCTCAGGAACCTGATGAATTCATGTGCTGTTCCTGTAACACTTATGTCGACGGGTGCTGTCATAATGAATGTATAGGAAAACTGATTTTTAATTTTAAGTATTACGGGGCAGTAACTTAAGTTCAGGAAACTGAGGCTCAGCAGTAAGGTCGGCACGGGTGGATGTTGTGATGGTTGTATTGGGTAGGTCAAGCAGATGCTGAGTTTCAAGTTTCCTGTTTCCATTCCTGGTTCATGTGAATACTGGATCAGCTTTCACTGTAGAAGCCTCTTTTCCCACCCCTTCATGATACAACAGCGGGATAAAGATGGGTCAGCTCTTTGTTATTTATATCTCATACCTAATCTACCATTGCCATATAGTCATTTTTGTAAGATAGGATGAAGCCTAATCGTATTGTATTCATTCAAAAATAGTAAGTAACAGGAAAAAATCCAGTGGTATTATCTTTTTTTTTTCACTAACTACAATTACTGATGGACTTGTCATTTTTATTATGCGTTTACAATGTGTCCAGTGGTGACAAGGAGGATGTTGACCCAGCTCCATGCAGTATTCAATAGTGTCTTTCTGTATCTTCAGGACATGATTATACCTGAGCTTGATGGTGGCTCATATGGGTGCAAGAGAGCCATGCTCCACCAGACAGTGCTATCTGTATGATGCACGTGGCGCACCGCCTGCACCCTTCTAAAGGATAGATGAAGCTTCTATATATACTAACTTCCCTTCTTGGCAAGCATGTCAGGGGCTATAGCTATGATTATAAAAAGGTCCTCTCCAACTATAATTTGTCCCAGTGCAGATTGCAGGAGTCATTGGCTAAAGAAATTTACCTTCGAGGCTGTTCTTCTTCTGCTCCTTCCATTTTAGACCCAGCATTGACAGTGAAGGGATTTGGGGAAACTGTACCCTGGGCGACTGTAGATTTTATGAGCCAATGTTACCTGAAGAATTTGTTGCCTTGGGCAGTTTGTCATTGCACTGACTACAGCTATGGAGTAATGGATGATGGAAGTGACTAGATGCAACTGCCCTAGTTAAAGGGGTCGTGCCGAGTATTAACGTTTTCCCCTTATCACAGCATCAAAGGTGCGCACTCTCTGCTCTTAACTGGAGATTAACACAAAACACTTATTTGTTTATGCTTTTTCAAATACATTCTACACACTATTAGTTTATCTATTAATATTTACGCTGTTTAAAATTGTTGGAGCAGCAATGCTTTTTGTCATTTTTTGGTATTGTATGGTTCTGTTTTATTTTTGGAAAATGAATGTGGATACCACAAGGCAAAACATCTGTTTTGATCTGAATAGGTTGGGTGAAGTGTAGCTTTCGAGTTTAGAAATATTATCCAAGACTATTGTCTTGGTTAGTTTTTTGTTTTTTGCTTCTAGAAACATTTTATTTTTATTTTGTATAATTATTTACATTTTATGAGGCCTCAAAAGTTTATTTTATCTCCTTTCATTATAAACTTGTTCCATCAGATGGGTTTTACTGAACCGAGAGCGAATGTTAACGGTAACAGTTATGTGTGAGTGAGCCTTTGCCTTGATGATATCACATGTTAATAAACCTGGTTATCCCTCATAAACATATTTCTAAGGAGTTTCCACTACTTTTGTCGGTGACATGCAAAAACCTAAGTCTGTGTGTGCTCTTATAATTTTCTGATGCAATTTCTTTCATCTGCAGGCAGAAATTTGGGAAAAAATAAGACAAAGCAGCCACCGGCAGGAAGCTCTGTGCAATGTCCTAGACACATCTGGCAGGTGAAAGAAATGTAAATATTTGGAGGAACTTGGGGTCATTTTTGGGTAGACAAGAAAGAAATTAAGATTCCATTTTAAAGATGAATGAATAAATATTGCAGGTTATTTCTCTTTAATTCTTGTTAAAGGGGTTTTCCAGGATTCATATATTGATGATCTATCCTTCCGACACCCTCGTTCATCAGCTCTTTGAAGAGGCCATGGCATCCCGGTGAGCGTTCCTAGGCCAGTGAAATCACGTTCATCAGTCACATGGCCTAGATGCAGCTCAGTGCCATTCTTGTGAATGGACCTGAGCTACAATACCAAGCACAGGCACCAAACAATGAACAGCACTGTGGTTAGTTACCTGTGTTCAGGCTGCAATGCTTACCAGAGCCCCACAGCCTCTTCAAATAGCTGATAGGAAGAAAAGCAAGTTTAAAGGATTTTCTAAGATTTTAATATTGATGGCCCATCCTCAAGATAGTTCATCAATATCTGATTAGTGAAGTTGGTAAAGTTGGTGCCGGTACAACACGGCTCTGTCCATTGGGTAGTGGATTGAGCTGGTAAATGCAGAACTGGTGTACATATTTTAAAACACATTTATTAAGTGTTTTAGGATATGGTGTAGCAAAAAGTGGTGCCATGCTCCAAAAAAAGTCCCAAAATGGTGTTGCATTTTTCTAGGGGTAAACAAAGCTAACAAAAAGGTGATGTAAACTAGACCAGGCATGGCCAACCTGCGGCTCTCCAGCTGTTGTAAAACTACAACTCCCACCATGTCCTGCTGTAGGCTGATAGCTGTAGACTGTCTGGGCATGATGGGAGTTGTAGTTTAGCAACAGCTGAAGAACCTCAGGTTGGCCATCCCTGAACTAGACAATCAATAGGTGGGCCAGATGTATTAACAGCATCAGCCATCTGTGATACTTCTAGGGAAGTTTAAGACTGTCTTACTTTTAAATAGTATTAGTAAGTGTAGTCCAGTGTTTCTAATTGCTGCAACCACCAGCGATTAGCCTATGGCTGTCTATAGACATAAGATATTCAGCTGCAGACCATAGGGAGATCTAGCTAAAGCTGGTCATACACATGAGATTTAAGGGGTTTTCCGGTATTTTACTACCACTGGATTTTACTCCTCTGGATAGGTCATCAGTGTATTATCAGTGATGGTCTGACACCTGGGACCCCTGTCTTTCAGTTGTTTAAGAAGGCAGCGGCGCTCCTGTGAGCACTGCTGCCTTCTCCATGCTCACTAAGCACAGCGCCGTACATTATAGTGGCTGTGCTTGGTATTGCACTCAGCCTCATTGAAGGATAGGTTATCAGTAGTAAAATCCCCAAAAAAACAGTTAATGTTCACTGAACCCGCTGATTTTGATGGGACCCAATGAATATTTAATGTATATGATGGCAAATCTAGCTAAAGCTGCTCATACACATTAGGTTAACATTGACAGAACCCACCGATTTCATCAAGACTGGACGACCACCTAGTGTGACTTTCTACCAATGGAAAATGTTGTAGGAAAGAAGAACTGAGCTCTTTGTGTAATGTCAGGACTTGTTGGGTCCTCTAACGCTGGCCATAGACATGAGATTATGATTTGCCAGAATGTATCTGATTAATCGCCTTCTAGCAGACGAAGATTAAGTCCATTATAAAAACAACACCATCTTCTTGCACAACATGGATAGTGATAGGCCATAATCTGGCTAATCATGCCATAATGTTTTAGTTTCAGCTGATAATGGCCTAAAACTTCAAACATGACTGATCACATTTTCAGGAGATCGATGTGGCAAACACAAAGCTAGAGATGCTCTTTAGAGGCAAATAACAATTTTAGCCCAATATGGTGAAAATAATGCAATACCGATATGGTTGTCAGACCCTGTTCTTTACAGTACATATGGAAATACGTTCCTATAAGGTTAACAATTTTACTGCAATTGTTCACAGTGTAGCAATATAGTCATTATATCTGCCTATTTTGATAGTAAATATCACAGTAACTACTGTCCATTTATTTATTTATTCTCATTTTATTCTCTTTTATGAACGCAGTCAGTATTGCAGTTTATAGAGTCTGCTTCTTTGAACTCTATTTAAGCGCTGGAAGGACCTACCTTTTTGTGAAAGGAATAGGGTAAGTCATTGAAGTTTTACACATATGTTAAAATCAGTTTAGTAAGGGTGAAAACGTGCACTCAACAGCTTTGTTACTGCCCCGGTAAAAAACTGTCCATACACTTTCTCACAGCTCGTGCCAAGCTTTTACTTTCACCCAGCTTTATATCATTATGGCTTCCTATCATTTTGATTATGTTGATGTAATGTCCCCAGACCAGATGTGGAAGCCTCCTGCGCCAGATGTGTGTTCTTAGGCCGGATCTACTTGGTGCTGCTGATGAGTGGTGCAAAGGTCTGGTTTGACTTGGATCTCTTTCAAACAGGTTTTCATTTCACACATGTGCCTCCTCCCTGCATACCCCACTAATCCATTTCCTACTGCTATAGGGTAACTCTTTATGTTGTGCAGGGAACCTTCTTTTTAAGTGTTGTCTGTGTATAATTTATGTATGGTACTTCTTTCCTGAGGTGAGACAGAGGGTTGAATTTGAGCCTAAAGTCTGTAAAAACTGTGCTCACAGACAATTGTGGCTTCTCTATGTGGATACAAGCGCAAATGCATTTTTTGGCATGCATCTGAGATTTGTAAACTCAGTACTTTTCAGTATGCAAACACCAAATGCGGAAAGTGTCAAGGACATATCACCAAGGTGCTCATTATATATGTCATACATTGTCATACATTGCCGTGTTTTATTTATTACACTACAGAGTATTTGAAGGCCATTATTTCAGGCTTGACTAGGCCAGCATTTTATTGGACTTGTAGGAGTCTCCTGGTTTCCACCCTACTCTTAAAATATTCTAGAAAATGGCAAAAAAATTGTTTCCTTTGAAAGTGGTCCAATATTAAGTTCTTTGAGCCAAAATGAGGAATGTGACAAATAACCTGATACTATATAAAACTGGAAATAAATGAATTGGAAATAAACAATAACATAGGGAAGTTGCCATTGCCTTTTAGGAATAATCCAGCCATATAATGTAGATGGCTATTTTTTCTAAATGTCTATGAACATGCACACTTGGCTCACCACCAAAGCCATGCTAGATTCCACACTTTCTATATTTGCCTTGTGCCCTATCATGCTCTGGGCGTGCTTCCTCCAGAGCAACTCTCCTAGGTCTCCCACAACTGTTTGAGCCACCATCTAGACACCAATATCTGTTTAGCATTTTCTACCTTCTTGAATGAGCACATTATAAAAACAAAACAACACAATCTGTTTGCACAACATGGATAGTGATGGGACATAATCTGGCCAGTCATGCCATACTCTTAATTTCAGCTGATAATGGCCTAAAACTTCCAACATGACTGATCACATTTTCAGCAGATTGGTGTAGCTAGCATAAGGCTAGAGATGTTCTTTAGACGCAAATATAAATTTTTGCAAAATATGGTGAAAATAATGCAATGCTGATATGGTTGTCAGACCCTGTTCTTTTACAGTACATATGGAAATACCTACCTATAAGGTTAACAGTTTTACTGAAGTTGTTCACAATGTAGTAAAATAGTCATTATGTCTGCCTATGTTGATAGTAAATATCAGCATTTTCTACCTTCTTGAATAAAGAAAGATTGCTTACTATGTCTATTCTTAGCGATCACATAAGGGAATAAGGGAATAGGAGTACACTATAGGTATTGTGATCATCCTTGGGAGTTGTGAATATCCCAGGCAGCTCTTAGGGTATGTACAGTACAGACCAAAAGTTTGGACACACCTTCTCATTCAAAGAGTTTTCATTATTTTCATGACTATGAAAATTGTAGATTCACACTGAAGGCATCAAAACTATGAATTAACACATGTGGAATTATATACATAACAAAAAAGTGTGAAACAACTGAAAATATGTCATATTCTAGGTTCTTCAAAGTAGCCACCTTTTGCTTTGATTACTGCTTTGCACACTCTAGGCATTCTCTTGATGAGCTTCAAGAGGTAGTCACCTGAAATGGTCTTACAACAGTCTTGAAGGAGTTCCCAGAGATGTTTAGCACTTGTTGGCCCTTTTGCCTTCACTCTGCGGTCCAGCTCACCCCAAACCATCTCGATTGGGTTCCGGTCAGGTGACTGTGGAGGCCAGGTCATCTGGCGCAGCACCCCATCACTCTCCTTCATGGTCAAATAGCCCTTACACAGCCTGGAGGTGTGTTTGGGGTCATTGTCCTGTTAAAAAATAAATGATGGACTAACTAAACGCAAACCGGATGGAATAGCATGTCGCTGCAAGATGCTGTGGTAGCCATGCTGGTTCAGTATGCCTTCAATTTTGAATAAATCCCCAACAGTGTCACCAGCAAAGCACCCCCACACCATCACACCTCCTCCTCCATGCTTCACGTGGGAACCAGGCATGTAGAGTCCATCCGTTCACCTTTTCTGCGTCACACAAAGACACGGTGGTTGGAACCAAAGATTTCAAATTTGGACTCATCAGACCAAAGCACAGATTTCCACTGGTCTAATGTCCATTCCTTGTGTTCTTTAGCCCAAACAAGTCTCGTCTGCTTGTTGCCTGTCCTTAGCAGTGGTTTCCTAGCAGATATTCTACCATGAAGGCCTGATTCACACAGTCTCCTCTTAACAGTTGTTCTAGAGATGTGTCTGCTGCTAGAACTCTGTGTGGCATTGACCTGGTCTCTAATCTGAGCTGCTGTTAACCTGCGATTTCTGAGGCTGGTGACTCGGATGAACTTATCCTCCGCAGCAGAGGTGACTCTTGGTCTTCCTTTCCTGGAGCGGTCCGCATGTGAGCCAGTTTCTTTGTAGCGGACTGACTGATCTTAATTTCTTAAAGTAATGATGGCCACTCGTTTTTCTTTACTTAGCTGCTTTTTTCTTGCCATAATACAAATTCTAACAGTCTATTCAGTAGGACTATCAGCTGTGTATCCACCTGACTTCTCCACAATGCAACTGATGGTCCCAACCCCATTTATAAGGCAAGAAATCCCACTTATTAAACCTGACAGGGCACACCTGTGAAGTGAAAACCATTTCAGGTGACTACTTCTTGAAGCTCATCAAGAGAATGCCAAGAGTGTGCAAAGCAGTAATCAAAGCAAAAGGTGGCTACTTTGAAGAACCTAGAATATGACATATTTTCAGTTGTTTCACACTTTTTTGTTATGTATATAATTCCACACGTGTTAATTCATAGTTTTGATGCCTTCAGTGTGAATCTACAATTTTCATAGTTATGAAAATAAAGAAAACTCTTTGAATGAGAAGGTGTGTCCAAACTTTTCGTCTGTACTGTATATTATTGGTATATAAAATCCCTGCTTCAATCAGTTTTTTTGGGGGCAACTGGTAAATCACACCAGTAGAAATTATTTCTTCAAATAGTTTTTGTCACTCTGTGTAGATGCGGTAAAACGCAGCAAAACCGCACACAACTGCTGCGCAATACAATTGCACTATAATATACTTTCTATGTTAGAAAGTATATTATAAGTATATTACACCCCTCAGTAAGTCACACCTATCGATAGCACACCTATACCAGTCCTTAAAAAGACTTTTGTGGCCCTATTAGCTAGCGATTTGTGTCCCTAACAGCCTGTCCCTGCTCCACACAGCAACCTCTCCCTACACTGGCAAAAGACTGAATGTAAAATGGCGCCCAGATCAGGTTTATTTATAAGGTAGGGGGTATGTCCATGTGCTGAAACTTTTCAATTGGCTGTCCTGTACCACCTGATGGATGTGTCATGGGTCAAAGTTTTTCACAATGTAAAAGAATATGGCGGTCGCGAATATCGTCATATGTTCGCATATTCGGCGAATAGCGAACGTGCGAAGTTTGCCGCGAACCGACTGCCGGGCGAACCGAAAGGCCATCTCTATATATCAATCTGCTCAGCTCTTCCTACTATATTCCTGCAGAATGTCCTGCATTTTATGGTAATAAGTCATCTACATATATAAGGCCTCCATTAACATTAGGATATTGTCTACCAAACCTGCCATTTTCAGCAGAGGTGGCCGATAAGCTAACCTGTATCGGGGCTCTTTGATGGTAAGGTGCTTTTAATTATAAGGGCCGATCCCTTTGTTCTCCCAGGAGATGTCTGGCAGCAACTTTATCCTCTTTCTCCACTGACAACACACGCTTGGCTGAACAGTACATGTGTGTATTGAGTGTCATGAGCATGAGTGATAACTGTATTATGGTGGGAAAATTATTGGGAATGAATGACATACGCTTATTCCTGACAATCTGCCTGTCTAAAGCTGCAGCTGATCACCCATTGAACAAGCAAAATGCTCATTCATCGGGTGAAATTGTTGTTCCCGAAGACAAGTAAATTATTATTTCTGGGCAGCAGATCGTGCTGTCTAAACATCACTCTGTTGTCCAGAATCAATGCAGCTGTATCGGTCTCATACTGTGGAGGTGATCGCTGCATGTAAATACAGCGCTTCACCCCCACTGAACGAGCAGCTAGTTGTCAGGAAGCTCACCATTAGCTAGTGAAAGTATATGGGCAACTTTAATCTTATTTAGCCATATTCATTAATATCTTTTCCTACAGTTCTTGCTAAGTATACCCAATATCATAAATATAAGGATAGGTAACTAAGTCTGGCCCCAAGAGAACAAGTAAGTACATTAATAGTGAGTTCTAAAATAGGTAAACCACATATATGTTGAATATTCTTGGGCCATAATGCACTCTTTTTATATCGTATGAAGTTGTATCCAGACTAGTTTTCCTCGCACATGAATGTTTAGTAGAAACTAGTGTTGAGCGCGAATATTCGAATACCGAATTTTAGTCGCGAATATCAGCACTTCGAGAATTCGCAAATATTTTGAATATAGTGCTATATATTCGTAATGCCGAATACTCAGAATTTTTTTCCATCTGAACACATGATTCCTCCCTGCTTCTTGCTTGTGGGCCAATGATGTCATTGGCCCGCAAGCAAGAAGCAGGGAGGAATCGTGTGTTTACTTCAGATGGAAAAGAATGACGAATATTCCAAAAAATATATATTCTATAGTGCTATATATTCTTTTGTGACCCACGCCTGTATTGAGCGCGCAATATTCGTATATTATGTGATCATTACCTTGCCAATTTTCACCAAAAAAAAAGAATGTGATGAATATACTACCAAATATTCATGAAATATCACAAATTCGAATATGACCCCTGCCGCTCATCACTAGTAGACACCTGGTTATAGAGGTTGAAACTGGACCTCTTAAAAAAACAAAATAATGAGAGTGGATCTGGTTCCTTTTTTGTATGCTGACCACATCAACTCTTACGCCCCATTCACACTTACCACTGGAGGGTCTATATGAGTGAACGCACACATCTGCAGGATCATTCTTGGACTTTAACCAGACCTTCTCTCCCCAGAGCCCTAGTACTAAATGCGGGTTTTCTCCGAGCTAGCGCATTTGTGAAATGTTCAGCAAAATCTCAGTGGCCGTGTTGCTGATGTTTGCCATGTGACTGGCTTGTTGACATGTTTGTCATGTGACTAACTGGAAACCAGAATAAACAGTAGACACATTAGAACCATGAGACAACATGGCTGATTGTAAAAATGAGTAGATCTGCAAACTTATAGAAACATAGAATGTGTCGGCAGATAAGAACCATTTGGCCCATCTAGTCTGCCCAATATACTAAGTACTATGGATAGCCCCTGGCCCTATCTTATATGAAGGATGGCCTTATGCCTATCCCATGCATGCTTAAACTCCTTCACTGTATTTGCAGCTACCACTTCTGCAGGAAGGCTATTCCATGCATCCACTACTCTCTCAGTAAAGTAATACTTCCTGATATTACTTTTAAACCTTTGCCCCGCTAATTTAAAACTGTCCTCTTGTAGCAGTTTTTCTTCTTTTAAATGTTCTCTCCTCTTTTACCTGGTTGATTCCCTTTATGTATTTAAAAGTTTCTATCATATCCCCTCTGTCTCGTCTTTCTTCCAAGCTATACATGTTAAGGTCCTTTAATCTTTCCTGGTAAGTTTTATCCTGCAATCCATTTACCAGTTTAGTAGCTCTTCTCTGAACTCTCTCCAAAGTATCAATATCCTTCTGGAGATATGGTCTCCAGTACTGAGCACAATACTCCAAATGAGGTCTCACTAGTGCTCTGTAGAGCGGCATGAGCACCTCCCTCTTTCTACTAGTAATGCCTCTCCCTATATACCCAAGCATTCTGCTAGCATTTCCTGCTGCTCTATGACATTGTCTGCCTACCTTTAAGTCTTCTGAAAGAATGACCCCTAAGTTCCTTTCCTCAGATACTGAGGTTAAGACTGTATCACTGTTTTATATTCTGCTCTTGGGTTTTTACGCCCCAGGTGCATTATTTTGCACTTATCCACATTAAATTTTAGTTGCCAGATTTTTGACCATTCCTCTAGTTTTCCATTTGGTGTATCCCTCCAGGAACATCAACCCTGTTACAAATCTTTGTGTCATCAGCAAAAAGACACACCTTACCATCGAGGCCTTCTGCAATTTTGCTGATAAAGATATTAAACAATATGGGTCCCAGAACAGATCCCTGAGGTACCACACTGGTAACAATACCTTGGTCTGAATATACTCCATTGACTACAACCCTCTGTTGCCTGTCCCTCAGCCACTGCCTAATCCATTCAACAATATGGGAGTCCAAGCCCAAAGACTGCACTTTATTGATAAGCCTTCTATGTGGGACAGTATCGAAAGCCTTACTGAAGTCTAGATAAGCGATGTCTACTGCACCTCCGCCATCTATTGTTTTAGTCACCCAATCAAAAAAATCTATAAGATTAGTTTGACATTATCTCCCTGAAGTAAACCCATGCTGTTTTTCATCTTTCAATCCATGGGATTTTAGATGTTCCACAATCCTCTCCTTAAGTATGGTTTCCATTAATTTCCCCACTATAGATGTCAGGCTTACTGGCCTATAGTTGCCCGATTCCTCCCTACTACCTTTCTTGTGAATCGGCACAACATTTGCTAATTTCCAATCTTCTGGGACGACTCCTGTTGCCAGTGATTGGTTTAATAAATCTGTTAATAGTTTTGCTAGTTCACCGCTGAGCTCTTTTAATAGCGTTGGGTGCATCCCATCAGGCCCCTGTGACTTATTTGTATTGATTTTAGACATCTGACTTAGAACCTCTTCCTCTGTAAAGACACATGCATCAAAAGATTCATTAGTCTTCTTTCCTAACTGAGGTCCTTTTCCTTCATTTTCCTTCGTAAAGACTGAACAGAAGTATTCATTGAGGCAGTCAGTTAGTTCTTTATCTTCTTCCATATACCTTCCTTCTTTTGTTTTTAATTTTGTAATTCCTTGTTTTAGTTTCCTTTTTTCATTTATGTATCTGAAGAATGCCTTATCGCCTTTTTTCCCTGACTGAGCTAATTTCTCTTCTGCCTGTGCTTTAGAAGCTCTTATAACTTGTTTGGCCTCTCTCTGCCTAATCTTGTAAATTAGCCTGTCATCCTGTTTTTTTTTTTTTTTTTTTTATAATTCCTAAATGCTATCTTTTTGTTTTTAATGATTTTGGCCACTTCTGCTGAGTACCACAGTGGTCTTTTCCTTTTTTTGCTTTTACTGACAAGCCTAATGCAATTTTCTGTTGCCTTCAATAGTGCCTCTTTTAAGTAGTCCCATTTCTCCTGGACTCCAATGAAACTGTTCCAATCTGATAGGGACTCGTATACCACTAATCTAATTTTAGAAAAGTCAGTTTTTCTAAAATCTAAAACTTTTGTTTTTGTGTGGTGTGACTCAGTCACTGTACTTATAGTAAACCACACTGACTGGTGATCACTAGATCCCAAGCTTTCCCCTACAGTAATACCATATATCAAATTCCCATTTGTGAATACTAAATCTAAAATGGCCTCCTTCCGGGTTGGCTCCTCAACTACTTGTTGCAGAGATAATCCCAGTAGGGAATTTAGAATATCTGTACTCCTGGCAGAACTAGCTATTTTGGTTTTCCAGTTTACATCAGGAAGATTGAAGTCTCCCATAATGATAACTTCGCCCTTCAATGTCATTTTAGCTATTTCCTCAACTAGTAGATCATCTAATTCTTTGACTTGGCTAGGTGGTCTATACAGGTCCTTCTAAAAAAATTAGCATATTGTGATAAAGTTCATTCTTTTCTGTAATGTACTGATAAACATTAGACTTTCATATATTTTAGATTCATTACACACCAACTGAAGTAGTTCAAGCCTTTTATTGTTTTAATATTGATGATTTTGGCATACAGCTCATGAAAACCCAAATTTCCTATCTAAAAAAATTAGCATATTTCATCCGACCAATAAAAGAAAAGTGTTTTTAATACAAAAAAAGTCAACCTTCAAATAATTATGTTCAGTTATGCACTCAATACTTGGTCGGGAATCCTTTTGCAGAAATGACTGCTTCAATGCGGCGTGGCATGGAGGCAATCAGCCTGTGGCACTGCTGAGGTGTTATGGAGGCCCAGGATGCTTCGATAGCGGCCTTAAGCTCATCCAGAGTGTTGGGTCTTGCGTCTCTCAACTTTCTCTTCCCAATATCCCACAGATTCTCTATGGGGTTCAGGTCAGGAGAGTTGGCAGGCCAATTGAGCACAGTAATACCATGGTCAGTAAACCATTTACTAGTGGTTTTGGCACTGTGAGCAGGTGCCAGGTCGTGCTGAAAAATGACATCTTCATCTCCATAAAGCTTTTCAGCAGATGGAAGCATGAAGTGCTCCAAAATCTCCTGATAGCGGCTGCATTGACCCTGCCCTTGATAAAACACAGTGGACCAACACCAGCAGCTGACTTGGCACCCCAGACCATCACTGACTGTGGGGACTTGACACTGGACTTCAGGCATTTTGGCATTTCCCTCTCCCCAGTCTTCCTCCAGACTCTGGCACCTTGATTTCCGAATGACATGCAACGAATGACAGTGCTGCTTCTCTGTAGCCCAGGTCAGGCGCTTCTGCCGCTGTTTCTGGTTAAAAAGTGGCTTGACCTGGGGAATGCGGCACTGGTAGCCCATTTCCTGCACACGCCTGTACACGGTGGCTCTGGATGTTTCTACTCCAGACTCAGTCCACTGCTTACGCAGGTCCCCCAAGGTCTGGAATCGGTCCTTCTCCACAATCTTCCTCAGGGTCCGGTCACCTCTTCTCGTTGTGCAGCGTTTTCTGCCACACTTTTTCCTTCCCACAGACTTCCCACTGAGGTGCCTTGATACAGCACTCTGGGAACAGCCTATTCGTTCAGAAATTTCTTTCTGTGTCTTACCCTCTTGCTTGAGGGTGTCAATGATGGCCTTCTGGACAGCAGTCAGGTCGGCAGTCTTACCCATGATTGCGGTTTTGAGTAATGAACCAGGCTGGGAGTTTTTAAAAGCCTCACGAATCTTTTGCAGGTGTTTAGAGTTAATTAGTTGATTCAGATGATTAGGTTAATAGCTCGTTTAGAGAACCTTTTCATGATATGCTAATTTTTTGAGATAGGAATTTTGGTTTTTCATGAGCTGTATGCCAAAATCATCAATATTAAAACAATAAAAGGCTTGAACTACTTCAGTTGGTGTGTAATGAATCTAAAATATATGAAAGTCTAATGTTTATCAGTACATTACAGAAAATAATTAACTTTATCACAATATGCTAATTTTTTTAGAAGGACCTGTATATCACACCTACACGAGTTACCTTATGATTATCAAGCTGCAAGGTAACCCAAACTGACTCTAAATTGTTCTCGCTAACTTCTTTCTGTAAGGGCTAATGCTGAAATAGTGAAACAGTTTTAAGGAACGGCAAGAGATTCAGTCGTTTACGACCAACTAACCAGTTTGCTACATAATTGCGGTGTTTATAGATCAAAAGCTCTGATGAACAGCAAACTAAAGGCAGTGAAAAAGCAGTACCATCATGTTGTGGATCAAAATGGCCCAAGTGGAAATGACCCCCAAACATGGTACAGGAAATTATGCTGTTATTATGGGAATGGTTTTAAGAAATTGTACATATATTTTAATGTCATGGCTGATGTCTTCTTGCATAAATACAACCAGCATGTTTCCCAGAGCTGCAACCCCCCACTAGACACAAAAACTCCAGATAAACTTAAACTTGACCTTTATTTAAATACATTAGAAACAAAAATCAGAAATTGCATAATTCAGGATCATTGTGGCACTTCTCTAATATTTTCTGTATAGTACAGCGGAATTAAAAAATGCAAACATTGACATGAAAACTGATCTTTCATAATACACTACGTGCAGAATTATTAGGCAAATGAGTATTTTGACCACATCATCCTCTTTATGCATGTTGTCTTACTCCAAGCTGTATAGGCTCGAAAGCCTACTACCAATTAAGCATATTAGGTGATGTGCATCTCTGTAATGAGAAGGGGTGTGGTCTAATGACATCAACACCCTATATCAGGTGTGCATAATTATTAGGCAACTTCCGTTCCTTTGGCAAAATGGGTCAAAAGAAGGACTTGACAGGCTCAGAAAAATCAAAAATAGTGAGATATCTTGCAGAGGGATGCAGCACTCTTAAAATTGCAAAGCTTCTGAAGCGTGATCATCGAACAATCAAGCGTTTCATTCAAAATAGTCAACAGGGTCGCAAGAAGCATGTGGAAAAACCAAGGCGCAAAATAACTGCCCATGAACTGAGAAAAGTTAAGCGTGCAACTGCCAAGATGCCACTTGCCACCAGTTTGGCCATATTTCAGAGCTGCAACATCACTGGAGTGCCCAAAAGCACAAGGTGTGCAATACTCAGAGACATGGCCAAGGTAAGAAAGGCTGAAAGACGACCACCACTGAACAAGACACACAAGCTGTAACGTCAAGACTGGGCCAAGAAATATCTCAAGACTGATTTTTCAAAGGTTTTATGGACTGATGAAATGAGAGTGAGTCTTGATGGGCCAGATGGCTGGATTGGTAAAGGGCAGAGAGCTCCAGTCCGACTCAGACGCCAGCACGGTGGAGGTGGAGTACTGGTTTGGGCTGGTATCATCAAAGATGAGCTTGTGGGGCCTTTTTGGGTTGAGGATGGAGTCAAGCTCAACTCCCAGTCCTACTGCCAGTTTCTGGAAGACACCTTCTTCAAGCAGTGGTACATGAAGAAGTCTGCAAGGTAAGAAAAACATGATTTTCATGCAGGACAATGCTCCATCACACGCGTCCAAGTACTCCACAACGTGGCTGGCAAGAAAGGGTATAAAAGAAGAAAATCTAATGACATGGCCTCCTTGTTCACCTGATCTGAACCCCATTGAGAACCTGTGGTCCATCATCAAATGTGAGATTTACAAGGAGGGAAAACAGTACACCTCTCTGAACAGTGTCTGGGAGGCTGTGGTTGCTGCTGCACGCAATGTTGATGGTGAACAGATCAAAACACTGACAGAATCCATGGATGGCAGGCTTTTGAGTGTCCTTGCAAAGAAAGGTGGCTATATTGGTCACTGAATTGTTTTTGTTTTGTTTTTGAATGTCAGAAATGTATATTTGTGAATGTTGATATGTTATATTGGTTTCACTGGTAAAAATAAATAATTGAAATGGGTATATATTTGTTTTTTGTTAATTTGCCTAATAATTATGTACAGTAATAGTCACCTGCACACACAGATATCCCCCTAAAATAGCTAAAACTAAAAACAAACTAAAAACTACTTCCAAAAATATTCAGCTTTGATATTAATGAGTTTTTTGGGTTCATTGAGAACATGGTTGTTGTTCAATAATAAAATTAATCCTCAAAAATACAACTTGCCTAATAATTCTGCACACCCTGTATTGCTATTACACGTTTTATTAATGTAAGAGCTCTGTAGAGAAGGCTTGGGGTTTTGAGACAGGCTACTGTTTTTGCACTGAAGAGAACAACAGTAGCCTCCTACCCTAAACTTACTCCACCGAGCTCTTACATAAATTATTTTCTCAAAATGTGTGATAGCCACTGTATGCTGTGACAATCCTGTGTATATGGTATTGTTTGCTGTCTTCAATTTCACTGTATATTATTTCAGCATTGGATATTTTATTTCAGTACAGTAGAGTCGTGAACTACTTCTACATCTAAGAGGTGGAGGAATAAACCAAATCTCTCTGAAAGGATGTCTGCTGAAATGAGGCACTTATTGAGATGGACAAGGATAGAGATGAGCGTAGTGAGCTTCGGATACAAGATCCAAAGTCACCTCGCTTAAAACTTTGGAATAATGCTGTACGGAGATCCGAGACTTTGGTGAATAACATTGGTATTTGATTTTTATACTGGAAAAACATTTTAAAATTTGTATCCAAACTTGGGTTTAGTTCCAAGGTACCAGTCAAAACTTAAGCCGAGTTTGGATCAAAGTTTTAAAGTGGTTTTCCAGATTATAAATCAAATACCGAGGTCATTCACCGAAGTGTCGCAATACTTTGAGAATAACTGACTTCGCCTCATTGGAGGCCGTACATTTTAATGCTGTACAGAGATGGATCTCCATACAACATTATTCCAAAGTTTTGAGCTAAGCGACTTCGGATCTTGGATGAGTTTGCTTCTCTCATTACTAGACAAGGACTTAAGTGAGCGTGAGTGGTTTCAGTTGCAGAAGCAGCGGGATTAAGGAGCGAGTAAGAAGTGAGGCACAAGCTGAGAAGGCACAGAAGATGGCTGTTTTGCAGAGCTTGACTTCTCTTCTCCATTAGATGGTGAGGCAAATGCCAGCCACGCAGCTTCTGTTCATACCTGCACACAGCCTCAGTTCAAACCTTCTGTTCTGCCCAGCAGGGTTAGAGAATCATTACAGATCATGTCTGCCTCAGTCTTGGCATTTCTGAAGTGTTTAGAGTAGTTATAGGACCATCTAGCGGTGTTAAATTTTATTACACTTTGTTTCTCCTGTTACAATACTACTGCATTTTGGGTGGTGCACTGCATGGTGGGAGTGCAAAGTATTATAATTAACAGGAGTCTCCATGACACAGTTCAGAGCTGTCCTATGCATGTCTTCTTCTCAAACTCCACCATCCTTGTAAAAGAAAATCTGTTTAGAGATCTACCTTTGTTTCAGGGACATGATGTTATTGTCACGGATCAGCGGATGTGAACCCACTGTGCCAATGACTAGCAATACTCTGGAAGGAGTAACTAAGCAACTACCCGGATTTCACTAGAGCCTCAGATGGTGAGGATAGGCTTGACCATCCTTAATTGCCAGGGGGTACTCCAGAGTGTAAACCAGTCAGTGGCAGCTGGTCCAGGCATATGAGGAGGTACCTGCGAAGGTACCGACAGTACAGACATTGTCAGACAGGCAGGGTCGTTATAAGGAGCAACAAGACAGGAACCGGAGGAAGAGGCAGAGACGTAGTCAGAACAAGCAATGGGTCAGGGCAGGCGGCACAGGAATAAGGTCAGACAATCCGTGTCGGCAACAGGAGAGGTGATGCAAGCAGGCAGGGATCAGACGATAAACGAAGTCCAGTAGCGAAGTATGAAGTCAGGAACATGAGTGGTAACCAAGCTCTTTTGCACAAGATTAGGACCTTGACTCTGAGGCGTCTGGGTAAAGGGCTGAGCCACTTAAATACCTGCAGGAGAGCCAGGATAGGTTAACGAGCTCACATGACATGACTTAGCCCCGCCCAGGGAATGATACGTACTGCCACATCAGCAGCCGAGTACAAGCAGTGTTCAGGTTAAATGGAAGTTGTGGAACGGAATCCACATAGGTAATACCAACCACGCAGGCAGACTCCAGAGCTGCAACAGAGGCTGGAAGTAGAGATCACAGATGAGCATGGCACACTGGAACACAGTGATGAGTGGTGGAACAGCGCCGCACAGAGGTCGTTGTTACAGTTATGCAAAGCTGTTCAGCTAGTAATAATGTTATTGTTAGACATGTAATCCTATGTATAGGCAGCCATTTTACCATGGGCTTTCACTGTCAATTCAAATGCTATAGTACATGCTATCCATGCTTAATACTTATACATGTTATTTGTATTCTTGTAGTTTTACCAAACAATCCTGTTTTACGAATCAATCGTATATAATCAATCAATCACATATGTACAACCTGTTGACCAATATACAAGTTAGACTACAAAGAACAGTCCTCCTTTTTGGAAGACAGGAATGGTTTATGCTGAATGTCAGACTAAACACTGTGTGAACGTGTAAGAAGACAGAACACCTTCCACACAGCCTTAGTTCACGCCTGTCACTCAATTCACCTCCACCTGGAGTCAAGATTTATACTATCCAAATGAAAAGGTGTAGGGTTTTACTTATACGAGCCTGTGAAAAAACAGCCAGCCTTTGAACTTATATCAGAATTGAACTTGCACTACTTCTATAGAGAGCATTTACATTCTTACAAACCTCATGCACACAACTGTAGTTTTTTGTTTGTGCTCTATCAACATGTTTACCTGTTTGGAACAATTCATATATTTTTGCACATGGATATTCTTGTCTGTATTGTCGGGGGTTGACTGGGAAATTGCATCTGGAAAAGAAAAAAAAGGCCCTATGTTGTAGGTGTGTCCAAACTGACATATGGTGGGGCTAACAGGTGGGTGGGGTCAGCTATACCATATTGCTGCACAAAATACTGCAGAGCAAAATATCTCAGTGCAATTGTCAAGGATGCCCTGAGGGAACCAGTGTTGCAGGGTGACCTCTGCTGATGTCAGATCCCCAGGCCAATGAGGAAATGTGTCAGGACTCCCAAGCATCAGGGATCATTGGCGGCAGCTCCACCCGGTGTGCAGGTACGACGGCATGATCTGCCTTCCTTTTGTAGAAAAGAAATTTGTTGTCCTCTGGCATCCCCCTACTGCTCCCTAGCATTTATTGAAGATTCCTTTGGCTTGGATTTCTGCATTTGGTAATGCAACTACGTTTTTGGCAGCTGGCGATTTGGTATCATATTGATCTTGATTGTTCTGACTTTTTGGCGTGTTTTGTTTTCTTGTTTGCTTCTGGTATTACTTATACTGCATTGTCCAACTGGCTTTTGACCCCTTTTCCGTATGACAACTTTCTTAGATTTTGTCCGTTTGTTTGTCTATGCTTGTGTGTCGTCCTTCACGTATTGCAGTATAGGAACTTTTGTCCAGTTGTAGGGTCACTACTAGAGTTGAGCGAACACCTGGATGTTCGGGTTCGAGAAGTTCGGCTGAACTTCCCGGAAATGTTCGGGTTCGGGATCCGAACCCGACCCAAACTTCGTCCCGAACCCCATTGAAGTCAATGCGGACCCGAACTTTTTGGGCACTAAAAAGGCTGTAAAACAGCCCAGGAAAGGGCTAGAGGGCTGCAAAAGGCAGCAACATGTAGGTAAATCCCTGCAAACAAATGTGGATAGGAAAATGAATAAAAATAAAAATAAAATAAATAAAAATTAACCAATATCAATTGGAGAGAGGTCCCATAGCAGAGAATCTGGCTTCACGTCACCCACCACTGTAACAGTCCATTGTCATATATTTAGGCCCCGGCACTCAGGCAGAGGAGAGAGGACCTGTAACAGAGAATCTGGCTTCATGTCAGCAGAGAATCAGTCTTCATATCATAGCAGAGAATCATGCTTCACGTCACCCAACACTGTAACAGTCCATTGTCAGATATTTAGGCCCAGGCACCCAGGCAGAGGAGAGAGGTCCCGTAACAGAGAATCTGGCTTCATGTCAGCAGAGAATCAGTCTTCATATCATAGCAGAGAATCATGCTTCACGTCACCCAACACTGGAACAGTCCATTGTCAGATATTTAGGCCACGGCACCCAGGCAGAGGAGAGAGGTTCCGTAACAGAGAATCTGGCTTCATGTCAGCAGAGAATCAGTCTTCATATCATAGCAGAGAATCATGCTTCACGTCACCCAACACTGTAACAGTCCATTGTCAGATATTTAGGCCCAGGCACCCAGGCAGAGGAGAGAGGTCCCGTAACAGAGAATCTGGCTTCATGTCAGCAGAGAATCAGTCTTCATATCATAGCAGAGAATCATGCTTCACGTCACCCAACACTGGAACAGTCCATTGTCAGACATTTAGGCCCAGGCACCCAGGTAGATGAGAGAGGTCCCGTAACAGAGAATCTGGCTTCATGTCAGCAGAGAATCATTCTGCATGTCATAGCAGAGAATCAGGCTTCACGTCACCCACCACTGTAACAGTCCATTGTCATATATTTAGGCCCAGGCACCCAGGCAGAGGAGAGAGGTCCTGTAACAGAGAATCTGGCTTCATGTCAGCAGAGAATCAGTCTTCATGTCATAGCAGAGAATCATGCTTTACGTCACCCAACACTGTAACAGTCCATTGTCAGATATTTAGGCCCAGGCACCCAGGCAGAGGAGAGAGGTCCCGTAACAGAGAATCTGGCTTCATGTCAGCAGAGAATCAGTCTTCATGTCATAGCAGAGAATCAGGCTTCACGTCACCCAACACTGGAACAGTCCATTGTGATATATTTAGGCCCCGGCACCCAGACAGAGGAGAGGTTCATTCAACTTTGGGTTGCCCCGCAATATAATGGTAAAATGAAAATAAAAATAGGATTGAATGAGGAAGTGCCCTGGAGTACAATAATATATGGTTAAGGGGAGGTAGTTAATGTCTAATCTGCACAAGGGATGGACAGGTCCTGTGGGATCCATGCCTGGTTCATTTTTATGAACGTCAGCTTGTCCACATTGGCTGTAGACAGGCGGCTACGTTTGTCTGTAATGACGCCCCCTGCCGTGCTGAATACACGTTCATACAAAACGCTGGCCGCCGGGCAGGCCAGCACCTCCAAGGCATAAAAGGCTAGCTCTGGCCACGTGGACAATTTAGAGACCGAGAAGTTGAATGGGGCCGAACCATCAGTCAGTACGTGGAGGGGTGTGCACACGTACTGTTCCACCATGTTAGTGAAATGTTGCCTCCTGCTAACACGTTGCGTATCAGGTGGTGGTGCAGTTAGCTGTGGCGTGTTGACAAAACTTTTCCACATCTCTGCCATGCTAACCCTGCCCTCAGAGGAGCTGGCCGTGACACAGCTGCCTTGGCGACCTCTTGCTCCTCCTCTGCCTTGGTCTTGGGCTTCCACTTGTTCCCCTGTGACATTTGGGAATGCTCTCAGTAGAGCGTCTACCAACGTGCGCTTGTACTCGCGCATCTTCCTATCACGCTCCAGTGCAGGAAGTAAGGTGGGCACATTGTCTTTGTACCGTGGATCCAGCAGGGTGGCAACTCAGTAGTCCCCACACGTTGAAATGTGGGCAACTCTGTCGTTGCGCAGGCACTGCAGCATGTAGTCGCTCATGTGTGCCAGGCTGCCCAGAGGTAAGGACAAGCGTATCGTCATCGTCCTGCGTTTCCCCCCAGCCACGCACCAGTGATGGGCCCGAGCTGCTGTTGGGTGCCACCCCGCTGACCATGCTTCATCCTCATCCTCCTCCACCTCATCCTCGTCCTCCTCGTCCTCCAGTAGTGGGCCCTGGCAGGCCACATTTGTACCTCGCCTCTGCTGTTGCAAAAAACCTCCCTCTGAGTCACTTCGAAGAGACTGGCCTGAAAGTGCTAAAAATGACCCCTCTTCCTCCTCCTCCTCCTCCTGGGCCACCTCCTCTTCCATCATCGCCCTAAGTGTTTTCTCAAGGAGACATAGAAGTGGTATTGTAACGCTGATAACGGCGTCATCGCCACTGGCCATGTTGGTGGAGTACTCGAAACAGCGCAACAGGGCACACAGGTCTCGCATGGAGGCCCAGTCATTGGTGGTGAAGTGGTGCTGTTCCGCAGTGCGACTGACGCGTGCGTGCTGCAGCTGAAACTCCACTATGGCCTGCTGCTGCTCGCACAGTCTGTCCAGCATGTGCAAGGTGGAGTTCCACCTGGTGGGCACGTCGCATATGAGGCGGTGAGCGGGAAGGCCGAAGTTACACTTTAGCGCAGACAGGCGAGCAGCGGCAGGATGTGAACGCCGGAAGCGCGAACAGACGGCCCGCACTTTATGCAGCAGCTCTGACATGTAAGGGTAGTTGTGAATGAACTTCTGCACCACCAAATTCAGCACATGCGCCAGGCAAGGGATGTGCGTCAAGCCGGCTATTCCCAGAGCTGCAACGAGATTTCGCCCATTATCGCACACCACCAGGCCGGGCTTGAGGCTCACCGGCAGCAACCACTCGTCGGTCTGTTGTTCTATACCCCGCCACAACTCCTGTGCGGTGTGGGGCCTGTCCCCCAAACATATGAGTTTCAGAATGGCCTGCTGACGTTTACCCCGGGCCGTGCTGAAGTTGGTGGTGAAGGTGTGTGGCTGACTGGATGAGCAGGTGGAAGAAGAGGAGGAGGAAGCTGAGTAGGAAGAGGTGGCAACAGGAGGCAAAGAATGTTGCCCTGCGATCCTTGGCGGCGGAAGGACGTGCGCCAAACAGCTCTCCACCTGGGGCCCAGCCGCCACTACATTTACCCAGTGTGCAGTTAGGGAGATATAGCGTCCCAGGCCGTGCTTACTGGTCCACGTATCTGTGGTTAGGTGGACCTTGCCACAGATGGCGTTGCGCAGTGCACACTTGATTTTATCGGATACTTGGTTGTGCAGGGAAGGCACGGCTCTCTTGGAGAAGTAGTGCCGGCTGGGAACAACATACTGTAGACAGCAAGCGACATGAGCTGTTTGAAGCTGTCTGTGTCCACCAGCCTAAATGACAGCATTTCATAGGCCAGTAGTTTAGAAATGCTGGCATTCAGGGCCAGGGATTGAGGGTGGCTAGGTGGGAATTTACACTTTCTCTCAAATGTTTGTGAGATGGAGAGCTGAACGTGTGACATGGTTGAGATGCTTGGTGACGGAGGTGGTGGTGTTGGTGGTACATCCCCTGTTTGCTGGGCGGCAGGTGCCAACGTTCCTCCAGAGGTGGAGGAAGAGGCCGAGGCAGCAGCAGCAGAAGAGGCCGAGGCGGCAGCAGCAGAAGAGGTAGCAGGGGGAGCCTGAGTGACTTCCTTGTTTTTAAGGTGTTTACTCCACTGCAGTTCATGCTTTGCATGCAGGTGCCTGGTGATGCAGGTTGTGCTAAGGTTCAGAACGTTAATGCCTCGCTTCAGGCTCTGATGGCACAGCGTGCAAACCACTCAGGTCTTGTCGTCAGCACATTGTTTGAAGAAGTGCCATGCCAGGGAACTCCTTGAAGCTGCCTTTGGCGTGCTCGGTCCCAGATGGTGGCGGTAAGTAGCAGGCGGAGTCTCTTGGCGGCGGGTGTTCTGCTTTTGCCCACTGCTCCCTCTTTTGCTACGCTGTTGGTTCGGTCTCACCACTGCCTCTTCCTCCGAACTGTGAAAGTCAGTGGCACGACCTTCATTCCATGTGGGGTCTAGGACCTCATCGTCCCCTGCATCGTCTTCCACCCAGTCTTGATCCCTGACCTCCTGTTCAGTCTGCACACTGCAGAAAGACGCAGCAGTTGGCACCTGTGTTTCGTCATCATCAGAGACATGCTGAGGTGGTATTCCCATGTCCTCATCATCAGGAAACATAAGTGGTTGTGCGTCAGTGCATTCTATGTCTTCCACCGCTGAGGAAGGGCTAGGTGGATGCCCTTGGGAAACCCTGCCAGCAGAGTCTTCAAACAGCATAAGAGACTGCTGCATAACTTGAGGCTCAGACAGTTTCCCTGGTATGCATGGGGGTGATGTGACAGACTGATGGGCTTGGTTTTCAGGCGCCATCTGTGCGCTTTCTGCAGAAGACTGGGTGGGAGATAATGTGAACGTGCTGGATCCACTGTCGGCCACCCAATTGACTAATGCCTGTACCTGCTCAGGCCTTACCATCCTTAGAACGGCATTGGGCCCGACCAAATATTGCTGTAAATTATGGCGGCTACTGGGACCTGAGGTAGTTGGTACACTAGGACGTGTGGCTGTGGCAGAACGGCCACGTCCTCTCCCAGCACCAGAGGGTCCACTAACACCACCACGACCATGTCCGCGTCCCGTACTAGATGTTTTCCTCATTGTTACCGTTCACAACAATAAGAAAAATATTATTTGGCCCAATGTATTGAATTCAAATTCAGGCCTTTTTTTACAGACACCTAACACTATCTGGCTATCTATTTAGGTACCGTATTACACTAATAAAGGCACAGCAATAACCACAGATTTAGCTGACTATAAATTTGAGGCCTATTATTTAGGCGCTGGGTGACAGGTATACGTTTACGGACAGAATTAGACTGGGATATGTACAGTAGCGTGTGTGTGAAGTTATTGAGAATGACCCTATCAGCACCTTGAATCTAATATACCCTTTTAGGGATAGATTTAAAGTAGGCCTGATACAGCAGAAACCACTAATTTAGAGAATTGCTAAATTTGGAATTGTATTTCAACCCAGAACAAAAACTGTGCTTTGACGGACACTAAATAACTTGCCCAGCCACAGCAATAACCACAGATTTAGCTGACTATAAATTTGAGGCCTATTATTTAGGTGCTGGGTGACAGGTATACGTTTACAGACAGAATTAGACTGGGATATGGCCAAAAAATAACCACACTATTGATGGTTAAATGCACTTGGTGTGACAGCTTGACCCTGATGTAGGATATAGCCAAAAAACAACCACACTATTGAGGGTTAAATGCACTTGGTGACAGGCTCAGCTTGCCCCTGATGTAGTATATGGCCAAAAAATAACCACACTATTGATGGTTAAATGCACTTGGTGTGACAGCTTGACCCTGATGTAGGATATAGCCAAAAAATAACCACACTATTGAGGGTTAAATATACTTGGTGGCAGCTTGTGCTGGCGCACCACAAGGCACAAAATGGCCGTCGATCACCCCAGAAAAAAGTGAATGAAAAACGCTCTTGGCAGCCTAAAAACAGTGAGCAATTGAATAGCAGCAGTTCAATGATCCACAGCTGCAGATCGATCACTGAATGAAGTCTTTTGGAGGAGTTAATCACTCCCTAATCTCGCCCTACTGTCGCAGCTGCAACCTCTCCCTACACTGATCAGAGCAGAGTGACGTGCGGCGCTACGTGACTCCAGCTTAAATAGAGGCTGGGTCACATGCTGCACTGGCCAATCACAGCCATGCCAATAGTAGGCATGGCTGTGACGGCCTCTTGGGGCAAGTAGTATGACGCTTGTTGATTGGCTGCTTTGCAGCCTTTCAAAAAGCGCCAAGAAAGCAACGAACACTGAACCCGAACCCGGACTTTTACGAAAATGTTCGGGTTCGGGTCCGTGTCACGGACACCCCAAAATTCGGTACGAACCCGAACTATACAGTTCGGGTTCGCTCATCCCTAGTCACTACCTAGGGTGACTGTGCAAGTACGTAGGGATAGTGGGTCCAGACAGTTTAGGGCTGCACTATCCCTGTTTGTGTGTGACGGTAGTCGTTATCCTGACAGCAACACAATAAACTGCCCCAGCTACATAAAAAACTGTGGTGCGGCACAAAATAATGCCCCTGCGGTACAGAATACTTCCTCAGAAGCTGCTGTGATCAGCGCCAGCTAGGGTGGCCACTGGCTTCACCTCAGAAAGCCAGACTTTACCGGCCATGCCCACAAACAGATAAACCACACTCCCTTCTCCGTGAAGCCACGCCCCAATCACCGACTGTAAAAAAAGAAAACAAGAAGAGGGAAGAACTTTCCGAGGGGAAGGTGAGCTGGAGGCAGCCAGGGTACTTCTCTCCCCCTCAGTAAGCCACAGGGAGCCATGTCTGTGGCTCTAGTGACTGACTGGGGGTGAGAGAAGCCTCAGTTAGTTGCTGCAGCTCACGCTCCGACAGCGCAGTGCCGGACGGAGGACAGGGAGCCAGAAAACCGGACTGTCTCGCCTAAAACTGGACGTCTGGACACCCTAGCGCTAGCTGCCACGTTCTGTCCTTCTACTCCAGTTGCCTCAGGATGGCAATACAGTAGAGTTCAGGACTCAAGAGGGCACCTGTGGTTGCTGGCCTGGTACATAAATACTTGACGTCCCTAGCGTTAATTAACTCTGGGAACAGCAAATCATTACTTACCTGTCTGGGGGCCATGAGGAGGGCTCAGATGGCCCCCTGGGCATCAGCCGGAAGGGGAATTTTTCTGTATAATCTATGGCCAATACGTCCCTCGGTATTGTTGACTAGAATAGACAGTTCTCCTATTGGGACAGTGAAAAATGTGGCATGCATACAATGTGCATCTGTATTTCACAGATCACAAACCACATATGGTTGTGAGCATGAGGTCAAGGAGTTTATATGATGCAGCGATCCCCTGTGGGAGCTGGTGTAGAAGATGGGAATGGTAATGGCACTGATATAGTGTACAGTGTCCTACCTCAGGTCGTTGCTCCCTGGGGTCCATTGTAGTGAAAGTTGTAGCAATTCACAGCATGAAAAATATAATTTGTAGGAGGTATAACTGTATATCACTGAATAATTTTCCTACTAAAACTTAACTTTTATATTGATACAGATTTAAAATAAGTCCCACAATGAGAAATTAGATAGCTGCATATATACAGTAAATTTGTGTATTTGAGCAGACATTAAATGTACAAACTTTCAGATTACAGTATGGACTATATAGTCACCACTCACGGTTTGATGAAAGTTTAAGGAGATGTATCCGGCCCAGGTAAATAAACGAATTTGTGGTAGAGGGGTCCACCAGGGTACCAAACGGAGCTCTTCACTGCAGGATGTACTGAAGAAAAACCGTAATGAAATATCACTAGCTCTCCTATGGCAGAGAGAGTGTGGTAACTGGGAAAACAATGTCCCTAGACAGCTATTGCAGCCCTGCCTAAAAGTGGAGAGGTCTCCCGCCTAAATGCGGGAGAATCACCCCCTAAAGGAGCGACCCCACTTATCGGTGGCTGACCCTATTACTCTGACCCTATAGAATACAAAAACTCCCAGATGTCAGCAAATGACACAAAAAGAAACAATAAGTTTGTAGATGTTAATCCCAACGCGTTTCCTCCAATAAAATTGTCACCGGATTCATCAGGGGATGTTCACACAGAGATGCAAAATATATAGATGAGAATATGGCACAATCGCCACTAGCACAATCGCTCTCATAGGTAATCCAACTGGATAATGCAGTCCAGAGTAATATCTGCACCTGCTTCCCTATATATACCCACTTAGATAATTGAAAAGACATAAACAGGTGTATACCTCATGATTATTTGGGTCCAGCGTGTGTTCCACCACCATCGATGCCCGGTCCGGAAGTGCTTCATTGTGGGTGCGCAGATTAACATCAATTAGGCGCCTGTGGAACGCATGCTGGATCGCGTCATGCTGTGAGACGCAGAATAGTCAGGAAGTACGTCATGTGCGCCGGATATGACGTGGCTGGAGATGGAACGCATATGCGTTCCAATGCGGCCATAGACCGGAAGGCATGCGCCGGAAGGTAGTGGAAGTGGATCAGTGGAACGCAGATGCGTTCCATCCATAAGGAAACCCCAAGTATCCGATTATAGAGTGACTATAATTTGCCTAAATATGATATAAATTATGATAATAATATTAATAATAATACCAATATATCAAATAACTATAATTTGTCTGTATCTATATTCGGACCCAAAAAAAGCGGGCAAGGTGTAGATCAAAAGACCCCCACCGTTGGTTATACATAGATATAAATTAGGCAATCGTATATGTATGTAAATATATGGGGTTGTTTAGAAGTCTAGTCTTAATTAGGTATATATATATATAGGGCAACAAGGAGTTGGTTTGGAAGGGTGGGACCGCAAATGGGAATAAAAATGGAGGATCTCTTCTTGTTTAATGTTACATTAACGGTATATCCTACCTAAAATATCAATTCCCACTAGCATATATAAGATGGTTAAATTGAGACCTATTCCGGTCTGATAACAATATTATTTATCTGGTCCGTAGTTTATTATAATAACGATCAATCACTGGGTATATCAGGTTTTCAAAAGAGAATATATAAATATACATACCATATGATATAATAAATCTATATGGTTATATATTGGTATTATTATTAATATTATTATCATAATTTATATCATATTTAGGCAAATTATAGTCACTCTATAATCGGATACTTGGGGTTTCCTTATGGATGGAATGCATCTGCGTTCCACTGATCCACTTCCACTACCTTCCGGCGCATGCCTTCCGGTCTATGGCCGCATTGGAACGCATATGCGTTCCATCTACGGCCACGTCATATCCGGCGCACATGACGTACTTCCTGACTATTCTGCATCTCACAGCATGACGCGATCCAGCGTGCGTTCCACAGGCGCCTAATTGATGTTAATCTGCGCACCCACAATGACGCACTTCCGGACCGGGCATCGATGGTGGTGGAACACACGCCGGACCCAAATAATCATGAGGTATACACCTGTTTATGTCTTTTCAATTATCTAAGTGGGTATATATAGGGAAGCAGGTCCAGATATTACTCTGGACTGCATTATCCAGTTGGATTACCTATGAGAGCGATTGTGCTAGTGGCGATTGTGCCATATTCTCATCTATATATTTTGCATCTCTGTGTGAAAATCCCCTGATGAATCCGGTGACAATTTTATTGGAGGAAACGCGTTGGGATTAACATCTACAAACTTATTGTTTCTTTTTGTGTCATTTGCTGACATCTGGGAGTTTTTGTATTCTATAGGGTCAGAGTAATAGGGTCAGCCACCGATAAGTGGGGTCGCTCCTTTAGGGGGTGATTCTCTCGCATTTAGGCGGGAGACCTCTCCGCTTTTAGGCAGGGCTGCAATAGCTGTCTAGGGACATTGTTTTCCCAGTTACCACACTCTCTCTGCCATAGGAGAGCTAGTGATATTTCATTACGGTTTTTCTTCAGTACATCCTGCAGTGAAGAGCTCCGTTTGGTACCCTGGTGGACCCCTCTACCACAAATTCGTTTATTTACCTGGGCCGGATACATCTCCTTAAACTTTCATCAAACCGTGAGTGGTGACTATATAGTCCATACTGTAATCTGAAAGTTTGTACATTTAATGTCTGCTCAAATACACAAATTTACTGTATATATGCAGCTATCTAATTTCTCATTGTGGGACTTATTTTAAATCTGTATCAATATAAAAGTTAAGTTTTAGTAGGAAAATTATTCAGTGATGAAAGTTGTAGCACTGAAGAATGAGGCCAGAGTGAAAGATAGTCCTTTTTACTAAGTGCAACTGGAAACTTGTGGAACTTGAAAATACATACAATAACAGCAGGCTTTAGTGCAATTCTTCTCTGGCACCAATAAGGATATTGAGGCAGGTTGCTTGGTGTTAAGTCAGCACTTAGGTGATACTGGCTTAATGGTTATTTAGTGGTGGTGGTTATTTGGTGTCTTTAGCCGTATTCCCTCACTTCACAGCGGTTTCTATAGAAGCTGAATATAGCAGGTCACTCTGCTGTCTTTATCTTCTCAAGGCTTTACTTGATGCAATTGAGTAATGGATCTCTCTGAAAAAATCTGTAACAGGAGAAGGAGCGATGCAGGCCACATCCTCTCCACACTATAGCTACACAGGAGCTCTCTCTTGGAAGGAAGCAGGACCAGTCCACTCCTAAGAGGGGAGAAACAGCTCTGTTCCTGCCAACCTTTACCATACCGACTTTGCTGGTAGAAATAGCCAGGAAACAAACATTGAAATGCACTGCATAACAATAAACAATTTGTAGTACCCCCAGGTCTGAGGTACTACAAATGGTTTTATAGCATGTTATTATATTTCTTAACTATTACAGAACTTGTCATTTTGGCATTTGCAAGTTGCATTTTACCCATTTGCGTGATGTTCGCAAAAAAGCGGATGCACTAAGTTTTGGGTTATTTTGTTAGGCCTTTCTAGCTATATTTTATCATTGTATATTTTATAAATGAAAACAATACTTCATGTAAATCAGTAGTACAATTTAATAGTTAAAGAGGACCTGTCATTTCAGAATCTTATACAATATGAAAGCACCATGTTATAGAACAGGAGCAGCTGAGTAAATGTAGTGCCGTGGAGAAGGTGATTGAAGTTTGGACACTTGTGCATTGCCTATTTCCCCTATCCAAAGTTAAAATGTCTTACTTTATTTCTCTTGAAAGGGTTAACTTATACTGTTTATTACTGTGTTACTGCATTTTGTATGTATGTTGTGATATATATCCTGTTCATTTTCACTGTATTTGCAAGGCTATGTGGAAAGGGTTAATGAACACTGAGCAACTGTTAGGACTTTGAATGAGAAGCTGGTAATTTTCCACAGCTGCCATAGAGTTTAAATAAAACCATGTTTTTTGGAGGGAAAAATACAGATGTTGTTTTCCACCATACCCAGACAGCCTGATCTTTTGAATGTCTGGTTATGTCTAGCTATGTTGTTATGTCTGGAAACTTGTTTTTGTCTGAAAAAAATGCTGTGTCATTGCCATTCAGTTTCATTGAAGCGCTAATGTAAGTGTATGAGAGATGGGGGGTTGAAACAATGTATCTGTTTGTGCTCAGCTTTTCCACTCTACCCCTCCCACTAGAAGGTTACAGTCTAGCTAGAGAGGGTACATAAGGAGAGCAGTCAGAGCATCTAGTGTTCTGAAGTTAGGGACCAGTGCTTGGAGGGGAAGACTCATGCCAGCCTGCATGAGTGACCAGAAGAAGATGCTGAGATGAGCACGAGCCACAGACCATGGCTGGTGACCGCCCTGTGACCAAGATGCCACTACTGAGCTACAGACAGTGGGCCTTTGACAAGGGTAGCAGCCTTCTGATAGACATAAGGAGAGATAGCTTAGGCCTTTCCTCAGCAACAAACCTTTCTTCTGCCAGGGAGATTGGAAAAGCCAGCCCTATGCCTCGCCTGTATTCTTTTGCAGCTGAAGTTCTACAATAAAGAAGCATCCTGGTTAACTGCAGACCCTGACTCTCTAGACTTATTTCCCATTGGGGTGCACCACGCCTTACCATTAGTGTTGATCGAGCACCAAAGTGCTCGGGTGCTCTGGTGCTCGAGTAGAACACTTTCGAGATGCTCGGGTGCTCTACAGAGCACCCGAGCACAATGGAAGTGTTACAGGGAGTCAGCGAAGCGCTCTCCCTTCGCAGCATCGCAGGCAACCCGCGCAGGTAAGTGAGCGAGGACATAACTGGCATCCTCGTCTCCACAGTAACCAAGGGGCGGGGGGCACCTGGCCACGCACGCCTCCTCAGCATGGCCAGCGTCCTCCATCTCCTAGACAACGAGCAGCTTGGGAGGTGAGCGCTGATAAGGATGAATGTGTTGAGATGTGTGATGCGAGTCACGTGACTCACCAGTCAGGGCTATTTAAATAGGCAGCCTGCCCGCCACAGGTTGCCTGTGATTGGTCTTGCTACCCTTATGTAATGACCGGTGTCACGCACAGGGAGGAAAACAGGGAAAGCCCTGCCTAAGGGAGAGGGAAAGGTGGTGACCCCTAACTCACCTTGCGGCTGGCACCTGACTGCCCTGACGTCCCTAGACGGGTTCCTCACCCGTGCGGCGATCACGTGCCTAAACCCTGGCTTTCCCTGAAATGAGCCCTAGATAGTGAACGGGCCGGTGGGATCGCTAGTCCTCACCACTGCACTAAGAGGGAAACACCAGGGAGAGGACAGACAAACACAGACAAACACAAACACCCAGGTGGACGACAACAACTGTCCACAAAGGTCCAACAGGGATCCGGAGGGTAGCGTTCTGAATCAACAGTCAGAGAACGCAGCAACACAGCTCCAGTGGGTCAGGATAGATGTCCAGGCAGGAAGCTCTATCTCTGGCAACCAGAGAAGTGTGAGAGAGGAATATAAGGAGGTTTGGGAGTGCTGGACAAGGAACAGCTGAGGAGAAGGAGCTACGGATCCCTGAGTGAGCCAAAAGGGTTTGCAAAGCAAACCCAGAAAGCTACCATAAGGAAAACAGCCCTATCTTAAATAGAGCGTGCAGCCAACCGCTGCGACTTCCTGACCCCGGGTATAACGGAGTCAGGCGTGGTTCTCGATACCCTCGTGACAGTACCCCCCTCTCTACAAGGGGCCTCCGGACACTCAGGACCAGGTCTCTCAGGATGAGAGGCATGAAAAACCCGAACTAACCTGTCGGCGTTTACCTCAGACGCAGGAACCCACATTCTTTCCTCGGGACCGTAACCTCTCCAATGCACCAGATATTGAAGAGAGCGGCGGACCCGACGAGAATTAACAATTTTGGATATCTGAAATTCTAGATTACCATCCACGACAACAGGAGGGGGTGGCAGCGGTGATGGTTCTAGAGGTGGAACATATTTTTTGAGTAACGACTTATGAAAAACATTATGAATTTTAAAAGTCTGAGGTAACTCCAGGCGAAAAGCCACGGGGTTGATGATGGCTACAATTTTGCAAGGGCCAATAAACCTAGGACCCAGTTTCCAAGAGGGAACCTTCAATTTAATATTCCTAGTAGACAACCACACATAGTCATTCACTCCTAGGTCCGGACCTGGCGACCGTCTCTTATCAGCCATGCATTTGTATTTACCTCCCATATTTTTCAAGTTAGCTTGCACCTTCTGCCATACCGATGAAAGAGATGACGAAAAACGTTCCTCTTCGGGAACCCCAGAAGACCCCCCCTCTTTGAAAGTACAGAATTGGGGATGAAAACCATATGCACCAAGAAATGGTGACTTGCCAGTGGATTCCTGACGACGATTATTTATGGCAAACTCAGCTAACGGTAAATATGATGACCACAACTCTTGGTTTTCAGACACAAAACATCTTAGATATGTCTCAAGGTTTTGGTTGGTTCGCACAGTCTGTCCATTCGACTGAGGATGGAAAGCTGAGGAAAAGGACAAGTGTACCCCCAAACGGGAACAAAAAGCTTTCCAAAATTTAGAAATAAACTGGGTACCCCGATCCGAAACAACATCGGAGGGGACCCCGTGAAGCTTCACGATTTCACTGACGAATACCTGAGCAAGAGTCTTAGCATTAGGTAGTGCGGGTAACGCAATGAAGTGTACCATTTTGCTAAACCTGTCCACTACTACCAAAATCACTGTTTTACCCGCAGACAAAGGTAAGTCCGTGATAAAATCCATTGACAGATGTGTCCACGGTCTATTGGGAATGACGAGTGGTAATAGAGACCCTGCAGGACGTGTATGTGAAACTTTTGCGCGCGCACAGGTAGAACAAGAAGACACAAAATCCAGTACATCCTGACGCAACCTTGGCCACCAAAAACGACGAGACAATAGCTCCAAGGTTGCTTTACTACCCGGGTGCCCAGCAAGTGCCGAATTATGATGTTCCTTTAATAATTCGAAACGTAGGTTCAACGATACAAACAATTTCTCTGAGGGGCAAGAGACCGGGGCGTCCCCCTGGGCCTCTAACACCTTCCCCTCCAAAACAGAGTGTACCGCAGAGACAACCACTCCTCTTTGTAGAATGGGCACCGGATCACTCACATTACCCCCTCCAGGGAAACAACGAGATAGTGCATCAGCCTTGGTGTTCTTTGCCCCAGGACGATAGGTAATAACAAAGTTAAACCTGGTAAAAAATAGCGACCACCTAGCCTGTCTAGGGGTGAGACGCTTAGCTGATTTGAGGTACAGGAGATTTTTGTGGTCCGTAATCACAGTGACGGGGTGGACTGCCCCCTCTAAGAAGTGGCGCCACTCCTCAAACGCAAGTTTAATAGCTAATAGTTCCCTATTGCCAATATCGTAGTTCTTTTCTGCTGCAGATAGTTTTTTCGAAAAGAAAGCACAAGGACGCCATTTGCCAGGAGACGGACCCTGAGACAGCACCGCCCCCACTCCCACCTCTGACGCATCGACTTCAACAATAAAAGGCTGAGAGACATCAGGTTGGACTAGTACAGGTGCTGAGGTAAACCTCTCTTTTAGAGAGGAAAAAGCAACTTTAGCGGCGTCAGACCATTTAGAAAAATCAGTCCCCTTCCTAGTCATGTCAGTAAGTGGTTTTACAATAAGTGAATAATTTTTAATGAATTTCCTATAGAAATTCGCGAAGCCCAAGAACCGTTGTAGTGCTTTGAGGTTCTCAGGAAGATCCCAATCTAAAATTGCCTGGACCTTCCTAGGATCCATACGGAAACCTGAAGCAGATAAAAAATAACCCAGGAATTGTATTTCCTGAACGGCGAAGACACATTTTTCAATCTTAGCATATAATTAATTCGTCCGTAGGACCTGCAGTACTTGTCTGACATGCTCCTCATGTGTTCTCAGATCAGACGAATAAAATAAAATATCATCTAGGTATATTACCACAAACCTGCCGATTAGATGACTAAAAATGTCGTTAACGAAATGTTGAAAGACGGCAGGAGCATTGGTCAGACCGAAAGGCATAACTAGATTTTCATAATGCCCCTCAGGGGTGTTAAACGCTGTCTTCCACTCATCCCCCTCCTTAATACGAATCAGATTGTAGGCCCCCCTAAGATCAAGTTTGGAGAACCACCTAGCACCCGCAATCTGATTAAACAGGTCAGGAATGAGAGGAAGAGGGTATGGGTCTCGGATGGTTATCCGATTTAATTCGCGAAAATCTAAGCAAGGACGCAGGCCACCCTGCAGCCACGGGTGAAGAAGAGAGCCTGATGTGTCCCTTAGCCAAGCTCTCGGAGATATAATCTTTCATGGCTTGTCTCTCTGGACCCGAAAGATTATATAACCTGGTCTTGGGTAATTTTGCGCCGGGAGTAAGGTTAACCGGGCAATCATAAGGACGATGAGGTGGTAACTTCTGACAACCCTTTTCAGAAAAAACATCCTCAAAATCCGAAATGAATGTAGGTAGGGTAGTTATGGAGGCGACTAAGCAATTGCTATTTAAGCAATTTTCTCTGCACTGCTCACTCCACTCCAATATCTCCCTGGCCTGCCAATCCACTACTGGATTGTGCGCTACCAACCAGGGAAGACCCAGCACCACCGGAGTGGGAAGCCCCTCCAGAACATAACCTGAAAGCATCTCGTAATGGTGGTCCCCTACCCGAAGGTGTAAATTATGAACAATGTGGGTGAGGTTTCTCTGAGACAGGGGAGCAGAATCAATAGCGAATATGGGAATGGGTCTCTGTAACGTACAGAGAGACAAACCCAAAGTGCGGGCAAAATGGGCATCTATCAAATTTACCCCTGCTCCACTGTCTAAAAAGAAAGAAATAGTCTCCGTCTTATCACCAAAAACAATAACCGCTGGCAACACAAATTGCGATGTACGTATGGAGGAGACGTATGCCCCCCGGCTGACATCCTCCACGCAGCCTGGGGTTAGTAGTTTTTCTGACGGTCTTTTGTTTCTGAGGAAAGAAGGACAGACATTAATGAAATGACCCCTCTCCCCACAAAAAAAACAAACCCCACGCCTACGGCGAGCCTCAGGAGGACGGACCTGACGAGTAGTTCCTCCTAGCTGCATAGGCTCGTCTAAGTCCGTACAGACTAACTGCTGCTTGAGAGGAGTTACCAATTTCTCCGGTTCTTTCAACCTGTCCCTCAGGCGTCTCTCTATACGGATAGAAAGGGACATAACCGCATCAAGGGAAAAGGGGGTCTCATATAATGCAAGCGCATCCTTAACCCTTTCGGATAACCCAGAGCAGAACTGACTCCTGAGAGCCGGGTCGTTCCATTGGGTATCCGTAGCCCACCTATGGAATTCAGAGCAATACTCCTCTACCGGCCGTTCTCCTTGTAAGAGTCTCCGTAATCTTGATTCAGCCAGTGCTACTCGGTCAGGGTCGTCATATATGAGACCCAAGGCCCCGAAAAACTCATCCACTGACCGAAGAGCCTGGGAATCAGTAGGTAAAGAGAACGCCCAGGACTGCGGGTCCCCCTGCAGCAGTGAAATAACAACCCCCACCCGCTGATCTTCATTACCAGAGGAGTGAGGGCGCAGTTTAAAATATAACTTACAGGCCTCACGGAATGCCAAAAACTTGTCCCTTCCCCCAGAAAATCTGTCAGGGAGAGGGACCTTGGGTTCCGCAACAACCTGGTTACCAGTAGCAACCGCTGGGCCTGCGGTCAGTTGTAATTGCTGCTGTTGCTGGAGGACCGACGCCTTCAATCCTACCACCTCCAAAGACAGGCCATGAAATTGTTTGGACAGAGCAGCAATTTGATCCATACTGGATTCTAAGTAGGTAAAAAAATAATAATATAAATATATATTTTTTTTTTTTTTTTTTTACCTACACAAAATAAGGGCCAGAGATAATGTAATGACCGGTGTCACGCACAGGGAGGAAAACAGGGAAAGCCCTGCCTAAGGGAGGGGGAAAGGTGGTGACCCCTAACTCACCTTGCGGCTGGCACCTGACTGCCCTGACATCCCTAGACGGGTTCCTCACCCGTGCGGCGATCACGTGCCTAAACCCTGGCTTTCCCTGAAATGAGCCCTAGATAGTGAACGGGCCGGTGGGATCGCTAGTCCTCACCACTGCACTAAGAGGGAAACACCAGGGAGAGGACAGACAAACACAGACAAACACAAACACCCAGGTGGACGACAACAACTGTCCACAAAGGTCCAACAGGGATCCGGAGGGTAGCGTTCTGAATCAACAGTCAGAGAACGCAGCAACACAGCTCCAGTGGGTCAGGATAGATGTCCAGGCAGGAAGCTCTATCTCTGGCAACCAGAGAAGTGTGAGAGAGGAATATAAGGAGGTTTGGGAGTGCTGGACAAGGAACAGCTGAGGAGAAGGAGCTACGGATCCCTGAGTGAGCCAAAAGGGTTTGCAAAGCAAACCCAGAAAGCTACCATAAGGAAAACAGCCCTATCTTAAATAGAGCGTGCAGCCAACCGCTGCGACTTCCTGACCCCGGGTATAACGGAGTCAGGCGTGGTTCTCGATACCCTCGTGACACCTTACCAGCATTTTCGCATATTGCGTCTTTTGTGTGTTTGCACCTCGGCTTTGCTTTTGACCTCGACCCTGTAACTTCCCTGGAATTGACGTGACATCTTGACTTCTGATTTCGGATTGTTTTGACCTGGTTATTGTTTTGCTCCCTGTGTGCCTGCGTGACCTCCCGTCTTTGGTTTCATTGACTCTGTTACGGTACTCCTCTTATCTTCTTTAGGCCCCTGCACGTATCTAAGCGAGGGACTACCTCCAAGTTGTATGCTGTTCGTTAGGACGGGCCATGTAAGTAGGTAGGGATAGAGGTGCTGGTGGATATCAGGGCTGCACTCTTCCCTTTCTGCCATGACAGAATCACAGGCCTTACCTATATTATGGACTCTATGTGAGTGGTTACTGATCAGGTCCATAATCTTGCCCAAATGGTGCAGGAATTGGCAGAAAGGTTACAACAGCAGTTCAGACCCCACCTATTGCAACCTCCTCCTTTCAGAATCTCAAGCCCCATTTGAAGCTGCCTGGTCATTTTTCGGGGGATCGCAAGTGTTTTCTAATGTTTGAAGAAAGCTGTAAGTTGTATTTTCATTTACGCCCTCATTCTTTGGGTTTAGAACAGCAGAGTTGGAATTATTATCTCTTTGTTGCAGGGGGGCCCACAAGAATGGGCCTATTCCCTCCCCATGGACTCCCCTTGTCTGGTTTCTGTTGAAGCGTTTTTTCGGACCTTAGGGGTGTTATATGATGAACCCCGATAAGTCGACTGTGGCAGAATCCCAGTTGAACTCTCTCATACAGGGGGACAGACCGGTGGAGGAATCCTGCACTCAGTTCCGGAAATGGTGTGTTCCCTCTGGCTGGAATGAACCAGCGCTTAAGTGTCAGTTTAGATCAGGACTCTCTGAAAGTCTAAAGGACATGTTGGTCAGTTATCCCTGCCCTGACACCTTAGAGCAGACTATGACTTTGTCTGTCAGACTGGACCGACGTATTAGGGAAAAACAAAGAGAACATCTGACCTTTCCACAGCTGGTGGTCACGTCTGACTCCTTACCCATGGGGGTCAAGTTGGAGAATCATCCCAAAGAACCCATGCAGCTTGGAATGACCAGAAGGGATCAGAGACGTCAGAGGGGTGCCTGCTTTTATTGTGGAGAATCTGACCACTGAATACGATAATGCCCTAAGACTCCTCTCTCCAGGAGTTCCTCAGGGCCAGACGTCCTGAAGGATAAGGTACTCCCAGAATTGGTTAAAGAAAAAGTATTAGTGCCGGTGGTTATTTCTCTGGGCTCTTGTAGGGGTTCTGGGAAGGCGTTTATTGATTCTGGGTCCGCCTCTAATTTTATTGACCATAATTTTGCACTTTCCATTGGAGTACCCATATTGTCTTTTCCTATTCCTATCAACATTATTGCTATTGACTCTACTCCTTTGATGGGCAGAACTGTGGAATTTTGTACTCCAGAGGTAACTTTGACTGTGGGGGTTTGTCATACAGAAAATTGCTCTTTTTTTATATAAAAAAATTTACCCGTAGAGATAGTTTTTGGGCATGCCTTGGCTCCAGGTTCATAACCCAGTCATTACCTGGTCTGAGTTGTTTGGTCAGGTTGGTGTGCCAGGATTGTCTGTTGATTTTTTGGGTTTTGTTGTGTGTGAGGGTGGTAACTGAGTTCAGAGCTGTACTTATTGTGGTGTTAGCATCTGGGTCTTGGAGGGAACAAGAGAGTGGCAGAAGAGAGTCAGAAAGCAAGAAAAAGTTGAGATGTTTAATTTTCCTGCGGGGGTGTGCTAGTGTGTGGACCGAGGGGGGGAACAGAAGAGACCAGTGAAGAGAAGGTGAGTAGGTTGTGGTTGGATAGGGGGAGAGGCGAATTAGAAAGGTTAGATAGGGAGCAGAGGCGGGTAAAGATAAGATCCAGAGTGTGACCATCTCTGTGGGTGGGAGCGGAAGGCCACTGTGAGAGGCCGAAAGAGGAAGAGAGTCATAGGAGTTTAGAGGCGGCTGAGTGGCAGGTGTCAATAGGGATGTTGAAGTCACCCATGATAATAGTGGGGATGTCGGCAGAAGTAAAGTGTAGGAGCCAGGTGTTAAACTGGTCAAGAAAGACGGTTGCTGGGCCTTGGGGGCGGTAAATACCAGCTACTTGGAGGTTGGAGGGAGAGTAGATGCGAACAGAGTGTACTTCAAAGGAAGTGAGCGTAATGGAGGGTGGCAATGGAGTTGAGCTGTAGGAGTAGGTGTCTGATAGGAGAAGACCAACTCATCTACCATGTTTGAAGCCGGCGCGGAGGGTGTGAGTAAAAAGGAAATCCACTATATGAGAGTGCAGCAGGGGATGAGGTGTGAGAGGGTGTCAGCCATGTTTCTGTGAGACCCAGAAAGAAAAGTTTTTGAGAGATGAAAAGATCATGAATGTAGGACAGTTTGTTACAGACAGAGCATGCATTCCATAATGCTCCTGCTAGAGGAATCAAAGGAGCAGGGGTAAGAGGAATAGTTCTTAGGTTTAGGGGGTTGCAGAAATTTGAGATTTGTAGTGGGACATAGAGGTGATAGTGGGGATTTGCTGAAGGGGGCCTGGATTTGGAGAGATATTACCAGCAATAAGGAGAAGCATAGATGGGTGGTATGGGTAGTTGTTGACAGATTTAGTAAGATGGTGCATTTTATTCCTCTGTCAAAACTGCCCAATGCTAAGACTTTGGCCTCCCTGTTTATAGATCATGTGATACGCTTACACAGGATTCCAGAGAATGTAGTTTCGGATAGCGGTGTTCAATTCGTCTCAAGGTTTTGGAGGGCTTTTTGTCATAAGTTTAATATCTCTTTATCTTTTTCTTCGACCTTTCAAACCAACGGTCAAACTGAACGGTTGGATCAATCTCTGGAACAATATTTGAGGTGTTATGTCTCTGACAACCAACATCAGTGGGTGAAATATTTGTCCTTGATGGAATTCGCCATTTACAATCAGGTGAATTCATCTACGGGTATGTCTCCTTTTTTGGTAATCTTAGTTTCCATTCGCAATTTAGTTCAGTTTCGCCGTCTTCCTCGCAGATTCCTGAAGCAGATGTAGTAGTTAAAGTACTGTACACAGTCTGGACCCAGGTTCAGTCGAACCTGAAAAAAGCTCAGGAGATTCAGAAAGTTAAGGCTAACAGGAGGCGCTCCTGAGAAGTGGATTTTGGGGTGGGAGATAGGGTGTGGCTATTTACCAGGAATTTGTCTCTGACGGTACCTTTGAATAAATTTGTACCGCGTTTTATCGGTCCCTATGAAATCATGGAAATAATTAACCCTGTGTCGTTTAAGTTACGGTTACCTGAGCCTTACTGAAAAAGTATGTGTTGCCTGTATCCCCTACACAGGAATCATCGCCGCCAGTGGAGGTGGCCGCCCAACTGGAATTCAAAATTTCTAGAATCCTCGATGTGAGAAAGGTCTGGAATTCGTTGCAGTATTTGGTTCACTGGAAAGGGTTTGGTCTTGAGAAGAGGTCTTGGGTACCAGCTAGTAGGATGCATGCTAAAAGGTTGGTGAGAAAATTCCACCTGGCTCACCCGGAGAAGCCCACTCCAGTGTTTATGGGTCCAGTGGCCCCTCGTGGAAGCAGGGGTACTGTTACGGGGAGCTGGCGAAACGCTCTCCCTTCGCAGCGCCGCTGGAATCCCGCGCAGGTAGATGAGTGAGGATGCGGCTGGCGTCCTCGTCTCCACAGTAACCAGGGGGCGAGGAGGACCCGGCCGGGCATGCCTCCTCAGCGTGGCCAGTGTCCTCCATCCCCTAGTCAACGAGCATCAGGGAGCTGAGCGCCGATAAGGATGAATCGGCGCTCAGCTGTGTTGAGATGTGTAATGTGAGTCACGTGACGCTTGCCAGCATTTTCGCATATTGTGTCTTTCGTGTATTTTGACCTCAACCCTGTGACCTCCCTGGAATTGAAGTGACATCTTGACTTCTGACTTCGTAATGTTTTGACCTTGTTATTGTGTTTCTAACTGTGTACCTGCGTGACCTCCCGGCTTTAACTTTGGCTTCCTTGACTCCTCTTACGGTACTCCTCTTATCTTCTTTAGGCCCCTGCATGTATCTAAGCGAGGGACTGCCGCCAACCCTCGGTTAGGATGGGCCATGCAAGTAGGTAGCGATAGAGGTGTGGGTGGATATCAGGGCTGCACTCTTCCCTTTCGCTTGTGACAGGAAGTCAATGGGAGAAACAGAGCATTAAACCAGGATGTCTGGATGCATCTTGGACTCCCAGGTCGTTACTGGGAACGATATTGTCCGAGTAGTACGCCACTTTTACAGACTGACAATAATACGTGCCAAACCGAAGATAAAATCGATTTTAGAGGAAAAATTGTTAGGAAACATTCTTTCTTGTACAAACCGGATTCCCAAAAAGTTGGGACACTGTACAAATCATGAATAAATACTGAATGCAATGATGTGGAGGTGCCAACTTCTAATATTTTATTCAGAATAGAACATAAATCACGGAACAAATGTTTAAACTGAGAAAATTTACCATTTTAAGGGAAAAATATGTTGAATCAGAATTTCATGGTGTCAACAAATCCCCAAAAAGTTGGGACAAGGCCATTTTCACCACTGTGTGGCATCTCCCCTTCTTCTTACAACACTCAACAGACGTCTGGGGACCGAGGTGACCAGTTTCTCAAGTTTAGAAATAGGAATGCTCTCCCATTCTTGTCTAATACAGCCCTCTAACTGTTCAATCGTATGGGGCCTTCTTTGTTGCACCTTCCTCTTTATGATGCGCCAAATGTTCTCTATAGGTGAAAGATCTGGACTGCAGACTGGCCATTTCAGTACCCGGATCCTTCTCCTACGCAGCCATGATGTTGTGATTGATGCAGAATGTGGTCTGGCATTATCTTGTTGAAAAATGCAGGGTCTTCCCTGAAAGAGATGACGTCTGGATGGGAGCATATGTTGTTCTATAACCTGAATATATTTTTCTGCATTGATGGTGCCTTTCCAGACATGCAAGCTGCCCATGCCACACGCACTCATGCAACCCCATACCATCAGAGATGCAGGCTTCTGAACTGAGCGTTGATAACAACTTGGGTTGTCCTTGTCCTCTTTGGTCCGGATGACATGGCGTCCCAGATTTCCAAAAAGAACTTCGAATCGTGACTCGTCTGACCACAGAACAGTCTTCCATTTTGCCACACTCCATTTTAAATGATCCCTGGCCCAGTGAAAACACCTGAGCTTGTGGATCTTGCTTAGAAATGGCTTCTTCTTTGCACTGTAGAGTTTCAGCTGGCAACGGCGGATGGCACGGTGGATTGTGTTCACTGACAATGGTTTCTGGAAGTATTCCTGAGCCCATTCTGTGATTTCCTTTACAGTAGCATTCCTGTTTGTGGTGCAGTGTCGTTTAAGGGCCCGGAGATCACGGGCATCCAGTATGGTTTTACGGCCTTGACCCTTACGCACAGAGATTGTTCCAGATTCTCTGAATCTTCGGATGATGTTATGCACAGTTGATGATAGATGCAAAGTCTTTGCAATATTTCGCTAGGTAACACCTTTCTGATATTGCTCCACTATCTTTCTGCGCAACATTGTGGGAATTGGTGATCCTGCTATGGGTACTACCCTCTGTAGTGGGTCAACCGTCTCCTGCTCCTCATCATCATCATCAAATCGCGCTGAGAAGACGAACTGAGGGTGGTCTGGCTATCACCCTTTGTTACTGTCTTCTCCCATTTCCACCTGTTCCACATGCAAAGCATCCGCCTTCATTGTGAGCAGCGAGCGTTTCAGTAGACACAGAAGTGGGATGGTTACACTGATAATAACAGCATCGCCACTCACCATCTGTGTTGATTCCTCAAAGTTGCGTAAAACCTCACAGAGGTCAGACATCCATGTCCACTTGTCGCTTGTGAAGAGAGTAAACTGACTGGAAAGGCGACAACCATGTTGCAGCTGGTATTCCAGTACTGCCCTCTGCTGCTCACAAAGCCTGGCCAACATGTGGAACGTGGAGTTCCAGCGGGTGCTCACGTCGCACAATAGTAGGTGAGCTAGCAATTGCAAGCGCTTTTGCAGCATTGCCAGACCGGCGGCAGCTGTAGAGGACTTTCGGAAATGGGCACACACATTCACCAAAAGCTCAGTCAAATTGGGGTAGGTTTTGAGAAACCGCTGAACCACGGAGTTAGAGATGTGGGCTAGGCATGGTATGTGTGTGAGCTTGCCGAGCTCCAAAGCTGCCACTGACTTACGGCCATTATCAGACACAACCATGCCTGGTTGTAGGTTGAGTGGCGAGAGCCACAGCTCAGTCTGGTCCCTTATACCATGCCACAGCTCTGCGGCGGTGTTCTGTTTGTCACCTAAGCAAATCAGCCTGTTGCCGCTTCCCCGCTGCAGTGCTACACTGCTTCCAGCTACTGACTGATGGCTGACTGGTGCTGCAAGATGAGAATTCAGAGATAGTAGTGGAGGAGGAGGAGGTAGAGGAGGAGAAGGGTGGTTGCAGCCACTAATGTAGGTGGTGGAGGAAATCCTGATGGAAGTAGGGCCTGAAATCCTTGGTGTCGATAGCACCTGTGCCATCCCAGGGTACGACTCGCTCCCGGCCTCCACAACGTTCAAAGAGTGTGCCGTCAGGGAAATGTAGCGTCCCTGGCCAAAAGCACTTGTACATGTGCCAGTCATTAAGTGGACCTTACCAATAACTGGGTGTGATGTTACGGGACACATGCTAGTGTAAGGCGGGGATGGCACACCAGGAAAAATAGTGGGGACTGAGTAACAAGGGACGGCCACCACTATAAGGCTGCGGAAAGCCTCAATGTCCACAAGCCTAAATGGCAACAATTCCAGGGCCAGCAATTTGGAAAGGTGTGTATTTAGTGCTATGGTTTGTCGGTGGGTGGCTTGGTATGGATATCTGTACGCTGCGCTGGGACACAGAAGTATATGTGCTAGCTGATGGTGCTTGTGTAGGTCCAGGTGCAGGGCGGGAGGCATCCAGGCCTGTGTCTTGGACAGGGGTTTGGCCAGCATGTGACATGGGGAAGAGAAGGCAGTGGTGTGACCCAAAGACGCTGATTGTGGACCCAAGTGTTTGGTCCACCTATTAGGGAGCTTTGATGCCATGTAGCGGATCATGCTGGGGGTGGCGAGGTTGCTAGTGTTTATGCCCCTACTTATTTTGGTACGGCACAGGTTGAAAATGACAATTCTCTTATCGTCTGCACTTTCCTCAAAAAAGCGCCAGACTGCTGAACACCTGCCCCTTGGCAAGGGAGATTGTCACAAGGGGGTGATCCGGGGAACAGTTCCAGGCCTGTTTGGTGTGGCCTGCCTTCTTCCTTTTGCCACCCCACTGCCTCTTCCAGCCTGTTGCGGTGCTGCGGATCCCTTCCCCTCTGTACTGCTGTCCTCACTTGGCTTGCCACCTTTCCAGATTGGGCCAGTGATTTCATCGTCCACCGCCTCCTCTTCCACTTCCTCACTCTGGTCATCCTCCTGACTTGTTGACCTAACAACAACCTCACCTATTGACAACTGTGTCTCATCCTCATCATGAACCTCTTGAGACATTAATTGCCGTTGACTTATTTGCAACTGTGTCTCATCATCATCATCCACCTCGTGAAACACTAATTGCCATTCCCCACTGTCATCTTCTTCTAACTATGGATGCTCAAAGTTTGGGAATCAGTGCACAAGATCTCCTCATGTCCCTCTTCAAGCGGGCTTGGCGAGAGGGCCAAATCAAGGAATGGCAATGAAAACTGCTCCTCAGAATATCCGAGTGGGGGATCACTTGTTTTCCAAGACTCTCCATGGTGGGAGGAAGGAGGATCAGGGTGAGGATTCTGTTAACCAGACTCTTGGCTACTGAGACTGGACTTTGTGGAAGACATGGTGGTGCTTAACCGACTGGAAGCATTATCTGCTGCAATTAAACCGACCACCTGGTCGCACTGGTGTGACTTCGAGAGTGGTGTCCTGCGCCACCCTGCAAACTGGGACATGAAGCTAGGTATCGTGGATGAGTGTGTTTCTTGTGCTCTGGCAGCAGACACAGTTTTACCGCGCCCAGGGCTTCTGCATGCACCATCAGCAGCACGGTCACTTCCCTGTCCCTTTCTGCTCGCCTTGAGCATATTAAATGGTATATATGCTTGCAAGTATGTCACACATACAGAAGTGCAGGTTTTGTAAGTGTATGCGCAAATAAATTACACTGAATGTAACAGATATTTAGGATGCGCAAACGTTATACAGGAGATGTAGCGCAGGTAATGTCGCTGTCACCAGCGTCAAAAAAATTACACAAAATGTCAAAGATATTTAGGATGCGCAAACGTTATACAGGAGATGTAGCGCAGGTAATGTTGCTGTCACCAGTGGAGAAAAATTTAACTGAATGTCACAAATATTTAGGATGCGCAAATGCTATACAGGAGATGTAGCGCAGGTAATGTCGGTGTCACCAGTGGCTAAGAAAGAATTACACTGAATGTCACAGATATTTAAGATGCACAAACGTTATACAGGAGATGTAGTGCAGGTAATGTTGCTGTCAGCAGCGACCAAACAATTGCGCTGAGTGTCACAGATATTTAGGATGAGCAAATGTAACACAATAGATGTAGCAGAGGTTGTGTCACTGTCAGCAAAATCCAAACAATTGCACGCAATTTAGCGCAGGTTGCGCTAATAATATACAGGTATATTGCAGCCAGATAAAACAATAGTCCTTAAAAGGACTTTTGGGTCTCTAACACCTTTCAAGACTAAACCCTGCCTAAAAAATAAACCTATTCCTGTCCCTACACTATGTTTCCCTTCTGCTGCAGCTCTCCCTGACTAAGACTGAGCTGAACCACATGTCATTGGGTGCTATGGTGACCCTGACTCCCTCCGTGTCTAGTGTAGGGAGCCGGTGGTCGTGTCCCTTCACTATTGTAGGGTGTTCAGGTGTTATATAGTCGAGGTACGAGGATATGCGATCATCCAGCATTGGGATTATCGCATAGGCTGAGCAGTAAGGGAGAGAGCCAGGTCTGATGCAAGGGTCTCCCTTTTTGTTCCTTAGTTTTGGATCCAGTGAGTCATATATTCATTTTGCATTGTCTTGTTTCCTGTACACCTTCCGTGACATTATAAACCGCCAAAACCGTCTCAAGCATGGATCCGGTTTCACTTTTGACTGAACGTTTCCAGGGTCTTTCATTGGAGGTAGCTGATCTCCGTAAGACTCTTTCTCCGTTTCTAGTGACCGGTTCAGCTTGTGTTCATGGAGTTTGTTCTGAGCCTAAGATCTCGCTCCCGGATACGTTCTCCGGGGGTAGTGAGAATTTTGTGCGTTTCAGAGAGGCTTGCAAACTCCATTTTCGCCTTCTTCCCCATTCCTCTGGTGATGAGGAACGGAGGGTGGGGATCATTATATCGCTGCTCAGGGGTAACGCTCAGTCGTGGGCCTTTTTCCGCTGCCGGTGGGGGCACGGCCCCTCCGTTCAGTGGATGAATTCTTTTTAGCCCTGGGTCAGATATATGATGATCCGGATCGTGTTGCTTTGGCTGAGTCTAGACTACATCTGTTATGCCAGGGTAAACAATCCGCAGAGATATACTGCTCAGAATTTCGGAGATGGGCAGCTGATACTGTTTGGAATGATGCTGCACTCCGAAGTCAATTTTGCCATGGTCTTTCAGAGGGATTGAAAGATGCATTTGCCTTTCATGAGAGGCCTATCTCCTTGGACTCTGCTATGTCTCAGGCCGTTCGTATTGACAGGCGTCTTAGAGAGAGAGGAGAGATCTCTCCTTCCTGTCATACTCAGTCCCAGGACAGTGCAGCGGTCTCATTCTGTGCGCAGGGGTCTCAGTCGCTGTCAGCCCCTTCTGAGCAGGAGCCCATGCAGCTGGGGTTGATTGCCTCTGACAATAGAAGATTCAGCCCGCATGGGAAGGTTTGTTTTTGTTGTGGAGGTATAAATCATTTGGCGAATGTTTGTCCCTCTAGGAGATTCAGGCAGTTTTCTGGGAGTAATAAAGAAACAAAAAGGAAAAAATCTTTAAAAAATGTTCCATCTGTTACTATTGGCAGGGTTGAGGCGGAAATTGAAGGTTTTCCGTTTGCTTGTAGTTCCCGTTTTGTCCTGCCTGCCAGGGTGGCGCTAGAGAGCAAGAACATTTTTTGTGAGATTTTTGTAGATAGTGGAGCAGCTGTCAATCTCATTGATAATCATTTTGCGATAACTCATGGTTTCCAGGTGTGCACTTTGGGAAAGGATATTCCTGTTTTTGCTATTGATTCCGCTCCACTTTCTCAGAAATCATTAAAGGGCATAGTTCACAATATTCGTTTAATTGTGAGTGATGCTCATGTTGAGGATGTGTCATGTTTTGTCCTTAGCGGATTACCTACTCCTCTTGTGTTGGGGCTACCCTGGCTCACTAAACATAACCCCACCATTGAGTGGCAAGCGAGGCAAATAAATGGTTGGAGTGACTTTTGCAGAGAGAATTGCCTCACGACATCTGTTTCTGAGGTTTCTACTAAGACTGTACCACCTTTTCTCTCTGAATTTTCGGATGTCTTCTCTGAGAGTGGAGTTAAGGGTTTGCCTCCGCACAGGGAGTACGATTGCCCTATTAATCTCATCTCAGGCGTCAAGCTGCCTAAATCTCGTTTATACAATCTTTCCCAACCTGAAAGGGTCGCTATGCGTGCTTATATCTCGGAGAGTCTGAGAAAAGGACACATACGACCCTCGAAGTCACCTGTTGCCGCTGGTTTTTTCTTTGTTAAGAAAAAAGATGGTTCTTTAAGACCTTGTCTGGATTTCAGGGAGCTGAACAGTATCACTATTCGTGACCCTTATCCGCTTCCTCTGATCCCGGACCTGTTTAACCAGATTGTTGGGGCTAAAGTATTTTCCAAATTAGATCTAAGAGGGGCATACAACCTGGTCAGGGTCAGAGAAGGAGACGAATGGAAGACTGCCTTCAATACCCCTGAGGGCCATTTTGAGAATTTGGTTATGCCTTTTGGTTTGATGAATGCCCCAGCCATTTTTCAGCATTTCGTGAACAGCATTTTTTATCATTTAATGGGAAAATTTGTATTAGTGTATTTGGATGACATTTTGATTTTTTCTCCTGATTTCAAAACTCATAAGGAACACTTACGTCAGGTCTTGCTCATCCTGTGGGAGAATAAATCATACGCAAAACTGGAAAAATGTGTGTTTGCGGTTCCAGAAATTCAATTTCTGGGGTTTCTTCTCTCCGCTTCTGGTTTTCGCATGGACCCCGAGAAGGTCCGCGCTGTGCTTGAGTGGGAGCTTCCTGAGAATCAGAAGGCGCTGATGCATTTTTTGGGCTTTGCCAATTATTACAGGAAGTTTATTTTGAATTATTCCCTTTATTGTTAAACCACTCACTGATATGACCAGAAAGGGGGTAGATTTTTCTTCCTGGTCGGTAGAGGCGCGTAAGGCCTTTTCTAATATCAAGGAGAGTTTTGCTTCCGCTCCCATCTTGGTACAACCTGATATTTCTCTACCCTTCATAGTTGAGGTAGATGCTTCTGAGGTGGGTGTGGGTGCGGTCTTGTCTCAGGGTTCCTCTCCTGCCAAATGGCGACCGTGTGCCTTTTTCTCGAATAAACTCTCCTCCGCAGAGAGAAATTACGATGTGGGAGATAGGGAATTGTTGGCCATCAAGATGGCTTTTGAGGAATGGCGCTATTGGCTAGAGGGAGCCAGACACCCTAGTACCGTGTTTACTGACCATAAAAATCTGGCCTACTTGGAGTCAGCCAAGCGTCTGAACCCGAGACAGGCCAGATGGTCTTTGTTCTTTTCAAGGTTTAATTTTGTTGTCACGTTCCGCCCTGGGGTTAAGAATGTGAAGGCAGATGCCCTGTCACGTTGTTTTCCGGGAGGTGGGAATTTTGAAGACCCGGGTCCCATTTTGGCTGAAGGTGTGGTGGTCTCTGCTCTTTTTCCTGAATTGGAGGCAGAGGTGCAGGCAGCCCAGTCAGAGGCTCCTGATCTTTGTCCTCCTGGGAGGTTGTTTGTGCCTCTCGCTTTAAGACACAAGATTTTTAAGGAGAACCACGATATGGTCCTTGCTGGGCACCCGGGGGCAAGAGCCACAGTGGATCTCATCGCTCGGAGATTCTGGTGGCTTGCGCTTCGTAAGTCGGTTGAGGGTTTTGTGGCAGCCTGCGAGACTTGCGCTCGTGCCAAAGTCCTTCATTCACGGCCATCAGGTCCTCTCCTTCCCTTACCCATTCCTTCCCGTCCTTGGACACATCTGTCCATGGACTTCATAACGGACCTGCCTCGTTCCTCGGGGAAGACTGTGATTCTGGTGGTGGTGGACCGTTTTAGCAAAATGGTGCATTTCATCCCTTTTCCTGGTTTGCCCAATGCTAAGACGCTGGCGCAGGCATTTATTGATCACATTGTCAAATTGCATGGTATTCCTTCAGACATAGTCTCTGATAGGGGCACGCAGTTTGTTTCCAGATTCTGGAAGGCTTTCTGTTCTCGCTTGGGGGTTCGGTTGTCATTCTCTTCTGCTTTCCACCCGCAGTCGAATGGCCAGACAGAGCATGTCAATCAGAATCTGGAGACATATCTGCGCTGTTTTGTGGCGGAGAATCAGGAGGATTGGTGTTCTTTTTTGTCCCTTGCTGAGTTTGCTTTAAATAACCGTCGTCAGGAGTCCTCTGATAAGTCACCATTTTTTGGTGCATATGGGTTTCATCCGCAGTTTGGGACTTTCTCGGGAGAGGGCTCTTCTGGTTTACCTGATGAGGACAGATTCTCCTCGTCTTTGTCATCTTTTTGGCAAAAGATTCAGGATAATCTAAAGAGCATGAGTGAGAGATATAAGCGTGTGGCAGATAAGAGACGTGTGCCTGGTCCGGACCTGAATGTTGGTGATCTGGTGTGGTTGTCTACCAAGAATATAAAATTGAAGGTTCCCTCCTGGAAGTTGGGTCCTAGGTTTATTGGGCCTTACAAAATCCTGTCTGTCATCAATCCTGTTGCCTACCGTCTTGATCTTCCTCAGACTTGGAAGATCCATAATGTTTTTCATAAGTCCTTATTGAAACCTTATGTTCAACCCATTGTACCCTCGCCTTTGCCTCCTCCTCCGATTATGGTTGATGGGAATCTTGAATTTCAGGTCTCTAGGATTGTGGATTCTCGTCTTGTCCGCGGTTCTCTCCAGTACCTCGTTCATTGGAAGGGTTATGGTCCTGAGGAGAGGATGTGGGTCCCAGTGACGGACATTAAGGCCACTCGTCTCATCAGGGCTTTCCATAGGTCCCATCCTGAGAAGGTGGGCTCTGAGTGTCCGGAGTCCACACGTAGAGGGAGGGGTACTGTCACAACCAGACAGCTGAGAAGCTCTGATAGAAGCCTTTCAGAACCTCCTCCTTGAGTTTTCTTTGGTTTGGTTTTCAGTTCCTCATCTCGTTAGCCTCTCTCAGCTGTCATGTAGTTGGACTGATTGCATCCCTTTAAATTCCTCCCCATAATGCATTAGTGTGCGGTTTATACAGCTTCCTGGAGTGTGTGTGCATGCTGATCCTATTTCCCAGTCGTCTACAAGTTAAGTGTTGTACATTCATTTGGGATTTTCTGTTTGCTGGATCCCAGGTGACCCTGACTCCCTCCGTGTCTAGTGTAGGGAGCCGGTGGTCGTGTCCCTTCACTATTGTAGGGTGTTCAGGTGTTATATAGTCGAGGTACGATGATATGCGATCATCTACCATTGGGATGTTCGCATAGGCTGAGCAGTAAGGGAGAGTGCCAGGTCTTATGCAGGGGTCTCCCTTTTTGTTCCTTAGTTTGGATCCAGTGAGTCATATATTCATTTTGCATTGTCTTGTTTCCTGTACACCTTCCGTGACACTTGTGGGGTAGTTATACTGCCCTGGCATTTTAGGGGCCCATATGCGTGAGAAGTAGTTTGCAATAAAAATCTGTAAAAAATGACCGGTGAAATCCGAAAGGTGCTCTTTGGAATGTGTGCCCCTTTGCCCACCTAGGCTGCAAAAAAGTGTTACACATCTGGTATCGCCGTACTCAGGAGAAGTTGGGGAATGTGTTTTGGGGTGTCATTTTACATATACCCATGCTGGGTGAGATAAATATTTTGGTCAAATGCCAACTTTGTATAAAAAAAATGGGAAATGTTGTCTTTTGCCAAGATATTTCTCTCACCCAGCATAGGTATATGTAAAATGACACCCCAAAACACATTCCCCATCTTCTCCCGAGTACGGCGATACCAGATGTGTGACACTTTTTTACAGCCTAGGTGGGCAAAGGGGCACACATTCCAAAGAGCAACTTTCGGATTTCACCGGTCATTTTTTACAGATTTTGATTGCAAACTACTTCTCACGCATATGGGCCCCTAAAATGCCAGGTCAGTATAACTTCCCCACAAGTGACCCCATTTTGAAAAGAAGACACCCCAGGGTATTCCGTAAGGGGCACAGCGAGTTCCTAGAATTTTTTATTTTTTGTCACAAGTTAGTGGAATATGAGACTTTGTAAGAAAAAAATAAATAAAAAATCATCATTTTCCGCTAACTTGTGACAAAAAATAAAAAATTCTAGGAACTCGCCATTCCCCTCACGGAATACCTTGGGGTGTCTTCTTTCCAAAATGGGGTCACTTGTGGGGTAGTTATACTGCCCTGGCATTCTAGGGGCCCTAATGTGTGGTAAGTAGTTTGAAATCAAAATGTGTAAAAAATGACCTGTAAAATCCTAAAGGTGGTCTTTGGAATGTGTGCCCCTTTGCCCACCTAGGCGGCAAAAAAGTGTCACACATGTGGTATCGCCGTACTCAGGAGAAATTCCTTTTAGGAGGGCATTTTTAGACATTTGGATCCCAGACTTCTTCTCACGCTTTCGGGCCCCTAAAATGCCAGGGCAGTATAAATACCCCACATGTGACCCCATTTTGGAAAGAAGACACCCCAAGGTATTCAATGAGGGGCATGGCAAGTTCATAGAATTTTTCTTTTTTTTTGCACAAGTTAGCGGAAATTGATTTTTTTTTTGTATTTTCTCACAAAGTCTCCCTTTCCGCTAACTTGGGACAAAAAATTTAAATCTTTCATGGACTCAATATGCCCCTCACGGAATACCTTGGGGTGTCTTCTTTCCGAAATGGGGTCACATGCGGGGTATTTATACTGCCCTTGCATTTTAGGGGCGTGAGAAGAAGTCTGAAATATAAATGTCTAAAAATTTTTACGCATTTGGATTCCGTGAGGGGTATGGTGAGTTCATGTGAGATTTTATTTTTTGACACAAGTAAGGCTACTTTCACACTTGCGTTCGTCGGTCCGCTTGTGAGCTCCGTTTGAAGGAGCTCACGAGCGGACCCGAACGCCTCCGTCCAGCCCTGATGTAGTCTGAATGGAGCGGATCCGCTCAGACTGCATCAGTCTGGCGGCGTTCAGCCTCCGCCCTGCTCGCCTCCGCACGGCCAGGCGGACAGCTGAACGCTGCTTGCAGCATTCAGCTGTCCGCCTGGCCGTGCGGAGGCGAGCGGATCCGTTCAGACTTACAATGTAAGTCAATGGGAACGGATCCGCTTGAAGATGACACCATATGGCTCAATCTTCAAGCGGATCCGTTCCCCATTGAAATTGAAAAGTTATTAATGCAGACGGATCCGTACTGAACGGAGCCTCCGTCTGCATTAATATGATCGGATCCGTTCAGAATGGATCCGATCAAGCGCAAGTGTGAAAGTAGCCTTAGTGGAATATGAGACTTTGTAAGAAAAAAAAAAACAATTTCCGCTAACTTGGGCCAAAAAAATGTCTGAATGGAGCCTTACAGGGGGGTGATCAATGACGACATGATTTTTACGGATCCACGGATACATGGATTGGATCCGCAAAACACATACGGACGACTGAATGGAGCCTTACAGGGGGGTGATCAATGACAGGGGGGTGATCAGGGAGTCTATATGGGTGATCACCCCCCTGTAAGGCTCCATTCAGACGTCCGTATGTGTTTTATGGATCCAATCTAGATATTCGTGGATCTGTAAAAAACAACCGGACGTCTGAATGGAGCCTTACAGGGGGGTGATCAATGACAGGGGGTGATCAATGACAGGGGGTGATCAATGACAGGGGGGTGATGAATGACAGGGGGTGATCAGGGAGTGTATATGAGGTGATCACCCCCCTGTCATTGATCACCCCCCTGTAAGGCTCCATTCAGACGTCCGTATGTGTTTTGCGGATCCGATCCATGTATCCGTGGATCCGATCCATGTATCCGTGGATCTGTAAAAATCATATGGACGTCTGAATGGAGCCTTACAGGGGGGTGATCAATGACAGGGGGGTGATCAATGACAGGGGGTGATCAGGGAGTGTATATGAGGTGATCGACCCCCTGTCATTGATCACCCCCCTGTAAGGCTCTATTCAGACGTCCGTATGTGCTTTGCGGATCCGATCCATGTATCCGTGGATCCGTAAAAATCATACGGACGTCTGAATGGAGCCTTACAGGGGGGTGATCAATGACAGGGGGTGATCAATGACAGGGGGTAATCAGGGAGTGTATATAAGGGGATCACCCCCCTGTCATTGATCACCGCCCTGTAAGGCTCCATTCAGACGTCCGTATGTGTTTTGCGGATCCAATCTAGGTATTCGTGGATCTGTAAAAATCATACGGACATCTGAATGGAGCCTTACAGGAGGGTGATCAATGACAGGGGGTGATCAGGGAGTGTATATGAGGTGATCACCCCCCTGTCATTGATCACCCCCCTGTAAGGCTCCATTCAGACGTCCGTATGTGTTTTGTGGATCCGATCCATGTATCCGTGGATCCGATCCATGTATCCGTGGATCCGTAAAAATCATACGGACGTCTGAATGGAGCCTTACAGGGGGGTGATCAATGACAGGGGGTGATCAGGGAGTGCATATGAGGTGATCACCCCCCTGTCATTGATCACCCCCCTGTAAGGCTCCATTCAGACGTACGTATGTGTTTTGCGGATCCGATCCATGTATCCATGGATCCGTAAAAATCATACGGACATCTGAATGGAGCCTTACAGGGGGTGATCAATGACAGGGGGTGATCAATGACAGGGGGTGATCAATGACAGGGGGGTGATCAATGACAGGGGGGCGATCAGGGAGTCTATATGGGGTCATCAGTGGTTCATAAGGGGTTAATAAGTGACAAGGGGTGGTGTAGTGTAGTGTAGTGGTGCTTGGTGCTACTTTACTGAGCTACCTGTGTCCTCTGGTGGTCGATCCAAACAAAAGGGACCACCAGAGGACCAGGTAGCAGGTATATTAGACGCTGTTATCAAAACAGCATCTAATATACCTGTTAGGGGTTAAAAAAATCGCATCTCCAGCCTGCCAGCGAACGATCGTCGCTAGCAGGCTGGAGATCCACTCGCTTACCTTCCGTTCCTGTCAACGCGCGCGCCTGTGTGCGCGCGTTTACAGGAAATCTCGGCTATCACGAGAGGACGCGTATATGCATCCACCCAGAAGAGCAGGGCCGCCGCCAGGACGCAATCCTGCGTACGGCGGTCCTGAGCAGGTTAACTGTACATGCATATATTGCTGAAGGACATATGCGGGCTGCCATCTTTTTTCACAAGACCAGCAAGGCACATGTAAGCCCTTACCTGTGTCTGTGCCGCGAGCCAGTCTAAAAACAAATCCCGTCACTGGGAGCAGGCAGTTCCGAGAACAGCCTGATGAAGGCCCCTGGTGGCTGTTCTCGGAACTGCCTGCTCCCACTGACCGCACTTGTTTTCAGACTGGCTCGCACACAGGTAAGGGCTTACCTGTGCCTCGCCAGACTTTTGAAAAAAGATGGCAGCCCGCATTTGTTGCCCACTGCTGAAGGAGAGAAAGAAGCTTTTTTTCTCAAATCTTGTTTACAAACAAGACCATTGTCTGGAAGGAATGTAAAGGCATTTGCCATTTTTCTTTATAATTCTGACTTATCCTCAGGATAGGACATAAATATCAGTAAAGGTGGATTTAAACTGCCCAATATTCAGGCAGATTTTCGGGAACTAACGTTCCTGCGAACGCTCACCCCCAACAATCTGCCCATCTGAATGTACCACTGATCACCCGATGAAAGAGCAAAACGCTTGGGTGATCTTCTTGTTCGTGCAAGCACATCAATCATAATTTCTGGGCAGCAGATCGTGCAGTCTAAACAGTGATCTGCTGCCCAGAAACAATGATTCTGTATAAGGAAGAGGGATCGCTATTGTGATGTCCTCATACTGTGAAGGAGATTGCTGCATGTAAATGCAGCGGTCTCCTTCACTTAACAAGCAGCCGACTGTCAGAGAGGAACGCTTCCTTTCTCACAATAGGTTGTATCATTGTGCAGTGTAAACCCGCCTTTAGGGTCTGATAGTGGACACTACTGCAGATCAGCTGCTCCCTGCGTCCTCTGATGCTAAAGCTAGCACTGTGAATGGAACAGGAAGGGCACCTCATTTCCAATTGTAGTTTAGAGTCAGTGCATGTCATCTTGCATGGTAATATGGCACGGGCACAACACTTAGAACAGAGCTGTGCTTCCTGTAGAATTCACAGTACCAGTCACTGCCTTCGATGCTGCAGGGAACAACTGATCAGCTGGAGTTTAGGCTATTGAACCATACTGAAAATAATGTCCTATCCTACTCATCAAAATGTAAAACCTATTTACATTCCATCAAAACAATTGGCTAAAATAATTCTGTTTAATTTGCAGGACATGGTGTCCCTAAATATAAATGAAAAAAATGTAAATGATTTATAATTCCCACTAGAATGCTGCTTGCCTGGGGTGGAACCTCTGTTGCATTAAAGGCCTCTGTCTCTGGCTGCTGTGGAATATCTGTAGCAGCTTCAATATTCCACTCAGGCAAAAACTCTTCCCTGTTACTTTCACAAATATTGCGCAGAATTCAGCAAGCTGCAACAATACCAGGCATTATAGAAAGGTCCACATCATTGCGCTTTGCAAGATACCTTCAGCGCCCCTTCAAATGTCCAAGTGCATTTTCTACCACCATACGAGCTGAGCTTAAATGGTAGTTGAAGGTGTACTGTTCGGTAGTCCGGTGATGGTGATTGGAGAACCCTTTCATTAGCAACTTCTTTAGAGGCTAAGCTGCGTCTCCAATGAGATGAATAGGTATCTCCACACCATTGACAGTCATGGATCTCTGAGCGTACAGAGATCAATGTTTAGTATAAAAAATGCTGGTATGTTAGGAATAGCAGCCTACAGCCATGCAGTAGGTAAACATCTGCCTCATTACATCATCTTAAAAGTTAGTATGAACCTACCCTTATACGTACCTCACATTAAAATAAGTAGCCTTCTTTTTCCTCAGCCATCTGGTACATTGGAGAGTTGCAAAGAACTCTTGCATCATGTGTTCGACCAGGCCACCCCACATATATATCAGTGAAGCTGCACAAAACAAAAAACTACTTGAAAAAAAATATAGTACTTTATCTTTGTTATTAATATTTATCTACCCTAGGCTAGATATCTCATGTAAGACTTTAAGCACTAGCTGGTTGTTAGTCATAAACCTGTTTTAACCTGTAATGTTGAATAATAAACTGAGAATAATAAACCTCATTGTTTCATTTATGTCTATTTATTTATTAAATAAATAGAGATTCATACCAAAAATTGTAGTCCACAACTGCTTGAAGTATGATAGAATTCCATCCCTTCCTATTGTGATAAGAAGCTGGATCATGCCTCGGCGCAAAAATGGGAATGTGGCTTCTGTCAATGGCCCCTGCACACATACGATGGAATATCATGGAAATGTGTTCATTTAGTCCAGAATGTTAAAGGGGTTTTCCAGGATTTTGATACTGATGACCTATCTTCAGAATAGGTCATCAGTATCTGATCTGTGGGGGTCCGACACCCGGGACCCCCACCGATCACCTGTTTGAGAAGGCACTGTGAGCACTGTGGCCTTCTCCATGCTTACCAAGCACGGAGCCGTACATTGTATAGCAGCTGTGCTTGGCATCAAGGTCAGCCCCATTGAAGTGAATGGGGCTGAGAGCGATACCAAGTACAGATGCTATACAATGTACGGCGCTGTGCTTGGTAGGCACAGTGAAGGCCATGGCACTTACAGGAGCGCCAGTGCCTCCTCAAACAGGTGATGGGGGGGTCCTGGCTATTGGACCCCGACTGATCAGATACTAATGACCTATCCTAGGTTATCAGTAGTAAAATCCCAGGAAACCCAGGAAAAGAGAACATCACTAGTAGAGATCAAGAACCGAAGGCCCCAGCCAAATATGCTCTTCTTAGTTACTGTGTCGACTAAAATAACTGCACCATTTTAAAAATGAATACTTACCTGAAAATTATTAAGGAAAAGCAATTGTTAAGTGAGGGATTATGGCACATACAGTTGCAAGAAAAGGTATGTGAACCCTTTGGAATGATATGGATTTCTGCACAAATTAGTCATAAAATGTGATCTGATCTTCATCTAAGTCACAACAATAGACAATCACAGTCTGCTTAAACTAATAACACACAGAATTAAATGTTACCATGTTTTTATTGAACACACCATGTAAACATTCACAGTGCAGGTGGAAAAAGTATGTGAACCCTTGGATTTAAAAACTGGTTGAACCTCCTTTGGAAGCAATACCTTTAATCAAACGTTTCCTGTAGTTGCAGATCAGACGCGCACAACGGTCAGGAGTAATTCTTGACCATTCCTCTTTACAGAACTGTTTCACTTCAGCAATATTCTTGGGATGTCTGGTGTGAATCGCTTTCTTGAAATCTTGCCACAGCATCTCAATCGGGTTGAGGTCAGGACTCTGACTAGGCCACTCCAGAAGGCGTATTATCTTCTGTTTAAGCCATTCTGTTGTTGATTTACTTCTATGCTTTGGGTCGTTGTCCTGTTGCAACACCCATCTTCTGTTGAGCTTCAGCTGGTGGACAGATGGCCTTAAGTTCTCCTGAAAAATGTCTTGATAAACTTGGGAATTCATTTTTACTTTGATGATAGCAATCCGTCCAGGCCGTGATGCAGCAAAGCAGCCCCAAACCATGATACCCCACCACCATACTTCACAGTTGGGATGAGGTTTTGATGTTGGTGTGCTATGCCTCTTTTTCTCCACACATAGTGTTGTGTGTTTCTTCCAAACAACTCAACTTTGGTTTCATCTGTCCACAGAATATTTTGCCAGTATACTGCTGTGTAACATCCAGGTGCTCTTGTGCAAACTGTAAACGTGCAACAATGTTTTTTTTGGACAGCAGTGGCTTCCTCTGTGGTATCCTCACATGAAATCCATTCTTGTTTAGTGTTTTACATATCGTAGATTTGCTAACAGGGATGTTAGCATATGCTAGACACTTTTGTAAGTCTTTAGCTGACACTCTAGGATTCTTCTTCACCTCATTTAGTAGTCTGCACTGTGATCTTGCAGTCACCTTTACAGGACGGCCACTCCTAGGGAGAGTAGCAGCAGTGCTGAACTTTCTCCATTTATAGACAATTTGTCTTACCGTGAACTGATGAACAGCAAGGCTTTTGGAGATACTTTTATAACCCTTTCCAGTCAACAATTCTTAATCGTAGGTCTTCTGAGAGCTCTTTTGTGCAAGGCATCATTCACATCAGGCAATGTTTCTTGCAAAAGCAAACCCAGAACTGGTGTGTGTTTTTTATAGGGCAGGGTAGCTGTAACCAACACCTCCAATCTCATCTCATTGATTGGACTCCAGTTGGCTGACACCTCACTCCAATTAGCTCTTGGAGATAGCATTAGTCTAGAGCAGGGATGGGCAAACTGCGGCTCTCCAGCTGTTGTAAAACTACAAATCCCATCATGCCCTGCAGTAAGCTGATAGCTGAAGGCAGACTTGGCATACTGGGAGTTGTAGTTTTAGAACAGCTGGAGAGCCGCAGTTTGCCCATCCTTGGTCTAGGGGTTCACATACTTTTTCCACCTGCACTGTGAATGTTTACATGATGTGTTCAATAAAAATATGGTAACCTTTATTTCTTTGTGTGTTATTAGTTTAAGCAGACTGTGATTGTCTATTGTTGTGACTTAGATGAAGATCACATTACATTTTATCACCAATTTGTGCAGAAATCCATATCATTCCAAAGTGTTCACATACTTTTTCTTGCAACTGTATAAGAAGAATGTGTTACCTTCTCAAATATATCTTAAACAGTCCAGACTTCTTTAAACAGTCCAGACTTCTATCCCCAAGTGTAGCCTCCGTGATTACCAATCTGCAAGGTTTTAGATTGCAAGCAATCCAGTCATTGTTGGAGCTGTGATTAGTTGTAACATGTTTCAATAAACCAGGGTTTTACTTCTGACAGTTGTTGGTTGACAGGGCTGTTTATACTGGTTCTCAATTAGAAAGAGTGGAATGAAATGTTAACTACCTTCTAGGACTGGAATCTGAAGTATAGTATTTAATTTATTATAGTTACACAGGACTGACGATAGACTTACTATTCAAGGTTACATCACACTGTTCAAATATTGTCAAAGATGAAGAAGTCAAAAACTTCACCCTATAAAAACCTCCATACATAGAAAACACTGCATACGCGAACGCAATAGTAGACCTATAGTAGAACAGTCAGTAATTTAACATGGATTGACAATTTGGCTAGTTATAGGAGATTAGTGTTTGTAGAAAGAAAACACAACTCACGCCAGCATTCGTGGATGTGCTTCTGTGCTGCGGACCCGTTCCAGTACACGAGGAGATCAAAAAAAACTTCAAAGTTTATTGATATGTATAAAAAATATTCTCCATACAATTTGGTTCATGTGCCCTGATGTATGAAGAATATTTTTAATGCATATCAATAAAGCATGAAGTTTTTTAATTCTGTTTCAGACATCTGTTTCACTTATTGTTTGTAGAAATGTATGATCCCGATAATTGCTCTGTTTAAAAGGTGCTGGAGACTGCCCGATGAACTTGGAAACGCTGAATCATTGGGTGATTATCTATTTTGGATGGGACCTAAAATCATCATTTCTATGCAGCAGATCATGACATAATACAATTTTTTTTATAGGGACAAGCAATTACTGTAGCTATTGCCCATACATGATGATGATTGCTGCGTGTAAATGTAGTTTTATTTCCCTAGTAATCAGGCAATTATCGTGAACCTTTGTTCCCAAAAATTGCCTACTAAATTAGTCTGTGTAAAAGAAAATGAGTTTACATTTTTTTTCTTCCACAAACACATTGGCTTTGTGAAACCTGGACTAAATGAGACAGCTTTGCCTCATATAAATGCTAAAATAAATTACCAATAAATTGCAATTATCTGTGTAAAAATAATGTGCTTCCTAGGATTAGCCTGCGATTATAGCATAAGCCTACGTGCCAGACTTGAAGGAATTATATAGATGCTTTGACCTATTTCACACTGTTGCAACACACAACACATGCAATTTAAAAACATAAGTCCACTAAAAAGCAGATTTTTTTTTCTCTGCCCAATTTTCTCATGGTTCGGCTTTTTGATCAAGAATTTCACAAAATCTTTTGTTACAGTAAAGGCTAAGTTCCCACACTGTAGATTGCTTAAAGATTTGTGGTATGAATGCTAAAGTGCAAATCTACAGTAAAGTATAGTACAATACATGTCAATGGGATTTTCCAATCCCCATGTACATGCTGCAGATTTTCTGTATACAGATTGCTTTATGCATGCCCATATCTCCCGGATTGTTAGCAGTTCTCTTCGTTAGCTTCAACAGAGTTTAAATATAAATCTGCAAGTGTGTTGCGGATTCACTTTGAGAATTGGTAACATGTAATCCAGTATAATTCCATAATGTGTGAATGTACCCTTATAGTTAATTTTATCTATTCAGAGCCCCAACCCTGTTTAATCGTATCCTGAGATTTTGGTAAAACTACAACTCAGAATGCTCTGAAGGTCTTCATCTGTTAGGGCATGCTGGCAGCTGGCAGTTCAACCAAAATCTCACAGAAATATGGGGTGCTGTGCTTTGCATTGCATGGGACTGATTGCTGCATGAGTACTAGGAAACTGGGATGGCTGGGGCAGAAGACCCCATACTAAGTTTTTCTTATGGGGCCCTGTGAGACCTGTGTACGCCCCTGGTAGAGGCATATGATTAGAGCAGGCATGTCCAAACTGTGGCCCACAGGTACCTCTAATCATATTCCTCCACCAAGGGCATTCAGAGATCTCATAGTTATGGGGTAACACTCCATATTTCTGTTGAATTATTTATGTTTTATTTGAATAATACAGAAGAAATTTTTATAAACAATTTGAAAAAGTAACCTTCAGCCTTTCTCTGTCAAAGTGGAATAGGTGCTTCATAAATATGGCGCTCATTCTGAAAACCATATTTCTCAATGTATTCCCACCAGATAACTGCCAGAAATACACTGATAAATCTTCCACTTGCTATCTATTACAAAGCTGTCTGTTTGCAGCTACCACTAGTTGGAGCTCAGTGCACAGCAATTATATACAGTTACAAATGATGTCACGGTAAGTATGAAACTGTGAAATCCCTAATCTCTAGCCACTACTGTTCCTACCTACTTGAACAATCTGCCCTAAACGGCAGCCCTCAAGTGGACGACGTTCACTACACTGCTAAGTGTGCAGGGAGTACAGAAAAACAAAAGCAGTATGTGACAGATAGGCTAAAAAAAAAGGCCCTGGACCTAAACCGGACCAGAACAGAACTCAGAGAGTATAACAAAAGACTAAACAACAAAGAGGATGCTTTACCCCTTTGGGATAAGCCTATGTTCCCAACTTTATCTACCTTCTCCGACTCCTAATATTGGAAGTCACACAACATATGTTGCCTTAACCCCTTCCCGCCCAGCGGCGTAATAGTACGGTGCAGCGGGGCGCGACTTGCCGCCCAGCGCAGTACTATTACGGCGTGCTGATCGGGCAGATGCAGGAGCTGCGCCCGCCCGATCAGCTGCAGGGAACCGGCTGTTCCCGTTAGCAGGACCCCTGCTTTATGCGCCGGCATCAGTGAAAACACCGATGCCAGCGCATTAACCCCTTCTATGCCGCGGTCAGAGCTGACGTGACATAGAAGGGGTTTGCTGCGGGTGAGGGAGCCCATCGGGTCCCCATGCTTCTGTGGCAGAGACCCGATGGGTAAGAAGACAGCCCGATGCCATGCAGAGGCTGCCCAATGCCTTGCATGGCATCGGGACCTGCCTTCTACGGGTGCTTAGACCAGGCTGGGTCTCCTAGGCAACCTGTTAGTGTATTACTCTGTGTAATACACTAACAGGCAATGCATTGCAATAAAGATGTATTGTAATGCATTGCAGAGGGGATCAGACCCCCAAAAGTTAAAGTCAGAAATAAAGTAAGAAGAAAAAAAAGTTAAAAAAAAGTGTTTTTAATAAAAAAAATAAAGTTTCAAGTAAAAAAAGAAAAAAACGCCCCTTTCTCCTGATTTAAAAAAAAAAAGAAGAAAAACACGCATATTAGGTATCGCTGCATCTGTAACGACAGGTTCTATAAATATATCGCATTATCCACCCTGTCCGATAAACACGATAGAAAAAAATATATAGTGTGTCAAAAGAAGCCATTTTTGTCACCTTGTATCTCAAAAAGTGCAACACCAAGCGATCAAAAAGGCATATGTCCCACAAAATGATACCAATAAAACCAACACCTCATCCCGCAAGAAAACGAGCCCCGACATAAGAAAATCGCTCAAAAAAAACCCAAAACTATAGCTCTCAGAACATGGAGACACTAAAACATAATTTTTTTTGTTTAAAAAATGCTATTATTGTTTAAAACTATACATATTAAGTATTGCTACATCCGTAACAATCTTCTCTATAAAAATATCACATGACTTAACCCCTCAGGTGAACTCTGTAAAAATAAATAAATAAAAACTTTGCCAAAATTTAAAATTTTTTGGTCACCTTAACCCATAAAGTGTAATAATGAATGATCAAAAAATCATATGTACCCAAAAATGGTACCAATAAAAACGTCAACTCTTCCTGTAAAAAACTAGCCCCTGCACAAGACGATCGGCAGAAAAATAAAAAAATATAAGGCGTTCAGAAAATGGAGACACAAAAACATAATTGAAAAAAAAAAAATGCTTTATTATATAAAACTGAAACATACAAAGAAAGTAGACATATTTGATATCATTGCATCCGTAAACAACCTGCTCTATAACAATAGCACATGATCTACCCTGTCAGATGAATGTTGTAAAAAATAAAAACGGTGCCAAAACAGCCATTTTTTGGTTACCTTGCCTCACAAAAAACGTAATATAGAGAAATTAAAAAGCATATGTACGTCAAAATAGTACCCATAAAACTGTCACCTTATCCCATAGTTTCCAAAATTGGGTCACTTTTAGGAGTTTCTATTGTAGGGGTGCATCAGGGGGGCTTCAAATGGGACATGGTGTCTAAATACCAGTCCAGCAAAATCTGCCTTCCAAAAACCATATGGCATTCCTTCTGCGCCCTGCCGTGTGCCCTTACCTCAGTTTACGACCACATGTGGGGTGTTTCTGTAAACCGCAGAATCAGGGTAATAAATACCGTATTTTTCGCCCCTGCGTCTTATGGGGCGAATGCTGGCAGTTTTACATCGCTGGCAGCGATGTATGCGAGAGCGGGGGGAGGGACTGGGAGGAGGAACTGGGGGCCGGCAATAGCGGCGGAGGTGGTGCAGTCACTGTACTATAGCCCCACCCCGCCACACCGGTATACGAATATAAAATGTCTTATTCAATTAATAGTTATTAAACATGCCCCCTCACTCATAATAGTACCTTACATCCTAACCGCTTCAGTACAATGCAGGCAGGCAGGCCGGGCGGCAGCGTAACTCCCTAATGTCATGTGCCTGCGCCGCCTACTTTAAAATGAAGCAGGCGGCGCAGGCAAGTGACGTCAGTGAGTGACGCGCCGCCCGCCCGGCCTGCCTGCCTGCATTGTACTGAAGCGGTTAGGATGTACGGTACTATTAGGAGTTGGGGGGCATGTGTAATAACTTTTAATTGAATAAGACATTATATTTGTATACTGGAGCGGCGGGGGGGGGGGGGGATCTGTGGATGGCACAGTTATGGGCTGGGGGGTCTGTGGATGGCACATATATAACAGTGCCACCCACAGATCCCCCCTCTAACAGTGCCATCCACAGATCCCCCTGTAACAGTGCCATCCACATATCCCCCCCTGTAACAGTGCCATCCACAGATCCCCCTGTAACAGTGCCAGCCACAGATCACCCCATAACAGTGTCCGTCACAGATCCCCCCCATAACAGTGTCCGTCATCCACAGACCCCCCCATAACAGTGTCCGTCATCCAAAGATCCCCCCATAACAGTGTCCATCATCCACAGATCCTCCCATAGCAGTGTCCGTCAGCCACAAATCCTCCCATAACAGTGTCCGTCATCCACAGATCCCTCGATAACAGTGTCCGTCAGACACAGAGCCCCCCATAACAGTGTCCGTCATCCACAGATCCCCCCATAACAGTGTCCGTCATCCACAGATCCCCCATAACAGTGTCAGTCATCCACAGATCCCCCATAACAGTGTCCGTCATCCACAGATCCCCAGTAATAGTGCCATCCACAGACCACCATTAGTTCCAAACCCACCAAAAGCACACCTTTTGATTAAAAATATTTTTTTTCTTATTTTCCTCCCCAAAAACCTAGGTGCGTCTTATGGGCCGGTGCGTCTTATAGGGCGAAAAATACGGTATAGAGGTTTTTTTTTAACCCTCGATATGTTAAAGAAAAAAATTTATTAAAATGGAAAATCTGTCAAAAAAGTGAAATTTAGATATGTCATCTCCATTTTCCTTTAATTCTTGTGAAACACCTAAAGGGTTAACAAAGTTTTTAAAATCTGTTTTAAGTAACCTGAGGGGTGTAGTTTCTACAATGGGGTCATTTATGGGGGGTTTCCATTATGTGAGCCCGACAAAGTGACTTTTCTTAAAATTTTTAGGAATTGCTTCTAAAATTCTAAGCCTTCTAAACGTCCTAAAAAAATAAAATGACATTTACAAAATGATGCCAACATAAAGTAGACATATGGTTAATGTTAAGTAATAAATATTTTATGAGGTATTTGGGATTTTTTCAAAAAAAAAAGTTGAAATATATTGACTCAAATTTATGACTATTATGTAGTACAATGTGTCACGAGAAAACAATCTCAGAATGGCTTGGATAAATAAAAAAGTGTTCCAAAGTTATTACCACATAAAGTGACACATGTCGGATTTGCAAAAAATGGCCTGGGCAGGAAGTTGAAATCTGGCCCGGCGTAGAAAGGGTTAAGGATGTATACCAAGACGATGTGGTTCACCCCTTTAGCCACTTTCAGATGCAGTACGAACTGGCTTGTACAGCCTTCTACCGCTACTTGCAGATTAGACATGCGCTCAGTGCTCAATTGCCTGGATCAAAAGTATCTATATCTAATTACCCTCTCATTGGAGTTCTCCGATTATCTTTTCCGATTACCGACCTTACTAAGAAAGGGGCGGATTTGGAGAATTCGTCTATTGAGGCCATTTCTTCATTTGAAGACCTTTTATTGTGGAGGTGGATGCATCCGAGGACGGTGCAGGAGCAGTCCTTTCACAAGGTCCTGCTAGCCTCACTAACCTGAGACTATGTGCCTTCTTCTCCAGGAAATTCTCTCCCACGGAGAGAAACTACGACATAGGGAATAGGGAGCTGCTGGTCATTAAATGGGCATTTGAGGAGTGGAGGCATTTTCTGGAGGGGGCAAGGCATTGTGTAACTGTTGTCACTGACCATAAAAATCTAATGTTTCTCAAGTCTGCTAAGAGGATGAATCCCCGTCAAGCCAGATGGGCTCTATTTTTTACTTGTTTTGATTTTTCCACTACGTTCAGGCCGGGAAGTAAAAATGGGATGGCGGACGCATTATCTCGGAGCTTCCATGCTTTTCAACCTACTGAGGTACCACCTGAATCCATCCTACCAGCAAAAATCTTCATAGCAGCTCTAACCCAGGATATCTCGGATCGCATTAGGTCTGAACAACATCTGGCACCGGTATCCACCCCAACAGATAAGTTGTTTGTTCCCGTACAATTTCGTCTCCAGCTGTTGGGCGAGTGTCATGATTCTGCCTTTTGTAGACATCCGGGTGTTGAGGGCACTAAGGATCTGGTTTCTAGATCTTATTGGTGGCCCACTCTAACTAGGGATGTCAAGTCCTACGTGTCAGCCTGTGAGGTTTGTGCCAGGTCCAAGACACCTAGGACTCTCCCTGCTGGTAACCTACGACCCCTACCCATTCCCATTAGACCCTGGTCCCATATCTCGATGGACTTTATAACTGACCTACCGCCGGCGGAGGGTAAGACTCTAGTTTGGGTAGTGGTCGATAGCTTTAGCAAGATGGTCCATTTCATTCCCCTGGCTAAACTTCCGAATGCCAAAACCCTGGCGTCTATTTTTTTTAAAGAAATTGTTCGATTGGATGGTATCCCAGAAAATATTGTTTCTGACAGGGGTGTGCAAGTAGTGTCCAAATTCTGGAGGGCCTTCTGTAAAAAATGTCAAATTTCATTGTCTTTTTCTTCTGCCTACCACCCTGAGAGTAACGGGCAGACTGAACGCCTTAATCAGTCTGTGGAACAATTCTTGAGGTTGTATGTGGCTGATGACCAGCAATTATCAGTGAAATGTCTTCCATTGGCTGAATTTGCTTTGAATAACCATGTCAATTCTTCTGCTGGGGTTTCACCTTTCTTTTGTAACCATGGTTTCCATCCCCGTTTTCATTCTGGGTCATCAGCCTCCTCCTCTAACCCTGAGGCGGATAGGCTCTCCTCTGAACTGTGCACAGTTTGGGCCCGGGTTCAATCGAACTTAGAAAAGGCTCAAAGTTCTCAGAAACTCAAGGCCGATAGGAGACGTTCAAGGGGGGTGAATTTTCAGATTGGGGATAAGGTATGGTTGTCCTCCAAGAATCTCTCTCTTAAGGTAGATTCTAAAAAGTTTGCTCCTTGTTTTATTGGACCATATAAGATCACGGAGGTGATTAACCCGGTATCATTTAGGTTGGAGCTGCCCGAGTCATTCCACATTCATAATGTGTTCCATAAATCTCTACTTAAAAAATATGTTGAACCGGTAATACCATCTAAAGCCTCGCCTCCACCGGTTCTTGTTAATGATGCTGTTGAGTATGTGGTGTCTAAAATAGTGGATGTCAGGAAGGTGCGTAATTCCTTGCAGTACCTGATTCACTGGAAGGGGTATGGACCTGAAGAGAGATCTTGGGTACCAGCCAGGGAGGTTCATGCTCCTAGACTTGTTTGATTTTTTATTTATTTAGAACACCCTGAAAGGCCATCGCCTGAAGTCTTGGGTCCGGTGGCCCCTCGTAAAAGGGGGGGTACTGTAACGGGGTTCCAAAGGTGCAGATGGTCTCCCATTAGCCGCAGACCTGCTGCTTAGCTTCGGGAGCAAGGATCTGTGCTTGACCTCGTTCCCAGGGCAGCTTTGCTAGCTGGGAGGTTCCCTGCTCCTAAGTCTGCCTTGAGCGCCGAGCTGATCACTCAGTGCTCGACTGGTTGGTCTGTCGGTCATGTGACGCTGGCCACGTCACATGACCCTCACTCCCCACTATAAATACAGGCAGCCTGTATTGTTGTATTTCCTGGCGCACTTACCTCCTGCTGTTTCCTGACGATCCTCTGCCTGCTCCTTGTGTACTTTGCTGCTCTCCTGGTATTCTGACCCGGCCTCCTCCTGACGATCCTCTGCTTACTCCTTTGGTACTTCACGACTCTCCTGGTACTTATGACCCCGGCTTCTCCTGACTATTCTCTGCTTGCTCCATTTGTACTTTGTAGCTTTCCTGGTATTGACTCGGTCCGTTCACGTTCTGTTGTTTGTCTGTCTGTCATCCCTGCACTTAGTTCAAGCTAGGGATTGCCGTCCTGTTGTCCCCTGTCATTAGGACTCGCGAGGCAAGTAGGCAGGGCCAGGGGTAAGGGTGGAGCGCAGTGGTCACTTCCCTCCCCCCTGTGTGTGTGTGTACGCGACCGTTACAGTTGGAATGAAGTGGCAGGGTGTTCAAATACTTCTGTTCCTCACTGTATGTTGTTTTTGCGATGTTTTGGTTGCTTTGCAAGTTTAGCCCTACTGTAGGTCCTAGAGAGTTCCATGCAATAGTTACGACTTGGGAAAGGATATAAACAAAGTCCAGGTCTGCTGTCATGCACACAACCGGTGTTGTTACACATTGAAGCAATATAGAGAATGTTGATTAGAAAGGAATACATACCCTTCCACTATGCATGACAGATTTGTAAAGGGATTATGGTATATTCCGAGATGTGTGGGCTTTATTTAATTTCATTTTATTTTTCCATTTAATTTAAAGAATGTCTCAAAACCTAGCAGAATAAACAATAGATTCATTGTGCTGATCTTGTATTATTAGCATATGTTTGGCCTGCTGGACACATCTTGAGTTCTGTATTAGTACACCAGCAGGGCACATTACAACATGCAGAGAATGCAACATGTTTAGTTTTCACTTTCTTAAGCTATGAAGGAAGGGTGAACTTTTGTTCATGGAGCAACCTGCTGTTCATTGACTTCTAATAATGTCTGCTCCAGTCCCATGAGGCTTGTGGTCCATCCGGAGGCAAGAAAGAAAATGGCCAAAGCCAAGAAGTATGTTTTCTGTATGGAGGGTAGCACAGCTTGAAGTTCCTGGATTTGTACCATTTGGGTCTGTAGAGGAGAATAGCTGTGAATAGTTGTCTTGTCTGAGATGTGAAGTTGTATGTGTCCATTTTTCTTTTTTAGCTTTACTCTATTTGTCTTCAAGTCTGCTTTCTCCTATTAATAAGAATAAAAATCTTTATTTATATAGCACCAACATATTCGGCAGCGCTTTACAATCAGGGAGTTCACGTATATAAACAGTCATAAATAACATTGCAACAAACAAGTCAACAATTAAAACAAGAAGAATGAGGTCCCTGCTCACAAGAGCTTGCAATCTATGAGGAGATGGGGGTGACACAAAAGGTAAAAAGTGCTTGATTGTACAATAGTCATCTTAAAACACAATAGGGCACGAGCTGGTTAATTGCCGATATCTCAGTGATATCACATGGCAGAACTGTTTCATACTTCATACTTCACACTACATGTAAAAATCAAGATGGACTCACAGACTCTATTGCAATGTCACTTTTAGAGATGAGCAAATCGAATCAGACGAAGTGGAATTGGATCTGAATTTCAGGAAAAATTTGATTCGCAAATAATGCAAATTTCCTCGCACTTTGTGGTAAAGAATAAAATTTTTTCCTAAAATGGCAGCTACACGTGTGAGGACTGAGGATGTGGGGCAAGGAACTCTGGGAAGGCGGGATCACCCAGATTGACATGCATGCATGCAGCCAATCAACAGCCAGCCCTGTAAATACGGCAGCCATTTTAGATTCTGCCATTTTACAGCATTCTGAGTGCAGGGACAGACGTGAGAAGGCGCTAGGGACAGCAATTGGAAAAACCTCATTGCGAAAAAAAAATATGAAAAAACTATTTATACGTGCAGGAAAATGATAGGGAGGAATCCTTTCACAGCATCTTAGTGCAGGGAGAGACGTCAGAAGGCGCTAGGGACAGTGCTAGAAAAGCGATTTACAAGTGCAGGGAAAGAGTATTTGGGAATCCAAATAGGCATTATACAGCTCTGTCATTCCAGCAATTTGTTCTTGGGGTCCAAGTGCTACGTTGAAAAGCCTTTAGTGGCTTATATCTGTGTAAAAATAAAAATATATACGCAGTTCACTTCTGCAGTTATATGCGGTGAAAGTGACTAGTGGCATATTTCAGTACAAAAAGAAAAATATATATGCAGTTCACTGTTGCAGTTATTTGCAGTGAAAGCGTTTAGTGGCCTATTTCAGTACAGAAAAAAAATATATATATACACACTTCACTGTTGCAGTTATTTATGGCGAAAGCATTTAGTGGCCTATTTCAGTACAAAAAGAAAAATATTTTCATTGCTTTTAGGGGTGTTTTAATTTTCTTTTATTTAGTTCAGCTAAAGGTATGTCAGACAGAGAAGTGCCAGGCCATGCACAGAGGAGTGGCAGAGGCATAAATGTTTCTGGCGCATGCAGAGGTTGCAGCAGAGTAAGGGGGCATGGCAGCAGGAGTCGCAGCGAGAAGCCTGAACACCCGGTGTCATCTAGCGGTCGGGTCTTGACAAGCAACCCAGTGGTTCTTGATTGGTTAACTCGTTTATCCACTTCATCCCAAGTGACATCAGACACCCCCAGCCAACAGTCGGTGGGTTCGTCAGACACAACCCTTAGTTGGCATGGCTCGGATGCAGGCCCTGTGCCCTCACCTGACTTCAACCTGCCTCTGTCCTTTGCTGTTCCCTCACCCAGAGAAGTATTATGTGCTGTGGACTTGGCTCCACTTTTCAGCGAGGACAAGCTACTAGAGGACAGTGAGCAGCTACTGCCCAGCCAATATCTGGAGGAGACATCCGCTGCTTCCTCCGCTAGGCAGGCAAGTAGTGATGAGGAAAGTGGCGTGGGAGCTTGTGTTGCGAGCGGTCAGGCTCCTGACCCAGAGACCATTGAGGAGGACATCAGCGACATGCAAACACTACTCGATGATGATAAAGCCAATCGCACTTGGGAGTCAGGTGCAGAAGGGGTTTCATCATCATCAGGAGAAGAGGGTGGCAGCTAGCCCGTGAGCCAGCGGCGGAACCAGCAAGTTTATAGGGTGGCCGGGAATCAGCAGTGTTGCAGCAGTGGGAGGTCGGGAGCCAAACATGCCTGGGTAGACCACCTGCTTCGCAGCAGCCTACCTGCCTGGGTAGTAGTGGTGCAGGGGTTCATGGAGGCAGCAGCGGTAGCAGTCAGTCAGTGCGGACTGTTGAGGGGAAATGATCTGCTCGGCTGTGTAGCAGTTTTTGGTTAAGCCAACGGAGGAGGTGAACGTGGCTATATGTAGAATCTGTGGGCAGAAGGTGAAGTGTGGCCAGAGTGCCAATGTTGGCACTACGGCCCCATGTCAACATATGCAGCGTCGCCATACAGTGGCCTGGGAGAACAGTCTCTCTGATGTGGTGGTCCAGCCTGCCGCAACAACCGCTGCATCACCCAGTGGAACGCACCCGATTTTAAGCAGTCAAGACTCCACCACCTCAGCCGAAGGGAGCTGTCTGTCATTCCCATCTTCTGCTCATCCAGATGCTCCTGCTTCTCCTCCTCCTACTCCTCATCCATCAGCAATTGATCACTGAAGCGATTGCCAAAAACACAGCAGTATGTGTGCACGCATCCAGCGGCGCAGAAGCTGAACGTGCTCCTGTCCAAGTTGCTGGTGCTGCAGTCTCTCCCTTTTCAAGTGGTGGACTCTGCACCTTTCAGAGAATTGATGGCTTGTGCTGAGATGAGGTGGAGAGTCCCAAGCCGTCATTTCTTTGCCAAAAAGGTAGTACCAGCCCTCCACAAATATGTAGAACAGAAGGTGGGCCAGTCCTTGAGCCTGTCGGTGTCTGCTCGAGAGCACGGCAGCACAGGGACAATTCACAGTGCCCCTCCAGCATACCACATGTGCAGGGCACTGAGGTGTCACGCTGTTCTGCACCTCGTTTCCCTGGGCAAACGGAGTCACACAGGAACTGCTCCGTGTCCTTCGACAAGAAATCAAATCCTGCCTTTTTTCCCGACAACTCAAAATCGAAACCATGGTGACCGACAGCGGGAAGAACATTGTGTCGGCGCTGCATTAAGCAAAGATGAGCCAAGCCCCATGCATGGCACATGTGTTCAATCTGGTTGTCAAGTGGTTCCTGAAGTCTTCCACCCATCTGCAAGACATCCTAAAAATGGCCAGGAAACTTTGCATGCACTTCAGCCACTCGAACACCAACGGCAGAACAGCATCCCCCAACATAGGCTAATATGCAACGTTTCCACCAGTTGGAATTCCACCCTCCATATTTTGGACCGACTGTACAAACAGAGAAAGGCCATCAACGATTTCTTGATGATGCAAGCGGATAGGAGTACTCCCCTGTGTAACTTCGATGTCAGCCAGTGGCAGCTCATGCATGACACCTGCTGTTTGCTCAGGCCCTTTGAGGACGCCACGTTATTTGTTAGTTGCCAGGACTACGGGATGAACGACGTCATTCAACTACTTCATGTCCTGGAACAGATGGTGGTAACAATGGCTGGTCAGGGGACTGGAGACGTGGCGCCTAGATCTCACGGCCACATGAGCCCTGTAGGGGCTGAACTGGAAGAGGAGGAGGACATTGGAGCACAGGCAGTGTATAGTGAAATGGGTGGTTTATCTACTCAGGTTACAGGAGAGGAGGAGCAGCCAGAGGAGCAACGGGGTGATGACGGGAAGACTATACAGAGGACCCAGACAGACCGTGGCAGTATGCAGTGGAGATGGAGGCGGGGAGTCCCTCCGAGTCACTTGCACAAATGGCCCGATGCATACTCACTTGCTTGCATAGGGTCAGCCGAACTGTCACTATTCGGCAGAGGGATGACCTCTGGCTCTCCACCTTCTTGGACCCTCGCTACCGGTCCAGAATGGGGGCCTTTTTTACACCCACTGAAAGGGAAGACAAACTGAACTACTACAGAGACATCCTATGTAGTTAGTTGGCCACTGCCTATCTGCGCCATCGTCCATCCTCTCGCAGGTCTGCACTCACGTTCCACTGCCATGGCTGCTGGGGAGGGGTGGGGTGGCAGAAGCAGTACAAGCTCCATCAGCAAAAGCCTGAGTCTACAATCGCTGATGAGTAGATTTCTTTACCCGCATAGTGAAGAGACTACTAACCAGCTGCAGCAGGTAGACCTGGAGCAGGACCTGAACCAGCAGGTGGTGGCATACTTGGACAGCACCCTGGCAACCCACATTTAAAATCCGCTGGACTACTGGGCAGCCAAACTGGATTTGTGGCTGCAACTAGCAGAGTTTTCCCTGGAAAAGCTGTCCTGCCCGGCCAGTAATATGGCATCAGAGTGGGTGTTTAGTGTGGCTGGGGTCATAGTTACCCCAAGGAGAACTCGCCTGTCTGAAATGTGGAGAGACTGACCTTTGTCAAGATGAATCAGGCGTGGATCAGTCAGGATTTCCTCCCACCAATGCCTGATGCATCAGACTAGATCATCCATGGTGCCACACCAACACTTTGCTGAAAGAGACTGGTTTCTTCTGGCTACCTGCCTCAGCTACTACTCTGATGCTGCCACTCGCCTGATGCCACACATCTGATGCCAAGTGCTCCTTCTTGCCACTGTGTGGTATCCTATTGCTGCTACTGCCATCTCTACACTGTCACCTTGCCACTCTGTGGTATCCTGATGCTGCTGCTACTGCCATCTCCACACTATGTCACCTTGCCACTCTGTGGTATCCTGATGCTGCTACCATCTCCAAATAATGTCACTTTGCCACTCTGTGGTATCCTCCTGATGCTGCCGCCAGCGCCACCTCCACACTCTGTCATTGAGACACTCTGTGGTCTCCTCATACTGCTGTCCACTCCAGACTCGGTCATTTTGCCACTTGGTGGCCTCCTCATACTGCTGCCAACTCCAGACTTGGTCATTGTGCCACTCGGTGGCCTCCTCATACTGCTGCCACCTTCAGACTCCTCCTGATGCTGCTGCTGCCGCCACCTCCACACTCTGTCTTTAGGCCACTCTGTGGTCTCCTCATGCTCCCGCCACCTCCAGCCTCGGTAATTGTGCCACTCGGTGGCCTTCTCATACTGCTGCCAACTCCAGACTTAGTCATTGGGCCACTTGGTGGCCTCCTCATACTGCTGCTGCTGCTGGCACCTCCACACTCTGTCATTGTGCCACTTGGTGGCCTCCTCATACTGCTGCCACCTCCAGACCCTGTCATTGGGCTACTCTGTGGTCTCCTCATGCTGCTTTCACCTCACCACTATGTAATAGGTCCACTCTGTGGACTTCTCATGCTGTTCCCACCCTCCCCACTTCATGACTGGGCCACTAGTTTGCCTTTCAGCCTGGCTGACATCATGATCTGTCAGAAGGAAGGAAAAATTAGACGCACAACGGATCCTGTCTTTGTAGCAGCTGTAAGGCCTGTATGGTCGCATCAGAATTGTCTTACTATTTGGTAGCCAAAACACAGAAGACATGGAAATATTCAATTTACGTGTCATCACTGTTTTAGATCCACTCCTGTTTCTTTTGGCATTAGCAATACTGATGGATTATTGAGCAAATGTTGTCCAACTGAAGGCGTATGCTCCACAGACAGGATCATTTTTTTGTGGATTATTGTTCTGACGGATCAGAGGAAGGGCAAATAATCAGTGACATCAACACAAACTTACTGCTGACACCCTCTCCACTCTGTCCGGGGGGCTCTACTTGTATACTCGTTTAATAGAACAGGTTCTGTAGACATCTATGTGGAATCAGCTGGCGACAGTGTAAAAGGAGTGCGCTTCTTTTTGGCACTAACATCGACCTATAAGGCTGAGTTCATACTTGAGTTATTTGGTTAGTTTTGGCCCCGTGACTGCCCAAATAAGTGAAATGTGCAGTGATTCTAAGAGCGAAGCCTGTCATCTGCATGTCATACGGACTCAAAGTATTGTTTCACTACCAAAGCAGACTCCCTATGCGTGTTACTGGCAAGGCACACTGTTCTACACCACTATAAAGGCTCTCAGCAGCCAGGAAATAGCTTTTTAACATAATTCACCGCTAATATATTTGGATCGAACCAAATTTCCCCCGAAAAATTCGGTGAACGGCGAATCAAATTGTTTAAAAATCGCTCATCTCTAATCACTTTATGTACTGGTTTGAGTTTATACTTTTTGAGGCTCTCCAGATGCACCGATTTATTTCATGCAGCACATCATATATTAAAATACATTTTCTGTAGTATCCGTACTAGAGTATACCAGAAGCATGAGAAACGAAGAGGTGGAGAAGCATCTGTGACATTATTGTATCATTACTAGATACATTAAACATATAATAATGACTTAGAGGTTATTTCACGGCATTTATCACTATTAAAATGTCTTACATTTGTTCTTTAAATATAGTTATGCCCTCATCATAAGTAGTAAGTACTGCAGGAGAACACAATACTTCAAAGAATGTTCTCTCTGATAACTGAACTAATAAAACAAAGCAAAAAATAAATCAGAGTAGCCCCATCATATTACTGGCAGGAAGAGAAATCTCCGCCTGATCGGTTTTAGATTAAGTAACGCTTTGAAGTCAGTGATGGTTTTGTGGAAGCTTCCAAATATCAGCTTTGTAATGACTTGAAAAACACTTAATGTTATGCTATGTCTTTGGTGTGACGTTGCCAACATTTTTAACAGAAGTTACATAAATTGTAGTCCATGTTTAAATGTCCTAAATTGCACCTATTTAACCTATTTTTATGGCTTTACTGCATCTAAAACAGAAAAAAGTTAAGTAGCTCTGCAAGTAGTCCTAACATTTGTGTGTACAGCCACTTTACAGACAGATACTATATACCAGTGATGGCGAACCTTTTAGAGACCGAGTGCCCAAACTGCAACCCAAAACCCACTTATTTATCACAGTGTCAACATGACAATTTAACCTGAATACTACAGTCCAATATAGTATATCTTCCAAGTACTTTATCATTCAGCTATAATAGCCTGCCTACATTCACTGCACTGCCTGTGCTGTTCATAGTGCGCCCTGCGTAAATGAAGGTCAGGAAAAGTCTAAGGCACGTTGGTAAACAATAGACTTTTTCCAGGGTGTGGGTACCTACAGAGTGCCATAGGTTCGTCACCACTGCTATATACTGTTACACTACAGACAAACCACATGCCCTGCAGTTAAGCATTATTCCCTTTGAGAGGCCCTTGTTTATAGGTTTGCTGCATTGGTGAGTAATGGGGTATTCCCATCTGCGTGTCTCACCTCAGTGCCCTACTCTTATCTCAAGAATAGGGTCCTGTAGTGAATGGGGAGCAAGCCAACCACAGCCACCCTCCATAGATGTTGGCCCATTTACTGCTATCAGACTGCCAAAAATAGCCGAGTGTGCTCATACCAGTGAGAGGAGAGGATACAGCGCATGTGTGATGTGCTTTTACATTCATAGCAGTGCTTCATTCTTGTTATAGGAGCAGCTCGCAAAGGTAGGACCTGCACCTATGATACGTTTATGGCATATCCCATCAATAAAAAAGAAAAAAATGTTTTACTTGGGCTGCTTACTTCTGTATTTTTGCCCTTACCTATAGACTTGTTGCTCCTTAGCAATAGACTACAAGTAGGGATGAGCGGGTCAAATTCAGGTCAAAGCTCGGGTTCGGAACATGAACTTGACCCGAACTTGACCCTGCACCCCATTGAAGTCAATGGGGACCCGAACTTCACTTTATTATTTTCCGTTATAACATGGTTATATCTGAAAATAATAGCATTCTTAAGACAGAATGCAAAAGAATTAAAGAAGAAGAAAATAAAATCACCCAAACACTGAACCCGAACCCAGACTTCAGTGAAAAAGTCCGGGTTCGGTTACCCGAATTCGCAAAGTTCGGTACAAACCCGAACTTTGCAGTTTGGGTTCACTCATCCCTAACTACAAGCTGTTATTTTGTTAGTAACAGTACATGCGAATAGTATGAGCAAGTGCCAGAATTTTTATTAACGTGCGACTACTCTTCCACTGCACAAAAAAATATGCGCTATAATTTGCCTTGGCTGTTGCACTATTTTCACCATTTTTCAGTTCCAACATTTTGCCCTGGTTTGTTTTATAGCATTGTTTTAAAGAGTGAACTTTGGATTGTGGAACAAAAAAAATAATGTAACACCAGACCGTTCAGTGAAATAAGTGATTTTAATAAGATTTTGCAGATTTTAAAAGAAAAAAATCAAAGCAATAAGATAATGTGCTCAAGTGAAAAGAGTCAATACTACGGCATACATATTAGGACATCATCAGACATCATCCACAACTCCATCCTCCGTCAGGCAAAACTCAATCAGCCCTCAGACATCAGACAAAACTCCGTCCTCCGTCACCCAAAACTCCATCAGACATAAGACAAAACTCCGTCCTACGTCACCCAAAACTCCATCAGACCTCAGACATCAGACAAAACTCCGTCCTCCATCAGGCAAAACTCCATCAGACCTCAGACATCATCCACAACTCCATCCTCCGTCAGGCAAAACTCCATCAGCCCTCAGACATCAGACAAAACTCCGTCCTCCGTCAGGCAAAACTCCATCAGACATCAGACAAAACTCCGTCCTCCGTCAGACAAAACTCCATCAGCCCTCAGACATCAGACAAAACTCCGTCCTCCGTCACCCAAAACTCTATCAGACCTCAGACATCAGACAAAACTCCGTCCTCCGTCACCCAAAACTCCATCAGACCTCAGACATCAGACAAAACTCCGTCCTCCATCAGGCAAAACTCCATCAGACCTCAGACATCAGACAAAACTCCGTCCTCCGTCACCCAAAACTCCATCAGACCTCAGACATCAGACAAAACTCCGTCCTCCGTCAGGCAAAACTCCATCAGACCTCAGACATCAGCTAAAACTCTGTCCTCCCTCAGACATCAGCCAAAACTCCGTCCTCCCTAACTCAAAATACGCCCTACTACACACACTCTTCACCTGACGGAGCTGCTAGCTGCTGGAGAAGCAAAGGACCTGTGATGACGTCATGACCATGTGACGAGTCACGTGTGTGGGAGGGGTCAGATGTGCACAGCAGCTGGTAGAGTGTACAGAACAGTAGCCATCAAATAGAGCTCTGTACTAGAGATGTGTGTGTAACCTGCATGTAGCAGAGCTGTGTACTGTGTTACAGAGATGTATGTGTAACCTGCAGGTAGCAGAGCTGTGTCCTGTGTTACAGAGATGTATGTGTAACCTGCATGTAGCAGAGCTGTGTACTGTGTTACAGAGATGTATGTGTAACCTGCATGTAGCAGAGCTGTGTACTGTGTTACAGAGATGTATGTGTAACCTGCAGGTAGCAGATCTGTATGTGTAACCTGCAGGTAGCAGAGCTGTGTACTGTGTAGCAGATCTGTATGTGTAACCTGCAGGTAGCAGAGCTGTGTACTGTGTTGCAGAGATGTATGTGTAACCTGCAGGTAGCAGAGCTGTGTACTGTGTTACAGAGATGTATGTGTAACCTGCATGTAGCAGAGCTGTGTACTGTGTTACAGAGATGTATGTGTAACCTGCATGTAGCAGAGCTGTGTACTGTGTTACAGAGATGTATGTGTAACCTGCAGGTAGCAGATCTGTATGTGTAACCTGCAGGTAGCAGAGCTGTGTACTGTGTAGCAGATCTGTATGTGTAACCTGCAGGTAGCAGAGCTGCGTACTGTGTTGCAGATCTGTATGTGTAACCTGCAGGTAGCAGAGCTGTGTACTGTGTAGCAGATCTGTATGTGTAACCTGCATGTAGCAGAGCTGTGTACTGTGTAGCAGATCTGTATGTGTAACCTGCAGGTAGCAGAGCTGTGTGCTGTGTAGCAGATCTGTATGTGTAACCTGCAGGTAGCAGAGCTGTGTACTGTGTTGCAGATCTGTATGTGTAACCTGCATGTAGCAGAGCTGTGTACTGTGTTACAGAGATGTATGTGTAACCTGCAGGTAGCAGATCTGTATGTGTAACCTGCAGGTAGCAGAGCTGTGTACTGTGTAGCAGAGCTGTATGTGTAACCTGCATGTAGCAGAGCTGTGTACTGTGTAGCAGAGCTGTATGTGTAACCTGCATGTAGCAGAGCTGTGTACTGTGTAGCAGTACTGTATGTGTAACCTGCATGTAGCAGTGCTGTGCACTGTGTAGTAGAGCTGTATGTGTAACCTGCATGTAGCAGTGCTGTGTACTGTGTAGCAGAGCTGTATTTGTAACCTGAATGTAGCAGAGCTGTGTACTGTGTAGCAGAGCTGTATGTATAATCTGCATGTATCAGAGCTGTGTGCTGTGTAGCGGAGCTGTATGTGTAACCTGCATGTAGCAGGCTGTGTACTGTGTTACAGGGATGTATGTGCAACCTGCATGTAGCAGTGCTGTGTACTGTGTTACAGAGATGTGTGTGTAACCGCATGTAGCAGAGCTTTTTACTGTGTAACAGAGATGTGTGTGTAACCTGGGAACTATAAAAAAGTGTAAAATAAAACATAAAAATTCAGATCACCCCCCTTTTCCCAAAATGAAAATAAAAGAACTAAAAAAATACACATCATGGGTGTCGCAATGTGTAAAAACACCCATTGTATAAAAATATATTCCCCATACGGCAAACGGCAAAACAGAAGAAAAAAAAGAGTCCAAATGTCCGATTCGCCGTTTTTGGTCGCTTCATTTGCTACAAAAATGTAAATAAAAAGTGATCAAAAAGTCTTAAACACCCCAGAATGGTATCATTAAAAAGTTTAGATTGCCCCGCAAAAAATGAGCCCCCATCCAGCTCTGTACACATAATTCCCAAAAAGTTATAGAGCTCAAAATATGACGACAAAAAAATAAATCTGATTCTGTAAATCTCCTGTCACTCCGAGTTACTCAGAATTGGTCGCCCTAATTAATAAATACATGCAACATGAATGCATATATGCCGCTTCACACAGATCACAAGTGTTAGGCCTCTTGCACATGAACGTTGTTGGTCCATTCCGTGTATTGGGGACAGCAATTTGCAGTCCCCAATGCACGGGCAACGTGCGTGCAGCGGCCGGGACAGATCCAGACCCATTCAACTTGAATAGGTCCGTGAATATGTTCTACTTTTTTGCTGTGCGGAGGCATGGCCAGAAACACCACGGAAGCACTCTGTAATGCTTCTGTGGGGATCCGATCCGTGTTTCTGTTCCGTTCAAGTGAATGGGTCGACATCACGGATGCGGGATGCACACGGCTGGTGCCCTGTGTATTGCGGAACTGCCGTATGTGGTCCACAATACGACCACAGGCACACAGCGACCATGTGCAAGAGGCCTTACAAAGATGGGATTTAAGGTGCACATCCTCTTGTGCTTCCCATATTCCACAGATTTATATCACACAGCTACTTACAGTTGTGCTGATAAGTTTACATACCCTTGCAGAATTTATGATTTCTTAAAGGGGTATTCTCATCTTCCCTTTTTCATACTTACCTTCCTTGAGCGTTCACTTCCTGTATTCTTCTCCCGGCCGGGCCGCGCTTGCGCAGAAGACTGAAGATTCTCTCCCGGCCGGGCCGCGCAATGTCCTGAACGCGCACAGCGCCGCGCATGTGCCATGGTGACTTATTCCTGGCCTGTATAGTACAGAGTCGGCGTGCGCATTCGCGGCTCTGTACTATACTGGCCAGGAAGAAGTCATCATGGCGCGTTCAGGACATTGCGCGGCCCAGCTGGGAGAGAATTTTCCGTCTTCTGCGCAAGCGTGGCCCGGCTGGATTCGACAGGAGAGGTGGCCGTGACCAGGGGAGACCAAAGACAACATCAGGTAAGAGGGGACTTATTTTCTAAAAAAGGATGGGAATTGGGTAATAAAATGTATTTAGAAAAATTATCACTGTCAAATCATTAACAGATTTACCAGTGATCATTAAGATGAGAATACCCCTTTAACCATTGTTCAGAGAATATGATTGATAACACGGACACTTTTCTCTCGCTCATGGTTAGTGGTCGGCTGAAGCCATTTATGTCAAACAACGGTGTTTACTCTTTATAAATCATAATCACAACACAAACTCCCCAAATGACCCTGGTCAGAAGTTTACACACCCCAGTTATTAATACCATGTATTGCCCCCTTTAACATCAATGACAGCTTGAAGTCTTTTGTGGTAGTTGTGGATGAGGCTCTTTATTTTCTCAGATGGTAAAACTGCCTATTCTTCCTGTTGAAAAAAAAAAAGCAATTCCACCACAGTTTTACGTGATTTTTATTTACGACATTCGATGTGCGATAAAACTGACTGGTTACTTTTATTCTACAGGTCAGATCGAATCCGGCAATACCTTATATGTATAGTTTTTCTTGCGTTTTAATAGTGATAAAAAATTTAAAATATCCGATTTGTTTTGTCGCCATATTTTGAGCCCCATAACTTTTTTGTAATTATGTGTACAGAGCTGGATGGGGGCTCATTTTTTGCGGGGCAATCTAAACTTTTTACTGATACCATTCTGGGGTGTTTAAGACTTTTTGATCACTTTTTATTTACATTTTTGTAGCAAATGAAGTGACCAAAAACGGCGAATCGGACATTTGGACTCTTTTTTTTTTTTCTGTTTTGCTGTTTGCCGTATGGGGAATATATTTTTATACAATGGGCGTTTTTACACATTGCGAAACCCATGATGTGTCTTTTATTTTAATTTTGGGAAAAGGGGGGTGATCTGAATATTTATGTTTTTTTTTTTACACTTTTTTATAGTTCCCAGGTTACACACACATCTCTGTAACACAGTACACAGCTCTGCTACCTGCAGGTTGCACATACATCCCTGTAACACAGTACACAGCTCTGCTACATGCAGGTTACACATACAGCTCTGCTACACAGTACACAGCACTTCTACATGCAGGTTACACACACATCTCTGTAACACAGTACGCAGCTCTGCTACATGCTGTTACACACACTGCTCTATATACACAGTACACAGCTCTGCTACATGCAGGTTACACACACATCTCTGTAACACAGTACACATCTCTGCTACACAGTACACAGCACTGCTACCTGCAGGTTGCACATACATCCCTGTAACACAGTACACAGCTCTGCTACATGCAGGTTACACATACAGCTCTGCTACACAGTACACAGCACTGCTACATGCAGGTTACACGTACAGCTCTGCTACACAGTACACAGCACTGCTACCTGCAGGTTGCACATACATCCCTGTAACACATTACACAGCTCTGCTACATGCAGGTTACACATACAGCTCTGCTACACAGTTCACAGCTCTGCTACATGCAGGTTACACATACAGCTCTGCTACACAGTACATAGCTCTGCTACATGCAGGTTACACATACAGATCTGCTACACAGTACACAGCTCTGCTACCTGCAGGTTACACATACATCTCTGTAACACAGTACACAGCTCTGCTACCTGCAGGTTACACATACAGATCTGCTACACAGTACACAGCTCTGCTACCTGCAGGTTACACATACAGATCTGCTACCTGCAGGTTACACATACATCTCTGTAACACAGTACACAGCTCTGCTACATGCAGGTTACACATACATCTCTGTAACACAGTACACAGCTCTGCTACATGCAGGTTACACACACATCTCTAGTACAGAGCTCTATTTGATGGCTACTGTTCTGTACACTCTACCAGCTGCTGTGCACATCTGACCCCTCCCACACACGTGACTCGTCACATGGTCATGACGTCATCACAGGTCCTTTGCTTCTCCAGCAGCTAGCAGCTCCGTCAGGTGAAGAGTGTGTGTAGTAGGGCGTATTTTGAGTTAGGGAGGACGGAGTTTTGGCTGATGTCTGAGGGAGGACAGAGTTTTAGCTGATGTCTGAGGTCTGATGGAGTTTTGCCTGACAGAGGACGGAGTTTTGTCTGATGTCTGAGGTCTGATGGAGTTTTGCCTGACAGAGGACGGAGTTTTGTCTGATGTCTGAGGTCTGATGGAGTTTTGCCTGACGGAGGACGGAGTTATGTCTGAGGTCTGATGGAGTTTTGGGTGACGGAGGACGGAGTTTTGTCTGATGTCTGAGGTCTGATGGAGTTTTGCCTGATGGAGGACGGAGTTTTGTCTGATGTCTGAGGTCTGATGGAGTTTTGGGTGACGGAGGACGGAGTTTTGTCTGATGTCTGAGGTCTGATGGAGTTTTGGGTGACGGAGGACGGAGTTTTGTCTGATGTCTGAGGGCTGATGGAGTTTTGTCTGACGGAGGACGGAGTTTTGTCTGATGTCTGATGGAGTTTTGCCTGACGGAGGACGGAGTTTTGTCTGATGTCTGAGGGCTGATGGAGTTTTGCCTGACGGAGGATGGAGTTGTGGATGATGTCTGACGATGTCCTAATATGTATGCCGTACAATACAATATATAAAAGCAAGCATACAGAATAAAGAAGTAGAATATCACTTTGATTTGTGTTTCCTTACTGGGCCAGCTCATGTGTTCTTCACTATGTCCCAGCACGGATCTTCAAACCAAAGACAAATAGCAACCAACCAACAAGACATCTTGAATCAAACTGCCGCTTGGATGATGCTGCATTGGCTTTTATACCCATGCCCCTTCCAACTCATCCCTATGGACTATATCCTGTTTAACCTGTAGTTCCTTTGGATCCTTCTGAACAAAAGAATATGCAGTGAGCGGTCTCACTGGGTTCTAAGGGATGTTTTTAGTGCCATCCTGTACCAGAAGTTGAGACTAGAGGGCTGGGGTATTATCGGTGTATGTGTTAGGAGCTGAGACGGCTCAGCTGATCAAAACATAGTCAAATTAACCCTTCCAGGTACATCAACTCATGACTTTAAGTTAAAAGGGAGAGCCATACTTAATAAAAAATATTCTACAGTTTTTAAACCAGCACCTGGATTTGAATACTTTTGTAATTGTATGTAAATACAATTTTTGTATAAGCAATGACTTACTCAATAAAATGTACCTGTATAGCGCCACCTGGTGGTTACTATTTTTCTAATTTCTCTGTCCAACTCCTGAGGTCACACATGCCCAGTTCCATCCTTTAACTGCCACCAGCTGCAGCACAAACGACATGCCCCCTAATCTGCCATCATGAAAGAAATCTAGCAGAACAATTGGAGCAATGAATATAGAGATCTCTGGATCCATGTGAGGTCCAGGGCTGGTTCTAGCTTTGTTAGGGATTGTCATGTACTATATGATATCTGATTTTCATATTTTAATATTAATCATGGGATAACCCCTTTAAAGGGAAAGGCTAAAGTAACCCTTCTATAAACAAGTATATTTTATATATCAGCTGGAGCATGAAGTTAAATGAGTTGTTCATCATTGATTTGAAATGTTCTATCTTCGAATGGTATAAAATAGCCGAGTTATAGTGAACTTACAGAACCTCCACCGGTCCTGTGCTTCTGCTTCCCAGGTCCTCTGGCAGTCTCTGTATCCTGGCCTCCAGCAATGACACTTCCACATGGCCACGTGACTATTGCAGCCAATTACTAGCCGCAACAGACACCACTATGATCACTGCTGCAGCGAGTGATTAGCCACCACATTGAAACATCGTGCTGGAAGCCAGGATACAAAGACGTGGCTCAGGATTAGCAAGATAAGTATTACTCAGTTTCTTATTTTATAGCATTTCTAGCTTTCGGTAAAAATGTCTGTACTGAAAAGCCACATACATTTTCTTTCTGCTTAGAGTCATTACTGCTGAAGTTTAGAAATCTACTGCATAGTATTTTATTATTGAGTTCAGTGTTTAAAGGTGTTGTCCAATCTCACCGTTTCCAGGATGAGACCAAGCACCAGCTGCAAGTTCCGGACTTGCGGAAACAGCAGAGTGGGCAGGAGCTCTGCTGTTTCTGTGACTCCCATTGTAGTGAATGGGAGCTATGCAAACCGCGCAGTAGAACAAGTTATGCTGCTCCCATAACTATTGTAATGCCTGCCTACTCAGCTGTTTCTGTAAGCCCGGTCACCTGGGACCTGTGTTAAGTCCCATCTTGCTATGAAAACAGTGAGCTGGGACAACCCCTTTAAAGGGAACCTGTCATCATGAAAATGCAATGTAAGATGCAGGCAGCATGTTATAGAGCAGGAGGAGATGAGCAGATTTAATATAAAGTTTTATGGAAAAGATTCAGTAAAACATGCATTTTTGTTAATTTAATTTCTGCTCATTCTGGGCTTTGAAGACAACGAGGCGGCCCTATCAGTGATCTACAGTAGAGATGAGCGAAGTTTTGAAAATTTGATTCGACTTCACTGAAGTTTACCCAGAAATCTGATTAGTTCCAAATTAATTCGTCATGAATCGCTACAAATCAGGTATACGCAGGCCACTCTACGTGAGGGTATGGCCGTGCTGCAGTGAAGAACCGCGCAACCAATTAGCCCACAGCTGCCTTTAATTTAATAACAAGGACCACACTGTATAGTCCTTTTTCATTGTTAATGGCCGGGCAGCACTTTTAATGCACTTTTAAACAGGGGCTGTTTTGGTAAGGGGCTTGGATAGTTAGGTGGGGGCACAATATGGAAATTATTGCTGTTCTGGCCTGCAATCTCCTGCAGGTAAACGCAGAATATTAATCAGCTCTGGCATACCCACTTCTCCAACCCCAGCGCTCTCCTGGCCTACAGATGGGAGCCCTTCTTCTGCCATCTGCTTTTCCTCCTTTTCCACATCATCTAATATTGATAGAAAATATGTTATCAGGAACATCCAGCTCCTCCTCTCTCTGCATCTTGCATACTTTTCTAAGACATGGAGACTTTGACTTCCAATATTCTTCTATTAATCATTTTGAGCAACACTGTCCCCAGCGCATGAGCGCTTGCCTCGTCTCTCCTTATGCTCAGCTGACAGGACAATGGTGGAGACCGCAAGGGATGTGTGTTTTATAGGGCTGTGACATCATGGGGATGGCTATCTTTGGATTGGCTGGCTGCACAGCATTATGGGTGACCTTGCATTCTTGGGCTTGTCTCTTCTACACTTAGTTTTGCTTTGTAACATGTGCAGCTGCCATTTTAGGAAAACCCGATTCGTTACGACGAAGCACGGGAAAATTCGGATTTGATTAGAATTGAAGTTTTCCTAAACTTAGGACCGAATTCTACTTTGAATGCTTCACTTTGCTCAACACTAATCTACAGCTACACAGTCATAGAGGGAAGGCTAACAATCACTGATAAGACCACCTCCATGACTTCAAAGACCAGAAGGAGCAGGAATTGAAATGAATAAATTACAAGTTTTACTGAATTATCTCCTATCAAACTATATATCAAAATGCTCAGCTCCTCCTGCTCTATAATATGCTGCCTTCAGATCAAACATATGTGTAACCCAAAAGGTCAGACGCAGTAAACATTGGATTTTCACAGTTCCCTATTGTAACAGTTTAGGCTTCGTTCACATCACAGTTCAGCCGGAAAGGACGGATTTGGCACATAACTGAGCCGAACGGAGCCCACGGGCCCCATAGACTATAATGGGGTCCGTTAGGTTTCTGCTCAGAAGAAGATTTCGGAGCGGAGACAAAAGTTGTGCATGCAGGACTTTTGTCTCTGCTTCAAAAATCTTCTTTTGAGTGGAATCCTAAAGGACCCCATTATAGTCTATGGGGCCCGTGGGCTCCGTTCGGCTCAGTTATGTGCCGAATCCGTCCTTTCCGTTTTCCTGCCACTAATCGGGGCAGGAGAACGGAAAGGCTGAACAGTGATGTGAACAAAGCCTTAAAGAAAATGTGTCATCAGAAAATGACGTACTGTATTATTTAAATCACAATTTTATGTTTAAAGAGGACCGGTCACCGCTCCTGACAGGCCTGTTTTAATAGCTTCATGCATTCCCCCTGTAATAACAATTATGGAGCATCTATTCTTATGGCTCTATATTATTTCTACTAGAAGTTATGAATAAATTGCTAGCAGTCTGCAGTAAGGGTACAGAGGGGCGGTAACCAGTTGGGGGCCTGTACCTGCACAGACTCACTCTATTCAGTTAGTGCAACCATTGTCAGACCCCCAACTTGTTACCATCCCTCTGTACCCTTACTGCAGACTGCTGGCAATTAAAAGGAATGGTACAACATAGAGCCACAAGACTAGATGTTTATAAATTGTTTATGATGTTCTTTTTAATTTTCCATGTATTCCATACATTTAAACAAAAACCATAAAATCCTGCAGTTTTTGTACAGGCCACTAAGCCTAATAATAGGCGCCATTTCTTGGTCTGTACAGATCACTTTACTACATTTACCTGCTTATCTATATGCAGAGGTGATATCATTACAGGCAGCATTAGAATGACACATAAGACAGGATCCACCATTCCCAATAGGTGATTGCCAAAGCTTATCTATTCTTTCCTTGTACAATGACCTCTTAATGCTTTGTAAATGCTGTTAAGAATAGTTCAGGCAAGATGGCCTCCCCCATAATAATGTTCAGAAAATCGGGTAAGTTAAGGCTACTTTCACACTTGCGTTCGGAGCGGATCTGTCTGTTGTCTGCACCGATGGATCCGCTCCTATAATGCAAACGATGGGATCCGTTCAGAACGGATCCGTCTGCAGTATATTTGAGAAAAAATTCTAAGTCTAACTGTTAGTCAGACGGATCCGTCCAGACTTTACATTGAAAGTCAATGGGGGACGGATCCGTTTGAAATTGCACCATATTGTGTCAACTTCAAACGGATCCATCCCCATTGACTTACATTGTAGGTCTGGACGGATCCGTTTGGCTCCGCACGGCCAGACGGACACCCGAACGCTGCAAGCTGCGTTCGGGTGTCCGCCTGCTGAGCAGAACGGAAGCCAAGTGGAGCCATACTGATGCATTCTGAGCGGATCTGCATCCACTCAGAATGCATTGGGGCAGTACGGATCCGTTCGGGGCCGCTTGTGAGAGCGTTCAAACGGAAATCTCAAGCGGAACCCCGAACGCAAGTGTGAAAGTAGCCTAATCCGGCAATTGTGATCTTTCAGCATGCTGAAAGATCACGATTTGCCGGTGGCAGATAGTGCTGTCTAATTACGATCTGCTGCTGGCAAATGATTAGACAGCATGGGGACGAGTGATGGAATAATGATCACTCTTTTCCATACTTTGGAGGAGATCACTGCATATAATAGCAATGATCTTCTCCACAGTATGGATAATTGCTGGCAAGGAACGCTTCCTTCTCGACAATCGCCTGCAGAATCAGGCTGTGTGAGACAGCCTTAAAAAAGATCTGAAGTTCTGTATCGGCAAAAAAAAAGTTCTGAAACAGTTCTGAGACTTTACAATTCTACGTATTCCAACTGTGTATACAGACGTACTTTATCCATGTTCAGTTAGGAATACAAACGTGTCATTCCTCAAATCTACTTGTAAATTGTTAATAACTGTACAAACTGAAGAATGAAACAATCCGTCATAAGTCAAACAGTAAAAGACAAATTGTTGCACTGGAGTGTACTGGATTCAAACAATGGGAGAATTAACCCTAAAGTTCTTTTACATGGCTCAAAAGTTGGCCATTCATTGGGGATAACTATTTGTAGAATTGCTCGTTTCTGATAACTGACCCATGTGAAGGTTGCTGCAATCACCCAATGAACACGCAAATGCTCATTAATAAGGTGATCATGAATTTCAGTCGGCACCAAGATCATCTTTTCTGTGCAGCCGATCATGGTCTATAAACATGGACTTTTTGTAGCAATCATTGATCCCCATACAGAGAAGGTGATTGCTGCATGTAAATGCAGTTTGCATCTTCTCAAATGATCAGGAAATTATTATGAAAGAATGGTTCATTTCAAATGTTTATCCTCACCTCACATCAAAGAACACTTTATGATGACTATAAAATGCCTGTTGTGACTAAAAAGAAAGTCACAGTGAGAACTGGAAAACTGGAGTAGGAGGAAGATAAATTCAGCCTATCGTGTCAAGAGTGACGAGAACAACTCATTTAATCTAATTTTAGATCAGAGTAGAATTCTGTTAATCTCACCCCTATCCAAACCTTGCTCTTCATAGTTTAGATTAAGTCTCTGATGTGAGATTTCTGGGTATAAAGCCTCGGGATTAATAGACAACACTATTTATTCACTGTGGGTCTTGGGAATATTTGGCCCCACATTTCTATATGGTGAAAACGCTGTCTACTGGCAGATCTGTGCTGCTACCCTCGTGAATTATTTTCTGACGCTCGCCGCTAATATCTTTTCTCATATAATGTAATGAGTTAAAAAAGCATATCATATTAAGACATTGAGGGTTATTTATGAATGAGATTAAATGTAGGTGCAGAAAACCTATAGGCAGCCTCAGGTAGCTTCTGCCCATGCAGAATAGTTATGTTATATTACAAGTTAATTGAGATTTATGTTGTGACCTAAGGTGTTAATATTGTAGGTTTATGTTAAATCACAGAAAAGCTAATAATAGTGCCTATGTTCATATTACTATGAAGAGATGGTAATTATTGACCTACATACCTATAGGGTACATCTGTTAAAAGGGTTGTCCCACGAAAAATATTATAGTTTTCGAACAGTACGTGAATCTGAATACTTTTGTAATTGCATGTAATTACAAATTTTGCATAGCCACTGAGTTATTCAATAAAATGTATCTGTATAGCGCCACCTGCTGTTTGTTGTTTTCCTTATTTCTTTGTCCGGCTCACTGAGAAGGCCGCACACGCTCAGTTCCATCTTTTAACTGCCTCCTGAGTTATGATAGGGAAAGAGCTGCAGCAGAAAAGACACTCCCCTTGTCACAACCAGACAGCTGAGAAGCTCTGACAGAAGCCTTTCAGAACCTCCTCCTTGAGTTTCTTTGTTGTGATGTTCAGTTCCTCATCTCGTTAGCCTCTCTCAGCTGTCATGTGGTTGGACTGATTGCATCCCTTTAAATTCCGCCCCATAATGCATTACTGGGCGGCTTATACTACTTCCTGGAGTGTGTGTGTGCATGCTGATCTTGTTTTCCAGTCTGCTACAAAGTTAAGTGCTGTACATTTATCTGTTATTTTCTGTTTGCTGGATCCCAGGTGACCCTGACTCCCTCCGTGTCTGGTGTAGGGAGCCGGTGGTCGTGTCCCCTCACTATTGTAGGGTGTTCAGGGGTTATATAGTCGAGGTACGTGGATATGCAACCATCCACCTCTGGGATCGTTGCATAGGCTGAGCAGCCAGGGAAAGTCTCAGGTCTTGTGCAGGGGTCTCCCTTATGGTTCCTTAGCTTTGGATCCAGTGAGTCATATATGCATGTTGCTTTGTCTTGTTTCCTGTACACCGTCCGTGACACCCCTACAGCTTGACATAAATCTAGCATAGCAGTGAATGTGGAGATGTCTGGATCCATGCGAGGTACAGGGCTGGTTAGGGAGGGGACCTCATTGACTTTTATGGGAGAGTTTTCTAGGCATGCTCTGTGACCTGTGCTGAGGTCGTTGTACAAGGAAAGAATAGAGATTGTCATGTACTATATGATGTCTGATTTAAATGTTTTAGATTAATCATGGGATAGCCCTTTAATGTTTTTTTTTACTTTAATAACTGAGACCCAGCTGCATATACTAAAGTGTTGGTAGCCGCCTTTAGCACTGCAGCTTTTATAAAATCTCCCAGCATGCACACTTGCTCAAGTGCTTCTCAGAGCTCTTAGGCCTCTTTCACACGGGCGTTGCGGGAAAATGTGCGGGTGCGTTACGGGAACGCATTGTAATGCGTTTTGCACTCGCGTGAAAAAAATCGCGCATGTTTGGTACCCAAACCCGAACTTCTTCACAGAAGTTATAAGGGAAAATAATAGCATTCTGAATACAGAATGCATAGTACAATAGTGCTGGAGGGGTTAAAAAAAAAAGAAAAAATTATTTAACTCACTTTAATCCACTTGTTCGCGTAGCCTGGCATCTCCTTCTGTCTCCTTTGCTGAACAGGACCTGGGGTGAGCATTAATTACATGAACAGGACCTGTGATATCGTCACTCCGGTCATCACTTGTTCCATCACATGATCTTTTACCATGGTGATGGATCATGTGATGGAACATGTGATGACCGGAGTGACGTCATCACAGGTCCTGTTCATGTAATTAATGCTCACCCCAGCTCCTGTTCAGCAAAGGGGACAGAAGGAGATGCCGGACTACGCGAACAAGTGGATTAAGGTGAGTTAAATAATAATTATTTTTTAACCCCTCCAGCGCTATTTGACTATGCATTCTGTATTCAGAATGCTATTATTTTCCCTTATAACCATGGTATAAGGGAAAATAATAATGATCGGGTCTCCATCCCGATCGTCTCCTAGCAACCGTGCGTGAAAATCGCACCGCATCCACACTTGCTTGCGGATGCTTGCGATTTTCACGCAACCCCATTCATTTCTATGGGGCCTGGGTTACGTGAAAAACGCACAAAATAGAGCATGCTGCGATTTTCACGCAACGCATAAGTGATGCGTGAAAATCACCGCTCATGTGAACAGCCCCATAGAAATGTATGGGTCGGTATTCAGGGCGGGTGCAATGCGTTCAACTCACGCATTGCATCCGCGCGGAATACTCGCCCGTGTGAAAGGGGCCTAATAGACGCAAATGGATCATGCTGAAGTTGTAGTTTCACAACAGCGTGAGTGGCGGAGGTTCCTGACCCCTGCCCTATATACTGTATATTTAGCTGATTGATGCTATAGCAACAGGATCATTGTGTCCCAGTGCTGAATATGGTACTGCCACCCTACCTTCATAGGACTTGTCATTTTTGGAGGCAATAATTTTTATTGAAAACAACATTTTTCAATACAGTAAAAAAGGTAAACAACAGAATAAAGCAATTCAATGACAATACGACTTGTCATTTTTGAAAGCGCCTAAAGGGGTTTTCCAGGACTGAAATACTAATGGCCTATCTTCAGGAAAGGTCATCAGTATCTGATCAGTGGGGGTCTGACTCCTGGCACCAACGCTGTTTGAAGATGCCATGGTGCTTCAGTGAGTGCTGCAGCCTCCTCACAGCTTACCATGCACAGTGCCATCTATTGTGTAGTGGCTATGCTTGGTATTGCAGCCCAGGCCCAATCATGTAACATGTGACATCAATTGCCTAAGAAGAGCCTGAAACTCTCTATAGGTCTATGTGTATGAGGGAATCAGGAGAGATCACTGTCGGCTGGCAGCTACTGAAGGGATATGGGTATCTTTAGAGTTTCCATTCATTTCATTGAGGATAGGTCATGAATATCAGATCGGCGGGGGTCAGACACCCGGCACCCCCACCGATCAGCTGTATGAGGAGACGGCGTGTGCAGTACACACGTGCCATCTCCCTTCTGTCGTCCTGTCTATGGCAAAGACCATAGACTGCATCGGTGAACAGGAAGAGAGAAGGGAGACAGCACTTGCACACTGCAAAAGCCCTCTCCTCATACAGCTGATCGGCGGGGGTGCCGAGGATAGGTCATCAATATTAAAGGCTCGGACAACTCCTTTAAAAATCAAAGCGCGGCATGTATCCTTTTTGTCTAATCTGTTTCTATTTTCTGATTGTAGACTTTTTTTAATTCTATTTCCTGAACATGATTACGGTGGCAACCATCTTGCCTGAGCTGTTCTTAACAGCATTTAGACATATAATTTACAGCAACCATTTGAGCCATGAACCCAATGGAGGGGACCTCACTGACTTCTATGAGAGAGTTTTCTAGGCATCTGTGACCTGTGCAGATGTCAGGAGGGAGTAGATAAGCTTTGGCAATCGCCTATTGTGAATGGTGAATCCTGTGTTAGCTAAACACGGAGGTGATATCTGTCATTCTAAGGCCTCATGCACACGATCGTGCCGTTTTTTGCGGTCCGCAAAAAACAGAAGCTGCCTGTGAAATGGGCGGTGGCAATATAAATGCCTATTCTTGTGCGCAAAGCGCGGACAAGAATAGGACATGTTATATTTTTTGGGTGGGGCTGCGGAACGGAGCCACGGATGCAGACAGCACACGGAGTGCTGTCCACATCTTATGCCGCCCCATTGAAGCGAATGGGTCCGCATCCGAGCCGCCAAAACGGCTGCTCAGATATGGCCCTAAACAACGGTCGTGTGCATGAGGCCTAATCCTGTATGTAAAGATAAGCAGATGACTGTAATAATGTGATCGGTGCAGACCAAAAAGTACCGCTTTTTATTAGGCTTCGTGGCCAGTATGAAAACTGCAGGATTTTATGTTTTTTGTTTAAATATAGATATTGGCATGGAAAATAAAAAATAACCGCCAAAAATTCTTTAAAAATGTTCTTAACATAAAAACGTGATTTAAATAATAACTCATTTTGGGATGACACATTCCCTTGAAAGTGATCCTTTTAATGTGAAAAAAAAATACAACATTTGGGCAGATTGAATATAACTGGGAATACACTTAGCAGTCTAACATCCAAGGAAATCATTTCATAGTGCTGAAAGGTGCACTCCTAATGGGATGATTGATCAATAAGGATCTGCATGTTTTGATTTTATTCACTTGAAACCCCATGTTCTTTTCCAAGATATCACTCTCCTTTGGTAAGGAGCATGTACCGGTATATGTTTGTGATAGGTCGTAAATCATCATGTGGTTTACAATGTCCAACATTGTATTGGGTTACTCCAAATCGATTGCTTACACACATCATGTGGGGTTTTCCTCCAGAGATCTCTTCTAGTTAATGCAAGTGAACACACATCATTTCACCACGACTGAATTCTGGAACATTTGATCTATCAAAGTCATATGGATTAAACTTCTTAAATTCAGCATTTGTGTTGGCTCTGATTGCTGGCTCTGTAGACTTTGGATTGGATAGAGAAAACCTATCCATTTCCTCTCCAGTTACTAAGTGAAGGATTAAACATGATTAATTCAACTCCCTAAGTGCCACTTCCCCTTCTCTTTACATATAAAATGCTAAAACAATATAAATTTGGATAATTGACTATTGTATCCCAATTGTCATGTGAAAAAGGCATTTTCATCAACTCTCACACTGCCTTTTCCAATTTCATAGACATTGCTACTAAATGACCCTGAGGGGTTTTCACAAACCTTGAATCATAAACCAGGAAATGTTTTCACTAGCTGAAAATGCAACTTTTTCCTGGAGGAAAGGAGCCCACCCAACCCCAAAGTTATAAAATGGGGATCCTTTATGGTGGGTACTGCTTCAGGTCCCAAGCAACAGTTGTGATGACACATATGTCTACCTTTGAATATAATTTTACAGACTACATGTGGAATTAATCTACTGTACATAAAAAGTTATATAACTAAGTAAATACACTGCAATACTTATCTTCTACTGAAACTGAGTTACAGCTTGGATCTTAGTCCATCATTTCATACATACTTCATTCTTCAGAGCAGTCATCTCTAGAGCATGTTCAGATAATTTAGCTGTTTTCCTGCAATATTGTAATGTATGATAAAGTAAATGTATCACAGGAGCTGAACCCAACTCTTAGGCATGCGGCTAACAAGTGTTCTGCCATATGGCGTCTTCATATTGTGCCATATTACAGACATTCTCCTATATAAGTGGCACTTCTAGGGGTTTTTACTTGGATAATATGACATCCAATGGAGTATGCCGCCATATAAAAATCAGAGACAAGGCCCTTTAAAGAAGTTATGCACCTATTGGAGAATGATTGGCAACCGCCTCCTGAGTAAACGCCTAAAGGGAAGCATACTTATCTGCTTCCCAACGCTTGCTGGCTTCTTCACTCCAAGGCTTCAGCTGCTCCACTGGGTCTTCAAGATGTAAACTTTATGCCACTGCTGCCAATAACTGGCTGCAACAGTGACCTGCTCCCTTTGCATCATGTGACCATTTGTTATGACACAAGGGGAGCAGGTCACCTCTGCAGCCAGCAATTGGATGCAGCAGCGGCAAACAGGAAGTTTACAATTAGGATGACCAGCGGAGCACCTGAGGCCTTGGAATGAAGGAGCTGGGAGAGCATGTAAGTATGCTTGCTTTTGCAGGTCTGCCCAGGAGGGGGAAAACCTCCCTCCCCCCAAAGATGCACAAACCCTTTAATAGAGTTGTGCAGAATTCGAAGAGTATGCACGTCTTCTTTCAAAAACAGTGCCATACCTGTCCATAGGTTAGTTTTAATACCAGATACATCCCATGGACAAGTGTGGTAGAGTTTCTGGGAGAAGGCAGCCATGTTTTTCTTATCCTGTACAATCCTTTTGAGTCCTGTGGCCACTGAAATTCACAGCCCAGTAACTTTTATTTTATTTTATGTTATGCTCATGCATAATTCCAATGAGTGGTAATTGTCCACCAACCAAGCAGTCTGCCAACGATGGTATCTGCTCACTTCTCCAGCATTTAACTTCTGTTAGCGATCACTCGGTTGGTCAGCCATCTACACCTGGGTGGAATAAGTTCCATGGATATATCCAGCAAGGCCAATTCTGGTGTAGGTTCGATATTTATTGAACACTAGCAGAAGGACCCGGCTTTGAATAGGGTATATTTTCGCTATTTCATTTAATGTTTGTGTGTGTCGTTAAAAGATATCGACATTATCACCCATAACAGTGACCTCTACAGCACCCCACCCCATTAACAGGAACCTCCACAGCCTCCCACCCCTTAATACTGCACAGGCTCCTTAAGATGTGACCACCACAGCATCCCACCCCCTTAACTTTACCTTCACAGCAGCCCGCCCCTTTAACATTGAACTCCACAACACCTCACCTGCCCCCCTAACAAAGATCTCCACAGCGGCCTGCCCCCTTAACAGTGACCTTTCACATCGATCTACCCCTTAACAGTGTCCTCCACAGCACCCCACCCTCTTAACTGCAACCTCCACAGCGATCTACCCCCTTAACAGTGAGCCCCTCACACCGCCTGCCCTTTTAATGGTGACCTCCACAGCACCCCGCCCCCTTAACAGTTACCTCCATGGTGCCCTGCCCCCTTAACAGTGACCTCCACAGCCTGGCCCCTTTATCAGTCACCTTCACAGTACAACCCCTTAACAGGTACCTCAACAGTTCCTGCCCGTTTAACAGTGACTTCCACAGTACCCCACTGCCTTAACAGTGACCTCCACAGTGCCCTGCCCTTTAACAGTAACCTCCACAGTGTCTTCCCCTTTAACAGTGACTTCCACAGCGCCCAACCCTTTAACAGTGACTTCCACAGTACCCCACTGCCTTAACAGTGACCTCCACACTGCCCTGCCCCTTTAACAGTGATTTCCACAGTACCCTACTGCCTTAACAGTGACCTCCACAGTAGCCCTTCACCCTTAACAGTGACCTCCAAAGTGCCCTGCCCCCTTAACAATAACCTCCACAGCACCCGCCCCTTTAACAGTGACTTCTACACTACCCCACTGCCTAAACAGCGACCTCCACAGTGGCCTGCCCCCTTAACAGAGACCCTCACAGTGCCCTGCCCCCTAACAATACCCTCCACAGCGCCCACCCCTTTAACAGTAACTTCCACAGTACCCAGCTGCCTTAACAGTGACTTTCACAGCGGCTCACCCCTTAACAGTGACCTCCACAGTGCCTTGCCCATTAACAGAAACCTTCACAGCATCCACCCCTTTAACAGTGACTTCCACAGTAACCACAGTCCCATAAAATATGAAGCTGCCCGAGGTATCACAGTCTCGCCAGCAACCATCATTATGTAATGGTGGAGAAATACACATTTTTTCTGGAACTGTATACCATATCTACTGTATTTTACAGGCAATCTCTATATGATGTATGCAGTGGAGAAGTTTCCAAGACCACCGAGAGGCCTGTTGCCATTCCATGATCCTAAAGCTTTTCTGTATATCTCGCTCCCACTTATACATATGCAAAAGCTTACCTCTCCCTATTGAGGACAATAGTTCTAACTTCTCTATAGATAATCAAAATACCCCCTGTATCTAGATGCATAAATATATTAAATGCTAAAGATTTTTGTGGAGAGTTTTTAATAATCTTCAATAATCTGATTTAATAAAGTGGAGCTCCATATATTGAAAGTAGGAGTTCGCAGATAAATAAATTCAGTCACTATATCCTTAAAGATTTTGAGCTTCCGCAATCATCCAGAGTCAAAATACCCAATATTCTCCAAAAATTCAGATTAAAGCCCGGAATCATTAGGCTAAGAATTTCTAGAGAGACATGTTTTGCAGTAATATCATACCTTCTCTCTCTGCAAATACATTGCTTCCATATTCTGACCGAACTGGTAATAGTACCAAATAAAGACATTGATTCATTTTTATGCAATATTTTGTCCCATCCCAACAGCAAACAAATATATGTCCTTTAACAATTCAAACCTAGATATTGATGTCTCCCATTGTACCTATGCTAGGTCAGAAACATTTAAACAGATGCATTTTAATCGATCAAGAAATACCAATTTTTGATATATTGATAAGATGGGAATACCCATCCCTCCAAAGTGGAGGCTTGTTATCCCATATATGAGAGTTTATAGCGTTCTGGGCTTCCCTGATAAACCATTTAGGGAAAGCCATCGGGATGCACCTCAAACCGTACAAAATATTGGCAGAGTATTCATTTTAACCGCCTTGATCCTAGCTATCCTCTTCCCATAGCCTTGATTTGATCTTTCACTCAATGTATTACCCGCTCAGCATTCCTCTTAATCAATTATTCTATTCATTCTGCTAAAAATATGCCCAGATACACCAGGCTGTCCTGTACTATTGTATATGAATAGTTCTCCTTTAATATCTGGAGTAGTTCAGCATTCGGATTTGTAACCATGATATTAGACTTATTGTGTTGTATATCTTATACTGAACTGCTAAAGAATAAGCGTTTAGTACCTGCTTTTGGGCTCCCAATGAGGATAGAGGATTTACACAGGAAATTAAAATTTCATCTGCATACAAGCTTAGTTTGCAAGTAACATTTCCACACTTTATGTCTGTTATACTATCTTTAATTCTTATTGCATGGGCTGAAGGCTCAAGGGCCAAATGAAACAATAATGGAGACAGCCCTGATGGGTGCCATTCAATAGGCTAATCTCTCTTGATAAGAAACATGCTGTAGGTTTTGAATAAAGTGCAAACACTGCTCTAAGAAAGCTCCCCCCAAAACTAAAAACTTAATCAGAGTAGCCCTCAGCAACCCCCAATGCACCCAATAAAACACTTTTTCGGCATCAACAGATAAAAGTACAGCGGGGCGCCCGAGGACTTAGCTACTTAAATCAAATCAATAACTCTGCATGTGGCATCTCTAGTTTGCTTATATGGAATAAAGCCCACCTGATCTGTTGATAGAAGGCTCATAATTACAGACCTTAACCTCTCAGCCAAAACCATGGCGTAGATTTTTACATCAACATTTATCAGAATATTTTTGGCAGTATATTCTGTTAAAAATCCATCAGGGGCCGGTGCTTTTCCCACTCTCGAACATTTAGTCACCTATTGAACCTCAGACAATGTTATAGGAGCGTTAAGAGTATTCTTTTGACCCTCCTCCACAACAGGTAGGTCAAGAGAATAAAAAAAACTGTTAAGGTATTCTAAGGAGGGAGGATTGAACACTTCTCTCTCCTGCAAATGATAGAGATCCTAAACATATTCTGCAAGGGATTCCATAATTGTAGATGGATCATGGGTAAACTCACCATTCTTCATTTTTATTTTCTCTATCCTATTCAATATTCTCACTCCCTTCAATCTCTGACTGAGCACCCTATCCGGTTTATCCCCAACCGCATAAAACCTTGATTTCTCTTTTTTTGAGAAAGTCAGTATATTGTTGATTTAATATAGATCATAATTCAGAGAGGGCTGCGATTCATTTTAAGTAAACCAGACTAGTTGGCTGACTCTTGTGCTCCGCTTCTAAGCAATTCATTTGTTATTGTCACGGATGGTGCAGCAGAAAACAAGAAGTTACAAATAAGGATCCGACTGGCTTGATCCAAAACTAAGGAACAAAAGGGTGAGCCCTATTAAAGCCCTGAAGCTCTCCCTGTCTTCTCAGCCCATGCAAAGATCTCAATGATAGAAAGTTGCATGTCCACATACCTAGACTGAGTGACACCTACAAACCCTATAATAGTGAGGGGACACGACCACCGGCTCCCTGCACTTAATACGGAGGGAGTCAGGGTCACCTAGAATCAAGCCAACAGGAAAACAACAAATACAGAAATAGACTTATCTGAAGACCCAGCTGTAGCAACTTGAAGCAGAGAACACAATCCAGGAAGTAGTATAAACCGCAAAGTGAGGCAGTATGGGAGGAGATATATAGGGAGGCCATCACTGCTAATAGATGACAGCTGGGAGAGGGAGGAGAGATGTCAAAGCGAAAGCAAAACAAAAGAACATCATGCAGGAGGTACTGAAGAACGTCTATCAGAACTTCTCAGAGATCTGGCGGTGACAGTTACAGAGCATCTTTCAAAGTTTGCTTATCTCTCCTGAGGTTGTAGCTTCAAATATTTACCTTTCATAACAGCTTTATGTGTACCATAATAGTGAGGGGGATACATAATCTACAATGTATATTGTTAATCTCAAAAAATTATATAATGATAGAATTCTATAAGGTTTTACTCAGGTCTTTACATCTACTAAAAGCCTTATGTGAAATCTTCCATACACTGCAATTTTCCATCTGGAACATAGGAACTATAGCAAGTAAAATGGAGGCATGATCTGAGCATATTATAGGTAAAAGCTCAATAGCTTGTATGGAAGGGAGCAATGCCCTATCAATAAGGAAGAAATCAGTATGCAAATATGATAGGTGCGGCACAGAAAAAAAGGTGAAGTCCCGCTCAGTACTATGCCAGTAGCACCAAGCATTGTGTAGATCTTTATTTTGAATAATATCATTAATTTATTTATTTTCGAACATGAAACATCTAGGGAGGGGCCAATAATAGCGTTAAAGTCACCACCAACAATAAGAGTACCAACCGATTCCCATACTTTGGAGAGTAGAGAATTAATAGTAACCTAATGCGGTCATGTGATCGCTAGTGGAATCAGGTGTCGACCTAAGTCATACCCAGAAGCAGGGTTTAAATAGCGCAAGCGGGATCTACTGATTGCGGCCGCTATCAAACTCATACCTTGGAGACTCCAGGCCAGCATGTGTCTGCATCTGAACACCGCCTCATTTTCCCTACCTGTGGGCGTCTAATGGGCTTAGCTACACGAGATGCTGCTGTGTACATCCTAGGGATACGCAAGTATTGCTGGTTATACCAGCTTATCTCCACATCAAGGAGACTCTGATGATTGATTATCATATGTGTCACAGCATTGATGTATACCTTCTTTATTGACATTGTATGTGATAGCTACTAGCCCCTATAAATATGTCTCTATCTGAATTCATACATTAAATAAGATGCTTATAAAGGAATGTAGCGCTTAAACTATATTGAGTGATTGGACACTGAAATATATGAAGTACACAAACAGGGGCTATGATGAGTGCCCCTCAATTTATCACTACTCTATTCCTGGTTGTACTGGAGTGCTACCTGGATATTGCCAATGTAGTGGTCTTTAACAATGACGACTCGGCCATTACTTTTGACTAGGTCTTGAACCTGTTCCAAGAAGCTATATAGCTATGTATAAAACTGTGTTTTTTTATAGTAACAACCACTGATCTATGGGAGAAGCAATATCTTGGCCTCTCTATACTCTGGTGATAGATCTCTGGTATAGGACACCCTGTTGTCATGTTATATATGTTTTGTCCCCTGAGGAGCCTGTAACCAACTAGGCGAAAAGCGTAGGGACGGTCAGGAGTGTCAGTCTGACACATGACCTGTATACTTGCTACATCACTTACCATTTCTGAACTGTTTGTTATTGGGTGGACTCTCGCCACCTCACTGGGGGGTTATCTATGCACTTTGTTTGTTATTTTCTTGGCATTTATACTAGCCTAAGTCTCATTATAGGGCCAGCATCTTATATTGCTGCATCCATTCCCCGTGCTAGGGCCATCTAGGGGTCAATAGGAGGCACAAGACACGGGATCGCCCCTATCAGGGCGGCTATTCCGTTTGCAGGCAGGGCAACAATAATAGGGCTAGAATCAGGGACATTGCCCCAACAGCCTATTAAACACTTGTCTGCCATCCTGCGAATGTAAGCTAGTGGAATATTATTCCCACATTTAGGTTTTTTGATTTATTTCTTGATTTCTATTTACTTTCTGTATTATAAGGGTCCATTGGCTTTTATTAATGACTTATTAAAAGTTATGTTTTAGAATTAATGGTATTTCTGTGAAGTCTATTGTAATTGACCATATTCTACTATATTCCCGTGAACGGGGTTATGTTCATTCTGTGAGACCCCACTATAGTGTCTAGCCATACTGATGCTGAGACTCACTACCGGTAATTGGGGGTTGATTTATCATTATTCTAGAATGAAACACTTCTCATGTTCATTCTCATTTGCTAAAGACCTTTCATCACTAATGACCTGATCCATATCTGGCATTGTTTGGCAGGAGCTCCTTCTTATTATTTCAGCACCATCAGCCATTTAGACCAAACAAAAACAGGATTTTCCTTTCCTTATGGTGCCAGCCTTATCATTTCTGCAGTCATTGTGTCCCCTGCCCCTAATGACTAACCAAAGACTCCAATGAACTTATCTGAAATTCTCTATGAGATGTTGAAGTTTCCTTTCTGGTCTGTTGTTCATTGTATCTATCACTGATGTTATTACGTCAATGATATAATTCACATTGATTATGCAACGTGAAAACAACTATTAAGACCTTTATCCATTTTTTTTTTGGTCGCCAATATATTTTATTATAGCTATTGACCGAGCCTTTTTCTAACTTTCCTCTTAAAAGGAATCATAGTTCCTGATGCATACACAAAACACAGTCATAGGGCCCCTTTGATCCAATATATGGCAAAAAAAAATGTCCTTTTGTAATTCATCAGCATTTTTTTTCTTTTGTTAAATGGAATAGTCTAGTTGAGTGATTTAATACAGAAGCATCCAGTAAAAAAAAATATATATCATATACAAATAAAGCCCAACTCCAGATTTCAACCCTTAATTCTTAAAGGGTCACTGAGCTTTCTGTAAACTTTTGATATGTTATAGAGACGTATCAAAATTATTGATCCTTGGGGATCTGAGTGTTGAGACCCCCACTGATCACTATGACGAGGATAGAGAAGCGTATGCATCTCATGCGGAGAATCAAATCCATAGCCTTTCTATTGAGTCTGTCTCGCTTCCTGTCCTGCAGTGGGAAGGGAGAGTACAATTTGCGAGTACTTCTCTCTCCTTGATGTGTGTCTCCACACTTAGATGGGTGTCTCAACACTTAGACCCCCAACAATCAAAACTTTTGATGTGTCTCTATATAATGTATCAAAACTTTGCTGAAAACTCAGTGACCCTTTAAATTATGCCAGGAGATAAGCTACCATCAGAAATGTCTGCCAACAGATTTATCAGATTTATCCTTTCTCCGCATTGATCCCCACATTTATGCTTATCTCAGTCAAGTATGCATGTATATGGGGGAGTCAGGAGAGATAACTGTCGGCCAAAAAAGCTTAAAAGTGTATGGGCACCTTTAGGAGAATTAAGATTACCATCGTCTCCAGCACAGTTTATCTCCTGCTTTATCTGGGTAAACTAGTCTAGAGTACTGTTTGCTTTACAATTGTTCAGGGGTGGCATGTCTCCAATTCCAGCCTCAGGCTCCTTCATATACCTGTTTACTCAGTGAAGGTGGTCATGCTGCCACATATAGGCTGTGACTTCTGAGTGTTGGTGGGGATACGTCTTTTCTAATGCAGCCGAACATCCGAGTTCCAACAGAGGATAGTCCCTGCCATAAAAAACTATATTAGAGTTTGGAGCACCTAGTAAAGCTCCGACAATTTACCATATAACAATAGGTTTTATTATACTCACAAAGGTATAAAATCAACAGGCATTGAACAACCATAAAATTGTCCGTGTTCACAAGACCGCCCGACCCAGGTTTCGCTGGAATAGCTTCATCAGGGGCGAATGTTACACCCACAATTGGGCGTTCTATTTATATAGATAGGGGATGACAAAAAAAAGGCATACTCCTCCCACCCCTCTTCAATATAAAATACCCATATCATAAAACATTATAAAACTTTAAAATTAACAAAAACAACTCTCTATCTCAATAGCAATTAAAAAACTTTTTCTAACAAATGAGTATTTCACATTGCCTGTATTGAACTCATTTTGTGTCGCATGTAGCAAATATTCGCAATATAGCAACCCTGATCTCTTAAAAACAGACCTTCAAAATATCTTGAGTGTGTGGGGTATATAAACGGGGTCATTGTATCTCCCCCACGTAATCGGTGATCTATCCTTCATAACTAGAACTTATAACCAATAAACCTACTATTAGCCTTACGCTATTTACCCACATGGTATTGCTCAGCCAGTAAGGTTGCACTCACGTCTACTATCACCCAATGTCAATCACAAAAATGCACACATGGTTTATAACGACCAAAAAGAACTCCCATTCTAGTTCATTCATAGCTACAAATACTACTAACAGCTTATAGCTATTCTATCAGACATTGTTTTAAATCAAAATCAATGTTTAATCCATCAGGTTGTAAAGAGCAGATTCTATATATCCATTCTACTTCTCTGCGATTTATATTCGCCACCGAGTCTCCACCTCGCCAGTTCAGTTTAACCTTTAGCCGATAGAAGATTTATTAAAGCAGTGGTGAACTATATAATTTAATTTCATTTCCTTTTGTTTTTATATTAATTTCATTTATTTAATTTTATTTTATTTATTGTTATAGACGTTCCCTCATATCCCACACTCACCCTGCTGTTTCTTATTTGTTAAGAGAGGTTGGCCTGAGCCCAAATATTCCATTTATTAAATCAGGCACATTGTGGACCATTTGGAAAGTGGTGCAGAATTATAGTTGTTTCTTTGAATAAATGTATCTAAATTCACATACACTTTGAATACATGTATAATCAGAACGTGCCTCATTTAAATTTATATCCTACTTTGGATCCTATAGATGACTTCAACTAGATTAAATGGGTTCTCCATGCCCTAGATATTGAGGACACCCAGCACCCTCACCGATCAGCTGTTTCAGACTGCAGTGGTGCCGGAAACTGTACAGTGTATGGAGCTGGAGGCAGACAGCTCCATACACTGTGTAGTGGCCATGCTGAGGTACTGCAGCTCAGCTCCCAGCCAAGCTTCAGTACGCTGGTGCCAGAAACTACACAGCATACAGTGACTTCTGCTTCATCTCCGTATATCGTTAGTTCCTGGTGCCACGGCAGTCTGACACAGCTGATCAGTGGGGGTGTCAGGGTGTCAGACCCCAACCCATCTGATACTGATGACTGATTCTGAGGATATGTCCTATTCTTGTCTGCCATGTGCGGTCCACAAAATACGGAACGCACATGGCCGGTGTCTGTGTTTTGCGGATCTGCAATTTGTGGACCGCAAAACACCTGCAGATGTGTAAATGCACCCTTAGGGCTCATGCACAGAATCGTATTATGCATCGGTGTTCAGGAAATCTATATGTTCATACAGTAACTCTAATTTCATACAGAGTTTTCTTCGCATAGAGCATGTATAAACTGTGGCATGCGGTATTATGGAGTATTATGGCGGTATTCTAAGTATTTTGTACCAATTCCCGCACCTGCTCCATGCGCTTCTATATTCGGCGCAGGTGCAGTGAGTGAATGCCGCGCTCCTGGTGCCGGCTTCCTCACTGTAACATAGTCGGCGCAGGCGCAGTGAGGAAGCCGGCACCAGGAGCGCGGCATTCACTCACTGTGCCTGCGCCGAATACAGAAGCGCACGGCGCAGGCGTGGGAATTGGTACAAAATACTTAGAAGTTTCACGTCAATCAACAGGAGTGGGGCGGGCCGGAGAGACGCAATGGGCGGCAGAAATGGTTAGTGGAAGGAGCCTCTAGATGCTGAAAAGACGCCCACATAGCACCTACTGGCTCATTTGCATATCAATAAAAGTACTTTTAAAGGTTAACGGCAGCAGACAAAGTTGATAAAAGAACACGGTTAGGTACTGACTGACACTAGCGATTTGCTAGTGTCAGCAGCTAAATAGGTCAAAATCTGGTGGTAGAAGCCCTTTAATCGCCATATTCTAACCCCTAGAACTTTTTTGTAGTTATGTGTACGGAGTTGTATCAGGGCAAATTTTTTTTTGTGAACTGACTTTTCCTTTTTAGTTATACCATTTTGAAGTGTGTGCGACTTTTTGATCAGTTTTTATAAAAAAAAAAAAAAGGGAGGTGAAGTGACCAAAAATAGCAAATTGCCCATCCGTCGTATGAGATAAATATTGTTATATTTTAATAGTACAGGCGTTTTTACACGTGGTGATGCCCATGATGTGTATTTTTTTATTGGTTATGTATTTTTATTTGGGGAAAGGGGGGGATTTAAACTATATTATTTCAAAAAAAAAAATAATATTTTAAAATAAAGATTTACTTTTTTTTTTAAGTCACCCCTGGTGACTATAACTGGCAATCATTAGATTGCCCACTGTGTTCTGTGATGGCTAAATAGCCATCATACAGCACTTCATTTACAATATACCAATACAGTGCTGTATTGGTATATTCTAATAATAGCTATCTAAGGGTGAGATCACATGACCATTATGGAATCCATAATACGGAAGTCAAAACAGAAGCCTTTAAGAGGCATTCCATTTTGATCTGTCATAATAGAGGTCTGCCCATAGACTTGTATTATGAAGGATTAAAACGGAAAGCCTCTTAAAGACTTCCATCTTATGGATTCCGTTATTTTCCGTTATAACTATGTTATAACGGAAAACAAGAACAGAATCCATAACGATGATGTGAACTCAACCTAAGACTGCTTGAGGCTTTGGGCTATTACTGTACCATAACAGGTTGCCCAATCTTAGCTGGTGAGCGCTGTTAAGGGTGAGGGAGCGCCAGGCTCCCGCTTCCAGACCGCTCAGATTCTGTGGTCAAATGATGGGTTAAATGTATGCGATCGGCCATAGGACTGATCGGATACATCCGACGCTGGTCGGCCATATTACCCGCTGCACCTGCAAGTAGGTGCCTTCTTTAAAGTGGCAACATGTACGGCGGAAGTCGCCATGGGGTTAACCCCTAGAAGATATTTTGTTTTCACTTCCCTGCCTTTTGTTTTTCACTCTCTGCCTTCCCAGAGCCACCTTCAGTACGTATGAGGGCTTGTTTTTTTTTCAGGACAAGTTGTACTTTCTAATGGCACCATTTATTATATAATGTAGTAGGAAGCTGGAAAAAATTCCAATTGGGATGGAATAGTAATTGAAAAAAAAAAAAAGCAACTCCGCTGCAGTTTTACAGTTTCTTTTTTAAATTCTTCAGGTTAGTACAGTTACAACAATACGATCTTTACATTGTTTTTACTTGTGTTTTAATACTGAAAAAATAAAAACTTCGGAGAATTTTTTTTTCTTTTCATCGCCATATTCTGAACCCCATAACTTTTTATAGTTATGTCTACAAAGCTGTGTGAGGGCTCATTTTTTGGTGGGGCAACTTATAGTTTTTAGCAATACCATTTTGGAGTGCATATGACTTTTTGATCGCTTTTTATTCATTTCATATTGGGAAGTGAAGCAATGAAAAAATGGCAGCCATTATGATTTTTTCCCATTACAGTGTTCACTGTACGGGATAAACACATTTATATTTTAATAGTTTGGCATTTTGGGAAGCAGTGATCCCTATGATGTTTATTTTTATTGTTTATTTGTATTTTAATTCTTGGGAAAGGGGATGATTTGAACTGTTATATACATTTTTTAAATATTTTTTTAGCACCCACAGGGGTCTAGAATATGTGATCTTCAGAATGCTTTTAGCTTACATTGCAGTGAATTAGTACTGCATTATAAGCCCAATTTGCTGTTATACTATGAAGACCTGCCACCTGCAGGCCTCAGATACACTGTGTTTCTTCAGAGAGACTGATGGCATGTCCCGATTGCTGAGCTGGGGAGGCGTTCCAGACCCGGAAGTCTTCACTTTTCGATTTTCAGGACTCAGATGCCATGGTCACATTTGACCACTACATCTGAGAGTTTAAATTTCTGCAATCGCTGTTATCGCCAATCTCAGATATTAGCCCTGGGTCTATGCTGTTTAAAACAACAGAAACCTGGTGGCTATAGCGCTTGCTGCGCTCGCGAGTGGGCGCCATATTTAAAGTGACGACTTCCACATGTACAGCGCTGATCGTCAAAGGGTTAATAAAGATGTTTATAAGGATTATAATAAAAGTAGAGGAGCTACAAAAACAATAAACCTCTGGAAGGCCTATTTTACCAACTAAAGAGAGTATTGTTGGACAGCAATCTATTATGTATGGTGAGCTTCTACCTCTCAGCAGCTCCTGCAGGACCGGCATTTCTCTTCCTATAGCAATCAGCAGCAGGAAGGGGGTGGGAAAACAAGTGCATGTAGTGTATTGCGAGGAATAATGATTTTTCAAAAACAGTTCAAGAGTGACCCACTCCGGTACTCCGACCCGCTCATGTTCTCCATCACCAGTTTATGCTGCCCTCTGGGAATTATAAAACTTGCCACAGATTCCCTGGAATGGCATAAACCAGTCCTCAGAAATTTAAGTACACAGGGTAAATAGCATATGTTTAATACTATCTTAAAGGGCTTCTGTCGCCTCCCACACAACACATTTTAGTATTTGACTTAATATATTTGCTAATGTACGCAGATTCCATATATACCCCTCTTACCTCTGGCTCAGTTTCGTCAGACGGACACCAAAACGCTGCAAGCAACGTTTTGGTGTCCGCTTCCAAAGCAGAATGGAGACGGAACGGAGGCAAACTGATGCATTCTTAACGGATCCTTTTCCATTCAGAATGCATGAGAATGCAAACTGATCCATTTTGGACCGCTTGTGAGAGCCCTGAACGGATCTCACAAACGAAAAGCCAAAACGTGAGTGTGAAAGTAGACTTAGGCGGGAGTTCATCGTCGAACTTGCAGTGATCTAGTAGGCCTTTGCGGCATCGGAGTAGGTGCGACTGGTTGGTATGCCCTCCTATTGCAGTATGCCGTAACCTTCCTTAAGATCTTTAATCATATAGTTGTGGGATCCAATCTTGCTGGCCACATGAAAAGGGAAGCCCCAGTGGTAATGTATTTGGGCTCTTTGAAGGACTATAGTCAATGGTTGCATCGCTTTTCTACCGTGGCCAGGGCCAAATCAGCGAACAACTGTACAGAAGATTCAACACCCGGGAGAGGTTGCAAACGGTAAGCAGCCGCCAAAAGTTGGTCCCTCATTTCAGGGTTGTGCAAACATAGTATAATGCCTCGTGGAGCAATAGGATTTCTTGGACAGCGGAGTGCTCTATAATTATGATCCATTCTAAATATATTAGAGTCTAACTGAGACAATAATGCTTTAAAAAGTTTAAGGACAGTTGGTTGTAAAGTCGTAATTCATTCAGGCATACCTCTAATCCTGCATTAGCTCTGTGATTACGATTCTCCAAGTCCTCCAATTTGTACTCATGTGCCTCCAATCTATGAACATGGTTGCTCACCTCCATGGCATCCACCATGTCATGCTTTTTGTCTTCTAAATCGGATACTCAAGAACCCAAGTCTTGTATTTTACTAAAATCCGCAACCACGTTGGATAACTCCGTAGTAGAGAGTATTGATGTTTGCATAACGTTCAGTAGAGTCAAGTGCTGGAGCTATAGTGTTCACAGATGGATCAGGTTCAGAAGGCAATTGCGAGCTAGTGCTGCCACTCAGTGCTGGGAATCAGGTAACTCCATTTCCGAAGGGTTTGCCAGGAGGAAGATTGCCTTTTTTTTTTTTTCTTTAAGCCAGGTTGATAAAGTTAAAGAAAACCATGCCATGGATGGGGCTGGACATATCAGCAAGAGTTAGGATCCATAGTAAGCGTAGTAAGGAATGCATCCACAGGTAGAGGGGGCATCGCGGCTACACAACTGTAGCACAATAAAATAACTCCAGGCGTCAATGTAAGTTATCAGAAGCACCGATCCGGGTTGTTTAACCCCTTAGTTGCCACAGTCAATAGCGACCATGGCATTTAAGTGGTTTAGAGGGAGGGAACTCTCTGTCTCCCATGGGCATCTTGGCAAATAAGATTGCGGGGTGTCAATGTATTTACATGGAAGCCTAGGTAGGAATGAAGTCCCCGGTCCTACGTGCAGTTTATCCGTATCAGGCTGTGACTAGCTAGTATAGCACTGACCATATAATACACTGAACTGCATAAGATCACCGATTAAATTTCCATTGTGGGACTACTAAATGGTTTAAAAAAAAGTTAACGTTTGATTAAATAAAAAATCTCCACTTTAAAACACACCTTTTTTCCATAGAAAAAAAGCTTTTCAATGGAAGAAATGGTAAAAATAAAATCCCCATCAAATATTTAGTTGCCGCATTAGTAACAACATGTACTACACAATTATCATGTAATTTACCCCAAATGGTGAATGCCGGCAAAAGAAAAATGACATAGTTATTGTTTTTTGCTTATTCACCACCATTTTCGCCCCATAAGACGCACTTACAGTCATGTGAAAAAATTAGGACACCCTTTGAAAGCATGTGGTTTTTTGTAACATTTTTAATAAAAGGTTATTTCATCTCCGTTTCAACAATACAGAGAGATTAAAGTAATCCAACTAAACAAAGAAAACTGAAGAAAAGTCTTTTCAAGATCTTCTGTAAATGTCATTCTACAAAAATGCCTATTCTAACTGAGGAAAAAGATAGGACACCCTCACATGTATTCCCTCTTAAATTGGCTCAGATCTCACACAGGTATATCACACCAGGTGCACATAATTAGTAGATCGTTACTCTGCATGTTGAATGAGGCTTGCCCTATTTAAACCTCAGACATTTAGTTTGGTGTGCTCCTGACTGTTGAAGTGAGAGTGAGCACCATGGTGAGAGCAAAAGAGCTGTCAGAGGACTTCAGAAAAAAGATTGTAGCAGCCTATGAGTCTGGGAAGGGATTTAAAAAGATCTCAAAAGATTTTGAAATCAGCCATTCCACTGTCCGGAAGATAGTCTACAAGTGGAGGGCTTTCAAAACAACTGCCAACATGCCCAGGACTGGTCGCCCCAGCAAGTTCACCCCAAGAGCAGACCGCAAGATGCTAAAAGAGGTCTCCAAAAACCCTAAAGTGTCATCTCGAGAACTACAGCAGGCTCTGGCTACTGTTGATGTAGAAGTACATGCCTCTACAATCAGAAAGAGACTGTACAAGTTTAACTTGCATGGGAGGTGTGCAAGGAGGAAACCTTTGCTTTCCAAGAGAAACATTGAGGCCAGACTGACATTTGCCAGAGATAAAGTTGACAAAGACCAGGACTTCTGGAATAATGTTCTTTGGACAGATGAGTCCAAAATTGAATTATTTGGACACAACAGCAGAGGACATGTTTGGCGTAAACCAAACACAGCATTCCAAGAAAAGAACCTCATACCAACTGTGAAGCATGGAGGTGGAAGTGTCATGGTTTGGGGCTGCTTTGCTGCAGCAGGACCTGGTCAGCTCACCATCATAGAATCCACGATGAATTCTACTGTGTATCAGAAGGTGCTTGAAGAACATGTGAGACCATCAGTTAGAAAATTAAAGCTGAAGCGGAACTGGACCATGCAACATGACAATGACCCAAAACATACTAGTAAATCAACCAAAGATTGGCTGAAAAAGAAGAAATGGAGAGTCCTGGAATGGCCAAGTCAAAGTCCAGATTTGAATCCCATTGAGATGCTGTGGGGTGACTTGAAAAGGGCTGTACGTGCAAGAAACCCCTCAAACATCTCACAGCTGAAAAAGTTCTGCATTGAGGAGTGGGGTAAAATTTCCTCAGACCGATGTCGAAGACTGGTAGATGGCTACAAGAACCGTCTCACTGCAGTTATTTCAGCCAAAGGAGGTAACACTCGCTATTAGGGGCAAGGGTGTCCTATCTTTTTCCTCAGTTAGAATAGGCATTTTTGTAGAATGACATTTACAGAATATCTTGAAAAGACTTTTCTTCAGTTTTCTTTGTTTAGTTGGATTACTTTAATCTCTCTGTATTGTTGAAATGGAGATGAAATAACCTTTTATTAAAAATGTTACAAAAAACCACATGCTTTCAAAGGGTGTCCTAATTTTTTCACATGACTGTATTTTCCCCCAAAGTGGGGGGAAAATGTCACTACGTCTTATGGGATGAATAATACTAATGAGCGCTTCTATTATGGAGGCTCTGTACTCACCGCTTCCTGGTCCTCGGCTGTCGGTTGTGTGCGTCGGGTCATAGCACAGCCGTGGCAGAAGGAAGAGAAAGAGCGCTGGAGGCGAGAAGCAGCAGCGTCCGGAGAAAAATAGGTAAGTGGACTTTTTTAATTTTATTTGCTCTATGGCTGCGCACAGCGTGAGGGATTTCTGTGACATCACGCTATGCGTGTTGGGTCACAGCACAGCCACGGCAGGCGGAAGAGAGAGAGCACTGGAGGTGAGGCGCTGAGGTCTGGAGCAGGAGGGGTAAGTAGATTTTTTATTGTATTTGCTCTATGGCTGGGGGCTGACATGAGGATGATGGCTGGGGGCTGACATGAGGCTGGTGGCTCGGGGCTGACATCAGGCTGATGACTGGAGGCTGACAAGAGGCTGATGGCTGATATATGGCTGGGGGCTGATATATGGCTGGGGGGCTGATCTGAGGCATGGGGATCTCATGTGAGGTCTGAATGGGGTTTTTTTATATTGGGGCTTTAGCTGAGGTCTGATTGGGGGTCATTTACATTGGGGTCTGATCTGAGGTCTGATTGTGGGTATGATCTGAGGTCTGATTGAGGGTCTTATTAACATTAGGGGTCTGATTGGGGCTATGAGCTAAGGTCCGATTAAGAGTGGGGGTCTAAATGCTGGTATGATCTGAGGTCTAATGAAAAATATTTTTCTTCTCATTGTCCTCCTCTAAAACCTAGGTGCATCTTATGGGCCGGTGTTTCTTATATGGCGAAAAATACGGTAATTAAACACAATCAAAAAGTGTTGTAGCCAAAAATTATTACAATGAAAACTACAAGTTGTCCCACAAAAATCAAGTTCACACATAGTTCCATAGAACAAAAATGGGGCTTGGGATGCGATAATGCAAAAGCATTTTCTTTTTCTTTTTTAAAGGTTTTAATTGCACAATAGTGTATATATATATATATATATATATATATATATATATAGTGACACAGTGAGAGGTTTGGTCTGGGAAAACAGGTATTTTCGTCCCAGTATGTGCTGCTGGGCTGATTTACAACCAGGTGAGGTCAAATACCGGACCGGATTTTAAATACCGGTCCGGGTTTTGGCAGCACCTGGCTGTCCTTAAAAAGGCAGCTGGGCTCAGAAGCCATGTCTCTGTGTTGGGATCTGGGATTTGGCGTTAAAACAGGTTGGTGCTGCTATGAGCAAGGACTCTTTGAGGCAGAATTGCCTCATGGCGTAAATTACCACCAACACCGCAAGGTGACTTTTTGTTTGAATATGACTGCTTGTTTTGTCACTTGCCTAAAGTGTGAATAAAACACTGAACTGTTTGATCTAAAGAACTTGTTGTTGCCGCTATACTGCATCCACTAATCCTGTCTACCAGAGCGAGTCTCCAATATAGATATATATATATATATATATATATATATAGATATATATATAAATTTGGTATCACTGCAATCGTTCTAACCGAGAATAAAGTTATATTGCTATTTATGCTGAAAAATTAACGCTAGAAAATGTATAATGTATATTGCATTATATTACATTATACATTTTCTAGTGTTCATTTTTCAGCATAAATAACATTATACATTTTCTAGCATTCATTTTTCAGCATAAATAACATTATAACTTTATTCTCAGGGTCAGAACGATTACAGTGATACCAAATATATATATATATATATATATTTATTTATACTGTAAATATACCGTATATATATTGCTGTTTTTTGTCCTGTCCAGGCAAAAAAAGAGTTAATAAAAGTTAATCAATAGGTTATGTGTACTCTAAAATGGTGCCATTAAAAACAACTTGTCCTGCAAAAAGCAAGCCCTTTATACAACTATATTGATGGAAAAATAAAACAGTTATAGCTCTTGGAATGCAATGATGAAAAAAGGCCCAAAACAGGCTAGTAACTAAGGGCTTAAAGGGGTTGTGCAAGAATGGGGGAGTTTTTTTGGGATTACCATCCCCCCCCCCCCCCCCCCCCCCCATTTTCCATTTTACAGGACCTGCAAAGGGAAGCTTACTTACCTGCTTCCAGGCACCGGCTCCCCACTCCTTCTCCCGGTCTGTGACGCTCCTCTGGGTATGTGAACTGACTCCTCTGGGTATGTGAACTTTCCGACTTCCGGCTCTTGGAAGTCGGAAAGGAAATAAAGAACAAAAATATTGACCTGATCCTTTAAACGGGTTGTTCAAGAATGGGGAGGTGGAGTCCCCCCATTTTGCAGGATCTGCAAAGTGAAGCTTACTTACATGCTTCCTTGTGCCAGCTTCTCACTCCTTCTTTTCCTGGCCTGTGACAGTTCTTTGGGCTTCAGCAATGTCAACATCTGGTTTGACAATGCCTCAGCTAATCACAGGCAGAGGCGTTGTCAGGCACTCCATGCGATCATCCGTCATGACTAGGGATGAGCAGACCCGTGGAACTTCGGGTCAAAATTCGAGTTCAAGATCCGAACTTGACCCGACCTTGAACCCAAACCCCATTGAAGTCAATGGGGACCTGAACTTTGGTGCACTAAAATGGCTGTAAAATAGTTGTAGTAAGGGCTAGAAGGATGCAAAAGGAAGCAAAATGGGGGTAAGAGCAGGACAATTGCCATGCAAACAAATGTGGATAAGGAAATGACATAAAATAACATTGAATAGAAAAAAAATAATAATAATCTTTAACTAGGAGGCGGAGGTCAAAGTGGAGTAGGAGGTTGAGGAGGCAGTGGATGTGGCGGTGTAGGTGGAAGCGGCGGTGGAGGAGGAGGAGGTAGCCAACACTGTTTTTGTTGTTTTTTTATTAATTTTTTTCCTTTATTTTTTTATTTGGGAAGACCCCAAAACATTGGGAAATAGAAAAGAGAATGCAAAGAGAAAGTGCGCTGGAGTATAACAATGGCTGGGTGCAGCCAGCATACTTGTCTACTCAGCACAAGGTACGGATATGTCCTATGGGATCCATGCTTGGTTCATTTTAATGAGCGTGAGCTTGTCCACGTTGGCTGTGGACAGGCGGCTGCACTTGTCTGTGATTACCCCCCCTGCCGTGCTTACACACGTTCGGACAAATACACTTGCTGCAGGGCAGGCCAGCACCTTCAAGGCGTAAAGGGCAAGCTCAGGCCATGTGCCCAATTTGGAGACCCAGAAGTTGAATAGGGCAGACCCATCAGTCAGTACGTGTAGGCATGTGCACACATACTGTTCCACCATGTTGCTGAAATGCTGCCTCCTGCTAAGACTTTCCGTATCAACTGATGGTGCTGGTTGTTGTGCTGACAAAGCTTTTCCACATTTCGGCCATACCAACCCTCCCTTCTGAGGTGCTGGCGGTTCCCCAGCTGTGTTGACAACTTCTTCCTCCTCTGCCTATGCCTTGTGCTTCCACTGAGCCCCCGCTGTCAGGTGTGAATGCCATCAGCAGTGCGTCTACCAGTGTGCGCTCATACTCACGCATCTTCAGTGATGGAATTAAGGACAGCACGTTGTCCTTGTAGCGTGCATCCAGCAGGGTGGCCACCCAGTAATCAGCACTAGTTAGAATGTGGGCAACTCGGTGGTCGTTGCGCAGACACTGCAGCATGTAGTCGCTCATGTGTGCCAGGCTGCCCAGAGGCCATGACAAGCTGTCCTCTGTGGGAGGTGTATCGTCTGCGTCCTCTGTATCCCCCCAGCCACGCTCCATCGATGCACATAAGCTGCTTTGGGTGCCACCCTGCTGTAAACATGGTTACTCCTCCTCATCATCCTCTTCCTCCTCATCCTGCAGAACTGTGCCCTGGCTGGACAGTTGTGTACCTGACCTCTGTTGGTGCAGAAACCCACCCTACGAGCCACTTGTGAATGACTGGCCTGATAACTGTGGAAATTATTCCTCTTCCTCCTCCTCTTCCTCCTGTGCCACATCCTCTTCCATCATCGCCTGAAGTGTTTTTTCAAGGAGGCATAGAAGTGGGATAGTAACGCTGAGGACTGCGTCATTGGCACTGACCATGTTGGTGGAGTACTCGAAACAGCACAACATGGCACACACGTCCTGCATGGAGGCCCACTCATTGGTGGTGAAGTGGTGCTGTTCCGCAGAGCGACTCACCCGTGCGTGCTGTAGCTAGCTAAAACTCGACTATCGCCTGCTGCTGCTCACACAGTCTCTCCAGCATGTGCAAGGTGGAGTTCCACCTTGTGGGTACGTTGCATATGAGGCGGTGAGTGAGAAGGCCAAAGTTAAGCTGCAGCGCAGACAGGGGAGAAGCAGCAGGGTGAGAACGCCGAAAACGCGCACAGATGTCTTGCACTTTCTGCAGCAGCTCTGACATAGGGTAATTTTTCAGGAACCTCTGCACCACCAAATTCAGCACATGCGCCAGGTAAGGGATGTGCGTCAAACCAGCTAGCCCCAGAGCTGTTACAAAATTTCACCCGTTATCGCACATCTCCAGGCCAGATTTGAGGCTCAGCGGCACCAACCACTCATCGGTCTGTTGTTCCATGCCCGTCCACAGCTTCTACGCGGTGTGGGTTTTTTCCCCCAAACAGATGAGTTTCAAAACAGCCTGCTGTCGTTTCTCCCTGGTTGTGCAGAAGTTGGTGGTGAAGGTGTTAGGCTGACTGGATGAGGAGGCGATAGAGAAGGAAGCAGAGGAGGAGGCAACAGGAGGCAACGAGAACAGTCCTGCGCCAAACTGCTATCCGCCTCAGACCCAGCCGCCACTGCATTTACCCAGTGCAGTTAGGAAGATATAACTGCCCTCCCTGCCTGTGCTTACTGCTCCATGTATCGGTAGTTATGTGGACCTTGCCACAGATGGCGTTGAGCAGTGCACACCTGATTTTGTCCTCCACTTGGTTGTGCGGGGCAGGGATGGCTCGCCTGGAAAAGTAGTGGCGGCTGGGCAGAAAGCCGCAGCAGTTGGCACCTGTGTTTCGTCATCATCATCAGAGACGTGCTGCGGTGGTCCTCCCATGTCCACATCCTGAAACATAAGCAGTTGGGCATCAGTGCACTCAATCTCTTCCAATTCTGGGGCAGGGCTAGGTGGATGGTCCACGGAAACCCTGCCAGCAGAGTCATCAAAGAGCACAAGAGACTGCTGCATGACTTTGGGCTTAGACTGTGTAGTGTCCCACTAGGTAAATCTGGGCACTACACAAGGGTCAATTGGGCCACGTTGTTCCCCACCTTTTGTGGTACATGGTAATTGTATTGTATTTGATGTTTTTTTATGTGTATTTTCCCTGTTTTTCCATGTACCAGGCCTGTTAGGGGTAATTCCTCCTCGTAGAGAGAGCTAGGGAACCCCTAGTATGCATAGTCAGGTCCTGTTCAGGGTGGGGGTGTGTAGTCAGAAGTGAGTGTGGACTTTAGCCAGAGGAGAGCTGAGGAGCAGCTTCTGACATGCAGCTAGATAGCCCAGGCTCCTAGCTAGCCACCAGGAGAAGGGTTTGACTCCTGAGAAACCAAGTTCCTTTAAAGGTGCAGTGCAGAGCCAAGTTTATTTCCAGCCGAACAGAGAGCTGAAGGGCAGAAGGATATTCTACAGCAAGAATCTATATATACCAGAGGAAGGTTTCCCTACCCAAGGATAAAGCCAGCAATAGGGCATACAGGCCTTGGAGTAAGCCAGACAGGATCTGAGGAAAAGTGCAGCCTGATCTGTAAGTGTTTTTGCCCTCTGAGTATGTTGCAAAGACTTTGCCTGCCGTTTTGCATAAAGCCTGCCTGTCACAACCTTTTTACATGTGGAACTAACTAAAGACTGTAAATACACTACATGCAGAATTATTAGGCAAATGAGTATTTTGACCACATCATCCTCTTTATGCATGTTGTCTTACTCCAAGCTGTATAGGCTCGAAAGCCTACTACCAATTAAGCATATTAGGTGATGTGCATCTCTGTAATGAGAAGGGGTGTGGTCTAATGACATCAACACCCTATATCAGGTGTGCATAATTATTAGGCAACTTCCTTTCCTTTGGCAAAATGGGTCAAAAGAAGGACTTGACAGGCTCAGAAAAGTCAAAAATAGTGAGATATCTTGCAGAGGGATGCAGCACTCTTAAAATTGCAAAGCTTCTGAAGCGTGATCATCGAACAATCAAGCGTTTCATTCAAAATAGTCAACAGGGTCGCAAGAAGCGTGTGGAAAAACCAAGGCGCAAAATAACTGCCCATGAACTGAGAAAAGTCAAGCGTGCAGCTGCCAAGATGCCACTTGCCACCAGTTTGGCCATATTTCATGTCTGCAACATCACTGGAGTGCCCAAAAGCACAAGGTGTGCAATACTCAGAGACATGGCCAAGGTAAGAAAGGCTGAAAGACGACCACCACTGAACAAGACACACAAGCTGAAACGTCAAGACTGGGCCAAGAAATATCTCAAGACTGATTTTTCTAAGGTTTTATGGACTGATGAAATGAGAGTGAGTCTTGATGGGCCAGATGACTGGATTGGTAAAGGGCAGAGAGCTCCAGTCCGACTCAGACGCCAGCAAGGTGGAGGTGGAGTAATGGTTTGGGCTGGTATCATCAAAGATGAGCTTGTGGGGCCTTTTTGGGTTGAGGATGGAGTCAAGCTCAACTCCCAGTCCTACTGCCAGTTTCTGGAAGACACCTTCTTCAAGCAGTGGTACAGGAAGAAGTCTGCAAGGTAAGAAAAACATGATTTTCATGCAGGACAATGCTCCATCACACGCGTCCAAGTACTCCACAACGTGGCTGGCAAGAAAGGGTATAAGAGAAGAAAATCTAATGACATGGCCTCCTTGTTCACCTGATCTGAACCCCATTGAGAACCTGTGGTCCATCATCAAATGTGAGATTTACAAGGAGGGAAAACAGTACACCTCTCTGAACAGTGTCTGGGAGGCTGTGGTTGCTGCTGCACGCAATGTTGATGGTGAACAGATCAAAACACTAACAGAATCCATGGATGGCAGGCTTTTGAGTGTCCTTGCAAAGAAAGGTGGCTATATTGGTCACTGATTTGTTTTTGTTTTGTTTTTGAATGTCAGAAATGTATATTTGTGAATGTTGAGATGTTATATTGGTTTCACTGGTAAAAATAAATAATTGAAATGGGTATATATTTGTTTTTTGTTAAGTTGCCTAATAATTATGTACAGTAATAGTCACCTGCACACACAGATATCCCCCTAAAATAGCTAAAACTAAAAACAAACTAAAAACTACTTCCAAAAATATTCAGCTTTGATATTAATGAGTTTTTTGGGTTCATTGAGAACATGGTTGTTGTTCAATAATAAAATTAATCCTCAAAAATACAACTTGCCTAATAATTCTGCACTCCCTGTAGTTGAACTGTTTCAGTAAAAGGAAGTTCTGGTTTACTGCAACTTGTGTTCCTCAATTATTTGTCACGGTTGAGGATGGGGAAAACCCTCAGCCGTGCGATGCCAGAAGATGGTAATCACGACTCAGCCAGGAAGGCAGAATTAGGGAGCAGGTCACCTCCTAAAGCTTCCCTAATCTGACCCTAACTCCTAGCGGCATGAGCCGACCTTGAAAGTAGGAGGACTCATGCTCCGGAACCTCGGGTCCCTACTAACCCTCCGCAGGTCCCTAAGCTAGGAGCTGGGTAGACTACCTGTTCCTCCTGGACGCGGAGAAACAGGAGTCTAAAGTGGCCAAGCTACAAAGAAAAGGGAGACACGAACAACTTATGGCAATGGCAGGTAAATGCAAAGTATAGCACCTACCTGCCACAGACACAAAGCCTGGAACCCATGCAGACGCGCTGCTGTCCAAAGAACACACACGGACACAGCACACACCACACAAGACACGGGAAACCATAAGGTGCAATAAACAAGCAAATCACATACACATCTACATAACATCATGACATAAATCTTATAACCACAAGGGTGGCCCCCACTGGCAGATGGTGAATAACAGGAGGATGTCTCCAGCAAGCATGGCTGAAGAACCCCCTCTGACTACTGCTTAAAGCAGAGTCTATATAGGCCCAAGTAGCCACACCCACACAGACACACCCAGTGTTCAGACACACAAGGAAGGAAGTTACTCTTCCAACACCAGGGAGTGTAGTGGAACCACATAAAGGGGAATACACACAAACTCTCACTGCAGCTGTTACCGTTGACAACGACATGCATGGCAAACGTGTCCTGGGAGCTGGCCAAAAGGCCGAGACACTGCCACCACATGTACAAACACCAAACGTTGCCACGGGCAGCCACAGGCGAAGGGAAAATGTCAGAGTGCACATAAAACACAGTGCACACCAGACATTCAGAGTGCATACAAACACCCACACAAACCAAAGGCAACCGCACACATACCTGTTGTCCGCGGCAACCGCACTTGAGGCAAACAGCAAAGTGCCCCCAGCTGCGGTTGACACAACACCAGACCGCGGGCAACTGCATGCGGGTCCCAAGGAGTCATGGCCATGAACATGGTCGTGACATTATTACTACAATAAAACAGTGTGCCACCGTTACCGGCACTGGCGTCACAAACTTAAAGGGATCTTGCCATCGGCACATTAAACCTGCAACACCCAGGGCACCTCACCTACCACCTGGCCTGGTCCCTATACATAGAGAGTGCCCCAGAAGATCCCTGTGCCAGCCTCTCCAGCACTGCTGTACGCCTGCCCAGGGTATATGAAAAACTGTGAGTACCAAAAACACTCACGGTTAGTAACTACCCCTGTGACCTCACCATCGCTCACCCTGCATGGCTGCGCACTGCAACTGCTTGGCTGATTTGCAAGGGGGTGAGGTGAAAGACAGATGCCCATGGGCTGCAGGTGCCAACTCTGCGGTTTCAGGGGACCGGGTAGGAGACAATGTGAAGGAACTGGAGGCACTGTCAACCATCCAATCTACTATCGCCTCTACTTGTTCTGGCCTCACCATTCGTACACTGGTATTCGGGCCTACAAAATGACGCTGAACATCCTGTCACCTACGTGCACCTGATCAAGGTGTTTCATTTGGGCGTGTAGCTGGCACAGATCGACCACATCCTCTCCCTGCAACAGGAGCTCCACCAGCACCAGCAGCACCACGACTAGGGCTACGTCCCTTATTTGATGCTCTCCTCATTCTTTGAGGTCACCCACTGAACTAACAGACAGATTACCTATTATATTTTTGTGTCAGGGGTACAAAAATGGTGCATTGCACCCACAACAAAAATCGCTCTAGGTCACCCACAGAATTAACTGCCAGATTAATTTGTATATTTCTGTGTCAGGGGTGCAAAGATGGTGCATTGCACCCACAAAAAAATTGCTATAGGTCACCCACAGAATTAACAGCCACATTTATTATTATATTTCTGTGTCAGGGGTGAAAAGCTTGTGTATTGCACCCACAAAAAAATCATTATAGGTCACCCACAAAACAAAAAGCCAGATACCTAACACTCTCCCTCGCTTTAGCTGCCTGCTTCCTGTCCCTGCACTACTCGGAGCTGATTGGCGGTGCTACACGTGATCCAGCTTGTATAGATGCTGGGTCACATGATGCACCGGCCAATCACAGCCATGCCATTACTAGGTTCCCACAGATTAAAAGCTTTATTAAATGCCCAAACACCGAACTCGCACCCAAACTTTTCCAGAAAAGTTTGAGTCCGGGTACCTGAACTCGCAAAGTTTGGGTTCGCTCAACACTAGTCATGACGCAAAGGTAGCCTGACAAATTTTTCCTTACTGTACGTTTTAGTCTCCTTTAGGGACATTAACATGTGATCCTCTGATCGCTTATTCCATAGTCTGCAATAGTATACTATTGCAGTCTATGGACTTTTGACCACATGCCTATTAAGCCATGCTGCAGGCATGGCTTAACAGGCAGTTTGCTATGGAAGGCCTGGGAACCTTCAGAAGGCCCCAGGCTGTCATAGTGGCCAATTGGATCCCTGTGAGTTCACCACTGACCACAACATATGAGGGGTTAAATGGCCAGAATCAGAGTTATCTCCTGATCCTGATCATTGTGGCTGGGTGTCAGCTGTATTACGCAGTTGGCACTTCTTTTAAAACACAGCATGCACTCTTTGTTATGCCTTTTTTAAATAGGCATTTCTACAACAGCTGTAAAACAGCAGAAAACCCATGTTTAAAGTGGTAAAATAAAAATATAGCTAAAAAAAAGCTGAATTTTCAGTGTGGATTTGGATATTTACCAACATCTCTAATACATGCAGATTTTGCTACAAATTCATTATGGATCTTGTATGAAACCTGTATCAGAAAAAGTCTTCAATGTATGGAGTCAGCCTAAGGCTCTCTTTACACCGCAGTGTTATTTCTATCCATGGGGCCATAGAGTCATTCAGTAAAAAGAAATGTGAACTGCAGAGTATGCATTTTTTTTACATTGGAGTCTGTGGACTAAATCAGGGACTATCGGGGACATTTATCAAATCAGATATGTCAGTATTGTGGCTTAAAAAAGTCGCCAGTCATGGCAAATGTGCTGTTTTTTTGTGACCTTTGATCAATTTTGCGACATTTGATGTTCCTTGCCACTTTTCAAAGTGATCAATGTTTAGTAGGTGAAAGTTAGATTAGACCTACATTATGGTTCATTTAATGTGTGCGACTTTTGATAAAGTTGCATAAAAGTCGCAACCTATGGCAGGCAATCACCTGCTGTAATTTTACACATAGGTGTAAACCACATTACACTCACACCAAATATATTATTAAGGTGCCCCAGTTCATAAATTTTGGTCAGGCACACAAAGCAAAGACAGGTTTATAACTGACACAAAAACAACCACAAATGACAAATGTCCCCCTATGTTCTGACGATTTACCCTGTGAATGTAGTGGGAATAGACTCTAACACAACCCTGCACTGAATCTGGAATTATTGACAGTACAGTGTATAGATGTGTTAGGCTGACCCCTAGTGGTCATACAGAATAAAGCTAGCCATGCTGCTCAGGGATTTGGTAATTAATATGCCGATATGGTTGCTAGCCAATAATAATTAGAAATCAACTGAACTGACACAATGCGTGTGTCGGCACTATTGTTCATATTGATGAGTTACGTAACCTTTCCGGTTAGTGTTTAGAAATAGATATGATTGTTAATATACCAGAAGCTTCTCCTAGTCATTTTAAATAGGTTTCAGGTTTTGCATTTTAACCATAAAATCAGGTAATTCACTGTATATACTCAGGCTGGGTGACCGTTACGAGTGGGTTACTAGTCCTGGGCTCTATACTCTTTAATATATATATATATATATATATAAATGATCTTTTATGAGGATTGTATATTAAAATATGAACTTTTGCAGATAATACTAAAATGTATAAAGTAATTTAAGGGGTTGCCTCATTGTGCCGTTACTAAGGTGAGATGAAGCTAAGCCTCCACCGCCCGGTGGCCAGGAAACTGCACAGCAGCCCAGCACTCTGCTGTTTCAGTGGCTCCACTTGCAGCGCATGGGAGCTATGGAGCTATGCTGATTCAGAGTTATCTGCAAAAATTCATATTTTTATTTTCAGAAAAGAAAAGATGCTCCAGAATTGTGATATTTTTTTTTTCTTTAACAATTTTGGACATGGTAGGGGATATATCATGTGCAGTACAGTGAAGTAAGTGGCCACAGTTGGTCAGTAATTTGAGTATAGCCCCTGCCTTTTACCTGCAGCAGATGCAAGATCTCCAGATGCATGTACTTTGTTAAAAATATATTTCCCACTATAACAGATCTTGATTGACAGGGCCAGGCAAGATGACTACGCAGGAACCTTCTCTGTCAAAGAAGGAGGGGGAGGAGCTAACAGGGGGAGCAGCAGGAGGACGTGTGCACAGAGTGACATGGGACCGCCCTCAGTGCACTTAACTGCTCATTTGCATATGAATTAAAATAACTTTTTCTCCAGAATAAAGCAACGGATCACTAAGTGAAAGATATCATTACATTCAGCTGAGTATTGTGGGGTTAAAGTTATTATTAAAGGCGTCTCCAAGCTGTTTAGGGGGCAAAAGAAGCGCACAATAGGGTAGTATGTCCCATTAATTTGTATAGGTGACTGTTGCAAAAATGTTTTTTTTTTTAACAACCCTATTGTAGGCTTATGTGATAAAAATAATCCAGATGCCGGGTATGCTGCCGCAGGAACGTGTCCTTTGTGAGGAGAGGCCCAGTCCCTCAAGGAGATATGTCGGAAACAAGTAGTCCTGGATTTGGCACAAAAAACACCAAAGCAGATGGATACTACATCAAATGGTTTCTTCGTTATTGTGGAATATTAGAATGTCCAAAATAAAACACATAAAACCATTTTTTTAAATTATTTTAAAGGGGTTCTCTGAGTTTGTCTACTTTCACACTAGCGTTAATATTTTCTGGTGTTGCGATCCGTAATAGGGTCTCAATACCGGACAGAAATGCTTCAGTTTTGTACCCATTCATTGTCAATGGGGACTAAATGTAACTGAACAGAACGGAATGCTCCAAAATGCATTCCGTTCCGTTTAGTTGCGTTCCCATACAGGAGAGCAAACCACAACATGTTGCAGTTTGCTTTTCGTCCTGGGATGCGGAGAAAGACGTCATGACCCACAATGCAAATCAATGGGAACGGAGCCGTTGTCTCTGACACAATAGAAAATGGATTTGTCCCCCATTGGCTTTCAGTGGAGTTCATGACGGATCCGTCTTGGCTATGTTACAGATAATACAACCGGATCCATTCATAACAGATTCAGTCGATTGTATTATCAGTAACAGAGGCGTTTTTGCTGAACCCTGCCGGATTCAGCAAAAACGCTAGTGTGAAAGTAACCTTAAAAGGAACCTGTCATCAATTTAATGCTGCCCATACTAACGGCAAAATAAAGTAGAGACAGGTGAGTTGATTTCAGAGGTCTGTCATTTATAAGTTAAAAAGTTGTTGCCGAGAACCAACATCACAATCATTCCTGGGCCTGTAAAAGAGTCACGGCCACCTGGCCGCGCGGAGCCAAACGGATCCGTCCTGACTTACAATGCAAGTCAATGGGGACGGATCCGTTTGATGTTGACACAATATGGTGCAATTGCAAACGGATCCGTCCCCATTGACTTTCAATGTAAAGTCTGGAGTCCCTATCAGAGTTTTCTCTAATCCGATGGTATATTTTAACTTGAAGCGACCCCATCACCATGGGAACGCCTCTATGTTAGAATATACCATCGGATTTGAGTTAAATCGTGAAAACTCAGATCCGACAGTATATTCTAACACAGAGGCGTTCCCATGGTGATGGGGACGCTTCAAGTTAGAATATACTAAGAACTGTGTACATGACTGCCCCCTGCTGCCTGGCAGCACCTGATCTCTTACAGGGGGCTGTGATCCGCACAATTAACCCCTCAGGTGCCGCACCTGAGGGGTTAATTGTGCATATCATAGCCCCCTGTAAGAGATCAGGTGCTGCCAGGCAGCAGGGGGCAGACCCCCCTCCCTCCCCAGTTTTAAATTAATTGGTGGCCAGTGCAGCCCTCTCCCTCCCTCCCCTGTGTTAAATTCATTGGTGGCCAGTGCGGCCCCCCCAGCCCCCCTCGCTCCCCTGTATTAAATTCATTGGTGGCCAGTGCGGCCCCCCCGGCCCCCCCTCCCTCTACTGTATTAAATTTATTGGTGGCCAGTGCAGCCCCCCCTCCCTCCCCTGTACTAAATTCAACAGATTTCAGCAACAGATTTCACCTTTCATTTTTCACAGCTCCTTTGGAAAATTTAAGGTAGAATCTGATTGATTGCTATGGGCACCTAAGTCAGTTCTACTTTACACCAGTTTGATAAATGACCCCAATTATGAGAAATCTAACGTACCTGTGTAACAAACTCTGTAGAGACGAAATGCGGCTGAAAGAATTTGTCATGGCGGACTGGGTCAAACGGAGGAGAAGAAGACAGAGAAGATCTACATGACAGGAGATGTCACTGGATGTTACTGGCTCACTACTGTGACCTGTGTCTCATCTTTTCCTCCGAGTCTTTTTTTATCATAATCGTATGTATTTTAAATTTGGCAACTAAAATTTTAATTTGTCACCTGCAGTCCTATGTAACAGCCCAGATAACAGTTATAACTTTCTGTGTACAGATAATGTAGTAGATGTTTCATGCAGTCCTATGTAACACCCCACATAACACAATAGTTCACTATGTTATGTGGGGTGTTACATAGGACTGCAGGTAACATCTATGAAATCTGTACTCAGAGAGTTATGAGATGGTGGGGGTCTGACACTAATCAGCTGTTTGAGGAGACCGCAATGTTAAAGGGAGCGCCGCAGCCTCTTTGCTCCTTACCAAGCACAGCTCTGTCCATTTGATAGCCCTGCGCTCGGTATTACAGCTCAGACCCAATCACTCAGATGAGACAGAGCTGCACCTAGACCATGTGAACGATGTCATATGGCCTAGGAAGAGATTTTGGCACTTACGAAGCACCGCAGCCTCTTCGTAAAGAAAAAAAAACTAAAACTAAAATGGAGGGAGGGGCCCGAGTTGGGTAGACAGCCCCGGGCCTATCATCCACTTAATCCGCCCCTGCCTGTGTGCACAGAACATCACAACGGCAGCTAAGAAAAGAAACAGCAGCGGGGAAGCTATAAGTAACACTTCGGGTATTTTACCACATGTACAAGTCCCTACGTTTTTATTTATCACGGACATCCCCTTATTTTTCATTGCGACAGATTCCCTTTAATAATGTAAGGCATAGTTCAAGATGCTAATAAACTGATATATCACCTAAACTACATCTTCCAGTAGACATACATATTACCCAGTGAGAAATGAGAAAGATTTTGGGGAGGGAAATGGCATAATGCACAGATTGTCACTAAGATTTTTTTTCTACTTTGATTGAGTTTATTAAAAGGAGTCTTTCACCTAAAATCACCATGAGGCTCCATTCACACATCCGCAATTCCATTCCGCATTTTGCGGAACGGAATTGCGAACCCACCCACTTCTATGGGGCCGCACGATGTGCGGCCCCGATCCGAAATTGCGGACTCGCGCTTCCGGGTCCGCAATTCCGATCCTGAACAAAATAGAACATGTCCAATTCTTGTCCGCAATAGCGGACAAGAATAGGCATATTTTCTTAGTGCCAGCAATGTGCGGTCCGCAAAATGCGGTACCCAAATCTGTGTTTTTCGGATCCGCAAAACACACACGGATGTATGAATGGACCCTTATAGAACACTAACATCAGGATGTCCATTACATTCCCCATATTAGAATGCTACCTTCCATATTGCTGTCCATCAGCGATTTTCTCAGAAAAACACTTTTATTCAATATGTTAATTAGCTTCTATAGGTGTCCAGGGTGCAACAGATTCGCCGCCCCTGCACACTTCATTCCCTATTATGGGCAGAAGCACAAGAGCGTTTAATGCGCATGTGCCGGCCCGTATATCCCGATCTAGCCGGCCTTGTGCTTCTGCCCCTAATGGGGAATGAAGTGCACAGGCGCGGCGAATCTGTTAAATGGCGCTGGCACTGGATTTCTCACTAAGAGGAGGACGTAATCAGAAGAACCTAGGGCGGGCCAGAGGGGTGAAAGGGGAGGGGTTTTGTATGAAAAGCGACGAGGGGCCTGGGCAACGGCCGCATGAACGCCGCCCCTGGGCAACTTCAGAAGCTAATTAACATATTGAATAAAAGTATTTTTCTGAGAAAATCGCTGATGGACAGCAATATGGAAGGTAGCATTCTAATATGGGGAATGTAATGGAGATCCTGATGTTTGTGTTCTATAATGATGATTTTAGGTGAAAGACTCCCTTTAACTTGTCTCTAATTAGAAACATCTGTCAAAATGCATTTGGCAATGGTCTTCAGTTATTCAATCAGCTCGTTTACGTCTTAGGCAGCTGACAGAAACATGTGCGCTGAGCCTTGACCCAGAGGGGACTTTAAATGCAGATGTCATGTTCCTTTGTTTTATGATTTATCAGTTTTTTTACTTTTTCATAGAATAGAAAGAGTTCTCAATTTATTTAAGGGTTTGGGCACCTTTGTACTGCATTTTTTATTGTTAATTTGTTTCCAAATTAAATAACATTAATTTAAAAAATCCTATCACTTTGCTGCTGCAGTGTCAATGTAAATCCTTTACATATCTAGCCCTCCTGCTGAACTCTACCATTGGCTGTGTCAACTCTCTCTCCTTCGCTCTCTCTGCACTACCCTTTCCTACACTCAAGACACAGTAGCAGGAAGGAGAAGGAGATTGTACTGGGCACATCTAAGTGTTGATAGTGAAGAAAGCAACCAAGTCATCAGAGATAGCAGATAATACTGGCAGTACCATATCAGAGTGTATATGAGGAGCAAACCATCCACCCATCCGGTGGAGGGGGGAAACATCACCTAACTGGACGGAGGAGTGAATACATGGCAAACTCTGCAGGGTGAGGGGGAAGCTCTCTCACTCCTTAGAATCAGTGTCAGTGTCACAACCCGGGGTCCACGTGACATACCTCCGAATCGCTCGGCATCAAACTACGAATAAACATATATAATATCGGAAGTTTATTACAAAGTAACCATATATTACTTACTTTAAGTTTATTACCAAGGAATATAAACAAACAAGCTCAATGTACTGTGCAAGCTCAGTGGGTGGGAACCCACTGCGCCACTGACTGGCAATACTCTGGAGGGGCTTATCTAAGCAACACCCGGATTTCACTAGGGTCCCTGATGGTGAGGATAGACTTTGCCAGAGAGTAGTTGCCAGGAGTGACTCCAGAGCGTAAACCAGCCAGTGACAGCAGGGACCGGCGGACGAAAGGTACCAGCAAGGTACCGACAGTACATAGAACAAGGCATAAACATGAACAAGGCAAGTACAGGCATGGAATCACAGGTAAAGCGAAAACAAACCCTAGTAGCAGGAATATTCCCCCTCCGAGGAACGACAGACCCCCTTCCGGAGGAGCGAGCACATAAAGCATAGAGAGGTTATAATCTAACATTGCAAACCTAAGCATAGACATAACAAGACATACAGGGTATAGCTAGGAACCAGGAAAGGCCGGAGAATGATAATGAAAAAGTAGGCAGAACCAAGAACGTAGAAAGAGAAAGTCCCCAAGGGTCAGCAGCATGGGGAAAATCAAAGTACGAACACAGACTGACAGGACAGACAAAACCCAAGAAAGCTGACCCAGAACTGAGGAAAATACAGGCCTAAATACAAATCCCATGAGTGCAGCAAGGGGGCCACACCCACAGAGCCAGACAGAGAAGATTAACCCCAAACGAACCAGACAGGGGAGTTAACCCTAACAGCACAAGAATGAAACTGCAGTGAGGGTGCTGTAGTACCGGCATTGCCGATGGCAACCAAACTTACATGGACAAAACCGAACACAAATACAAAAATGAAATTAAGTCAAAGGGGTACAGAGGTACACAGGCAGGTTCACACGTGAAGCCACAGCCAGCACGCTGCCGCTAGCAACCAGCCTGCGCGGAGAGGTCCGCAGTCAGTACACCAGGGGGCGAGCAGCCAGCCTACACGACCATACGTCAACGGTGAACTTCACCGTGACAATCAAGCTGTCAGCACATGGAAACAAGGAGTAGATAGCAAACTTGTAAGAGGGTCAGAAAAGTATGAGTATGGTCTATAACCATTGCACAGCACCCCAATCAAGGTTGATGCAATGACTCATATTGATTTATCAAGGTTTAAAGGGGTATTGCCATCTGGGACATTGAAAGAAAACACTATGAAATGCCATCAATGTCATATAGGGCCACGCTGATCAATGGAGTATGGTTACATGATCTCTAGAATTGGGCCCTCAAAGTGAAGGGAGAACTGCCGCACATGCGCAGCCAACCACCGTTGGCTTGGCTTTTTCCCTGCTGTCCCATAATGGTGAATGGAGTGGTGGCCACACTTCGCTTGCTCTCCATTCTCTACTATGGGACTTCTGAAAATAGCTGAGAGGTGGGAACCGCACCTATCTGACACTGATGGCCTATCCTAGCAATATGCCATCAATGTTTCAGATCGGAATACCCCTTCAACTTAGGACCCATTCACACGAAAGTAAGGCATCCATGCACGTGCTGCGGATCACAAATAGTGGTCTGCAATCCACGGGCATCGCCCATGTGAATATCGTATTGCGACGCGGACCCCTTGAAAAATACAGCAAAAGGGGGGCGGGGCTAGCAGAGCATGGTGGTGGATGCTTCAAGCTCGAGCTCCTCACCAAATCACCTGACTTAACAGCTTTCCCAGCAGCATAGCCTGTCTAATCATGGGCAAACTAAGCAAGGAGAAAGTTTGAGCACACACCAAGACCTAAAAAGTCCCAAGGGGACTTGAATGAATAGATGAATAAGAAGATGACGTCACCAGCCAGTCAGGGGAAAATGTCGGCTGACAAATCATGCGCCTCAATGCGCTATGAAGACTCAGATGATTGCAGCACCTGTGCTCTGTCCGACACACAAGGAGATCCGGACCCAATAACCATCACCAGGTCCTTTCTTAGGCTACTTTCACACTAGCGTTCGGGTGTCCGCTTGTGAGCTCCGTTTGAAGGCTCTCACAAGCGGCCCCGAACGCTTCCGTCCAGCACTAATACATTCTGAGTGGACACGGATCCGCTCAGAATGCATCAGTCTGGCAGCGTTCAGCCTCCGCTCCGCTCAGCAGGCGGACACCTGAACGCTGCTTGCAACGTTCGGGTGTCCGCCTGGCCGTGCGGAGGAAAGCGGATCCGTCCAGACTTACAATGTAAGTCAATGGGGACGGATCCGTTTGAATATGACACACTATGGCTCAATCTTCAAACGGATCTGTCCCCTATTGACTTTCAATGTAAAGTCTGGACGGATCCGTTCAGGCTACTTTCACACTTAGAATTTTTTTTACAATATAATGCAGACGGATCCGTTCTGAATGGAGCCACCGTCTGCATTATATGAGCGGATCCGTCTCAGACGGATCCGCTCTGAACGCTAGTGTGAAAGTAGCCTAAAGCAGTCACTGACCCAAGTCCTCTCTCTAGTAATGCGGGAACTGGCTGAAATCAAAATGGAGATGAAACAGATGTGGCACAGAGTGGAGGCGCTAGAAGTGTAGTGTCCCACTAGGTAGGGGTGGGCACTACACAAGGGTCAATTTGTGTGCGCGTTACTCCTACTCACAAGGGACAGAAATGTTATATTTAATTGTGCATTTAATGTATGTTCTAATGTGTTGTTATATGCAATGTACCCCTGTATGATGCAATAGCAGGCCTAGTTGGGTGTAGTTAGACATCCCAGACACTAGAGGGAGATAGGGAGCCCCTAGTATAAATGTCCAGGCCCAGACAGGGAGAGTGAGTGCAGTACTGTGCAGTGCAGTGTGTGCAGAGTCAGGAGTCTGAGAAGACAGAGGCTAGAAAGCCTGCTCCTGACATGCAGCTTGATAGCCCTGGCTGCTAGTGATGTCTAGGAGGCTAGTGAGAGGATCCAGCCTGCCTGAAACCAAGAGAGCCTTAGTTAGCTCTGAAGACACCCCAGTTGCAGGACCCAACCTCCTGGGAGAAACCCACAGTCAATCCACAGCCAAGTGAGGAAACTCCAGGGTAAGCTAAGTAACCCTGATGGACAGATGCAAATAGAAAGGAAAGCAAGGATTTAATTAATACCAGAGGAAGATATAATTACCAAGGATTTAAGCCACCCTTTAGGCATCTGGGCCTTGGGAGATAAAGCCAGAGCAGGAGTTCTAGAAAGGACAGTGTACATTGATTCTGAGGAAAGGTACAACCTGCTGCTGAGTGCTTGTGAAGTTACCCTCTGCGTATCTTGCATAAATAGTGCCTGCCATTTTGTGAATAAGCCTACTTGTGGAACTGTGATTGAAAGACTGTGTAACCACCTGCTGTACAAAGTTGAACTGTTCAGTAAAAGTAACGTTTGGTTCACCATTTTACTTGTGTACCTACATCATTCAACTATCAACCGGCGTGCCACTGTGCAAAGGCACTGGTGTCACGAATCCAACAGGGACCTTGCCCCAGGCACTCAAAATACCCGTAACATCCAGGGCACCTCATCCACCATCAGGCCTGGTCCCTATATGCAGAGTGTGCCCCAGAGGAACCGTGTCTACCTCTCCTTCACTGCCACGCGCCTGCCCAGGGTTCTCCAAAATATAATGAGTAACCCTCGATTGCCCATAACCGTGACCTCACTTCGCTATACCCTGCAGGTCTGGCGTGTTGCAGAAGACTCACAGGCCTCGATCACTCAGCATAGCAGGGCGATGCAGTCTCAACTAGCGTTGAGCGCAAATATTCGAATTGCGAATATTTATCTCAAATATCGCTACTTCAAGAATTCGCTAATATTTCGAATATAGTGCTATATATTAGTCATTTTATTTCCTTCTGAAAACATGATTCCTCCCTGCTTCTTCAATGAGCCATTGGCCCACAAGCAACTTAAGCAGGGAGGAATCAAGACTTCAGATGGAAAAAATTTGCGAATATTCTAAAAAACGAATATATAGACTATATTGAATATAATGCTATATATTTGTTTTTTAGAATATTCGTCATTTTTTTCCATCTAAAGTCTTGATTTCTCCCTGCTTAAAGGGGTTCTGCAGTTTGTATCTATCCTTTGGATAGATCATCCGCATCTTACCGACGGGGGTCCGACAACCGGGACCCCCGCCGATCAGCTGTTTGAGAAGGCAGCGGCACTCCAGGAGCACCGTGGCCTTCTCACTGTTTACGGCTGGCCCAGTGACGTCACAACTAGTAACAACTGGCCTGGGCAAGGCTAAGCTCGGTTCACTTGACTCATTGGCCCAAAAGCATGAAGCAGTGAGGAATCATTTTTTAAGATGGAAAAAAATTACGAATATTCTAAAAACGAATATATAGCACTATATTCTATATTGCTATATATTTGTTTTTTAAAATATTCGGCATTGACGAATATTCTAAAAAACAAATATATAGCACTATATTCTATAGTGCTATATATTTGTTTTTTACAATATTCGTAATGTTCCATCTTAAGTCATGATTCCTCCCTGCTTAAGTTGATTTTGGGCCAATGACGGTTCACTTCAGATAGAAAAAAATAACAAATATTCTAAAAAACGTAATGTATAGCATTATATTCTATAGTGCTATATATTTGTTTTTGACCCACTTTGCATTACGTGATTTTTACTTTGCAGATTTTTCGGAATCAAAAAAAGAATCTTACGTGATTTTTACATTGAAGATTTAATCTCGAATGCGAATATTTGCGAATATATGACTAATATTCTACAACATATTTGCGAAATATCGCGAATTCGAATATTGCCCCTGCCACTCATCACTAGTCTCAACTACAAACTCTTTGCACACAGAATATCAAAGCTTAACATAGGAAAAACATAAGACTCTGCGGCATACCACAGTCGATTCCCACTGAAGCCTTAGCAGACACCGTACGCCAGATCTTTTCCACGCTTTTGGGGCCTGAGAGGGCCGCCACCATTATAATTGAGAGAGCGCACAGGCCTCCACCCATGGGGGAGCCACCCCGAAACACCATCTGTGCTCTACTTAATTACTTGGACACTGCTGCAGTCCTTAAAGCGGCTAAGGATAGGGAAGAGACTTAACTGGACAATCATAAGATCCTGCTATTCCAATATCTGGCAGCTAGCACTCTGGTCAAGCGCAGAGCCCTATGCCCTTTGACGGACATTTTGAGATCTAAGAAATTACCTATAAGGTGGCTCTTCCCGTTCGGCCTCAGCACTGCTATAAACGGCACTCGGCAGGCAAATGGTGATATGTTATCCTGATGATCTGCCCAAACTGTGGGAGGCCCTTGAGATGACCCCTATCGATATACCGTCTTGGCTACCAGAAGCCACTCTAGATGAGCTGCCACAACTCACCTCCCCGCTGCCCTGGCAACTGGATTCTAGATTCAAGTTGCCGAAGAGGAAGAATGTACCAGTGGATTAATATAATTAACACCTCAGTTAGCTTTTTAAAGATTCAATGACATAACTTTGTAGACAATCTTTATGGTTTAATTGCCCTTATTAACACAGATTGTGTGATTTGTTTTATGCTCATCTCTTTTCCTTCTCCTTATTAGGTACTGCTGGGCCCGAGCGTTGTGGGTGCTTGCTGTTGTCCACTTGAGGATGGCGGCTACATCCCCCACCCTTGATATATTGGTATTGAGCCTCCCCTGGGCAGCAGCGATGCCCCCATATCTGGTGCTGATCATATTTGATACTAATAGGTCATGTTTTGCTACACATAGGCCGGGTGGGAGGTGTTCCTAGTGTTAACTGGGCACACTCACTTATGTCTCCCCCCCACCCTCAATTCAGCACCATCTATAATGGGATATTGCAAGAGTGCATCGATGGGGTTCCCATACTTCTCACACCTTTTTTATTTGTATTTATCCATACCCCACTTGTACCCCTCACACCTTTTTTATTTGTATTTAGCCATACCCCACTTGTACCCCTCCCACCGACCTGGTTCCTTAAAGCCATAAGATGGTTTGCCTTTTGCTCTATATACTCTGTAATGGCTAAGGTTACTCTTTTTTCTCTCAATGTTAATGAGATGAATGTCCCTCAGAAACGCAGTCAGAATTATCACATGTTGTTCCTGCAGGAGACACATATTCAACATTGCCATGTCCCTAATATGGCCAGTAAATGTTTATCATCTTAGAACAATAATTATAAATGGTAGTTGCAAAATCAAGAGTCACTGTCACTGCAAACAACTACCTAAAAAGTAACATTTAATGGAATAATCTAAAATAAACGATCCCTATCGGAGGGATCCACAATAATGCATAAACAAATACAACAAGACAAAAAACAGACTAAACAAAGAAGAGCAGGTACGGATCAGACGGACGGCTAAACGTGAGGAAGAGGGGGGGGGGGGGGACACCGGAGCAGCACGTGCAAGATCAGTGTCTGTCCCTGTGATATCCCTTGTAAAATTCTCAGCCCGGAGATGTGCCTTTATGGTAGGCACACTCCGTCCACGTGCCTACACGGTCTATCCTTGTAGCGCCCTTGGTATACTAGCCCATATGGATATTTGGGTACTAGTTTGTATTAGATACTAGTTGTAATGCCACGTGTCCCGACACGTTTCCCCCCTTCCAATACAAAAGAGGTTCGTCAGGGGACATACATGAAAATCAGTGTCAGGTAGACACCAAAATGCTCAACAAAGATCAAAAAGATCAAAAACAAAACTGGAAGCCAGCCAAGACAATGTCCATCAGCAGAGACGCGTTTCCCCTCTTCCAAAACAAAAGAGGTTCGTCAGGGGACATACATGAAAATCAGTGTCAGGTAGACACCAAAATGCTCAACAAAGATCAAAAAGATCAAAAACAAAACTGGAAGCCAGCCAAGACAATGTCCATCAGCAGAAGAAGACCACACAGACGATAAGTGGTTAATGATAAAGCAACCATAAAGTAATCAATGATATACTTATCTGATGATGAAGATGTAAATGCTTCCCTACTTGGTACCACTCCACATATTCCTCCGCAGCCATTGGAGTCTCTATTGGTATAGGTAGAAACGTACTATTTAACTTGCTCACCCAACTTATTGACCCAGACAGGCGATACCTGTTCCTAAAGGGCAAAAGTCAAAATACCACGATAACCCTAGATAACGTATATGTTCCTAATGATAAACAGGTCCAGTGGCTCCAACAGACTTTGGAAACTCTGAAGACCTTCCCAGAAGGTATGCTCATATAAGATGGTAAATGATCTCAATCTCACTCTGGACCACAACATGGACTCCACATCATCTTCACTATCCACTACCAAACGACATATTCGTAAGCTACAGGTAGCACTATCTGATTTACATATCTCTGATGTGTGGAAGATCTTTAACCCAGAGGTTAAGGATTACACATTTTATTCATGGGTCCACGGCTCCTACCAGCGCCTGGACTATATTATGTTATCAAACAATTCCCTGCCGGCAGTTTATAAAACAACAATAGGGCCCATCACCATACCAGATCAGGCACCTGTTATATTACAACTGACAATACAAGATTTTCCAGGCCTGGTCATGGCGTCTAAATGACACTCTCATTGAGGATGACACCAACAGCGAGCATATTCTGTAGAACAGAAGATTAGTGATTACTTTTCTACTAATGATATCCCCCATACCCCCACATCAATATTATGGGAGGCCGATAAGGCCGTAATTCGGGGTGACCAAATTGCACTGGGAACTAAAGTGAAGTGCCAGAGAACTCAACAGATGAACTCTGTTGCTTTAAATCTCTGCGCTCACATAAGTCATCCCACTCTATAGAGATATAAAATACTCTCAAATCCCTGCGGTCTTAATTGAAGGATCTATTAAACATTAAAACAACTAAGATAATGCAATCCCTGCCCTTTAAATACTATGCCCATGGGTATAAGGGCTCCAAAGTCCAATCTAACATGCTACATTCTCAGATAAATAAAACCTTTATCCATGCGATAAAATCTAAAGGTGGTACCAGGCCAAATATTACCCCATCCATTGCTCAGGAATTTTGCAAGTTCTACACTTCCCTGTACAATTTGTAAGGTGAGGACATTCTGACAGAATTTAACAAGTCCCAACTGCTGAAGATATGGAAAGGGCATTACTGATGAGAGATATGGAGCATTTCCTATGGTCCAGGGTACCCCTTCCTAGCAGAAAGGGGCTGATGAGTGAGCTCACTAGGGGCACTATTAATGTATGCTCCCGATCTAGGGCTCTAAATATGAGAGAAGGGCGCTTGTCGCCTCTAGCTCCTCTTAATGTTCTACTGCAGCAACTCTCTAGAAAGGCTGCTGAAGTGACCCCAGTTTGGTCCTCTGTCTCTGCAATTAGAACAGGAGATCTAGTCCGCTCTCCAGCGGCTGCAGATTATTATGGGGCACTGACTGGTAAGCCTC